>NW_028317996.1:1200000-2400000 GCF_062004578.1 Staurois parvus
CCTACAAAATGACCTCCAGCAGGCCACTGGTGTGAATGTCTCTGACCAAACAGAAACAGACTTTACTTGGGTGGCCTGAGGACTGACATCCTCTAGTGGGCCTTGTGCTCACTACCTGGCACCATAGAGCTCGATTGGCATTTGCCATTGAATTCCGTGATTGACTGGCAACCTGTGCTTTGCACATGAGAGAAGGTTCACCCTAAGCACATATGACAGATTTGAAAGGGTCTGGAGAAGCCATGGAAAACATTATGCTGCCTGTAACATTGTTCAGCATGACCGTTTTGGTTGTGGGTCAATGATGGTCCGGGGAGTCATATCCATGGAGGGAAACACAGATCTCTACAGGCTAGACAATGGCACCCTGACTGCCATTAGGTATCGGGGTGAAATCCTTGGATCCATTGTCAGACCCTACACTGGTGCAGTGGGTCCTGCATTCCTCCTGGTGCACGACAATGCCTCATGTGGCAAAAGTATGCAGGCAATTTGTGGAGGATGAAGGAATTGATACCATTGAATACCATTGATACCATTGAATGTACCCCATGCTCGTCTGACCTAAATCCAATAGAACACCTCTGGGATATCATGTTTCATTTCATCCGACGCCACCAGATTGCACCTCAGACTGTCCAGGGAGAATGAAGATCATTGTCTTTTGTCAGATGAACATCCCCCAGTCAAATGGTATTTGGATCTGGATGATCAAACTTGGCTTGGGCTTCTTTTGTTGCATCCCTCATGGTGCCTGGATGTCCCCTTGGTTCTCTTTTGGCATGCAGGGCTGAAACACAGAAACATACCAGCATGAGCGCACTCTTTATTTTTTGCAAATGGCTCATTTTATGAATGGGCACAAAAAGCAGTTATAAGACAGAAAGAGAATTAGATTACAACCTTTTTCTTTGTTTTGTTTTTTTAAGAAAATGGAAATGATAAAAGAGGGTGCTTGTATAACTATAAAGAGTTATCACAGGTGAATATTGATGTACTTCCAGGAGCTCTGAGCAAGGCCAGCCTCCACTGAAGCCACAGGAGGCCACACTGAAGCTCCTGGGATTAAATAGTGGAAGGGGATGAAACTGGGAAATAAGCTCCGGTCCTCTTCCTGGAAGAAAAAATAAAAAAATCCAAGTAAGGTCAAAAGAACTGATTTGCCCTTATCCAAGAGATCCACCTCAGCATCCAGCCATAGTGCACATGCCAGCCAGCCAGACCAGTCACGTCGGGTGCCCATGCATGTGCACTGCGTACGAGAAGACGCCAACACATGGGAAAAGCCAGAGAGGTGAGAGCACCGGCTGTTGAGAAAAGGAGGGAAAAGGACAGGCAGGGAGAAGAGTGTGCTGAAGACAAACTGGTAAGTACCTGGAGACGGAGAGAGCAAACAACAATGGAAAAGGAAAGAGTGGGACCGCCAGTGGGAGACAGAAGGACAAAGAAGCAGGGAAAGAAAAAAAAGGGCAATCCCATGGGAAGCCATTGTCAAAAAAACATTATTGAGGAAAATAGCTGCTCTCTCTGTCCTAAGCATCAGTGAACGCCATGAAGTTGTTGACAGGTATAATGCTCCTGGTTAAGAGACAACTGCTGTCCAAGAGACCCCCAGAAGAGACTCCCTACCTTATAAGTGCATTTAGCTGCCCAAGCTTAGCAACTGGGAGAGGCTAAACCCAGATGGAAGCTGCTCACGGTAGAGGAAAGGACGACCGACTTACATTTACTGACCATAAGGTATGAGGAAAAAAGGAGAATGCTGGGAGTACCTTAACCCTTTCTTTTTATATATTCACAGGTCCTGAGGGACGAGTCCAAAGCAAAGTTTATCGCAGGTATGATGCCATGGCACCAGGAAAAAAGGGTGCCACTCTGCAAAATTATGTTATACAAAAATAAAGCAGAGATATTGTTGAAAAGAGATAAATACTAGCAAAATCAAAAATATATATGGGACTCTCTTCTGAATTTTTATTGCATGTTTGTGCTAAAGGACAATGTGCTGCAAGAAAATATGAGAGGGGAGAGGGTTCCTCTCATGACTCTCTAATACAGGGGAGGAGCATCCAAGGATCTCATGATATGTAAACAACATATCTAGATAAATACATTAAAAAAACATTATAAAGGGGGGGCATGACGTCCACTAACCATGATGGTTGCATAGCCTCACAGCTCCTCCCACCTGGGGATCCACCACACATCTGGGGCCCCGTCCAACTCCCATGCTGCTCCAATGATAGTAATCTCCTTCGGGAAAGGTCTTCTACAAAACAGAAGCCATGGCCAGACCTCTAGTGACAGCCCACCAGCATACAAGCAGCCTGGCAATGGCAAGTGCACAAGGCACTACAGAGTCTAGCAGCTCTGGTGCATCCACTCTTTCCACAAGGAGCCCAGCCAAATCTAGACCCCTCAGGAGTGGAGATGACAGCCCACCAGCCCTCCACAGCTCTCTATACATGTTTCACCCCCACCTGATGACCCCATCCATGCATTTCCTACATTGGGGCAACCTGTTTCTGACACCACAATGAAGAGCATGTTGCTCTCCCTGAAGGCTTCTTTACAAGTGGACTTATTTTCATATGTCCACAAAGTTTCTGCAGAAGTTCAAGACCTTGGCTATACGCTGGGTCACGTTGAAAACAAAATGGGAGAATTCACCAACATATTTAATACCTTAGTGGATGTGCATGAGACAAAAAAATATGATTTAACCTGGATAAAAAACAAAATTTATGTGGACTGCCGACGAGACCCATTTATTTTGGAGATGCTGCCAGCTGCCGTGAGGAAGCTCAGTTCTGATATTTGAAGGTTGACTTCAGGAAACTGGCTGTTTCTCGCCTTCAAATCTGCAGTACTTGCACGGGTCCACCGGGAGTGGGTTGCAGCTTGTGACTTGGGCTCCCTCAGGACACACGAGTACCGTGAGTCTGCTGATCTGACATGGCTAACATACAGTAGCTTTGATCTGTGTACCCACACAGGGCCGCACGTTAAGTTGTTCTACTATATGGAACTGTAGATGGAACCATGTTATAATCTTCTACTACCTGTTACTTTGGCCTTCCCTCTGGTGCTATTGTGGTCCCATGTCGCCCATTTGTTGGGCTTTTGATGGGCTTGATGTTGTCTGCCCCCTACCATGGAAGCTTGGGGCCTCTGACCTTTATATTGTTATGATGCTGTGTTACCATTACATTTTAATACTTGCTTTCAGTATTGGTCCCCGCTGTTCCTCGTCTGCCTCGTGGTGACTTAATGCTGTTTCGAAGTATAATCGTTTATTCGAGCTCCGGACGCTGGGCTGTTTGAGATGGATGACAACCTGGGGCCCCTTCACTGACGTGAGACTTATGTCTTGTTTCGCTATTCTGTGTGACAACTGATCTTGTCCCATGGCAGTACATATTGTCCTTGCATTCCCTCTTGGTCTGAGAGTGCATGCGGCTTGTTGTGGCTCATAGGGGATTTCAGGTGGACCTTTGGAGCCGACGGGGCTTGGATGCCCTACATATTTATAGATCATTGGCTCTGAGCCCATATTGTGAGCTCTCATTTTTGGAACTCTGTTCGGAAGTGATTCCTCTGCCTTTTCTACATTTCTTACTTTAAGCAGGCGGGTGACCCACCCGGCTCCGAGGGTCCATCCTGCTCGGATTATAGTTATTGCTAATGTACTGATTGTGTATTTAGATACACCATGGCCACTGAAGCAATAGGGTGGTCCTCCAGCCTTAGGCTACTCTCTTCATGGTGCTACATCATTCGCCTTACACCCCCCACATCAGTCTAGCTTTATGCCTAACTGAACTATAGTGTTCTGGTTAGAGTCCGTGGGTTGGATTCTCTTTTCCTTTCCAGACCCAATCGGTACACTCTTATTCTTCCTTTCCTCTCTCTTGCTTATTTCCTGAGTCTTGTGTAGCGAAATCTTCTCCCTTTCTCTAGCTGCTTGCCTTGCTCAGCTTCTCTACACTTTTCTCCTTTCTTTCCCCTCCCCCCCCCCCTTTTTATTTTTCTTTTCTCTCTTCCTCTTCCTTTTTCTCCCCTTTTTGATAGGTCAGTCTCCCTTCCGTGGAAGCTCACTGCTGGAATCTGTATTTGTTGCCATTTAGTGGCCGGAATGGCCCCATCTATTACTGTGAAAGTCGTTTCTTTGAATGTCAGAGGCTTGAACACCCCAGAAAAAAGATCCATGTTATTGCGAGACGTAGCCAAACACAGAACACAGATCGCATCGGAAACGTACTTTCAAGACCCACATATCCCAAAACTCTACAGTGTTAACTTTTGGTTTACAAGTTCTCACAGTGCCCTCCAGCCTTGAGAACAATGCCCAACTGTGATTTTTTTCATTGCCCAAAACAATGAAAGGCCAGCTGGACTATAGGGTTTGTGTACAACTAGTTTCACTTGTTTGGGGAGTAAATTTTTTGAAAGGTCAGCTGGCCTGGGACTTAAAGATGTGACCTTTAAGATGTCAGCCTAACTGATATCTAGACCAGTTCATAGTTAAAATCAGAAATCATATGTTATACTATTTAATCATAGAGGCTCTGACAATAGCTTGGCTTGAATCTTTGCATAAACATTCCCTAACAGTGCAGTCTGAAAATGAGCTCTTAAGAGTTCCTTAAAGCACTTGTCAGGAAGGGCATGCCAGTAGACAAGATGGCTCCTCTGGATGGACTTCTGTGCATCTTCACAAGCTAATCCATGTTCCTTCTGGTGGATGTAGGAATGGGGCAAATGCTCATGCACATGCTCATGCACATATGCATGTATATGCTTGTGCACAATGGTGCATGTATTCGTGTGAGTCGGCATGCTCAGATTTTGGCACCAAAAGCACTATTTAAACTGTGCCAGTGCTCAGGATAAGTGCTGGTTTGTCTTCAGTCTTCTGTGAATGCTGACTTCCAGTTGCTCACCTGGCTTGTTCTAACTACTCCTTGAACTTTGCCTGCATTGACCTTGGCTTGTCTTCTGACCACCGTTTCTGACTGCTCCATCTGCTACTGTTCCGCTGATCAGCTCCTGACCTGACTTGTACCCTGACCATGCTTTTGCCTCTACCTTTCGGCAATGTCGAAATACGTAAATCTAGGTAGAAATATAATTTTGATAAGGTTAAACGGCCAAGTAGATTCAGAGGAAGGTCTGTCAAAGCAGAGCACTGCGTCTTAAGGGACACTAAAAGAGGATAAAGGTTAGGGGCCAAATACTCATATAAATTCCTGGTCACTTGGACCCCAAGGTACTTCATCAACCCAGTGCAATGGTGAGGGGCTCGCAGAATTAGAGGCATGGCTATCGAGGGGAAAGAGAAGTGATTTAGGCCCATCAACTGTTTACCAGCTTGTTTGCTTCACTGAAGATCACTGATGACTTCTCCTACCTGGTGTGGACACCTGTTCAATGCTAGCGTCCACTCAACTACCTCTGTAGTTCTCCCCATGGATAACTTGATGCTATAACCCTACCTAATTGAAGCAACACCCATTGATAGGAGTCACCTTGGAGGTTTTCCACCAGGTTGTTTTGAAGAATAATATTACTTCAGCGCCTGACCCCCTAATCCTCATGGTTGACAACCCAGACTTTCCACCAGTATTAATAACTGCCTAAGTTCAAGATAAGATAAGGAACAGATCTATACAGTATTAGTCATGCATTGCCTACTCACGGGCTCATTAAAAGAGGATTGTCATGTACCATTATTGGTTACAGATACACAGCTACCTTACTAGTCACCGGAGGAAGCAATCCTTTTCCAGGGACCTCACAACAATAGAAAAGAAAAATCTGTCTGCAAGGTTCAGAGTTCAAAAGGGCTTCCCACAGTCATCCAACCTGTGCTGGAGATGTGAACAATCCCAAAGGATGCTTTTTCATATATGGTGACATTGTCCATGGCCTACTCCATTCTGGAATGATATATGCAATCTACAGTAATTATCTCTATTACCTAACAAAAAAAACTTGAACTGCCCCCGGCATGTTGCCTTTTCCCAATTTCTCAATTTTCCTTATGAAAATATGAACATTCTTTGACTAAACATTAACTGAATGTGTCCACATTATTGATACCTTTATACTGTAAGTCAACTTCTGTCTCTTCTATCAAAGAATGGCTTTATAGAGTAGACACCTTATACAACATGAAAGAAACCCTAGCCATCACAACTGACAATATAGATCATTTTAATGAAACTTGAACACTGTGGTCTATTTTCAAGTACTCTGAAGCATTTGAGAATCTGTTCCAAAGCTGAATCAGCATGTTAACTGACCTTTATGTCATTAAAAGAGGTCTACCACATGCTAAAACTTTCCTGTTTATATGATACAGAACATTTTTTTTTGGAGGGTACTGGGAACATTGCCTGACAATTTACAGATAATGGATGATGTGTTTCTAGTGAAATCTTTTTCTCTTCTTTCCTCTTTTCCTCTCTAATCTAATCACCACCTCGATGTTAATAATTTCTTATAGAAATAAGCAGTTGGTAGGTTTATGTTTAGGTTATACCAAGCTAACTGTTTATGACAAAAGTATACAGTATATTAAAAGTGATAATGTGTTTGATAAGACATTTTTTTATTTCATACTTTTTTTATTGAAAAGACAAGAAGTCAAGGTATCAAGGTCATGTTCGCAGACATGACTAAAGATTTCACAACAAACATAATCAATAGAACAAAATGACAAATGATTTAACCAGTCATGTTTATGAAGCACCAGAGGCCTAGTACATCCTGGTCTTATACATATCAGCTCTGCAGTATCACTTGGTGACATGGCGAGTCCCATAAGTGCAGTACAAACTGGTGTGGTGGCTAGCACAAGTAGTGTCCCACAGCCATCAATAATTCAAACACAGGCCTGTAGAGCCCATAGTATCCTTCTGGATGTGCTTGCAAATCCTGATTGGCAGCCCACAAATTCTGTAGCATCTGTACTTCCCCCATTCTCTGCCCAGCCTGTAATTCAGGTTTAAACAGCAAATTTAATTACTCCCCTTGATTTTTTGCAGCTGTTTTTCATGGAAGATCTGTATGCATTGATTGTGGATCAAAGCAATTTGTATGCGCAAAAATGTATCGCCACCAACCCAGATTCAATTCTTGCCAGACCATTTACATGGAAACCTATTACGGTTTCCAAATTTAAAGTTTTTTGGGCCTAACCCTCAAATGGACATTACTAAAAAAAATGAATTGCGATTGTATTGGTCCATAGACCCCATTCATCATATGCCCGTGTTCTCTGCTGCCATGGCCAGGCATGGATATGAGAATATAATGCGATTTATGCATTTCAACGACAATACACTCTGTCGTCCTTGGGGTGGCACTGAAGTTGACTGGCTCCACAAAATTCGGCCCCTTGTAAATCTCCTAATCAGGCATTTGCAGATGTCTATACTCCCCACCAAAACATCTGTGTTGATGTGTCCCTCGTTAGTTTTTCTGACCAGCTTGCATTGTAACAATTTCTCCCCAGAGGGCAGCAGGCTATACAAGTAAATTTTGGATTTGTGAGGGAAAAGATAGTCACATGGAGCCCCCACAGATGCCCAGACTACATGGGGAGCAGTGGAAAAATAGTTTGAGGCTTAAAAATCACTCTTTTTCCATATAGGGTACCACTTGTCCTGTCTTCCATTCACGCAGACACGACCATCCAAATTTCCACGGCAGCTGGTGTTGCTGAGAAGCCCCTCTGTGTCCACGACTATAACCTTAACATGGGAGGGGTGGACTTCAATGACCAGATGATGAAGCCCTGCTTAGTTTCCCGAAAAGAAAGACTCTGGTATAAAAAAGTGTCTGTTTATTTATTTCAATTAGCTCTATATAACACTTTTGTTCTTTACAAAGCAACTGGACATAGTGGATCCTTCCTAAAATTCCAGGAAGAGATCATCATTCACGACCGTTTTGTATACAGAAGGTGCTGTGGCTTCAACCCAGATGCAGTTAGCTGGATGCATGAGAGGCATTTTCCAATGCCATTCCTGATACCCCAACCCAAAAAACACCACAAAAAAGATGTGTCTGTAGCAGACACGGAATTAGGCGTGACACACACTTTTTTTGTCCTTCCTGTCCTGGCCAACATGGTCTCTGCCTCAAGGACTGCTTCCATCCCTACCATACACTAGTGGACTATTAGTATAGGGCATGGCACAGTGTAGGGTACATGTTTACACAGGGTCTCGAAAGATGTTAGGTAGTCAGGAAACTGGTTATCGCATTTTGAGAGACCCTAAATCCTATGAGAAAGTGAAAGGGGTTCTGAGAGAATCTCTGTTGGGTCAGAAGACCATAAAAGTGGACCAGCAAGGCATGTGTATCATAGGTATGCACTCAAATCAATCAGGGCAGATCTTCAACATCATAAAGAGATATTGGAACATTTTGCATGAAGACAAATATCTATCACAGATCCTTTCTAAAGACCCTAAGATAACCTACAGACGGGGTAGGAATTTGAGAGACATGTTAGTACATAGTTACCTAGAAAAAACCTCTAAAACATCAATGAAACACACTTGGCTACCTGAGAAACCAAAAGGTAGTTTCAGGTGTGGTCACTGTAAGGCATGTACTTTCTTGAGCAATACCAAGGAGTTTGTTAACCCTAAAAATGGGTAGATTATTAAAATAAGAGATTTCTATATTTGCAGCACAGAGGGGGTGATTTATGCTTTAACCTCCCTGGCGGTCTGATTCTTTCCGATTTTTGGTGCTGAAAGCGGTACCATTTTTTTGCATGGAAATATGTAGTTTTTTTATTGTAGTCTGTAATTTTTAGGAATAACTCACTGAAATCTGTCCGAACAAGAGTCTAGTAAACACCCCGGGGAGGATAAAATTTGAAACACGAAATCATAAATTATAATTTAATAAATAATCACAAAAAATAATAATATAATAATAATACATTTAATTCAATAATATAATCAAACCAAAAACACTGAAATTTGAAATATAGCGTCACAATAAGTTCGCACATTGCTGAGCAAAGTCGCAAAATCGTTTTCAGTGTCTGATGACGAATTTCCCCACGAATCATTATCACTCAATTCTGCAAGTGGTTCTGATTTACTATCGCTGTTCTCTAGCTGATCTAAACCGCTTTTGACCTAAAGGGACACTTTTTGGACGCCATGGACGTTTCTCAGTTTCCAGGCAGAAAGAACAGACAAAATGCAGGCAGGGCGCAGAACACAGCACTAGGGACAAAATGTATGTGAAATTGGTTGAGTCAGCAATGATTTACTATGTAAAATGTAAAAAAAAAAAAATGACATTTTTTAAAATTTTTAAATTTCCTGCCGCCTCAGGCGGCGGCGCCCGTACGTCCCGACGTCACAGGGACAGGACACAGAAGCCGGATGCCGGCATCAGCTGGAGGAGATGGCCGGGGACGCTGCAGGGGACACATCGTGGGAGCGCTGGGTAAGGTAAGTGAAGAACAAATGCCGGAGCAGCGCTGCATGGTTAGCTCGGGGTTACCGCTCTTGGTGTAGCTCTTTACCACTTTAGGAGATGAGTTCTTGAACATGTGAACAATATTTTGATGGCCATCTCTATATATATAGGTGAAACAAACATTTTGCCACCATGTGCAGCTAAGCACAGCTTCCAGCCACTATGTGACCTATTTTAAATCTTTATACTCTTGACAAAGCTTCGGTTTCTGGGAACACTTTTGAATGCACATGGTATTCACTCCTCTCCCCCCTTTTTTTGGAGAGGTCTGTACTGCATTTTACAGGCATCATTTGCATTCCTCAAGACAGTGAGGTATTTTGTCTGGATATGGTGACATATGGGGCTTGTCCATGAGAGGCTGACATTTAAGCCCCGTGGATGAGTGTACCCGTATTATATATCTGTAGCATGATGGATTATACTATCAAATTAGTTTTGTCCATAGGGTAACTCCATTTCCTTAATAGAGATTATATATTCAAGCTGATGATGAACTACAGTGTCTCTTTTTATACTGTCACTTTATCTAAAACGGTATGGTATTTGATTTGGTCTGGTGTTATTAACCATTTGGATGTAAGGTAAATAATTGCAATGGTATCCAGTAATATTGTTGTGCGCAGTACATTCCACGTCAATAGACATTAATTACATCTGAGCATACATTTTTGAAATATTTGAATAAAGGTTATATATGCATATATGCATCAATTGGCCAGATGGTGCATAGGGAAATGCACTCTTGTCCAGTATAGATTAGACCCTAACATCTAGAAGTAAAAAAAAGTTAAAAAACATAAAAAAGTAAAAAAAAAAACATAAAAAGTAAAAAAATAAATAAAAAAAACAAAAATAGTTGTTTTATTGTTGTTGAGTTACTGTTTTACTGTTACTGTTTTATTGTTAACCATTGTTATTTTCTTTGCAGGAATGCCACTCAGTTGCAGCACCGATCTGTTTATTCTGGCAACAACAGGGTTTTGCTCTCAGAATATATGTGTGTGCAGCACTGTTGGATGATATTTTTCCGTAGTAAAAAAAAAGAACATATATGCCCAAGCATGGGGGCCTGGGGTGTCCAGTGAGTGGATGGCCCCTATGCTACGTCATAAATTAAAAAAAAATTTTGGCAAAGATTCCTTCATCCACATTGACGGATGTGAATAGAGAAATCTGTTAGGTTCTTTTTTTTTGTTCAGCCCGTGAACAAAAAAGAACATTTCATGTGTGCCCACCATTATAAATGGGTGGATGCACGTCAGTATATTCTAATAGTGGACATACCATACACTTTTTCTGGCAGAGATTTCTTCATCCTCATCTATCAATGTGAGTAAAGGAATTGTTAAGTTCTTTTTTTTAATTCGGCCCACAAGGGATATTTACATTTCTTTACATTCCCTGTGATAACATTAAAAATGATCAAACAAAAAAAAAGATGAAAGGGACAGTGTAAAAATAAGTTAAAAATTCAACATAACTGACAAGCATTGACCCAGTGTCGGTATGCAAATAGTGGTTGCACCATGCATGTGAGGTATCGCCGTGAACTTCAGAGGGCAGTAATTTTAGCACTAAACCTCTGGTGTAAATCTAAAATTGTATCCTGTAAAGGCTTTTAAAACATTGTCTATGGATATTAAAAATCTATGCAGTTTGTCGCCATTGTACGGAGCGTGCACAGTTTTAAAGCATGTCATGTTTGGAATCTATTTACTCAGCATACCATCATCTTTTATATGTTATCAAATCATTTGCCAATATGTTGTGTTTTTGTGCATTAAAAGTAAAAAAAAGTGTATTTTTTAAAAAAAATTTGCGTTTGAAAAATCGCTGCACAAGTACTATGTGACATATAAAATTGCAGCACCCACCATTTTATTCACTAGACTGTCTTTAACAAATATATAATGTTTGGGGGTTCAGAGTAATTTCCTAGCAAAAAATGCTGATTTTTTTCATGTCAACAAAAAGTGTCAGAAAAGGCTTGGTCTTCAGGTGGTTAGAAGAGTGAGTGATGTGTGGCATAAACTTCTAATGCTGGGTATACAATGCCCCCCCCCCCAAAAAAAAGACCCCATTTTTGAAAAGTAGACACCCCAAACTGTTTGCAGAGAGTCAATAGAAGAATTTATTTTATTAGCACAAGTTTTTGGAAAATAAAAAATTTTTTACACAAAGTTGTCATTAAAATTATATATTGTTTACACATGCCATGGGTATATGTGGAATGTCTCACCAAAATACATTTTGCTACTTCTCATGAGTATGGGGATACTACATGTGAGAGACTTTTTGGCAGTCTAGCTGCATACAGGACCCCAAAATCCAATAAGCACCTCAGGCTTTTGAAGGGCTTTATTTCCTCATTACACTTCCTGACTACCTATTACAATTTCTGAGGCCCTGAAATGCCAGAATATTATGAACCCCCCCGCCCACATGACCCCTTTTTAAAAAGTAGACACCCCAAGGAATTTGATAAGAGGGATGGTGAGTATTTTGCACATCCTGTTTGTTGCCGCAAATTTTTAGAAATGGAAGAAAACTAAAACATTTATTTTCTTTTCATATTTTTCAAAACCTTGTGAGAAAAAAAATAGATCTGTAATATACTCAATATGCCTCTTTTTAAATTCCTTGGGGTGTCTACTTTCCAAAAAGGGGTCATTTGGAGGGGGGGAGGTTGGTGCTATCCTGGCATTTTAGGGCCACCAAAACTGTGATAGGTACTGAGGAAGTGAAATGAGGAATTTATGCACCATCAGGCTTTCAAAGGGGTCATTAGATTTCAGGCTCCTGTATGTGGCTAGGCTTCCAAAAAGTCTCACACATATGGTATCCTCATACTCGGTAGAAGTACCAGAATTTATTTTGGGGTGTAATTCCACATATACCCATGACATACAGTTGTGACCAAAATTATTCAACCCCCACTGAAATTGAGTGTTTTGGCCAGTTTGACATTGCTTTTGATCATTCAGTCATCTTGCTTACATTTACATTAAAGAGGCACTTGTAGGTCAGACAAATATAACATAACAGTTATAATGAAATAACCACAAATGTCTTTTCTGTGCTCACAGCATTATCAGTTTTATTCAACCCCCAAGTGACATTCAATCTTAGTACTTAGTACAGCATCCTTTTACAGTTATAACAGCTTTTAAACGTGAAGCATAGCTTGACACAAGTGTCTTGCAGCGATCTACGGGTATCTTCGCCCATTCTTCATGGGCAAAGGCCTCCAGTTCAGTCACATTCTTAGGCTTGCGCACTGCAACTGCTTTCTTTAAGTCCCACCAGAGGTTCTCAATCGGATTTAAGTCTGGTGACTGCGATGGCCACTCCAAAATGTTCCAGCCTTTCCTCTGCAACCATGCTCTAGTGGACTTGGAGGTATGCTTGGGATCATTGTCCTGTTGAAAGGTCCAACGTCTCCCAAGCCTCAGGTGTGTGACGGACTGCATCACGTTTCCATCCAATATCTCCTGGTACTGAAGAGAATTCATGGTACCTTGCACACGCTGAAGCTTCCCTGTACCTGCAGAAGCAAAACAGCCCCAAAGCATGATTGACCCTCCACCATGCTTCACAGTAGGCAAGGTGTTCTTTTCATCATAGGCCTTGTTCTTCCTCCTCCAAACATAGCGTTGATCCATGGGCCCAAACAGTTCTAATTTTGTTTCATCAGTCCACAGAACACTATCCCACAACTTTTGTGGTTTGTCCACATGGCTTTTGGCATACTGCAGTCGACTCTTCTTATTCTTTGGAGACAGCAAGGGGGTACGCCTGGGAGTTCTGGCACGGAGGCCTTCATTACGCAGTGTGCGTCTTATTGTCTGGGCTGAAACTTCTGTACCCACATCTGACAAATCTTTTCTCAGTTCCTCAGCAGTCACACGGGGACTTCTCTCCACTCTACGCTTCAGGTAGCGCACAGCAGTCGAAGTCAGCATCTTCTTTCTGCCACGACCAGGTAGCGTTTCAACAGTGCCCTTTGCCTTGAATTTGCGAATGATGCTTCCTAAGGTGTCTCTTGGTATGTTTAACATCTTTGCAATCTTCTTATAGCCATTGCCCTTCCTGTGAAGAGAAATCACCTCTTCTCTTGTCTTCCTGGACCATTCTCTTGCCTTCACCATGTTTGTAACCACACCAGTAAATGTCTAGAAGGAGCTGAGTATCACAGTCATTTTAAAGCTGCCTAATTGGTGCTTATTATGCTTGATTGCTGCTCGGTGACATCCACAGGTGTTTTCAATACCTGATGGAAAGCACCTGTATGAACCTCTGTTCTTCAGAGTGGTAGTCTTTAAGGGGTTGAATAATTGTGGCAATGAAGAAACCACATAAGAACCATTTACTACTGTATTACATAAACAATTGATGTCATTTTAGTTGCATTTGGGTAGTTACAACGTCCTTGTAGGATTTGATTCTGAATACAATTCCAAATGTACACTATAGTCCCTAAACCCCTTTACAGCATTGGGGGTTGAATAATTTTGGTCACAACTGTATGTGAGAAATATACCATTTAAATGACAAATTTGTGCAAAAAAAAACTTTTTTTCATTTTCCAAAAACTTGTGGAATAAAGAAATCTTCCATGGACTCAATATACCTCTCAGAAGATAGCTTACATTGTCTACTTTCCAAAAAGGGGAGTTTGTACTTCCCTGGCATTTTAGCACCTCAAGAAATTTGATAGGCAGACAGAAAGTAAAAGCTTTGTACAGTAAATTCCAGTATCTATACCATAGTTTGTAGACACTATAACTTTCACACAAACCAATTAATATGCAGTTATTGGGATTTTTTTTACCAAAGACATGCAGCAAAATACATTTTTGCCTAAAGTTATGATGAAATTTTAGTTTATTGGATATTTTTTATGACAGAAATGAGAAAATATCTTTTTTTTTTTTTTTTTTACATTTCGGTCTTAATTTGTTTATAGCGCAAAAAGTAAAAAAAACAGAGGTGACCAAATACCACCAAAAGAAATCTCCATTTGTGTGAAAAAAATTACATAAATTTCATTTATGTAAAAAATTGCATGACCACGCAGTTGTCAGTTAAACTAGTGAAGTGACGTATAGTAAAAATGGCATAAATTCCCATATCTATGCCAGGGGTCCTCAAACTACGGCCCGCAGGCCACATGCGGCCCGCCGAGGACATTTATCCGGCCCGCAGGGGCGTATCTGCTGTGAGGCAAGGGACTAGGGTTTGGCAGGTCGGGAGAGCTCAGCAGGGCTCGGTCGGGAGAGCTCGGCAGGGCTCGGGCTGGAGGCAGGAGGGTGGGATCAATAATTCTAGAACAGGGGAAGGTGGGCTCGGCTTATGAACCCGCCCCACTCACCTGGCCTCTCTGCAGCCAGCCGACCATCTATTCTGATCAGTGCATGCAACCGTCATGGCCAGAGGGCGGAGCCTAGAGCTGACCATGAAGAGGGGGAACAAGAGAGGAGACTCCATCGCTGCATGTCGGGCATCACGGCCACGGACCCTAGATAAGTGCAATAGATGATCGATCTCCTCCCTCTCTCTTTCCCCCCTCTCTCCTCTCCCCCTCTCTCTCCACCTTCCTCTCTCTCTCTCCCCTCATCTCCCCCCCTCCTCTCTCTCTCTCTCCCCCTCCCCCTTCCTCTCTCCCTCCTCCTCTCTCTCCCCCCCTCCTTTCTCTCCCCCCTCATCACACTTCCCCCCTCCTCTTCCCCCCCCCTCTTCTCTCTCTCTCCCCCTCCTCTCACTCTCCCCCCTCCTCTCTCCCTCCCCCTCCTCTCCCCCTCTCCTCTCTCTCTACCCCCCCTCCTCTCTCTTTCTCTCCCTCCCCTCCTTATCCCCCCCCCCCCTCTCTCTCTTTACATTGTACACAGATCTGACCCAACAAGGTGTCCTGCATTTACCGTATATTTCGCTCCATAAGACACACTTGGGGGGAAATGTCTGTGCGTCTTATGGAGCGGCCGGCCCAGTATTCCCGCCGCCGTTGTATGTCCTCAGTCTCTGGTCATCTCATGTACTATGTCTGCAGTCTCTGGTCATCTCCTGTACTGTGTCCGCATTTGTTCATATGTTTTTTTTTTAACCTACAGTCCGGCCCTCCAACGGTCTGAGGGACAGTGAACTGGCCCCCTGTTTAAAAAGTTTGAGGACCCCTGATCTATGCCATAGTTTGTAGACGCTATAACTTTCACACAAACAATTAATATACGTCTATTGGGATTTTTTTTACCAAAGACATATAGCAAAATACATTTTGACCTAACTTTATGACTAAATTTGAGTTTATTGGATATTTTTTATAACAAAAATGAGAAAATATTGGGTTTTTTTTCAAGATGTTCAGTCTTTTTTTGTTTATAGCACAAAAAATAAAAAAACCCAGAGGTGATCAAATACCATTAAAAGAAATCTCTATTTGTGTGAAAAAAAGGACATAAATTTCATTTATGTACAGTATTGCATGACCACACAATTGTAAGTTAAACTCGCGCAGCACTGTATAGCAAAAAATTTATAAAATTCCAGTATCTATACCATAGTTTCTAGACGCTATAACTTTCACACAATGCAATTAACATACACTTATTGAAAGTTTTTTTACCAAAGACATGTAGCAGAATACATTTTGGACCAAATTCATGACTAACTTTGAGTTTACTATATATTTTATATAGCCAGAAAAAAAAATATTGTTTTTTTTTTTTAAATTTTCAGATTTTTTTGTTTACAGCGCAAAAAATTAAAAGCTCAGCAGTGATCAAATACCACCAAAATAAAACTCTATTTGTGTGAAAAAAGGACATAAATTTTGTTTGTAACACATAAAGTGGCCTGGTCAGGAATGGGGGTAAATCCTTTAGAAAGCAAGTGTTTAAACCCATACAAGAAAAATCTGAGCATCAAAGAGAGTGTATTATAAGGGCTGTGGCCATTATGGTGTAAGAGAAGAAAATAAAATGAGGCAAGCAGGAGGTAAGTGGAAGTAGGGTAAAAATTCAGTGATAACTGTGGTGAGCATGGGATTCCCCCCCCCCCTCTCCGTATGGAAAAAGAAGTAGGAAGAGATTCAGAAGATTTGCCTCATAAATACCATAGGCTTGTTTCACTAGAATCTTTTCGTAGTGATTAGAGTGATGAGTGTATGTAAAGCAACTGGAGAGTGACCAGGAAATGGGCTGGTGGCAGAGAGACCTTCTAGCATCTGTCTGTATATTTTTTGGTTGTCTTTAAATGCATCCATCAATACCAAGCCTTGCTAAATTTAGAAACCTTTTCTTGGGAGATACTAATACATTCCTCTATGTCTTCCATTTTATTCAATCTGTGAAACCACTCTCCCATTGTTGGAACATTAACAGGTTGGGACCCTATCGGCTCCACCTGGTTATGTAGGACCATGGGAACATTCCAGAAGCCAGTAGGCAGAAGAGCTGGAGACCTAATCTGTATGTTTGTAGGGGTCTAACCAATCCCAGGTTTAGAGGCCCTGGTAGAGTGGTGGACCAGCCCATAAATATGGGATAGTCAGGCTGGCTGGGGAGTTGGTTGGAAGATGGTGGGCTGAGGAGACGGTCAATGGCCTGGAAGGGGGGCCCTAAGTCTGGGGTGGCTGGCCTCCAGGCAGGGCTCGGGCTGACCCAGGATGGTCTGTCCAGCAGGATGGCATGAACAAGATCAAGGCCTGGGAGCACTGGGAGCAAAGAGGACAAAGTGAGTAGATAAACACACCCTAGTATTCACAAGGGGAGAGTCTGCCACATGTAGCAAGCCTTCAAAGGACAGCACTGTGCTTACTCCTTTTTCCTTGTCCTGGGAGATTTTCAGAGCAGCCAGGAGGACTGGTAGTGCCTGCAGGCTGTGGAGCTGGGAGTAGTTCTACAGGGGAGATGAGGCATCTCAGCATGCAGTTTACAAGAAGCTAAGTTGATTTTAGAGGGGCTGCGAGTTCCTCACTCATAAGGGGCTGTGGCTACTGATTCACAATGACTGAAGTTTTTCAAAGAAAAGAACAATTCAGGATCTGTTTCTGTAAATCAGAAGGAAGTTGTCCTTGTGCTTTGATTCAATTAAAGAGGAGTTCCAGCCCCCCCTTCGAAAAATTAAAAGTCAGCCGTTACAAATACTGTACCTGCTGACTTTTAATATTAAGGCACTTAGCTGTCCAGGGATCCAGCAGTGTCCCCACCCCGAGCCGATTCTTCAATCAGCTGTCAGGTGCTGGCATCACCATCTTGACTAAGGGAAACCGGCAGTGAAGCCTGCGCTTTGCAAAATGGGCCACAGTCCTCGGGGACCTGTGAAATGTCCCAGAGGGCTGTGGGGGAAAGGAGGGGGACCATAATTCTGTCTGAGCTGGAAGTGTGAGTGGGTACCTGTCAAAAGCAGTTACCAGCTCGCCCTCAAAAGGTGCCAAATGTGGCAGCGGAGGTGGAAGAGGCAGATAAGCAGAGCTTCCACTTGTGGGTTTCCATAATCCCTATTACCCTAGCCAAGCTATATTCCCTTAACAAAGTAACAAAAAACAATCTCATGGACTGTTCACTGACTGTTGATAAAAGTGTGGAAAATGTGTGCTGCCTGGATGTGCAAAGCTTAGGGGTACCAAGAAACACAGCAGCCTTCACAGGGGTAGTGCTACGTGACATTCTAGGAACCTTTATGAATATAAAGACATATGGTTTCCCATTCTGGTGCAGAGAGCTGCAGCTGCAGGTCATGATTACAATTCATGACATGAACTGCTAGAATAGGCTGATAGGTCTCCAGGTTTTTTTGGAATGCTTAAATCCTTTGCGTAAATTGAAACAATGAAAGGGGAGTGTTTTTTTGTTTCTGAGTTGGCATGTTGTAAGATTGCAATCTAGCGGTGTGCGTGGATCAAAAGTGTTATGAGGCTGTAATAAGCCAACTACAAGAAGAGAAAGTACAAAGAGTTATGAAGAGGGAGAAGGTGAGGGTAATGCAGCAAGGTGGGAGAAAAAAAATATGGCGGAGGGGGTTTCCCAGAAGTAGAGCTAGGCCTGCTAGTCCACCAATATAAAAAGACAGGAAAAAAGGGCTGGGTGCGTCAGCCAGGAAGAAAAATTCCCTGCTGTGTGGGTGCGGGCCTGCAAGAATGGGGCAAAACTTACGAAAATAAAAAGGGAAAAATGTCGGTATGTAGCAAAAGACATTTGAAAGAAAATCAAGGGATATTCATCTCTCTATAATATTGAAGGGTGTAGGAGAGTAGTGGTATTATGGTGCTGCCTGCAATAAGAAAAAAAGAGAGAGAGTTTAAGTCATGTTCAAGTCTCCATGCGGTTGCGGCATCGCGATGGTGACAGTTCTGAACTCCATGCAACTTCTCTTCAGCAATTGTGTTGTCTCAGCAGTGAGGAGGGCATCCTCCTGGTCTTTGCGCTCATGGAGTGCAGTTGTTGGATACCTCAATCTAAGCTACTGTGAGAGAAAAGGAGCTATACCAGTGTAAGGATTAACAGAAAGGCTGTAGGTCAACAGGTGTATGAAGGAGTGCTGTGTGGCCTGTGGCAGATAAACAAAATGGAAATTTCCAGCAATACAATATTCTTCTAGTGCGAAGTTGTTCCAGCAGAGGGCATAATGTGTGCCTATGTTGGAGTATAACATTCAATAAGTTGTAGAACAGTTTAAATTCTACACCTTTGAATAGCTCTCAATTCTGTTCTTGGGATTTTTGGAGAATAGCTTCTTTCAGTGGAAAATTGACCAGACAGCAAATCATATCTCTTGGGGGATCAGTTTCACGGCTCCATGGACACAGAGCTCTGTGGAACCTTTCCATTTCAATGGAGGAATCCATCGGTTTCTCCAAGAGTTCATTAAAGATGGTAGTAATCACATGTTCTAAATTGGTCTATAGTTTCCTGGACTCCTCTTATTCTTATATTGTGCCTTCTGTCATGGTTATAGAGATCTTCCATGTGGTGATGGATCTTTAGAATGTGTGATAGCTGTAAATTAGAGGTCTGCTAAACTTGGTGTATAACATCAGCATGACAGTTGTTGTTTGCTCCACCAATCCCAGCCTTGCCACAACCACCTGTACAGTTGTGGCCAAAATTATTCAACCCCCAATGCTGTAAAGGGGTTTAGGGACTATAGTGTACATTTGGAATTGTATTCAGAATCAAATCCTACAAGGACGTTGTAACTACCCAAATGCAACTAAAATGACATCAATTGTTTATGTAATACAGTAGTAAATGGTTCTTATGTGGTTTCTTCATTGCCACAATTATTCAACCCCTTAAAGACTACCACTCTGAAGAACAGAGGTTCATACAGGTGCTTTCCATCAGGTATTGAAAACACCTGTGGATGTCACCGAGCAGCAATCAAGCATAATAAGCACCAATTAGGCAGCTTTAAAATGACTGTGATACTCAGCTCCTTCTAGACATTTACTGGTGTGGTTACAAACATGGTGAAGGCAAGAGAATGGTCCAGGAAGACAAGAGAAGAGGTGATTTCTCTTCACAGGAAGGGCAATGGCTATAAGAAGATTGCAAAGATGTTAAACATACCAAGAGACACCTTAGGAAGCATCATTCGCAAATTCAAGGCAAAGGGCACTGTTGAAACGCTACCTGGTCGTGGCAGAAAGAAGATGCTGACTTCGACTGCTGTGCGCTACCTGAAGCGTAGAGTGGAGAGAAGTCCCCGTGTGACTGCTGAGGAACTGAGAAAAGATTTGTCAGATGTGGGTACAGAAGTTTCAGCCCAGACAATAAGACGCACACTGCGTAATGAAGGCCTCCGTGCCAGAACTCCCAGGCGTACCCCCTTGCTGTCTCCAAAGAATAAGAAGAGTCGACTGCAGTATGCCAAAAGCCATGTGGACAAACCACAAAAGTTGTGGGATAGTGTTCTGTGGACTGATGAAACAAAATTAGAACTGTTTGGGCCCATGGATCAACGCTATGTTTGGAGGAGGAAGAACAAGGCCTATGATGAAAAGAACACCTTGCCTACTGTGAAGCATGGTGGAGGGTCAATCATGCTTTGGGGCTGTTTTGCTTCTGCAGGTACAGGGAAGCTTCAGCGTGTGCAAGGTACCATGAATTCTCTTCAGTACCAGGAGATATTGGATGGAAACGTGATGCAGTCCGTCACACACCTGAGGCTTGGGAGACGTTGGACCTTTCAACAGGACAATGATCCCAAGCATACCTCCAAGTCCACTAGAGCATGGTTGCAGAGGAAAGGCTGGAACATTTTGGAGTGGCCATCGCAGTCACCAGACTTAAATCCGATTGAGAACCTCTGGTGGGACTTAAAGAAAGCAGTTGCAGTGCGCAAGCCTAAGAATGTGACTGAACTGGAGGCCTTTGCCCATGAAGAATGGGCGAAGATACCCGTAGATCGCTGCAAGACACTTGTGTCAAGCTATGCTTCACGTTTAAAAGCTGTTATAACTGTAAAAGGATGCTGTACTAAGTACTAAGATTGAATGTCACTTGGGGGTTGAATAAAACTGATAATGCTGTGAGCACAGAAAAGACATTTGTGGTTATTTCATTATAACTGTTATGTTATATTTGTCTGACCTACAAGTGCCTCTTTAATGTAAATGTAAGCAAGATGACTGAATGATCAAAAGCAATGTCAAACTGGCCAAAACACTCAATTTCAGTGGGGGTTGAATAATTTTGGCCACAACTGTATATCTGTCTAGAGATCTTTAATGGCTGCAAATAAGGTGACTGCCACTACGGCCTAGATGTTGGGAGGAGGGAGATAATGAGCCTTGGTCTGCATGTAGGGGAGCCTCTTCAGCATGAGATGAGCATGGCTGTCTCCCTGTTGTGTACAGAACATCACTGGGATGCTTCTGCAGTGGAGTAGGAACCTGAAGAACTTCTGTCATTTTTCCCCATGATTTTATGGTGGATTGACTCCCAAGTAGCTATTTAATTGCCTCGAGGTGCAGTAGCTTTCCAGTCAAGCAGCCATCTTAGACCAGTGCCAGACCACGCCCTCATAATTTTTTTAATCATTTCCTGTTTTGGAAACATTTTCAGCAGATGGAAGCCATATGTTCATGGATTGTCATTATATTGACATGAGTTTGCTGTATACGCCAATGGTGTACTTTCTTTTCTTTTTTCTACTCTGTATTGTAAACACTTCAATAAAAACTTTAATTTGAAAAATAATTTCTACCCAAAACACATTCAGCTACTCCTCCTGAGTATAGAGGCAAGCTTCATGTGTGAGACTTTTCCAGAGCCTAGCTGCATAGAGGGGCCCAAAACCCAAGGAGCATCTTCAAACTTGCTAAGGTCATAAATGGCTCATGTAATTTTCTGACTGCCTATCACATTTTATTTAGAAACATCCCAAAAATTAACACATTTTAAATAATAAACACTCCAAGGTATTTGTAAGAGTCATAGTGAAGATTTCATTTTCTTGCCACAGGTTTTTTAGAACGTGAGAAAAAAGACTAGAAATCAAGATACTGTTACTGGCTTACACTGTTTTGGTGATACTGGGACTGGTGTTGTGGTGATGATAGACACTGCTGCTGGCTACACTGGATGTGGTGACACTTGGGCTGGTATGGCAATGAGCAGAAACACTTTTGTTGGCAAACCTACAATATTTTGGGTAGCTGGTACTGGTGGCAGTAATCAGGAACACTATTGCTGGCTGATGGTGTGGCAGCAATCAGGAATACTGTTACTGACTGACACTGATCTGGTAACACTGGGACTCATGTGGTGGTGATCAGGAACATTGTTACTGGTTTACATTGGTCTTTTGACACTGGACATTGTGTAGTGGTGATCAGGAAAACTGTTGCTAGCTGTACTGGTCTAGTGACTCTGGGACTAGAGTTAAAATGATCAGGAATGCAGTTACTTACTTACAGTGGTCTTCTGACACTGTAAGGTTGTGGTTGAGATAAGAAAAACTGTTGCTGGTTTACACTGGTCTAATAACACTGGGACTGGTGTAGCAGTGATCAGTAACACTGTTGATGACTTACACTGATCTTGTGACACTGTGGCATTTAACTAGACAATTATTTTAAAATTCAACATTTTATTCCAAAAATCAAAACATCATAAAAATAAAAAGCAAGATATTGCATTCTCATAAAATTCACAACCAAATCATGACATTGGTATTGTACTTTTCCTATAGTATGCAGCTTCCTGCCCAAGGTAAGAATATTACATAACCAACACACTCCACAAGGAGTCATATAGTTTGGGGGAGCCGCAACCTACAAGTACAACCTTCAGCTCAACAAGTTTTGCACGTAGTGCTTCTTCAGGAAATTTAGTAAAATGTAATGTATCAATGTGAACATATAATATAAGAGGTGGATAGTCAGGTCAGCGGCATGTCCTAAAGTTGAATGCGGGGGCACATCATAGGGATATGTAGACGTATTCCCAAACTTGCACTTTCTGTCTTTGCGTACAATATTAACGGCAAGGATGTTGAAATGTTCTAATAGGTATGTGTACAATCCGGATTTAATATAGTCTTCACAGAAATATATTTATTTAGTCTTATTGCCACATAGTCCTCTTCATATTGGGCTACAGATATGGGCATCCATCCCTTCACCGTTATTAGTAGGCTATGCCTCTCCACATTACCATCTCCCGCTGCTGCTCCACCCTGCGAAACATGTGAAGCTGAAGGTTTTACTTGTGGGTTGTGGCTCCCCCACAGAAATCACAAAGCACAGGATAAATTTAATTGTCCCTATACCCCGATCTGTGGTCCATTGTGTCCAATGGACAGGAAGCAGTTGTGCAGCCATATTTCAACAGTGGCCAGATGGCAAGTGGTTAATTACCACTGTATTTTTTCCTGCAGGAGAGCGGTGCAACATCTTATGCAATATTTGACCTACCATTCCAGGTGGTCAGTTATCTGTGGTGAGTGGGGCTCTGGAGGGGGAGCACTAATTGAAGCACTATGCAAAGAAAATTGCTATGGATAAGAAGATTTACTACTGTATCACTTAATATTCACACCGGATGCGGATGGGTATTTTGGGGGGGGGGGGGTTGGAACTTTTAATTTTTTTTTACTTTTATATGTTTGCACAATTATTGGGACTTTATATATATATAGTTTTATACAAGTTCACTGTATACACAGTTTCCTGGCATTGTATATGTGCTATTTTTAGCACTATTGTTGTTTAAGCACTTTGTATTTGTTGCGTTTATTTGGGATTTAGTCACTGGGGAGGAGGGATATAATTGCCAGCCCACGTGGCATTATAGCACATGCACATTTGTGGGGACCCTTTGTGTAGTAGGGAATTGATTCATATATTTAATTAATTATTTAAAGTAGTTTTTGGGAGAGGCAGCGCAGCAATTTTTATGTTTGCACTCACACATTTGTTCACAGGTACACATTTGTGATTTTGCTAGCAGCAGCCAGTCTAATTGATCAGTCCTCTGCGCAGGTTATACTCACACACAATGGCTCTGATTGGCAACTCTGGAAATGCTGGTATTGGATGCAATGCAGCAAACGCTGATGCTGTCTGAAATCAGTGATACTGAAAATACTATCGCTAAGTTACAGCCAGCACTGGGCTACAGCTAGCACCAGTGTTTCTCGGTGTTGCTGGCTATGAGTAGGAACACTAGATATACTGGCGCTGTTAGCAATCAGCTAGGGGCACTGTCCAGAAGCAGGGGCACTGTGATTAGGCAGGGACTTTGTGGTTAAGTAGGGGCATTATTGTTTGCACACTGTAACATTGGCTGCGCTCAGCAGCCACCTCTCCCTTTTCTATCACAATAGCTCAGTGTGTGGCATAGGAAGAGGAAAGCTGGTTGCTCAGTGCAGGAAGTATTTACACTTGTAATCACTGTGATTATTCATAGTAATCACATGGTATAGAGCCACTTTAATTAGCACTGTAACTTTTGCATGTTATCTGCACTATACAATCATGGTACATTCACTTGACTGGGCTGGAGGATATAATGATCGTATTAATTAATTAAATTCCCCCCTTTTATTTACATGTTTTATTATTGTGACTAGCTATCAAAGTGATCACAGGGCATAAAAAGGTTTCTAATGGCTCTGCCTCTTCAGCTGATGCTCTCCTCTGCCTAAAAACAGCAGAAGCATTAGCACTGTGCTCACTTGGTGTAAGCACAGATGTATATAAAAAGAGATTTACAGGTGCATTCTCCCTGAATAAGGGGGGAGTGGATGGGCCATTTTTACACTGTGGCTGATCTGCAAAAGGTTAAAAATGTTTTAAAAATTGTGGCCCCTATTACTCAGTTGACAAAGAAAGAAAAACATTTTTAAAGGTCCACTGTGATAGAAATGGCCTCCTCACATTTGAAAATTTTACTCACAATTGCACCTATACTGCTACACCCTAAACCAGAATTCCCCTTTATTGTAGAAGTGGATGCCTCAAGTGCAGTCATTGGAGCAGTTCTATCTCAGGGAATTGATAAGAAAATTATATTGCTTCCATGTGAATACTACTCTTGCCAGAGGGCACCAGGGAAGCAGTACTATGACAACAGAAACAATGGTCATTTTGCAATAAAATTGACTTTTAGTGAATGGAGACATTTACAGAAGGTTCTTGCACCCAGTAACTGTCCTCACTGACCAAAAAATCTTGAAGACATAAAATCAGTGAAAAGTCTCTGCAAAACTTCTCTACAAGGTTTAACTTTATAACATCTTACAAACCTGAAGGTAAGAATGGGAAGGAGCTGCCTTGTCAAGAATTGCAGCTGACTCTGCTACAGATGTGGGGACAGATGGTACCATCCTACAAGAAAAACGTTTTCTGGGAGTAATATATCCTGCAAATCTATTTAGTAGGAATAAAGAACTTTATGATGGAGCTCAAATCCGAAACAGTCCACCAGAAAATATCCATTTAGACTTTCATGATGGCTACTGGTCTTTAGGAAAAATATTTTATATCCCGAAGAGAAATGACTAAACAAATGGAGCATAATTTTAAATCTACTGTCCACTGTGGAATTAGGCACATGATAGACCTTCTTGCCTGTGATACTTTCCAAAAAGATGTACTAGTTTAAGTCCTCTTATGTGAGAATTCTGCACACAGTAAGGTACCATGCCCCCACCTTCTTGATCTACCACAACCTTCATCTCTGCCAGCTATAAATGCAATATTGTCTGCTTTACAAAAGAACCAAGAACTACTTAAACAAGTATTATATGAAGCTTGTGAATCTTGCAGACAGGCATAGATGAACTGCTTCCTTTTCAGTAAGTTATAAGGTATGTTTCTATACAAAACATTTGCAGCTTAAAACAGTATTAACCCCTTCTTGACAGTACTGTAGCCAAAAGACTGCTATGGCATGGTCGCACAGAGCCACAATCCCCCCAAGCCCCCTGGAGCACGCATCTGGCACACTGTGATCACTGTGTCCAAAGGGCCAATCACAGTGGCCCTTTACCATGTGATTAGCTGTGTCCAATCACAGCTGTTCACATTGTAAACAGACTTGCCGGTTATAAAAAGTCTTCTCCTCATGTGCTGTCACAGCATGAGGAGAAGAGAGCCGGTAAACTTCAATTCTGACAGAGGATATTAACAGTGATAATCAGGGCACTGATCATCAGTGACCTGATGATCAGTGCTGCTCCATCAGTGCCCATCATTGCTGTCTATTAATGCTCATCAATACCACATATCAGTGCCCAATAGTGCCACCTAACAGTGCATCCTCATCAGTGCAACCTCATCAGTGCCCATCAGTGCCGACTAATCACTGCCTATCAGTGCCCATCATTGCAGCCTATCAGTGAAGGAGAAAAACTACTTATTTGCAAAATGTTATAACAGAAACTAAGAAAAACATTCTTTTTTTTAAAATTTTCTGTCTTTTTTCATTTGTTTAGCAAAAAAAATTAAAAACCCACCGAAGAAAGCTCTATCTGTCTCAAACAAATGATGAAAATTTTATATGAGTACAGTGTTTCATGACTGAACATTTTGTCATTCAAAGTACGACAGCGCTGAAAGCTGAAAATTGGCCTGGTTTGAAAGCGGGTGAAAGTGCCTAGTATTGAAGTGGTTAAACCCCAAAACAAAAATGTATTAAATTGCAGTGCACTAATTTTTAGATGTGGTTACCACATTAGTTTTCTTTTATTAGGCTTTTTCTCCTTTCTTTCCACTTGGTGATCTAGCCAGTGAGACAGCTATTTTTCAACTTACTTTAGCAAACCAAGCTGTCCTGGCAAAGTAGAAGGTAGAAGGTTGAGACAAACCATTTAACATTGACAGGATTGTCTACAATGGTCAGCTTTTACTCATTTATTTAAAACCTTATCTAAAAAGCAAAATAAACTGTTTCCTCTAACTGCTTATAAAATATTAGCTGGAGCTCAGTCTTAATTTGTTAGTCTAGTCCATCTAAATCTGCTAGTCTAACACTACCCTCTTCGGGAAGTGAGGAGGGGTGGGTGCAATCTTTTCCAGGTACTGCCACAGTCAGCATAGAATATGCTGCAGAATGTATTGCAGGAGATAGCCAGTGGCCTAGTTCGCAGATTATGATTACAGCACTAGACATATCCCCTGCTTGCACAGAGCACTGTACTGTTGTGGGATAGGCGGAGCATACTTGCCAACTGGTCCAACTGTATTCCAAGATTCCAGAGCTGTGGGGACAGCTGTAGTATCCTTGTCACTAGTTTTGTACACTGCTGGGCCTGGAATCTCCCCTTTTTGCCTCTCACAAGCAGTCTCCAGTGCTCTTTCCACTCCAGGGTGACAGAGAGGACAGAAAAAACCTGTGCCTGCGCTGCCTCCTGAGTGGGTTCTGACCTGTTCTGCTTCCAAAGTTTACCCTACAGTGTTCAGTGCGCTCATTGCTGGCTGGAAAACATCCCTACTGCCAGAGAAGGTGAGTGTGCAGCATAGGTAGGATGAATCCTTTATGAGAGGTAGTGAAAGTGCAGGGAGCACTTTCCTGAGTTTGCAGGAGGGTGGTAAGCTCTTGCCTGACTTCCCTGTCACATCACTCCCTGGACACTGTCCACTTTAGGTTGACAGGCGTTGTTCACTTGCCATTTCCCAGTCTCCAGCAGACATTCCCTGACAATTTTTGCTTCACTCCCAGGCCACTTGTCACCCCCAGCTAACAGAAAGAGCGCCTAACTACTTCCTACCACCTGTGAGCTGACAGACATAATTTTATGGTCACTTTCCATCCCTTCCTCCCCCAACATCCCTCCTTGGTCATTCCACAGACATCTCTCCCCAACTGATTGTCCCCCACTGTTAGAGACATCACTCCCAAGTCCCCCTCTTTGACCCATTTTCTCAGCCTCACTCTTCTCCCTGCCTGTCATCATACCCTCTATACTGATCTGTTGCATACACTGTCTATCATCATAATAATGACAAATAACTGTTTTATTCTGGTGGGGGGGGGGGGGACATAGGAGAGGAGTATGGTGGTAGGCAGTGTGTACAGGGAAGGCAAACAATCACAGAGATCACAAATGTGGACAGTAATACTGGTGCATTCCCCAACCATTTTATATGTTTGGTGTACTGTGCATGCTGCTACTAGCTCCGCCCCTGCTTTGTTGGGGGGCTACAGTTTATCTTCTTCACCCTGGGCACTAGATGATCTTGTCCTGGCACTGTCCCAGACTGATAATGTTGCTGTCCAAGAGTGTCTTCATTACTAATTCTTTCAAAATCTAAGCACCCTAAGACAAGAAATGTGTTACTGGCTGTATCACCAAGTGGAATAAAGATAAAAAGCCCTAGAAAGTAAAAACTAACACAGCCACCACATAAAAGGATTGGTGATCTGCACTATATTACATTTTGTTTGGGGATTTTATACCTTTTTGAACTACCTTCTCCAAAACTCTCTTATGGTCATTGGTCTTTTAAAAATAATGGCCCAGAATATCTCTAAGGTATACAAACTTAAATAGTTAAACTTAAGTTTAACTTTAACTGCTCGCCAACTACCTTCCATAGGAGTAACTAGTACGTGATCCGGTACTTCTAGGTAGAGCACACGAGCATGCTGCCAACTCGCGAGCTGTGCTGTGATTAGCCACAGCACAAGCCTGTCATTGGGTGCTGACCAATGATTGACCACTGGCACAAACTGATCGGCGAGGAGGAAGACAGGGCAGAGCTCTGTCAATGTAAACAATACAAAGCTCTGTCTTGTCAATGGGAATGAGCCAATTTTTGTTTCCCTGCAACGTCCTTAGTGAAAGCACTTCACAGTACACACATAAACACTGGTTATGCACACATTTAACCCTTTTATCACCCTAGATGTTTAACCCCTTCCCAGCTAGTGTCATTAGTACAGTAACAGTGTATATTTTTGGCACTGATCACTGTATTAGTGCCACTGGTTCCCACAAAGTGTCAGTTAGGGTCAGATTGCCTTGCATCCTATCGCAGTCCTGCTATAAGTTGCTGATCACCACCATAAAAAGGAGAGAAGCAGCACCATCTAAATGCAGCAATATAAGCAAATTATTTATTTCCACAAAACTGACAACTCACAATAGTAGTAGTCAAATGAGAGCTTGTCGAACTGGTGTCAACCGCTGTGCAACTCCTGGCCAGTCCAGATGCAGGCAGATCTCCAATGCACTGTCCTTGGCTATGAATGTGGTTCCCAGTACTTCCTGGTCGGTGTGGATCCACAGCACAGGCAGGAGTTATGTCAGCTGCAGGTACAGCAGCAGTAGGCATGGCACACATTCAGAGCATGCATGCTCCTTCATCAGGCCATAGATGGGGCATATATTGGCAAATAATAGTGGTGGACTATAGGGCCCAGCCAACTCATGGAGGGGCCCAAGTGTCATCATAGGTTAGTACAAAAAAACATATCTAGTCTCCCACTCTTAAACTAATTTGCTACTGAAAATATTAGGAAATGGATGTAACTATGTATAAGCTGAAGCACTAGAAGTATCAAGTGAGTAGGTGTAAACGAAAGGTATATGATAATCACTAACCAGTACAAACAAAACATTTTTGGTGAAATTCCAGGAAGTGCCTGGGGACACTCTGTTTGTCGATGCAATCCTCAACAAAATGACTGTGTTCCCCAAACCTCTTCCTGAGGGTCTAGATAGTACAGCCCACATACAGCAAGCTGCATGGACAAGAGAGACAGTGGAGTACATATTCAGATGAACAGGCGTGAAACTCAGAAATGGGGTAAGTTTTACCCTTTGTGGTGAAGTCTCTCTGTCCATGTTGGACATGCTTGCACATGAGACACCTGGGTTTACGGCACTGATACATGCCTTTGATGATAGAGGTTAGAGAAGGATCTATCTTGGCCTGAATACCTTTGACCTTACTTGGGGCTATTTTACTTTTAATATTTTGGGCCTGTCAAAAGGAAACTTTGGGCTTAGCTGTAAGGGATGATTCTAGGTGGGGATCCTTAAGCAGTATGGACCAGTGTTTTTGAAATATATGTTCCATATTTTTGAACTGTGTATGGAACTGGGTAGTGAAGCTGAGAGGTTGTGGAGTACAAGTGGGTATCTTGCTTCTATCTAATTTGGCTCCATCAGTGAGATAAAGAGAGAAGGCCTCCTCCACAAGTGTGCTGGGGTAACCTTTCTCCAAGAATTTGTCTATTAAAGAGTTACCATGGGTAAGATAGTCTGTATCATGGGTACAATTGTGTCTGACCTGACAAAACTGGCTTTTCGGTATGTTTTGTGCCCAGTGAGGATGGTGGCAACTCTTAAAGTGTAGATAAGAGTTGCCTCCCTTGGGCGTGGTGTAATTATGGGCATAGATGGTATTACCCTCGTGACATAGTTTCAAATCTGGAAAGGCCAGTTTTTCTGCATTACAGACTGAAGTAAAGGACAGCTCCGTGTTGTGGTTGTTACAGTGTGCTACGAATGACTCCACTAGTGTGGCCGAGCCATCCCAGATAACAATAATATCATCTATATAAAGCCCATAAAGGATGATATGGGCTGCATAAGAGTTGTCTTGCCAGATTGATTGATGTTCCCAAAGACCCATAGTGGTATTATCATAACTAGGGACAAAATTGTCCCCCATAGCTGTGCCCTGGGTCTGTAAGTAATAATACCCATTAAATTCAAAATAATTTATGGGTAAAACAAAACTCAATTGCTTCTAAGATCAAATTCACCTGTCTAGGGTTAAGTAAGGAATAGTTTGCCAATAAGTGTTGTACTGCCTTCAACCCAACGTCATGGGGTATGGCTGTATAGAGGGAGTACACATTGAGTGATAGCCATTGATATGTGGGCTCCCAAGTGTAGTTCTTAAGCATATCCAATAGGTGTATTCCATCATGAATGTATGATGTAAAAAATGGTCAATATAAATCATAAAATAGCTGTTAACACTCTCCATGGCTGCTAAGATGGGACACCTTTGTGGATTAATAGCATCTTTATGAATCTTAGATTGATGGCAGAAATATGGTCACTTGCAAAATAATTTTTGGAGAAAAGCTGTTTCACTTTTGTCAGTTATACCTTCTCTAGAAGCTCTTTCTATAAGAGCATAGGCCTCCTCTTTAAAGTGTGGTAATGGGCCACATCTAAGCATTTTGTATGTACTGGTGTAAGATAGTAGGTGTGAGGATTCTTTAAGATAGTCAGCTCTATTTTGAACTACAATGCCCCACCCTTATCAGCTGGTTTGCTTATCAGTTCATGGTTCTGGCACAGATTGCAGACCGCTTGAGTCTCCTTGGTGGTAAGATTGGACTGTGAATGTGTGGGACTGAAGGTCCAATTGCACATGCGTATGATATCTTCATATACCACCTGATAACAACATTGCAGATATGGGCCCTTGGCAAAGGTGGGGTTAAAAATGGATATCGGTTGAAGGGCTGTATGTTGGACCAGGTGTCAGAGGATCAACCACAAAATAAAGGGCACATCTGCCAACACTCAGTATGGCCATGCTATATTGCACAGAAATGCATGCAGGCATTGTGTGCAGGTGCTCGGGCTCTTGCCCATGTGAATGCACACATAATCACGCATGCAGATCCACTGGATGTTCGTCAGCCCCCTGTTCCTTTGTGCCCTGTGATTGGTTTACTTCTGGATATACGGTGCTGACTCGGCTTTCCCTTGGACTTGACTTGGCTCTTCTCCTGGCTCTGACCTCGGCTTGTTATACAGACTCTGCTACTGCCTGCTTCCTTGTTTGACCCTGGCCTGGTATATGGACTTCGCTTACTGCCTGACTCTGGCTAGATCTGTGACCCCGCTTGCTTCTACTCCTGGCTGATCTTCTGTGCATGACTCCTGGCTCTAATTCCTGGCTCCATCTCCTGTTCTGCTCTCCTGTCACGATCCTCCTAAGCATTTAGAGTTTCACCTGTCCTGCTAGTACCCCAGCACAAGTAAGCCTGCACCTGTCCATCTGGAGAGTCTACCATCTTGCTGACAGCGCTGCAAGTTCAAGTCTATTCTAAGTGCTTCCTCCACTCTGCTCACCAGGCTAGTCCATAACAGCCAACCCATGCTTCTTTGAGAGCAGCACTCCCTGTTCCCACTCTCAGGGGTGGGTGCTCTGCACTCAGCCACAAGGGGACCCCTTTTGTCACTTCAGCTTCCAACCAGGTATGTGACACCAGGAGAGAGGTGGGAACATGTTGGGAAAGGAACATGAGATAGTCTTCATCATCCTCTGTATAAAGGTCATCCAGATAAGGCAGGCCCATATAATCTAGTGACATGGTTTATAGTGAATTATCTTGAAGGGAATTATTACTAGGACCACTACCGTTGTTGGTTTTGAGATCTTGGATTTTGTAGTAGTGTTTGACTGTGAGGTTCCTGATAAATCTGTTTGGATCGACAAAAAGGGTAAACAGGTTAGACGGTGTGGAAGAGGCAAATCTAAGTCCCCGACTGAGTAAGGAAATCTCTGAAATGGAAAAGATGTGATTGGAGAGATCAAATACTTTTACAGTCTGCAAAGCTTTCCTCTCCTTTTTATGTTTTCTAACTCCCCCTCTCCTGCCTCTTCTCTGAGCTTTCTTTTGGGGCCAGACAGGGGGCGTTTCACTAAAAAATACTTTGGCTGTGTGGGTACCATATGATCTGCTATTGTGACCGATTCTAAACATGTTGTAATACCTATATTGCCCATGGGTGGACCATTACATGTGACATCATTGTTGTCACATCAAACAAGACTGTTGGCTGTATTAATTGTTGGTACCACAGGTGTAAGAATGGGATTATTGATGGACACACTTGGTGGTGAACTAACTGTAGGTAAAGGCTCAACCAATGTGGTATTGAAAGTTTGTACTCCACTGGCTGAGTTAGATGGTGGAGCTGAAGTAACATCAGCTGCTAATTCTAAATGGTGTTGCAGTCATCAAAGTCTCTATGTAATTTACCCAGTTTAGTCTTAATAAGATCATCCTCCTTACTTTTAGTGTTTCTTTTAAAGGTTTTTAAACATTCAATGGGTAAATGTGAAATCTCAATGACCAATTGGTCAATAAGAGACAGTGCCTTGGGAAGTAATTCTTGATATTTTATGTCTCTCTGTTGAATAATAATTTCTAGCCATTTTCATGTGCAGAATGCAGGTATATGGGACCGATCAAGTGTCAATGTGTGATTGAGGAAAGTACAGACTTTGATGTCCCATCGACCTCTGGGGGAGATGTTACATTTGAGGTACTGTTGTAAGAAGAATTTATCCCACCATTGCTGGTTGGCTGTTATTACTATATCTTCAATTTTACAGAATTGTTAACACAATACCCTACAGACTGACCTAGCCATGGAAAACAGGTGGAGAAAGAAGCTGGATGGAAATAAAGTTTAAAGTTTCTACAATGCCATATTTGGCTGCTGTAACGTCATGAATAATTTCCCTTGTAGAATCAGGGATTATAGTGTAGTTACATAAAAACAAAGTATAAAGACATAAATAAAAGCAGTAAAATGGCATAAGAGCTGAGTAGTTACAAACTAACAGTTTATGAAGATAACAGAGTGCTTTAGGACACTAACATCAGGATATCCTTCTAGGGCAGCTCAAAAATGGCCTTCTATAGATGCAACAACAGAAATATTTGGCGCACTAAGAAGAAAAACACCAGATGTATAATGTGATGGCTAGTAGATTAACCACACAAGTAATGTCCTTAAAGTCCAAAGGTGGTTAAGGGATAATCCAACAGTAGCAGTCTTGACTCTGTAGCAGCCGATAAAAGAGCTGATCACCATCATTACTAGTATAAAAGAATAAATAATAATTACAGTATACTGTATATAACACAGTTTGTAGAAGCTATACCTTTCACACAAACCAATCAATATACGCCTATTGGGATTTTTTTACCAAACAAATGTAGTAGAATACATATTGGCCTAAATTCATAAGGAAATTAATTTTCTTTTATTGGATTTGTTTTATAGCAGAAATCAAAATAAATAAATAAATATTATATATATATATATATATATATATATATATATATTTAATTTTGGTCTTTTTTAATTTATAGCGCAAAAAATAAAAGACCCAGGGGTGATAAAACACCACTAAAAGAAATTGTGTGAAACAAATTATTTAGATTTAATTTGTGTACAGCGGTGCATGACTGTGCAGCTGTTAAAGTAGCTTAGTGCCAAAAAGCAAAAAAGGGCCTGGCCATGAAGGAGGGTAAATCTTCCAGAGGTCAAGTGGTTAAATAGTTCATTTGAACCAAACTTGACCAAATTAACTATTACCTTCACAAACACCTGTGCCTGCTGTGAGCTCTGCATAAACGATATGTAGCTCCGGCTACATACAGCATACAGCGGTATGCTCAGGCAACGGAACAGGGACTTCCCATTCCATTCTTGGAATAAAATTTAGTCAAACTTAGTAATATATCAACACTGTTAAAATACCCATACAGCTATTGTCATACATTAGAGTATGCATAAAATAGCAGCATTTTACCCTCCCCCCCGGTCCTTTTCTAAATGTTTTCTTCACCATATGACAGGAACGTTCCATCTTACAGAATTACAGAAGGACTGGGTATTCTATTTTCTTTTAACTATTTTAATTCTATCTTTTAATAGCGAACTCTGTTTTATCTATATCATTTGCTACACTGCTCAAACTCTGCAGTGTGATTGTGAATTTTAAACTAAATGAAAGCAGGCAATGAGCTACTGATAACAAGATTGATTAAGACCAGTGAAAAAGCCCTGACTCCTTTTGACTTGCTTGCTGAATCATACCAGCATCTACAATTAGTGAAGAATAAAATGAGGTGTTCTATATGCTTTTCTCACAACTTTAATATATTGAGATTAAGGAAGATTACCTGCTGCCAACTGCTGCAGCTTTATCTCCCTTTCTAATGTTATGCTCTGTGGATTCTTATTAAGTTGTTATAAGAGCCAAGGCTATCTGCATTTTTTGTTAATTAGTTTTCAAACCACTTTGGAAATGCAACTGCAGTAGTTTACCATTCTACTATTTTATGTGTACAGTCTCAACATATAATTTATTTTTTTACATTGTTAGATTATATTATTCTAGATTTACTGATCTAAACACAAAATGCATTGAACATATTAAATATTACAGTACTCTGTGCATTTGTAACAAATAAATAAAACACATATTCTGGATTGTGGAGAGCACAGCGTTAGTGAAGACACCCCTTTGGCACTGTGGCAATATTAGAGGTCTTTTTGTAAGCTGATTACCTCTTTATTGTATAGTTTTTAGAATCTTTGTTGAAACTTACAGCCACTTGGCTAGCTCCTGAAGAAATAGAGCTCTCTTCATTAAAATGAGCCTTAGCAGACCTAAAAAAAAATAACAACACTGTTGAGGAACACATTATGGTGCATGATTTGCTTCTTGCAACTTGGCTGGCTGCTAAAGAATTAGAACTTTACCCCTTAAAATAAGTCTAAGCAGGCCTAAATAATTTCAAAAGTAACAAACAGTGTTGAAGTGCTAGAAAGTAACTGTGATCATTTTCAGATATCCAGACATATGCACATGCCTTGGATCCCAGATCCTGACTGTTCATGGGGCATTAACTTCTCATTAGGCATTAACTTCTGCTCAACATTAGAATCATAACTGTCTAAAAAACAGTTGTCAGTAGAAGTTTTGGTATTTGAGAGTCTGATTTTTAGATGCTTATCACCAACTACTATGGTTTTCTGGGATCTAATTTTTAACTGAAGTAACTCTTTCTTAAACAGAAGTGACTCTTTGGCTGTAATTAGCCTAAGCTAAATTGATACAGTAGTTTGGTATTCATTCAGCCTTCCCTAAGCTTAGTGGTTGCAACACTTACCCATTCCAAACTCAAGAGTCAGATCTTTCTCTGTATGTAATAGGTGGCTTCCAGTCAATCACAGAAGGAACACTGTCTTAACAGGTTAAAATGCAGGTTGCCCTGTGTTCAGCAGCTGGCATTTCCAATGGCTAACCATAGAGCTGATCAGAGACCGGAATGGCTCCAATCATCTCTATAGTCTAAGAAACCGAAAGCTATGAGCATTTCATCAGTTCGGTTTCCCCAGATATAAACAGCACCATTTTAAATTGGAAAAGCATCTAATCACACTGATCTTGGTGCGATCAGATGCTTTAAGGGCAGAGGAGAGATCTAGAGTCTAATAGATACCAGATTTTTCAGAAAAGAGTACCTGTCACTGCCATCACAAGGGATATTTACATTTCCTGTGATTAACAACAAAAGTTAATAAGTAAAAAAAAAATGAAGGGACAGTGTAAAATTAAAAAAATCTAAATAAATATTTTAAAAAATTAAAGCACCCCCACCCCTCCGTGCTCACGTGCAATGGTGAATGAAAGCATCGGTCCCCTGTTGGTATGTAAACAGCGAATGCACCATGCATGTGAGGTATCACCACAAACAACAGATCAAGGACAGTAATTCTATGTAAATCTAAATCGGTAACCTGTAAAGGCTTTTAAAGCATTACCTTTGGATATTACAAATTTACATAGTTTGTCGCCATTGCAGGGTGTGTGTGAAATTTTAAAACATGTCATGTTTGGTATCTATGTACTCAGTGTAACATCATCTTTTATACCATACCAAACAATTGGGCAATGTATTGTGTTTATGTGCATTAAAATTCAAAAAACTGTATTTTTTCCCAAAAATTTGCATTTGAAAAATCGATGTGCAAATACTGTGTGACATAAAAAACTGAAACACCCACCGTTTTATTCTCTAGGGCCTCTGATTTAAAACAAATTTTCAATGTAATTTATGGCAAAAAATACAGATTTTTTTCATGTGAACAAAAAGTGTCAGAAAAGTGATGTGTGGCATAAGTTTATACTGTTGGGCATAAAATGCCAGGATAGCACAACCCCACCCCCAAATGACCCCTTTTTGGAAAGTAGACACCCCACATTATTTGCTGAGAGGCATGTTGAACCCATAGAAGATTTTATTTTTACCACAAGCAAAAGGAGTGTGTGAATATGTGGGGCTTTAAATGTGCCTTTTGTAGCCATCCAATACACAAATGAATGTAATTTTTAAATCTATTTTATTTAAATTTATTAAAAATGTTTTATCCAAAATACATTAAAACACAACCACCATTGTATTTCCTTGTGTAACCTTGTTAATTAGTCTACGCATTTTGCGGCTTCCACCACTTCCTCAGGACCAACAAGGCACGTGAGTGGTTTAAAGGACAATGTCAGGGATGCGGGTGTGACCAGAGGTGTGTGGACTGACACAGGGAAACGCAGGCTTCAGTAATGGTATAAATAAGACAATTTATTAAGACTAACAATACAAACATAAACGCAGTGCACCAAACCCCAAGCTAACACAAATACATACAACAAGGTGAAACAAACCCAAACCTAAACTGATATAAATACACAGGTACATACACATAGAGAGCACAACGTAGTCAGGCAGGCCGGGTCGATAACTATTGGGCAGGTAGGTACAGGAGGAGCAGGTGGAGAGTAGTCAGGTCACGAGCCGGGTACAGCAACTAACGGACAGGTAGGTACAGGGGGTCATGCAGAGAATGGTCAGGGTCACAAGCCAGGGTCAAACAGGAGAAGTCAGCAGAGGTCAGAATCAGGCAGGGTCGGCAACAAGTCAGGCAGAAACAGGAACAGGAACGCAGGTTACAAGATACAGGGGCCCATGGAAAAACACACACCAAGGCCCAGACTGCAGGTCTGGCCATCCCTTAAATACACCACCTGCAATCAGCCCCAGGTGATGGCTAATTGCCGAAGTGAACCTCTGGTTGTTGAGAGCACCCGCTGGCCAGCCCTGGTACTGCAGCCCACAAGGCAGGTGAGTCCCACCACTATTGGCAAGTCCATTCCTGACAGACTGTGAAATCAAATTCTGAAACAAGGAGAAAATAAAACATAACTATTAAATACAAAGTGTATATTCATGTAGCACATACATCATCAAAAATACCCTATACAGTATGTGAGAAATAAAGCATATCATTAATGGATAAACCATATAATTAATAATAATTTCTGACCCCCAATAAGTAAACTGAGGGAAAAAAGGCCAAAGAGATTATATATCTTTGCAGCTGTGTTCTGTAAATGTGCTTTTCAGCCCATGGTAGAGATTCCTAGAGGTAAACAATTCCAAGAACAATAGTAGACTTCCTAATGCCTACAAACATCAAATATCATGATATCGTGTAGCTAAAAGAGTATATGAACTCAGCTGTAGCATATTGGTGGGCTAATCCTAATATCAATAAAAAATATGATTGATTAAATCCAATAGGTAATGGATTCAAAATGGTTGGACGCAGCCTAGGTCTAAGAAAAACAAGAGAATGTGGACGCTCCGAAACAACCATTTCTCCTGAAGAGTTGTCAGAATACCTGTGTCACATCATACTTTGGCACAGGTACACTGCTCAAAAAAAAAAATAAAGGAACACTTTTTAATCAGAGTATAGCACCAAGTCAGTTAAACTCCTGGGATATTGATCTGGTCAGTTAAGTAACAGAGGGGGATGTTAATCAGTTTTAGCTGCTTTGATGTTAATGAAATTAACAACAGGTGCACTAAATGGGAAACAATGAAACTACCCCCAAAACAGGAATGGTTTTACAGGTGGAGGCCACTGACATTTTTTCACTACTTATCTTTTCTGACTATTTTTCACTATTTTTGTATTTGGCTACTGGTAGCACGAGGCAATACCTGGACGCTACAGAGGTTGCACAGGCAGTCCAACTCCTCCAGGATGGCACATCAATACTGTACGTGCCATTGCCAGAAGGTTTGGCACCCTGACAGTCATTAGGTATTGAGATGAAATCTTTGGACCCATTTTCAGACCCTACACTGGTGCAGTGGGTCCTGGGTTCCTCCTGGTGCATGACAATGCCTCATGTGGCAAGAGTATGCAGGCAGTTCCTGGTGGATGAAGGATTTGATCCCATTGAATGGCCTCAACGCTCACCTGACCTAAATCCAATAAAACATCTCTGGTATATAATATTTCGGTCCATCCGCCAGTTGCACCTCAGACTTTCCAAGATCTCAGTGATGCCCTGGTCAAGATCTGGGAGGAAATACCCCAGGACACCTTCCGTCATCTCATTAGGAGCATGCCCCGATGTTGTCAGGCATGCATACAAGCACGTGGGGGGCCATACAAAATACTGAGTACTATTTTGAGCTGCTGAAATTAAATTTCAGCAGAATGGACTAGCCTGCTGCATTATTTTTTCCCTTTGATTTTTGGGGTGTCTTTGACTTCAGTCCTCTGTGGGTTGATAATTATCATTTCCATCAAATGATGGGGCATCCTTACATTCTTAACATATTACCCAGTCCATATCAGTATAGATATCCAGCACAATATTTTTCCCCATTGAGATTTTATGTGTTTTCAAAATGTTCCTTTATTTTTTTGAGCAGTGTACATCAGTGATATACTGATCTTTTGGACAGTTTCTAGTGATTCTCTGATTGAGTTTGCTGATTAACTTAACCAAAATGAATTTAACTTGACATTCACTCTATCATGGCACAAAGACACTTTGCCTTTCCTTGATTTATACATCAAAATGGATCATTCACAGTGCATTCAAACAGGCGTATTTAGAAAATCAACAGCTGGCAACTCTCTGCTACATTCTGCGAGTACCCATCCACAACACTTGATTAAAAGCATCCCAAAGAAACAGTATATGTGAATACGCTGAAACTGTACCAATGCTACTGACTTTGAAAGACAAGTGTATAATTTACAAAAGAGATTTCTTCAATGGGGATACAGTAGGAAATCCCTCAAGAAAGCTTATCAATATGCAAAAAGTAACCCTAGAGAGCTTTACTATTTCAGATATACCCATCTGAGGAGAGTCCATCAAATATTCACCCTATTATTACATTTAATTACCAATCTAAACAAATTAAATAATCTCTGGACAAACATTGGCACATTTTAACTAATGACCATGTAAGTATAACTCTTCCATCATATACAGTATGTATATTCAACTCTATTTATCCAATCCTTTATTTTTGGCGGATCTTGAGTTTGCCAAAATTTAGGGATAAGTCCTTTAGCTGCATTTATTAAATGATATATTACTCTATTCTTATATTGTTTCACTAAGGTATCCATTATATTTAACAAACAGACCCACAGGTCCTTCTTTGATATAATACCCAGAGTCTCTTGTATATATTTGGTTATTTCTTGCCAAAACCTCTGTATTTTAGGGCACTCCCACCAAACGTGTGTCATTGTTCCCTTCATCCCGCACCCCCGCCAACATATAGGTGAAACTTCAGGTTGTTGTTTATGTGCAACACTAGGTGTGATATACCATCTAACTAAACATTTATAGTTCATTTCTACTGTATTCATGTTCATCACCCCATGTGTTCATTTATTTAATTTTTTTGTTCCTCATTCAATTTTGTTCCTAATTCCTTTTCTCACTTTTCTAAGTACAATTGATGATCAGATCCAGCTATTGCAGTAATCCTAGACATAACCTGTTTTTGAGTTGTATTTGAACTAAACATTCATTCAAATGGATACATATCCTCCATTGTCCTTAGTGGCTGTGGGAGCGCTGCAACAAATTGTCGTAATTGATAAAAAAGCCACTCATCTAATATGAAAAAAAATATTTTTTATTCTTTAAATCTTGAAAAGAACATCCTTTCCCTTTGTCTATAATATCTTTTAAATGTGCATTTCTATCTTGTATCCATTTCCCCAAAATATTGTCTTTATCTGGTGGGAAATACTCTGTTCCAACCAATGGTATCAACAGTGAATTGTATTCCCATCCCATTTGTTTGTGCATTACATCCCATACCCTTAAAACGTTCCATATTTTCGTCCATTAAATGAAACTTTTATGGAAGCCAAATAATCCTATCTAAATGTGCCTTACTGTTGGATTTTTAGACACATATAATACTTCTTCTAGTGTCTTGAGGCGATTATGAATGAAAGATCCATTGAAATAAAAAATTAAGTGTGATTTTATTCTATCACACAATGGTGTCCAATAAACAATGTAAAGCGTATTATGAACAGTTCCATGTAGATAAAACTATTGTAAAAATGACAAGCAAACGTTTAAAACAAAGTCACCATTATCTGTCATGGCTGTTCTGTCCTTGCCATGTGCGATACTCCATGCTGTCCTTCTCAATGACTTTGTGAAGAAGGAGAAGCCGGATGTGACTTTATTGTAGCCGGAAGTGATCTCAGTATGCACCTGTTGCAGCTTCTCAGACGTGTGTATGCAAGAGTCATGTAGCTTGTAAGTGTGTGTGTGAGTGAGTGTCTCCTATGTCCGTAGTCTCATGGACTTTTAAGAGGCAAATGTACGTCATAGTTAGTGATCTTAATACCTTCTATGGAAATTATTACTGCTTAGCAAAGCCATTTCATATAAGGAAAAGATGCTATACATATGATGTTTGATGGACAGGAACATATGTATGCTGATATACCAATGATGTAACCCTCAGCTATATATAAAGAACAGTATAGCTTAAGAACATATCAATGTATAATCACTAAACTATATATGTATCAATGTTAGAGACGTATACTAAATACACACAGATACTATTAAAATACATACTGTAATAGTAAGTCACTTCTAATAACCTTGACATAACTAACAAATACTTTTAACCAACTATATCTAAATATAGTCTTCAACTATCAGTTGGTATATACTATCTCAGCTTAACTTGTATATCTTTTTCAGTCTCAGTTTAATTGAAGAATACTAATACTACCATTTGTCAATAGACCACTTACACATATGAATATTAATTATGACTAATCATAAAAACCAAATATTTTGCAAGCTTGCCATCAATATAAGTGCCGAATCATAATTTAGATTTAACACTTACTAAGTGTACTACATTTTCTTACCCAGATTCTCCCCCGTGAGTTACATATCCAATCTGCTATTCGTGATAGTAGCACCAAATGATAATATTTCCTGAAATCGGCAAGTTTAGGCCCCCTTTCTCTTTATCATTACACAGCACTTCATATTTAACTCGTTTTTTTATTTACCCATATATACCTAAGTATAATTTTTTTCTTTTAGTGTCGCAAAGAAGGACCCTGGTAAATATATTGGTAACATGTGAAACTTATATAAGATTTTTGGTACAATCACCATCTGTACCATTTTTATCCTACCTATCCAGGAAGGCCATCCTGATGAAATTTTTTTCAATTCTTCCTTTATCTCATTAATAAATCAAATATAATTTACCTGGTATAGCTTCTTTATAGAGGGGTTTAACTTTATTTCTAGATAGCTTAGATCTGTTTTCTTCTATGTAAAGGAGAATTATTTTTGTAGAGTCTGTTTCTCTGTCTGTGAAATATTAGTATTTAATATCTCAGTTTTTAAGGGGTTAATTTTTAAGTTTGATAGTTCTCAATAATCTTTTAACAAAAGATTTGTCATTAAATTAGGTAGCGTTAATGTAAGGTTTAAATATAGAACAACAAATCGTCTGCGTATACCGCGACCTTATGTTCCACATTACTTATCCTAATTCCTGTTACATCTACACTCTTTTGTTCCACAAAGAGTGGAATAACGGTTCCAGAGATATTACAAACAGTTGGGGAGAGAGTTGGCATCCCTGTCTTGTTCCGTTGTACATTGTAAAAACTGTGATAGAGACCTGTTGACCTTCATCTCTGCTGATGGGCTACTATATAGCTTTTTATTAACATTTTGGGCCCAATACCTAATGTCTTTAACGTATCTATCATAAATCCCCAGTCCACGCTATCAAAAACTTTTTTCGGCATCAATCAACAGAATTATTGTCGGCATCTTTTCTCTCCTTACTTTTTGCAGAAGGAGTAATGAACTTAGTCCATTGTCCTGACCTTCTCTACCTGGAATAAATCCCACTAGATCTAAATGTATCCAGTCAAGCATCAACTCAATCGTCCTAGTTGATAGTACTTTAGCATATCATTTTGTGTCAATATTTAATAATGATATAGATCTGTAACTGGTGCATTGTGTCCAATCCTTCCCTTCCTTAGGTATAATTGTTATATATGCCTGCAGCGACTCTTCCATCATTTCCAACCCCTCTCCTAAAGCATTCATTTATGTACACAATTTGGGGAAAAGTTGTTATTTAAAATTCCTATAATAACCCACAGTATATCCATCTGGTCCAGGATTCCTTCCTACTGCCATACTCTTCAATGCGATAATAATTTCCTCCTCTGATATTGATTTTGCTAAAGCTAGTAATTTTGCTTCTTCCAGTCTTGGTAGGGCAGCATCCTTTAAATAGGTCTGCCTTTTAGTCTTTCTTTCTCCCTCTGATTCTTAGCTTTTACTCCATATAGACTACTATTAAAAAATGTTAAATGTGTTGGCAATATCAGTGGTTGAATATACAATTTCTCCAATTTCATCTTTAATTTTTTCTATAAAGTTCTTCAATTCCTTTTCCTGTGCTTTTGTCATATGGTATTTTCCTGGCCTGTTTCCCCACTGATATCTTTCCTTTGCTACCATATGAAAAATCCTCCTAGTTTCTTGCTCCATAAGATCTTTTAACTCTTCTCTTTTTAAAATTATCTTCTGTTAGCGATCAGAGCACACCCTGACATATCAGGAGTAACTGTGAGGGGGAAGGAATATAAACTTTCACTTTTTGCAGATGACTTTCTATTGACTATAACTAAGCCTCACTTGCCATTACCTGCATTGCATAAACTGTTACAAACCTTTAGTGATTTATCTGGCTATAAAATAAACACTTCAAAGACGGAAGCTATGTCTCATAATATCCCATCCCAAGATCTCTCACTGCTTCAACAAAATTACTCATACCACTGGTGCATGTGCTCTATCAAATACGTTGGTACTCATATAACCCCAATTTATGCTCAGTTGTTTGAAGCTAACTACCCCCCACTGTTTTAGAAAATCTATGCTCTCCTAAATCAGTGGGATGCGTATAAGATATCTTTCCTGGGTAGAGTAAGTGTGTTAAAGATGTCAATTTTGCCAAAGCTACTCTACCTTTTTGAGACTCAACTATTTGCGATCCCTCAAGCTCAACTGCAAACTCTACAACGAGCATTTCTGATAGTTATTTGGTATGCCAGAAAGCCCAAAATAGCGAGAACGGTTCTTTTGTCATCTAAAAATCACAGAGGCTTAAGGGTACCAGATATTACCAATTACTATTTAGCCACTCATCTGAGACAAACGCTATCATGGTTCACCCAAAAACCTCAGAATAGATGGGCGGAGATTGAATTAGGCTATGTTTATCCGATCCATACATGTTCATTGCTACGCCATTTTCATTATACATAACCTCTGTTTCCTCCCTCCCCTTTGCTCGAATCTATGAAATGTACACTTAAAATTTGGTCAACTTGTGTGAATTCTCAGCAGTTATTATCCCTATGCTCTCCATTGTTAAATGTTTTATATAATCCGGAGCTCCCGGATAGTCTGTCCTACCCACAGATGAGCCCTTGGGCAATTAATGGGATATTTCAACTTCGTCATCTGATCAATCTGGTTTTGCGTTGGATTCCGTCATTTGAGGAAATTAGGGCGTGGAAATTCACAATGCCTGTATCAGCCAGATACACCTATTTACAGTTCTCTCATTTCTTTCTTTCCTTGAATTCCTCTTTAACGCTAGACCGCCCCACAGATTTTGAGAGGATAGCTATTAAAGGTCCCTCCCAACAACATCTGATCATCTCTTTATATAAATTACTTCTCAATAAAGGTTCTCTTATTGACAATCCTCACCATTATATGAAGAGATGGAAGGATGAACCCCAACACTCAATCTCTTTGAAATGTTGGCAGGTGATTTGGGAATCTTTTGCTAAGACCTCTCGTTGTGTTGTGTATAAAGAAAATGTATCTAAACTATTGATGCATTGGTACAAGACCCCTGTAGGTTCTTCATGCAATCAACCCGAATATGTCTGACAAGTGCTGGAGGTGAATGGGAGGAGTAGGCACCTTAGCACACATCTTTTGGTTTTGTTCACTGATTGTGGGTTATTGGGCTATGGTGAGAATGGTCTTGGAGCAAGTACTCAAGGTTACCTTACCCCTAGACCCGCTACACTATCTTTTGGGGCTACCCTTTAGGGGTATCTCTAAGCAACCTAAGAAGTTGGGAATACATATCCTGATGGCTGCTAGACGGGTAATACCACGACTCTGGAAGTCAGTTGATGTTCCCATGCTAAATCATCCCTTAGGAGCAATCTCTGAAATCAGGGAAATGGAATATTTTACAGTTCTAGTGGGTGAACACTCAGGTCACTTTCGCTCTATTTGGGAGCTATGGCATAATTCTCCCTTTGGTAGACTTCCTTGCTCTCCCCCTTCTTTCCCCCCCCTTATATAGTCCAGACGCTTCTTTAGGTACCATGCCTTTAACACATAATGTAACCCAAAGATGTTCACGCTTATGTCGATTTATGCTTTTGTATTGTGTAGATTACCATGCTGTCTATTTATGTTCATATTTCTTCTGTTTTTGTTTTCTTTTATACTGATGGTGGTTTTCTTTTATTGCAACGTTTATACCAAAAGTGTTGTTGTTGTAACTATGTTCTGAAAAAATGGGCTTTGGCCCTTAATAAAAGTGTACAATACAAAACAATTATCATCTGTTGTGTATCCATATCTATTTTCTTTTTATGTAACTGTTCTAAATCATTTAATTCCTCCATTATTAACCTTTTTTCCTCCCCCGATCTTTCTTTTTTTCCGCCCCTATCGAGATCAGGATACTACTAATATGCCTTATGTGGCAACAGATATCTCATCAGTCTCATTGAACATAAAGTATTGCTCAATTTCCTTCTTTAATCTGTTTTCTACTTCTGAATCTTATGTTTAAGTCAGGTGAAGAAACATGTCAAGGGAAGTGACGTCAGACGAACAGAGGAACTGGAAGTGATCCAGCGGCCATTTTAGAATCTGGCAAAACCTCATAGAAGTTCACGTGGAGGAACCAGGGAACTCTGAGAGGTTTGGATATTCTGATAAAGGCTATTTTAAAGAGGAATCATGATGTAAGCATATTCAAGTATTTTAAATTGTATATGCAGGTTTACACTATGATTTATTCTATATATGGTGGGCATCAGTGGATTGGTGGAGATTGATGGTTATACTTGAAAGCTGCTATATCTGGATGACATCTTGATCTGATTCATTTTGGTAAGGGTATTCACTCCTTATACCATAGGTTTCACATGCTGTTTTTGGATGCATATTTTTCACTGGATTGATTCACTGGCACAGTTTTGACACTTTCACTTTTCTCACTATTTGTGATCATGCATGGTTGTTTGCGTTTATCACATTTGTTTTATTTATATTTTACTTAAGATAATGTGATTTTTCTTTTCATGTTGAGGATTCTTTGTGAGCCATTGAAAGGCTGAATATGAAGATTGATGATTGAAGTTGGCACAGAGTGACTTTTTATAATATTATATTTATTTAATTTTATTTCTTATCTATTTTTGGACTTTTTTTTTTTAATATATTTGTGTGATATATACTTTTGGGAATATTGGTATTAGCATATTCATATTCACAGTTTTTTACACTTTTTGGGGTAAAGTTTATCCTTATGCTATTCATAGCCTTATTGTATTGAATTATTTAAGGGATACTGTAAAATTCACATATATAGAGGGGGCGCATGCGCGGCCGGCTCGGTGATGGACGTGCAGTAGTGACAGCTCCGTCCACCCGCCAGCGATGAATCGGCACTCACCGACTCCGGGGGAAACGAACGGCACACACTGATAGCCGCAGTGTGCCCGCAGCCCACTAGACATGCCCCGCAGGAAACAGAGCCCGGGGCAACCAGGGAAGTTAACTAACTTCTTCCCGGCCGTCATGCCGGGAATCCAAGATGACGCCCGCATCACAGGAGTGCAGGGAGGCAGCAGCCCATCTGAGGAGGACTACAGAGCCCAGTGTGCGGATCCTAGGCTGCAGCAACAGCTTTACCCAGGGGACCCTGGTGAGTTGTCACCTCCCTTATCTCCCACGACCAGCAGCCCGGCCAATCCAGGCCATGACTGGACTGTGACGACAATACTATATTGCAGGCCCCAAAACTCCCACATCAGCTACCGCACATGGCTATGCCTACCATAGATGCATTCCCTGCGTCGGATCAACCACTCACAGAGATAAGCATGAAAAATATGCTTGCGTCTCTGCGGCAAACATTACACAACGACATATCTGCTCCACTTACTCAGCTCACCACCCTAGTGCAACGGCAGGAACGTAGAATTCGCCACATTGAAACCAACATGGGAGACATAGTCGCAGCACATAATGATTTGATTGATGCCCATGCAGATCATGTGTCCGACATCGAACAAATTCAACTAAAATTAGCCGACTTGGAAGATAGATCACGCCGTAATAATATAAAAATTAGAGGGATCCCTGAAAAAATTACCAATGAGGCACTGCTGCCATATTTACAACACTTCCTCAAGTTGCTGATACCAACACTCTCCGAAGTAGAGGTCGTGATCGATCGAGCACATCGACTTCCTAAGCCCTCATTTTTACAGGCCTCTATCCCTAGAGACGTGCTTATCCGCATTCATTTCTATCATATCAAAGAGAAAATTATGTTAGCGGCTAGAAACCCGCCATCGCTCCCACAGTCTCATGCGAATCTACGCTTATATGCTGACCTATCCAAAGCCACACTTTCAAACAGGAAAAGAATGATATCACTCACTAAAGCTTTGAGAAATCATGGCATTGCCTATCAATGGGGCTTCCCCACTAAGCTATTAGTACGGAACCAAGGTAGAACCTATACTATCCGGAATCTAGAGGCCGGCCTAGATCTCCTTAAAGCTTGGAGCATTTTGCCCGCTGACTCAAGGGAAAATACGTCTAGTTCCATCCAAAATATGGAGGCGACCTGAAGGGCGCGAAGGCACACACCGCACCTATACTCTACTATACCTTCCCCCGGAGGTAATATACAGATTCTACAACCTCTGGCGATCGGCCTACATTCAAGGTTGTCTGTTTTTCAAGTTTGCTACAGACATGACCCCCCTGGAGGTCAGAACTTGTTCATACCCCTCCTTTTTGACGTAGCAATCATAGCTACATTGTTTACTTGCGTTACATGCAAGTGTTTTTTTACTGTCGTTTCTCCCTTTCCCATCCTCCCTCTCACTTGGCACCACCGACTCAACAGTAGTATCATAAGATTTGACATACAGGACTATAGATGGAATACGCTACCTACAGTTCATATCGAGACTTACCTGTTCTTTAGTCTTTTTTCCACTATTCTCCCTGGAATGAAACCACACACGCTTAATTATAATCAAACAACAACCCAACTAGATATATACTCGGGAAATATTTTCAATGATTACTATCACTTCTCTTAATGCTAGAGGCCTCAACTCCCCCTTCAAAAGATCGATGCTTTCCAGAGAAATCCGGAAATCTAGAACTGACTTATTCTTCATACAAGAATCCTACTTCACTACGGAAAAAACCCCTAAACTATATCTTAACCTCAATCTTCTCTCAATTATTTATGGCGACTAATGCTAAGAAGAAAAACGGAGTAATTATTGCCGTTAATGACTCTCTAACGTTTAAACACACCTCTTCCATAGTCGACCCGCAAGGGCGATATATTATATTGATATGCCAAATTAACGACATTACCTATACCTTGGTGAATGTATACGGTCCAAACAGCAAACAACTAAAATTTTTTCGCAAACTCTTCAATCTCATCTCTAAGCACAAACAAGGTAGACTCATTATTGAGGGAGATCTTAATGTTCTCAATAACTCATATATGGATTCATCTTCCAACAAAAAAGCTGCCAACCTTGACCTCAACCGCGTTCTACATGATCATGACCTATACGACATCTGGAGATGCCAGCATGGCTCTGAAAGAGACTACACCTATTTTTCACCACCGCATCTTTCGTACTCAAGAATTGATATGTTCCTCACAGACAAATGGACACTGCAACATGTTTCATCTTCTAGTATTGGTACCATAACCTGGTCTGACCATGCCCCGATCAGCATATCCCTGGATGACAGCCAAAAGTCGGCAATCCCACCCATATGGAGACTTAATTCTGCACTCCTGAAACTGCCGGATAACCAGAAGTATATAATGGACGCTCATAATCTCTTTTTTGAAACTAATGCCACACCAGATATCTCTATCACTACACTCTGGCTGACATACAAAGCATACATGAGAGGTATCCTCATACAACTAAACTCCCGTATTAAAAAGCAGAGATCTCAGCAAACAGACCAACTATTGACCTCTATACATATAAACGAAGAAATTAATAAACAGAATCCGAACCCTTCCACATCCGTGGCCCTAAATAGAGATAGAAATAAATTACGTGCTATTTTACTACACACCTCCTAAGAACAAAAACACAATACTATGCACTTGGTAATAAAACAGGTTCTCTTCTCGCCAAAACCATTAAACAAAAAAGACTTAAAAACAAAATCTCCACAGTCCAACACCCACACTCGCGGACCCCATTATCAAACCCACAAGACATAGCTAATGCATTTGCATGCTATTACCAAACTGTATACAACATAAAAGATGATCCGGATACAGCACAACCAACGATTCCCTCCATTGAAAACTTCCTAAGCCACACGGCTCTTCCTCGACTCACCTCTTCCCAACTTGACTCCCTCTCTGTGCCGATTTCACCCGCAGAGATTGAGAAAACTATTAACAGTTTACCCGTGAACAAATCACCAGGTAATGATGGTTTCACTAACGAATATTACAAATCGTTTTAACCCAACCTTAAGTCACATCTCTCCGCCCTTTATAATCACGTTGTTTCAAAGGGGGAATTTCCCTCTGATATGCTACAATCAATAATTACCACTATCCCAAAACCAGGTAAAGACCCTCAACTAGTCCAAAACTACAGGCCGATCTCATTACTTAATACAGACTTAAAAATATACGCCAAGATAATAGCTCAACGACTGCTCCCATACCTTCCTACATTAATTCACCCTGATCAAGTGGGATTCATCCCTGGGAGACAGGCCCCGGATGCGACCCGACGAATTATATCACTACTGCACCACCTTGAATCTGATAACCAACCCTCACTCCTTCTTTCACTTGACGCGGAAAAAGCATTTGACCGAATCCATTGGAGATTTATGACACTTACACTCCAGAAATACGGAATAACAGACTGGATGCTGTCAGCGATTCTCTCCCTATACTCCAAACCTTCTGCTAGGGTACTTACGAACGGCACGCTCTCACAACCTTTCCCAATATCCAATGGTACTAGACAAGGATGCCCTCTTTTGCCCATAATTTTTGCGTTACTTATCGAACCGCTAGCGTCCAATCTCAGACATGATCCAAATTTCACAGGAATTAATTTTCTTAAGAGTGAACATAAAATTAGTCTCTTTGCGGATGACATTATCCTAATGATTACAAACCCTAACAAATCGCTTATGACAATTCGCACCCATATCCATGCCTACACAGCGGTATCGTACTACAAACTCAATGAATCCAAGTCTTCCATCCTAAACCTCTATACACCCCTTGCAACCCAGAAACTACTTACTCAACGGTTCCCTTTCAAATGGGAAAAACATAACATACCCTATTTGGGGATCAAACTGACTGCCAAAACAGGCCAACTCTATACAGCTAACTTCAAACCATTACTTGACACAATCCCACAAGAGCTCAGAAGCTTCCGCACAAATACCCTTTCAACACTAGGCAGAACAGCAACTATAAAAATGTGCATATTGCCCAAAATACTTCATATTTTTCGCACGCTTCTTATTCCAGCCCCCTCCACCTTTTTCTCCAAACTTCAAAAAATCCTAAACAATTTTTTATGGAATTCCAAACGCCCTAGATGTACTACAAACCTCTTAATACGTCCGCCTGCCAGAGGGGGAGCAGGTCTCCCGCATATAAAATCGTACTATCAAGCCGTTCTATTAGACCAGCTCTTCTTCTGGTGGCACCCGTCCCCGGATAAAACTTGGACAGTCATGGAGGCATCCATGCACACACCAAGTTCACTAACAGATGCCTTATTTGTGCCTCGTGTGGCCTGGAATAAACCTCTACATACACACCCATGCGTGCAAGCTTCCCTGACGGCTTGGCATGACTTCTTAACTTATACTTGCTCCAATAAGGATAATCTTCGAATTCTTACACCGCTTTCATCCTTACATTTTGTATCCCCGCATCTGAACCTGGCCTCATGGAAAGTGCTTGGAATATATCATATCCAAGACCTTTTTAGCACCCACAACCCAGATACATTTCTGACTCTCCAGAAGAAATTTAGTCTTCCTGATAAAGACCAATTCACCTATATGCGAATAATCCATTCACTTCACAAAACAAACATACCACTTAAAATAGAAATACCAGCTACTGCACATCACTTCCTGAATAGGACCATATATCCGAAGAAAGGAATATCTACTTTTTATACACTTCTGACCGTAGCGCAATTCACAACTTCTACTTCATCCTTGACTAATTGGGAAAAGACCTTAACACTCTCGACAAGCCCACATCCCTGGGAAACAACGTTCAAAATTACTTATAAAGCGTCGAAATGTAGTGCCCATTGGGAATCATACCTGAAAATCCTCCACCAATGGTATCTTACCCCCACTAAACTATCTCTCTATTACCCTCAACAGTCCCAGGCGTGCTGGAGACATTGTGGAGAAACTGGCTCCCTCTTCCATGTGCTTTGGTCATGCAAATCTCTCAAATCTTACTGGAATAAAGTCTTCCAATTGATCTCTTCAATCACAGACACACCTGTAGCTCCAGATCCTGCCCTGGCCCTCTTTCATATAACTATAGATAAATTCCCCTCAAACACACGCATCATTATCTTACACATCCTAGCGGCGGCAAAGATCAACATCACCAAACTCTGGCGATCCACATCATCTCCTTTGCTTTCACATCTGGTGAATGACCTCAACCTGCAGTGAGAGATGGAGCGAAGAACGGCCATTCGAAACTCTATGTACCACAAATTTACGTTACACTGGTCTCGATGGCTAAATCATCCCAACTGTTCAATTAACTGATTACTAATTTCAATTTTTTTTCATAGGATACTTACTTCTAAGATAAAGATAATGGTGCCTCATCCCCCTCCTCCCCCCTTTCCCTATTTCTTTCCAATCCCTGTTTAAATTTCTATTCCAATCTATATCCACCTTTAAGATCCTGTTACCCCAACATGGTTCACATATTAATGAGCATACCTCTCATGTACATATGACTACGATATTCCGTTCCCCGGCCGCATGGTGGGGACTTGCTACATCTTCATCCTCTTTACATGTTCTCAATTTACATATGTGTACCTTTCTACTCTAATGGTTATATATTTGTTCTGATGTTAAAAATCTTTTCAATAAAAATATTTGAAAATAAAAATTCACATATATTACTTCTGAATCTTGTAAAAGCATCTTGTTTAATCTCCACATAGTTGTTTTATACCACTTCCCTCCCACTAGTAATCTCATTGTGACAGGTGCATTGGTCAGATATAGACATTACTTCTATGTTGGATTTTTCCATAGACTCCAAGGCCCTGATTTACTATTGTGCCTGGGCGCATTTCCGTGGGCGAACGTCTAATTTTTATGAGCGACCGTCTACTTTTACCCCGCAATGAGATTTACTATTGAGCAGCGTCCATAAGTAGATGCCCAATCAAATTTACTAACGAGACGCACGCCCGGAATCAGACTCACAAAGCAGACTTGCTAAGAGGCATGTCTAACACCATGAAAAATCGCTGCAGAGACATGTTCACTTTCAAATTTGCTTTGCCAAATATCAGGACTTCACTTTAAACAATATCTGCCATTTCAAAAAAAATTAAGAATGTGTTAAAAATAGTTTTTTTTAAAGCAAATTAACACAGTAAAAAACTAGACGCCCGTGCAGTGTCTTTGGACGATATAAATGCGCATGTGCAGAACACATTTTAGACGTCCTCTGTGGGCGCTTGCTTTTTAGCCACTGCTCAATAGTAAATCTCAGTGTGGATTCCTCTGACAGCCGCCACTCGGTTGCGTCTACTGTGTTTAACAAACAGCACTAGGCATATCTTTATGTATTCTAATTTGATTTCCTTAGTTCTAGTGATTCTATTTTTGTTTCTTATCCTTTATAATTATTTCTGTAATGATTTTACTTATTTCGAAGGTCTAGATAATATTTATTTTGACAGCTGAATGTAAAAATAAAGGTCCGCAATAAAAAAAAAAACAAAAAACAGCGTGGGTTCCCCCCCCTCATCCATACTAAGCCCTTCAGGTCTGGTATGGATATTAAAGGGGAACTCCACGCCAAAATTAAAAAAAAAAAAAACAGCGTGGGGACCCCTTCAATATCCATACCAGACCCTTATCCGAGCATGCAGCCCGGCAGGTCAGGAAAGGGGGGGGGGATGAGTCCCCCCCCTCCTGAACCATACCAGGCCACATGCCCTCAACATGGGGGGGTGCTTTGGGGCAGGGGGGCTCCCCCCCAAAGCACCTTGTCCCCATGTTGATGGGAACAAGGGCCTCTTCCCCACAACCCTGGCCGGTGGTTGTGAGGTTCTGCGGGTGGGGGGCTTATCAGAATCTGGAAGCCCCCTTTAACAAGGGGGCCGCCAGATCCCGCCCCCCCCCCCACGTGAATGAGTCTGCGGTACATGGTCCCGCGACTCATTCACAAAAAAACAAAGTGTGGTGTAAAAAAACACAGTACAGGGTCTTCAATAAGTCCTTTATTAAAACAATGTCCCCCAAAGTAGATCCAACAGGCAGAAACAGGAACAGGAACACAGGATACAAGATACAGGGGCCCATGGAAAAACACCCACCAAGGCCCTGACTGTGAGTCTGGCCATTCCTTAAATACAACCCCTGCAATCAGCTTCAGGTGTTTGGCTGACTGCAGGGGAGAGTCTCTGATTGCTGAGAGCACCCGCTGGCCAGCCCTGGTACTGCAGCCCACAAGGCAGGTGAGTCCCACCAATATTGGCAAGTCCATTCCTGACAGTACCCCCCCCTCAAGGAGCGGCCTCAGGACGCTCCAAACAGTCCTAGCTGGGCAAAATGTTCCACCGCCCGGGTCCGGTAACTGGCGGGATATCAAAGACTGGCACATCGGGCGGGGCGCCGGACAGAGGCACATTGGGCTGGACGCCGGACAGAGGCACATCGGGCTGGATGCCGGACAGAGGCACATCGGGCTGGACGCCGGACAGAGACACATCGGGCTGGACACCGGATCACCGGGTGGAGCAGCGGGCACCGGGCCACCAGGCAGGGCGGCAGGCACTGGGCCACCAGGCAGGGCGGCAGGCACCGGGCCACCAGGCAGGGCGACAGGCACCGGGCCACCAGGCAGGGCGGCAGGCACCGGGCCACCAGGAAGGGGCGGCGGGCACCGGGCCACCAGGCGGAGCGGCGGGCACCGGGCCCCCAGGTGGAGTGGCAGGCACCGGGCCACCAGGCCAGGTGGCAGGCACCGGGCCCCCAGGCGGAGCGGCAGGCATCGGGCCCCCAGGCGGAGCGGTGGGCACTCAGTCATCTGGCAAGACCACGGGCACCGAGTCATCTGGCAAGACCGCGGGCACCAAGTCATCTGGCAAGACCGCGGGCCCCGAGTCATCAGGCACGACAGCGAGCTTTGAGTCAACCGGCACGACAGCGGGCTCCGAGTCAACTGGCACGACAGCGGGCACCGGGTCATCAGGTACCGGATCGTCTGGTTCGACAGCGGGCATCGGGTCACCAGGTACGACAGCAGGCACCGGGTCATCAGACATTGGATCGTCTTGCTCGACAGCGGGCACCAGGTCATCTGGCTCAACAGCGGGCATCGGGTCACCAGGTACGACAGCGGGCACTGGGTCATCAGGCATCGGGTCATCTGGCTCGACAGTGGGCATCGGGTCATCAGGCACGACAGCGGGCATCGGGTCACCAGGCATGACAGCGGGCACTGGGTCATCAGGCATTGGATCGTCTAGCTCGACAGTGGGCATCGGGTCACCAGGTATGACAGCGGGCACTGGGTCATCAGGCATTGGATCGTCTGGCTCGACAGCGGGCATCTAGTCATCAAACATGACAGCGGGCATTGGGTCACCAGGCATGACAGCGGGTACTGGGTCATCAGGCATTGGATCGTCTGGCTCCATAGCGGGCATCGGGTAACCAGGCATCAGGTCATCTGGCTCGACAGCAGGCACCGAGTCATCTGGCAAGGCAGTGGGCACCGAGTCACCAGGCACGACAGCGGGCTCTGAGTCAACTGGCATGACAGCAGGCACCGGGTCATCAGGTACCGGATCGTCTGGCTCGACAGCGGGCACCGGGTCATCTGGCTCGACAGCGGGCATCAGGTCACCAGGCATCAGGTCATCTGGCTCGACAGCGGGCACCGAGTCATCTGGCAAGGCAGTGGGCACCGAGCTACCAGGCACGACAGCGGGCTCTGAGTCAACTGGCACAACAGCGGGCATCGGGTCATCAGGCATCAGGTCATCTGGCTCGACAGTGGGCACTGAGTCATCTGGCAAGGCAGTGGGCACCGAGTCACCAGGCATAACAGCTGGCTCTGAGTCAACTGGCGCGACAGCGGGCATCGGGTCACCAGGTATGACAGTGGGCACTGGGTCATCAGGCATTGAATCGCCTGGCTCGACAGCGGGCATCAAGTCATCAGGCACGACAGCGGGCATCGGGTCACCAGGCATTGGATTGTCTGGCTCGACAGCGAGCACCGGGTCATCTGGCTCGACAGCGGGCATCGGGTCACCAGGTATGACAGCGGGCACCGGGTCATCAGGCATTGGAACGTCTTGCTCGACAACGGGCACCGGGATACCAGGCTGTGCCACAGAAGGCTGGTTCTCAGATGGCAGACTGACCGATTTGGATACTGGCAGGATGGTACTGGTTGGAAAGAATTTTTGCTTTTTTCTGGTTTTAGTTACTGGAGCACTGTAAGTAAACTCCGGTCTGTAAACAAATGGAGCAGCTAAAGACAGAGAAAAGCTGGAGGATGGAACAGAGGAGGGAGCAGTTGCTACAGAGGACTTCTTTACAGGGTTAAAGAAAGGATAGGTGCAGCGAGTGGGAGCAGGGGACTGGTATGTGGTAGCTAGCAGAGTATACTGGGCTGTCACTAGGGGTGCTGTCAGGGATGCAGGAAGGGTGCCTTGAGCAGAGGAATGATGTTGCAAGCTGACTGAGGCTGGGTGCAACAAATCTGTCCATGTCTGCACTACTGGTTGAACAAAACTCAGCTTACACATAGCCTGTCTGATCAAAGACTGCATTGTGTTTATGCAATCCATAAGCACATGTGATGGACAAGCTGCATAGTGCTTATGGAAGCAATCTGGATCATCCTCCAACAACCATACCAGTGATTCCACTTGATCCACACTAAATGGTGGAAAAAAGTAATTCCTGCTTTCAGGGGTATAGGACCGAGCCAACTCAGCACAAACCTGGAACAATGGCTGCACCTCAGAAAACTCTGTGCCCTGATCTACTAGGCAATGAGCGATCCTTATACACTCTAGTAGTTGATCCTTGGGATACTCCTTCAGAGTCTGATAAGCATAGTCTTTGTCATCAAACACTAGCAGAGATAAATACACCACCTCATCCTTCCCAGCAACATTAAGCCAAGATGGCTTCCCTGTGCAGCCACTTCTGGTCAGGATTGGCCTTGGTGTAATGTCAGGGCTCCAGGTATGACCAGAGGGGTGTGGACTGACACAGGGAAACGCAGGCTTCAGATATGGTATAAACAATATGATTTATTAAGACTAACAATACAAAACGCAGTGCAAAACTAAACCGAAACACAGTGCAAACAAACCAAACCAAACCACCTACAGATAACAATATATACAATGCAAGAGTCGTCAGGCAGGCCAGGTCAGTAGCAAACGGGCAAACGGAGTACCAGGAACAGGCGGGAGAGTGGTCGGGGTCACAAGCTGGGTTCAGTAACTCACGGGCAGCGCGGTGCAGAGGGTCAGGCAGAGAATGGTCAGGGTCACAAACCAGGGATCAAGCAGGAGAAGTCAGCAGAGGTCAGGATCAGGCAGGGTCGGCAACAAGTCAGGCAGAAACAGGAACAGATACAGGAACACAGGATACAAGATACAGGGGCCCATGGAAAAACACACACCAAGGCCCTGACTGTGAGTCTGGCCATTCCTTAAATACAACCCCTGCAATCAGCTTCAGGTGTTTGGCTAACTGCAGGGGTGAGTCTCTGATTGCTGAGAGCACCCACTGGCCAGCCCTGGTACTGCAGCCCACAAGGCAGGTGAGTCCCACCATTATTGGCAAGTCCATTCCTGACAGTAGGAAAGAAATGGCCGATACGGGGCAGGTATAATGTCCTGATTAAGTAAATGGGTTAGGAAGGAGGGAATTCTGATGAAGACAGAGAAAAAAAATGTTTTCTTCTTTTTTCTAGAAAACAGCGGGATGTCAGGGGGCAAAACATGCTGCTGAATTCTTGACCCCAAAGATGAGAGATAGGGGTCCAAATGAATGTATGTGTTTTGAACTCCAAGCTGAAATAGGAATTGGGAGTGGTAATAAACCATAACAGATTCCAGGGCTAGAAGGGGTTTTAAAGTGTAGGGAGGGTAGGGGCAATGGGGGAGGATGGTCTTGCACCAGCTTGGTCCACCCAGGATGCCGGTGGAAGAAGGGGAAGGGACTGCCAACATGCCCTGGACACAGCTTCCACTTTATAGGCACCTGTCCATGGCATGACAGGCATTCTTTGGAGAGCTCTTGGAGGTATTTAAGCTCTGCTCTGATCTATCTTTGGGATTCTGAGAGACACAGCCATGTATTTTACTGCAGGCAAATAAGAGGTAAGATTAGACTGGCTTCTACTTTTTAGTAATGTGCTTTTGAGAGGCATGTTGGCATGTTGGTGGAATAATGGATGGTGATTGAGTTTGGACATTGATATACTGACATCTTTTATTTCTGGTTTATATTCAGACCCATATACAATTTTATATTTGGGCCAAACAACTTTGGATACAGTTAAAGAGGAATATTATTACTTTTTTTAAATCATAATCATCAATTTTCAATGGGTGAGTTTTCTAAGTGAGGGGTCTATGTGGGACCAATTATTTATATGCCTTTACATGCACATGAACTTTAATGGCATCCCAGTATTAGTCAATAAGGTTCAATATTGAGTTGGCCCACCCTTTGTAGCTATAATAGTTTCAACTATTCTGGAAAGGCTGTCCACAAGATTTAGGAGTGTGTCTATGGGAAAGGTTGATCAGTCTTCTAGAAGCACATTTGTGTAGGATGAGAAGACCTGACTTGCAGTCTCCTCTCTAATTCATCCCAAAGGTGTTCTATCAAGTTGAGGACAGACTTTGTGCAGGCCAGTCAAGTTCCTCCCCAAATTTGCTCATCCATATCTTTATGGACCTTGCTTTGTGCACTGGTATGCAGCCATGTTGGAACAGGAAGAAGTCATCTCCAAACCGTTCAGATCAAAGTTGAGAGCATGAAATTGTCCAAAATGTTCTGGTATGCTGACGCCTTAAGAGTTCTCTTCACTGGAACTAAGGGGCCAAGCCCAACCCCTGAAAAACAACCCCAAGCCATAATCTCCCCTCCACCAAACTTTACACTTGGCACAATGCAGTCAGGCTAGTAACATTCTCCTGGCAACCGCCAAACCCAGACACGTTCAGCAGATTGATAGACAAAGAAGCATGATTCTTCACTCCAGAGAACATGTCTTCACTGCTCTAGAGTCCAGTGGTCACATGCTTTACACCACTGCATCCAACGCTTTGCATTGCACTTGGTGATGTAAGGCTTGGATGCAACTGCTTGGCCATGGAAACCCATTCCATGAAGCTCTCTATGCACTGTTGTTGCGCTAATCTGAAGACCACATGAAGTTTGGTGGTCTTTAGCTACTGACTCTGCAGACAGTTGGTGACTTCTGCACACTGTGTGCTTCAGCATGCACTGACCCCACTCTGTCATTTTAAGCGGCCTTTCACTTGGTGGCTGAGATGCTGTTGTTCTCAGTTGCTTCAACTTGGTTATAATACCATTAACAGTTGACCGTGGAATAATTAGTAGCAAGGAAATTTCATGGACCTTTTGCACAGGTGGCAACCTATCATGGTACCACTCGTGAACTCGCTGAGCTCTTAAGAGCGACCCATTCTTTCACAAATGTTTGTAGAAGCAGTCTGCATGCCTAGGTGCTTGGTGACCTGTGGTCATGGAGGTGATTGGAACACCTAAATCCAAAGATTTGGAGGGGTGTCCCGATACTTTTGGCAATATAGTGTGTGTGTGTGTGTGTGTGTGTGTATATATATATATATATATATATAGTTGTTTTTTTGTTAGATTTTGGTGTTAAACATTCATGGTTGTTTTGGAGCATCCACATTGTCTTGTTTTACTTAGATCTAGGCTGGGATAACATCTGAGGTCTGCGCTCAAATATATTGAATCGGTTACCAACTGGATTTATAAATTACCATATTTATTGATATTAGGATTAACCCACTAATATGCTATAGGTGAGATCATATACCCTTTTAGCTATGTGATATCATGATATTGGATGCTTGTAAGGCAATAGGGAGTTTGCTAATAATATTTTTGGAATTGTTTACCTATAGGAATCTCTACCATGGGCCAAAAGGTGCATTTACTGAGCACAACTGCAAAGACATACAATCTCTCTAGCCTTTTTTCCCTCAGTTTACTTATTGCGGATAAGAAATTATTATTAATGATATGGTTTATTTTTCACATATATGGGGTATTTTTGATGCTGTATGTACTAATTGAAAATACAATTTGTATTTAATAGTTATGTCTTATTTTCTCATTGTTTCAAAATTTGATTTTATATGATTGTATAACCTTCACAATCCTTTAAACCACTCATATTCCTTTTTGGTCCTGAGGAAGTGGTGGAAGCATAGACTAATTAACAAGGATATGCAGCAAATACAATGGTGGTTGTGCTTTAATGTACCTTGGTAGTCAATTTACTATTTTATATGATCTGCACTCTTCACCTTACCATGTATATTCAATATTTATTTTTACCACACAATTTTAGAAAAATGAAAATAATACAACACAAAGTTGTCGCTTAAATGATAAAAATGATGATAAATGATATAAAACTCATTGGGTGTCTACTTTCCAAAAAGGGGTCATTTAGGGGTGGGGCAAGATGAGAAAATTATGCACCTTCAGGCTGTCATTTCAGGGGTCATTGGATGTTGGGCTCCTGTATGCATCTAGGCTACCAAAAAGTCTCACACATGTAGTATCCCCATACTCAAGAGAAGTAGCAGAATGTATTTTGGGGTGTAATTCCACATATACCCATGGCATATGTGAGCAATATATCATTTAATTGTCAACTTTGTATAACCTTTTTTTTTTTTTTTATGCTGTGATATCATCGCATAACCGGAAGTCGCTGAAGGCCATCTTGCTTACTGACCGGAAGTGTTTGTCTATATGCACAATTGTGATTCGGTACATGTGAGTGTTTTACCATTTTAAAAATACTTGAAGAAATGTTTTACACTATGTTGGATTCTCTGTTTTTATTTCATATACCAATTTGATGGATGGATAAGTATTTGTGAATGTCCCAGCTCAAAAATACCCACCAATCCAAGTATAACTTGCAAGGGATACCCTAGAGGGGGCCTGCAAGGGATTTATATACCAAAGCATTCCATGACCTTTCTTTAACCAGAGGGTCATGGTTATCTGGTAAGCGTGTATGGTGTCATTCAGTGGAGGCCCTTTCTCATTTCCCCAGGATATCTTCTCTGCAATCATTTCTACCTTGGATGTGGTTATAGTTTCTTCCTTTTGGTTACTGGACAATTATACTTTTTCACATATTGAACATTTGTCTTGCAGGGACTATTTATCTATGATTTTGTGATTTTCTTTCATGATATTTTGTATTTATTTATGTGTTTTTGGTTATAGCGCAGCACATTTTGTTTTCCACATATTTCACTATGCCAATATCTCATAGTATGTCTGCAGCTTTTTCCTATTAATATTCTTGTACAGACTAGCGCAGTGCACAGTTTGATTAACACATACAACAAATCACTTTAAAGCAATATTTGATTGTTTAAAAATTGTTTTCATAAAAGTGGTAAATTTTGCATACAATTCTGTTACAAATAATAAAAACATACAGTATAATTACCATCTTATGTCTGAATTAAATAGCTCTTGTTACTATTAACTTCCCTGGTGGTCTGATTATGTCAATATTTTTGAATGTCAAAGCGGTACATTGTTTTGCATGGAAATTTGTTGTTTTATATTCTAGGCCTGTAATTCTTAGGAATAACTCACTTAAATATGTCCAAATAAGAGTCTAGTAAACATCTTGGGTATGATAAAGTTTGAAACACGAAATCATAAATTATAATATAATAAATAATTATAAAAACTAATATAATAATAATAATACATTAAATTCAATAATGTAATCAAACCAAAAACACAGAAATTTGAAACAGAGCACCAAGTTCGCACATCGCTGGGCTCAGTTGCAGAATCGTTTTCAGTGTCTGATGACGAATTTCTCCACGAATCACTATCGCAATTCTGCAAGTGATTCTAATTCACTATTGCTGTTTTCTAGCTGTTCTAAAACCGATTTTGACCTAAAGGGATGCTTTTTGAATGCCACGAATGTTTTCAAGTTTCCAGGCAGAAAGAACTGTAAAAGTACAGGCAGGGCACTGGACAAAGCACTAGGGACAAAACTGAGGTGAAATGGTTTGATACAGTAATGTAATCCTAACAGATTACAATGTATTGTGTGTATGTCATGTTTTACTTTTTTGAATATCCTGCCGGTTCAGCCCCCCTGCATCATGACGCTCGCAGGAAATGGAACCCTGAAGACAAAAGCTGGCATCAGCCGGAGGACATGGCTGGAGGACACAGCGGGAGGACATTAGGGGATCGCAGAACAAGGTAAGTTACAGTACAGTGTAATCCCGAGTGTGGCTCAGGGTTACCTCTTTAACCCCGAGCCACACGCTGGATTACCACCAGGGAGGTTAAGCATGGGTTGAATGTAGGGGATGCATAATATTTGTGGGTAAGGCTGCTGTGTATTTAAAGATTCATTTAAAAGACCTTAATATTTCAATAATGGTAGTGGAAACCTATGGAAGACAACGTTTAATAGGAATTATTTTCCAATACATATGTAGAAAATAACACCATGGAAGACTACTTTAATTTGATTTATTTTCCAATACGTAAGGCTGATGTGTATTTAAAGATTCATTTAAAAGACCTTAATATTTCAATAATGGTAGTGGAAACCAGTGGAAGACAACTTTAATAGGAATTTTTTTCCAATACTTATGTAGAAAATAACACCATGGAAGACTACTTTAATTTGATTTATTTTCCAATACGTAAGGCTGATGTGTATTTAAAGATTCATTTAAAAGACCTTAATATTTCAATAATGGTAGTGGAAACCAATGGAAGACAACGTTAATAGGAATTTTTTTCCAATACATATGTAGAAAATAACTCCACGGAAACTATTTTAATAGGAATTATTTTGCAGTACGTATGTATGTAGAAATCAACACAAGTCTATAACATAAAATCAAATATATGTATACAAGATTATATATACAGTATGTACAGTATACGCATATATATATATATATATATATATACTTTCACAGGAAAGGAAACGGAATTAATTACAAAATTATATACTCACTCAATAGAAGATAAAAATTATTTTCAAAGGTATTGGAATTAATGGAGAACATTGTTAGAATAGAATTACAATAAATAACTAAGTTGAGTATCCAATGTGGTTCGCATTTTTTATATATTTATATATTACAAGATAGTAGCAGACTCTAATTATTGTTAAGACCTCCTAGTGAGAGGGTGTCCTGAGTGTATGTCCAGAATGTCTCTCTTTTTCACAGTTTATGAAAATGCTCAGGTTCAGGGAGCAATCTGGACACCTGTTCGACAACCTTTACAAATTCTTGGACAAAGACACCCAGAGTGTATATCCAGAGCATGCAGCCAGGCAGGTCAGGAGAAGGGAGGAACGAGCGAGTGCCCCCTCCAAACGATACCAGACCACTTTATGCCCTTAACATGGGGGGGTGCTTTGGAGTAGAGGGGCTCCCCCCATAGCACCTTGTCCCCATGTTGATGGGGACAAGGGCCTCTTCCCCACAAATGTGGCCAGTGGTTGTGGGGGTCTGCGGGTGGGGGGGCTTATCAGAATCTGGAATCCCCCAGATCCCAGCCCCCTCCATGTGAATGAATATGGGGTGCAAGGTACCGCTACTCATTCACAAAAAAAAGTGTAGTGTAAAAAATGACAGTAGACTGTCTTTGACGTGTTCTTTATTTAAAAATAAAAGAAAAAAAAAAGTCCCCCTCTGACCCAAAAAAAGAACAACAAAAAATGCTCCACTCTCGATGCTGACTCCTGCCAGCCTGACAGTTCTTAAATACTGTGATGACTGAAAGGATCTAGATAACCTCCATTTTGTTTTATGTACGCCATTTTAAGTATTAAGTTAACTTTTTGCAGATATATTAGAAGTTTAATGAAACTGTTTTAGTTGCTCAAGGATGTATCAACAGAAGCTAACATGACCCTGACAATGTCTTTGTCTGGTTGTTTCTCAGAAAGCTAGCCAAAACAATTTGTACCAAGAAATGTATATGTCATGTTTCATGTAGTTAGCTCATGATGGAAAGTTACAAGTTACAGTTTTGAAACTCGCTCCCCCTTCCCTTATTTTTTCTGTATCCTATATAATCTTAGTAATGTCTAATAAACTTTGAACATCTCTGAACATAAGCTGCCATTATTTCCGTGTTAAAGGGGTGTTCCCAGAATTCTGCGGATAGACCAGGAATCTCTCCACAGACCGGGGGTCTCTGAGGGGATAAAGAAAATCAATCCTTTCAATGACGTCACAAGGGAGTGGGCAGGGTCACCCCACTACCTTGTGACATCATGCGCTGTGATTGGCCAAAGCATTGCACCTGACCTATGGTCAGGTGCATTGCTTTGGTCAATCACAATGCTCTGTTAGGGAGCAGTGCATTGTGGGGTGTGGTTGGCGAAATGCCCGCCGAACGCCCTTACCGTTTGTGTGTTTGCTGAACACGTGAACGGCCGATGTTCGAGACGAACTTATGTTCAACTTGAATCTAGCCCTATCCTAATTCTTCATAATTACAGGTTCCAATATCTTTGAAAATAATTTTTTATCTTTTATTGTGGGTGGCTTGAGAATATCAGGGTTGGTTTGTCTACAAGTTGTCCAGTGAGTATTTAATTTTGTAATTATTATGTTATTATTATGCAGGATTTATATAGTGCCAACAGTTTACACAGCTCTTTACAACATAAGGGCAGATAGTACAATTACAATACAAATGAATACAGGAGGAGTCAGAGGACCTTGCTCATTAGAGCTTACAATCTAAGAGGGAGGGTCAAGAGCTACAGAAGGTAATAACTGTGAGGGATGGGTTGATGGACAAAATACATGTACAGTTGTTAAGTGGGGGCAGGATAGGCTTCCCTGAAGAGATGAGTTTTCAGACATTGTCTAAAAGTGGGCAGAGATGGCAATAGTCAGATACATTGGGGAAGGGAGTTCCAGAGGATGGGAGTGGTTCTGGAGAAGTCTTGGAGGTGAGCATGGGAGGAGGTGACAAAGGAGCTAGAGAGCAGGAGATCTTGGGAGGAACAAAGAGAATGAATTGGTTGGTATTTTGAGACAGGTTAGTAATGTAACTAGGGGCTGAGTTGTGGATGGCTTTATACCTTGTTGCAAGTATCTTGAATCTTATTCCCCAATGGAGAAAGGAAGAGGAAGTAGAATTTTAAGTGACACTGAAAGTAAGGTGGGATAGGTTGGATGAGAACCAACAAAGAGCACAGTCATGGAGACCAAAGGAGTAGAGTTTTCTGAGGAGGAGGGAGTGGTCTACTGTGTCAAAGGCAGCAGAGAGGTCCAGGAGTAGGAGTATAGTGTCCATTGGTTTTAGCCATTAGTATATCATTTATAAGTTATAATTAATCAGATTTCCTTTCCTATGAAAGTGTACATATACATGTGTATAAGTATATAAATCTAGTATACATACTGTATATATATAATTTTATGTTAGAGACTTGTGTTCTTTTCTACATACGTATTAGAAAATAATTAATATTACAGTTGTCTTCCATGGTATTATTTTCTACATCCATATTGGAAAATAATTCCTATTAAAGTTTTCTTCAATAGGTTTCCATTACCATTATTTAAATATTAAGGTTTGTTTAAATGAATCTTTAAATACACATCGGCCGTAGTTTTTTTTCCCCCTGCACATATGTATTTAAAATATGACCCAAAAATATTATGCATCCCCTATATTCATCCTATGCTTAATAGTAACGGGATCTACATATATAAGCTGGTAATTATATCTTTTTATTAGTTGTAACAGAATTTTATACAAAATTTACCTATTTTATGAAAACAGTTTGTAAACAATCCAATAGTGTTTTAAAGTGATTTGTTGTATGTGCCATTGATATTTATTGCTTTATTATATCATGCTAATATTGATATTTATTGTTGTATCATATCATGCAAATGTGTCCAATGCAATATTACTGTTGCCCCTTTAAATATTCATGAGCATCGGCTCTCTAAAACATATATGAAGGTTACAGCTATTACCCTCAGTCCTCAGTTAACTTGAGAAAGGAGCGCACCAGTCAGTACGTCCGCAGTGCTCCTGCTCAGAAAACACGTCGCTACACATCCACGAACGTCATCATGGTGAGGTCCACGAGAGTTCCAGCCCTTGCTCATGGATCCTCTCCATCTTGGGGCCAGCTTCCTGGAACCAAAAACAGTACCACTGTGTTGAGACATAGCATTTTAGATGATTCTACACATATGATGTGCCTTTTATACCTGTTTTTATGTGAGTTGCCAATTGTTTATCTACAAATAAATCCTTATAAATGTCTACACTTAGAGGCACTTCTCTCTCTCTTTTCTTCTTTATTGCATATCTTGGAACTTGCTTCAAGTCTTATGTAGAGGCTGCAACAAGTGGATGGACAATCACTCCCCTATCTCTTTGACTGGACTATATCATATAACAATGCTCTGTCATAAATATTGATACCATTTTGTTTTACCATATTCTATTTTCTTAGCTTATTGCTTATCACTGTCTGATAAGACCCCATCAAATCAATTGTATTTATCCTGAGGGAAAGTGTGTTCTTGTGAGATTCCTGATTTGTACCTTAAATATTTTGTGTTGATCTCAGATAAGAAGATTTTGAATCTACCTTCAGGATCTAAAACTGTGATACAGTGAAGGAGATCAAATTTTTCTCATAGATTATTACTCCTTTTTTTTCATTGGTAGGGGGACACATTTTGAAAATATAAGGAAATCCTTTATGTGAGCAGCTGGGTGGTAGCGTCACATTGAAAGTGAGCCTCCTGAACACAGTGTGTGAGAGTACGTTCTTTCTGCCACAATGAAGACTGCTTGGCTGGGTGATTCAGGCCATGTTCATTGTGAGAAATTATTTTAAACCTCATTGTAATAACAAATAGTAACTGTTGCCCAGCTCACTGAGAGTATAGGCCATCAATATGAGAATCAGTCAATAAAGACAAATGCATTTCAGTCATAGGGTCAAGAGTAGCTGATGTGCTGCAGAAAGGAGATAAAACAAACAAAAGTACATATTGAATAATTAGAACCTGTAACAACAGTAATTTTAAAACAAAGGAACCTAAGATGAATTCACATTCAGTAAAAACTGTGCATAGATTCTGGGGATACTAAAGTGTAGTTGTATCAGCTACAACAACACGGATATCAATTTGAAGTGATAAATGAATTAAGTAGGTCGGATGCCTTCCTGAGGAGACTTTTTTTTACCTTTTATGAGTAACCACTTGCCATTCTGATGAGAGGGTAGTTGGAGACAATGATGCTGATTTAGCTATTTATTGTGATAAATTTGGCATGGCATTCTGAGCTGTAGGGAATTTTGTCATTTTTCAGGGTCTTGGTAATTGGCAGTAGGTTTTTGAGTATTTGTAAAGTATGTTGTGAAAGGTCATGGAAAATTTGTAAAGCTGAATATTGTTCCAGAATTTGATCAGATTTCCAAACATTTTCCAACTTTTTCTCTTTTACTTCAAAGAAATGTATATTTAGAAGCACATCTCAAGGTACATTATCTGGCAAATGTGGTGGTTTAGTAATAGGGTGTATTCTATCAATCACCAATTCTGTCTCACCAGTAGAAGGCAGAACAGTGTGTAAAAGATCACATGCATACTGTATTTGTGCAGTTGTGCAGGTTATACAGATTCAGGAATACCACAAATCTTTAGGTTGTTAGAGTGGGATCTGTCCAATAAATCTGCCACATATACTGTAAGCCAGGACAGGTCCTTTTCTTTTTACTTTGTGTGCATCTACAAGAGTGATGAATGAGGAAGCAATCTCTCCCATTGTTTGTTCAATATGTTCAACCTGAGATCCTGCACTTTCACTTAAAATTGCCCATGCAAGACATCATATCTGAATGTAGAGATGAGTGGAAACAAACAAGCATGTCTTTCAAAGTAGTATCTAGAATGGTCTGATTTGTAAGGTTGTTAGTAGCCACCACTGCCATTTTGTTGGAGTCTGCTGGAGGTTAGAGTAAAACTCCAATAATTTATATGGTTAAGGCATCTCCTTTCATTTATTAGTCATGCCACTATGCTCCCAGTGTGGGAGGAGCCTGAGATGTTCCAGATAGATGCCCAAAGTCCTGTTTTTGTCGTTAGTCTCTGGTGCTAAACTGGAGCTCTCCTAATGAGGGTTATGCTACAGTATAGTTTACGTTCCCCTCCCAATAAGTAAGTGTATTGAAAAAAAATAACCTAAATATTTTACCTTCTGAAATCCTTTTATTAGATTATTCTGTAACGTACCTGATCAGAGTCCAAAGTGTTGAGGGTAGCCTCTCTTGTGTTTTCTGCCCAGGTAAATCTTAAAATGACAAGTGGAAAATAAGAAAGAGAACAGTATGAGTGCTGGAGCTTGAGCATCTGTTCTTGAAGCAGTGTCATGTAGAGAGGTAGAGGTGGATGGGAACAAAAGATGGAGTTGGCACCACAAGTTAAAGCAACAAGTGCAGAATCAGGAAGGCAGCTAGGATAACAGGGAGAAGTATAGTCAGAAAGACCCTTCTCCATTTAATTTGAGACCATTAAAATGTTTTCACCATTTCAATTATTAAAATAAACTACTTAAAATCATTTGCACTAAATTTGTCACTTCCTTCGAAAGTGTCAGAGAATTTGTGTGAGACGTCTGTGCACAAGCATGCACAAGCATGGCATTGCCCATAGAATGGTCAATAGGCAAAAGTGCATGCACGCACAAAAACATCCACAGTGCCTGCTGACTCCAGATGGCCTAATTAAGGTTGCTAGTACTCTATCTCACGTTCTTACTGGTCTTCCAGCTGTTCCCTGTGTCCTGTTCACATCATGTGTGTTCCCTTGTTGCTAACCCAACTTGTTACTGACCTGACCTTGGATCATGATTCTGTCCTGATGCCAGCTCCTGACCATGGCTCTGTTTCTGACTAAATCCCTGCCTGTGATTATTTACCTCATTGCTCACCTGATGCTGACCTCGACTACCTTTATGAGCATGCTTCTGTATCTGGCTTCACTTCTCATTTGAGTGCCTGCCTGGCTGTCATTCATACCAGCTCTATTCACCACAGTGTGTTCCTGTCTCAAGACTGCTGGGAGTTCTGGCAAGTCACGTGCCCAGGACCTGCAGTGCATTTGGAGTACCCCTTTAACTTCGGCTGGAGCTCCTTAGCTGATGTTCTGCGAGCCCACCTGGGATCGCATCTCCTGATGCAAATTCTTCTATCAACACCTGCTGGCAGTTTTGTTCCTCCTGTCCCTTGGTACCCTCTGTTCCACCTTCAGTGGTGCCTGAGCTGGAGATAAAAATGATGCCAACCTCGGCATTTCAGTCTAATGTTAGGTATGCTGCAGGAAGAGGTTGCCCGATGCCAAGTTCATTTCCCATTTCCTTGAAAGTCAGACGCCATAACATGTCTGCGAATTTAACTCCTCATATACTTATCTGAACTCTATGCTAGAAATGTTCTTTCCAACCTGAACAAAGTGCAATAGGATTTTCACCAGTGGAAAAAAACAACCTTTGTTTGAATGAGGGCGGTGCACATATTGATAATTACCATTCTTCTGTTCTGTGGTTGCTTTACAAGCTACAGGCTATCTCGATCCACTTCCCCCCCCCCCCCCCACACACACTTTTTTCACAACATATAAGGCATTATGTAGGAATTTCCTGTGGGAAGCCCCCCCCCTTTCCCCCAGTCAGCTTGTCTCAACTGGTTCTACTCAAATCCAAGAGCAGCATTGGCCTATCAGGCTTGAATAGATACCATTGGGTGGTTCAACTTACTAGGATAGTGAACTGGAGGATACATGGTTGCCTCAAAGACTAGGTGAGCCTGGGGAACTTTTTTTGTAGGTTGGACCTTGGTTCACTCCCTTGGATTCTGAGAGCACATTTTAACGATGCCTCACTCAACAAGCTTGATGTCTTACCCAAAAAATTGGCTGTACTTTATGCAGCTCTGAAAGGGCTTGTAAAGCTTTCTCTCTATTGTCTGAACTTATCTCCTTTACTTCAAAAAAAGTTCAATCTGACCTTCCCACTGGGAATGTCGGGTTCCTTTTTGGACACAGAGTGGCCACACGTTGACATGACTGCTCAGAAGTTCTTTCGAAAAGGGTACATTTTATACTTGGAGGAACTTTCCACTGTTTCTAATATGGCTTCATTCCCATTTTGGCCATATATCCAAATTCAACATTTCATAGACAACCCTAGCCACAGGCAATCCTTTTCTTGATCACTTACCACCTTAGAAAAGTCAGGAGTTTACTTTGCTCCATTACAATTGATGACCTGTTGTACCTTTGGTTATTATATGTCCCTACTATGTTTTTTGTTTGTTGAGCAATGTATCTGTGAGTTACCGATAAAGCTTATTATTTAGTAGAAAAAAAAGCACAGAAGGCAAAAATGTAGGAGTCATTGTGGGTCAAGCCAGGACCAGCAGCAGTAATCAGAACAGAAGCAAGGGCAATCCAAATGGGTATGTCAGGAACAAATGAGAGAATGTGCTTGGGTTCGGTTCATGGGTCATTTGTTGAACCTATTGAAAAGTCTGAAAATTGTAAAACAAATTATATGGATATGGAGAGCTGGGCACTACCCATGTAAAAATGAATGAACAAATTCCTGTTTAGTGCAGAGAGGATCCTTCTTTTATGAGACTTTGAAGGTGACATGGGTAAAGCACTAATCCATTAAATTATATGCTTGGGAGGTGCCTTTAATGCCTTCCTGCCTGGCCTTTTATCAAGCACAATGAGGTTCCAGGGGATATGTAGATAACCACAGTATGGGCAGCTCCAACAACTCATCTGACCAGCAATGAGATATGAGCACAAAACACCAAATAAATAAGCGCTCCCAACCCTGTGGAAGTCAATAGAGTCACAAGCCCAGGAGCAGTTAAAATTGAAATTCACCTTAATATTGGGTTAAAATAGCATGACATTGGGGAGTGGGGCCAGACCAGGTATGTGAACAGCAGTGCTTCACGGAGCTTCCTGCGAGATCCTGATACCGAACCTCTTACCAGTGGCATTTGCTTTCTGACTGACATCATACCCTGCCTGAACATCTTTTCTATCTGTTGTTGCTTGAACTGTCTTGATAGCCCTCATGATGACTCAAAAATCCAAAGAGGAAGCGGTGGCCCAGGAGTCTCAAAATGGCTCTGCAGAGACGCTGCCTCAGAGGGCTCCTTGTGGAACCGACAAACTGATAGACCCAGCTTACAAGGCAGCCAAACAACACCACCAACCTGGTAAGGAGCCTGTCAGAGATATTATTTATTATTCCCAAAAGCTGCCAGGTCCACAAGCAAAGGGACTGGGGGACTCAGAGGCTGGGGTCAGCTTACATCATACACAGTCTTTACCCCCCCTCCACTATACAGTGCCCTGATTTGGATGCATTGCATTCATCTGAGAATGAGCAGCTAGATGATCCAGATGATATGGAGGAGGGAGAAGAACAACATAAACAACACTTGCACTGCCACTGTTAAATCTGTTAAGACAGAGCTTGGGGGCCTGCAGGAGGAGATGAAGTTGTTGCGGCAAGACTTAAAAAAATGCATGACAATGGAAAAAAGCATAATTAGCAATTTGGAAGATAAGCAGCCATCTCTAATTGCAGAAACACATCCTACAACTTGCAAGATTCATGCTGTTAACAAGCGCATGGATGATATCGAACATAGATTACTGCGCAACAACGTGTGTATTGTTGGTCTTCCTGAGTGCATGGTGGGAAACAACCCTACAACTTTTGTGGAAAAATCATTATTCATGGTGGAGCTGGCACACCGCACCCCTACTAGGGCACTACCGGGGAACACATCTAGACATATCCTAGTTCACATGCTTCACTATAAAGACCAGGAAATTGTTTTGTTCCCTGGCTATAGAACGCCGTGACATCAAATATAATGGGGTTCCAATATCCTTTTACCCAGACTTCCTGTGCAGCATAAGCATGCGCAGTTTTTGGAGGTTAAGAAATGACTACATAGACTATCTCTTACATATGCTATGTTGTATCTAGCACACTTGCCCATCACGGCTTGTGGCCGTGCTCACTTTTTCAGTGCTGCAGAAGAAGCTGTGGACTAGCTGGATGTCAATGAAGTGTTCCTCCGCGGCCGCAAGCAGGATGAAGATAATGGTTGACTTCCGCTACCTACTTCTCTTTACCGGACTCGGTCAACCTTAGTAAGACACATTCCCATCCAACTAGTGAAGTTGGCTTCCTGAAAATGTCACACAGTACCTGTGATCCACATTTGTCACACAGTACCAGTGATCAACATCTGTCACACAGTAACAGTGATCCACATCTGTTACGGCGTACCAGTGTAAATTCCACATCTGTACCAGTGATCCACATCTGTTATGGCGTACCAGTGTAAATTCCACATCTGTACCAGTGATCCACATCTGTCACGGTGTGCCAGTGTAAAATCCACATCTCTACCAGTGATCCACATCTGTCACGGTGGGCCAGTGTAAAATCCACATCTGTACCAGTGATCCACATCTGTCGCGGTGTACCAGTGAAAATTCCACATCTGTACCAGTGATCCACATCTGTCGCGGTGTACCAGTGGTCATCCATATCTGTACCAGTGATCCACATCTGTCACAGCGTACCAGTGTAAAATTCACATCTGTACCAGTGATCCACATCTGTCACGGTGTACCAGTGTAAATTCCACATTTGTATCAATGAGCCACATCTGTCACAGCGTACGAGTGTAAAATCCACATCTGTACCAGTGATCCACATCTGTAGCATTGTACCAGTGTAAATTCCACATCTGTACCAGTGATCCACATCTGTCACGGTGTACCAGTGGTCTTCCATATCTGTACCAGTGATCTACATCTGTCACGATGTACCAGTGTAAAATTAACATATGTAAAAGTGATCCACATCTGTCACAGTGTACCAATGTAAAATTCACATCTGTACCAGTGATCCACATCAGTCACGGTGTACCAGTGTACAATTCACATCTGTACCAGTGATCCATATCAGTCACGGTGTACCAGTGTACAATTCACATCTGTACCAGTGATCCACATCTGTCACAGTGCATCAGTGTAAAATTCACATCTGTACCAGTGATCCACATCTGTCACGGTATATCAGTGGTCATCCACTTCTGTACCAGTGATCAACATCTGTCATGGCCTACCAGTGTCAAATCCACATTTGTCACAGTTTACCAGTTCTCAATATCTGTCACACAGTACCAGTGTAAAATCCACATCAGTACCAGTGAATAACATATGTCACAGTGTACCAGAGTAAAATCCAAATCTATACCAGTGATCAATATTTGTCACACAGTACCAGTCTTAAATCCACATCAGTACCAGTGATCAATATCTGTCACAGAGTATCAATGTCAAATCCACATCTGTACCAGTGAAGATCAAAATCAACATCAGCAATATCAGCAGTGCAGCATAAACGTGTCTAAAAAATCATACACCAGTGAGGAGGCTTTCCAGGTTTTGTAATTCCCGGAAAAGGTTCTGTTAGTCCGTAGGCTTCAAAGAGATTGGGTGAGATAAAGCCTTTACCCCTGCGCTCAGGTCTTACCTGACCAAGGCCCTAAGCTCGATATTTCTGCCTGCTGCTGGCTTACTGCCATCATGCCTCTTCCTGCTGCATGAACTGACCACACCTCTGCCTGTTACCTGTACTATGGACCATGTCCTGCCTACTACCAGGACTGATATCTGTTGCTGACCACATGTCTTCCTGCTTCCTCGACCAATGATTTGGCTGTGCTCAGCCTGCTGCTTGCAGTGACTATGGACAGTATTCCTTCCTGCTGCCTGGACAATTCCTTTTGCTGTCGCTGACCACATCCCTGCTTGCTGCCTGGACCAATGCTCTCCTCTGTGGACAACTGCACTACTAAAACTACAGGTAATTATTTTGTTTACACTTTGCTAAGCAAAATGTATTTTTGGGGTGTAATTCTTGGTATGTACATGCTATGTGTTAGAAGCCTGAAGGTGCTACTTGGATATTGGGCCTCTGAACGTGGCCAGGCTGAAAAAAGTCTTACACATGTAGACTTACTCAGAAGGAGTAACAGAAAGTATTTTGTGGTGTCATTTTTGGTATGTACATGCTATGTGTTAGAAATATCTTATAAATGGACAACATTGTGTAAAAAAAATACAATTTCATTTTCTTTCCACATTTTCCGAAAACTTGTAGAATAAAAAATGACATGTTCAAAAGACTCATTATGCCTCATAGAATATACATTGGGGTGTTTAATTTTAAAACATTGGGTCATTTTGTGGGTAATTCCATTATCCTGGTACTCTGGGGCCTTCAAAAATGTAATAGGTAGTCAGGAAATGGGATGTGTTATTTATGCCTCCAGAATGCCTGTAGCCTTTGTATGTGGGCAAGCTGTGAAAAAATCTCACACATGTGGTATCCCCATACTCAGAAGGAGCATCAATATGTGTTTTGGGGTGAAGATGCAAGTATACATATGCCGTGTGAGAGGAATAATCTGTTAATATAACAATTGTGTGAAAACTATTTTTATTTACAACAAAGAATTGTTAGAAAAAATGACAGGTTAAAAAAAACTTACAATGCATCTTACTAAAAATCTTGGAATGTCTACTTTCCAAAAAGGGGTCATTTGAGGGGTATTTTGTACTGTCTTGGCTTGTTAGTGTTTCAGGAAATGAGATATCAGTGGAATATCAGTCCATCAGGCTTGATCAGGTGTGATCAATGTTCAATGATTGGTACCATAGCTTGTAGACCCCATAACTTTCACACAAACCAAATAATACACACCAATTGGGATTATTTTTACCAAAGCAATGTAACAGTATATATTTTGGCCCAAATTTATGAAGAAAATTTACTTATTTGCAAAATTTTCATAACAGAAATGAAGAAAAATGAATTTTTTCAAACTTTCATCCTTTTTTGCATTTATAGCGTAAAAAATAAAAAACCCAGTGCTAATTAAATACCACAAAAATAAAGCTCTATTTTTGTGAAAAAAAGGACAAAAATTTAATTTGGGTACAGTGTTGCACAACTGGGTAATTATCATTCAAAGTGTGAGAGCGCTGAAAGCTGAAAATTGGTCTGGACAGGAAGGAGGTAAAAGTGCCCTGTATTAAGGTGGTTAATTACTACTCATGAACGTATAGAATCTCATATCATTGAGTTCTTTTGGGATAATGCCCTTGAAGTTAATTAATTGTTTAATTGGGATGCATTCAATTGTTTTTTTAGGGGTTTGTTTATATCAGAAATAACAGCTATCAAGAACAACAGTGAGTTACAGGAATCCCATTTGTCTCAACAAGTACAGAGATTGGAGAGTAAATGCATTGCAGATCCATCTGACACTGTTAAAGAGGAATGGCCATCTGCACAGGATGCTCTGACTCAATTTGCATCCTCCTCAGCTGAGAAACGATGCTTCTTTAGGAAGTAGGCCTTCTACGAGCAGGGGGAGCACACCAGCCACCTCCTAGCTATATTGGTGAATGCCCGGTCTACACCCCCAACCATAGCAGCCCTTCATTCTCACAATGGTACTACTTTGAATATCCCAGGCATGATGATGGCCAAATTAGTTCATTTTTACTCTGCTTTGTACCACTCTAAGATGCAGTATACATATAATGAGCACTGTACAGAGGACACATCTAGATGCTCCTATTTCTATTGAGGAATTGCAGGAGGCAGTGTGTGAGTTCCTGGCCAGTAAAGCACCAGGGGAAGATGGGATCCCTATAGAGGTCTTATCATGTACCTGGTGTTAGAGGCAAATGGAGAGAGGGCTTCCCTTGCAGCTAAGTTCCAGACTCCCCTGGATATGGGACAGGAGGAGTCAGGCACAAAGTAGTGCTTGTTCTGATGCACTGGAATAGTGTCTGCAGACAGGTGGTGCCCGTGAGAGGTATGCAGGCCTTCAGGGTAGCAGAGGACCACAGAGTAGTCGGTTCAAAGCCAAGGTCAGATGCTGGGTGGAGATTGAAGCAGACGTAGTCAATAGGATAGCTGGGGTCATACACAGGAGAGCAAGTGAGAATATCAATTAGCAAAGCTGGGGTGAAATCAGGAGAGCAGGTGAGAATATCTATTAGGGCACCCAACATTAGACGTGATTTATTATTCCAAAGCAAATACACATTTGCACATTGGCACTGAGTACTATTCCAGTGTTTCTCTTTTTTATCCATCACTGAGCTAATGTGACCCCAGCACTGATGGAGAGGGGCAGGGGAGGGTCAAACTAGGATGCTGTGCAGGCAGCTGACATCCTCCTTAGCAATTGATGATGTAATTGGTTGTCAGGATGCTGACACTTGAACAAACGAACACTTGAGCTTTGAGGAAGGGTCCAGCCACTGTGGATGCTGTAATACGCTGCAGAAGCTTGTGCTACATATAGTAAGCTGTGCTGTACTTCCTTTATGTGCGTGCAAAGAAGCAAAGTTGGTCATACAGCATCTTAGCCATCCAGGAACAGCCTATGATTTTTTATAAATGAATACAAGGCATTCTTTGATTGGTGGAGCTCATGACTTTATCTCTTCTCCTTGGCCAATCAAAGGACACCTTGCATTCAAGGCTGCTCCTGAAGGACTTAGATCAGGGGTGTCAAACTGGTGGCCCTCCAGCTGTTGCGAAACTACAAGCCCCATCATGCCTCTGCCTTTGGGAGTCATGCTTGTAACTGTCAATCTTGCCGAGCTTCATGGGACTTGTAGTTTGACAACAGCTGGAGGGCCACCAGTTTGAGACCTGTGGCTTAGATGATGTATGATGACTGAATCTATTTCTTTGTGGGTGGAGAAGGGAAGTGTCTACTACTTGATCAGAAATACAGCACAGCTTACTGTATGCAGCACCAACTGTGGCAGTGTATTACAGCATCCACGGTAGCAGGACCAGGGCCAGGTAGATGTAATGTATACTGACTAATAGGGGCAGACAGTTTCTAATGCAGGCCATAGATCGGTTGAAAATCAACCGTTTTTTCGGCCGAAAGAAAAATCGTCTGATTTTCGTACCATGTGTGGGTTATTTCGTCGCCCGTTTTTAGAGTTTTTTTCTCTTTTGGATTATCGGTCATGTTGGGAAATTTTTGGAAAACGACCAATTTTCTCCTCATTGATGGTCAAACCGTATGATTGTTTTTCCGAAAATTTTATGCGCATGTGCAGTGACCTGAAAAGAAAAGAAGTTTCTCACGTACAAAATTTTGTTTCCAGGACAAAATGTCAAAAATTGTAGAATGTAAACAAAACATTATTGCATGTTCTCCTGTGTTAATAGCTTTGTGTGTGATGTACAAAACTTGCATCCGCTATGGCTATTGCACTGTTCCGAAAGTACCCCACAAATGAACGAATTTATGTCCATTATCACCACTGATTAAACTTTATGCATTATAGCTTAAATCACGATAATTCGTATGTACGACACGATGCTGATGTCTCCTTCCGGCAGGCTCCGTAGAGTGTGGGAGGGTAACAAAGGTCACAAAATGACATCATTTCCTGTTACAGGTTATGATTTTCACAGCTTAATCGGCCGAGTTTAGTAATCATTGGTGGTTACGTCGGATATAAGACCGACCGATTATTTGTTTATCGAACGAAAAATCGGAATAATTTTGTACCATCTATGGCCTGCATAAGTCTGTGACTTCTGTTACCTAGTCTTTCCTATCAAATGTACTAGCCTGTAAGCAATGAGAATACTCTAAAAATCACTTTGTTTCCAGTTTAGATAGTCAGCAATTTATGAAAAAAGAAGCACGACTCCACGCATTTAAAGGGATTGCAGGAAAAAGGAACTCGTGGTTTTGGCCATCTCTCTTTCTCTTTTGTAGTGTGGCTTCTAGTGCTCCTTGGCAAAATCCTCTTTTTACTGTGTGCTGCTGGCCTTTCATCTTGGAAAGTATTTTTAGCCATTCCCACATGGGCAAAACCCTTTTGAATTCCTTGCCTCACCAGTTCCTAAGTAGAATGTATTTCTGCCTAAAAACTCTAGATGGCAGAATAGTAGCAGAAATGCTATAGGATAAACAAGTTGAAAGGTCAGACATTTGTTGATTGTTATTGGCAAGCTGCAATTATCTTTGGGTTCAATGTCTACTAAAAAATGCCTCTAAACAATGAGAACAGTTTAAGATGTGTACATTCTTTGCAAATGGTTTATGGTAAATACACAGACTGTATATGTAGCATATATTTGCACAATAGCATATATTTTCCTATTGTTTTACCAAATACCACAACTGTTTTTTTGTACTTTTCATGACTGAACCACAACATGTCAAACAGACATTTCCACAAGAAACTAATGTTCAATGTCTCTTAAAAATAACATCAGATGTCTTTGTGCGTTTCTGAAAATTCACAAATCAGAATTATATACAGTCATTTAATATTATTGTTATTATTATCATTATATTATTCAGGTTTATTAACCACTAGGGTACTGCCCACAGTACATATATTGCAGCAAGGCGGCCCCTGTGCGCCGGATCACATTTATAAATGGGTAGGGGGCGTGCACTGATTCAGTGATTACCCGCCAGAGCCCAGTGATTGTCGGCAAACACTGACAGGGAGGATGGCTGCATTGTTTACAATGCAGGTCTCCTCCCTGTCAGATTGAGCACACTGATCTGGATGGATGAGCTCAGCCTTCCAGATCAGTGTGCTTACAGTGAAGCACCCCCCTGCCCCCTAGTAAAACACTCCCATCACACAGTTAACCCTTTGATTGCCTTCTAATGTTAATCCCTTCCTCCGCAGTGCCATTAGTACAGTGTCAGTGCTTTTTTCTCTTGCACTGATCACTGTATTGGTGTCAGTTCCCCCCAGTGTCAGAATGTCCACCGCGTTACTTTAACTGACAATTGCGCAAACAAGCAATTAGAGATGAGCGAATCGAACTTGGCGAAGTGGAATTCGTTTCGAATATTAGGAAAAATTAGATTCGCATCGAATCCGAATTTTAGCAAACTTCGGATGCACGAATCGAATTTTCCCCGATCAGCCGGCAAAAGTGTCACTGCAGAGAGCTCCGCTATTTCTGACAGTTCTCTGACAGTTCTGACAGTTCATTTACAGCGGTTGAAACATTGTATCTATTTGTTTCCATTTAGGATACAGATGTTTTTATTCGGAAATAAATAGATACAATGTTTCAACCGCTGTAAATGAACTGTCAGAACTGTCAGAGAACTGTCAGAAATAGCGGAGCTCTCTGCAGATACACTTTTTGCTGTACTGGAATTCTTCTTTTCATTCTTCTTCTTCTTTTCATTCTTCTTCTTCTTCTTCTTCTTCTTTTCATTCTTTTCATTCTTCTTCTTCTTCTTTACATTCTTCTTCTTCTTCTTTACATTCTTCTTCTTCTTCTTTTCATTCTTCTTCTTTTCATTCTTTTTCTTCTTCTTTTCATTCTTCTTTTCATTCTTCTTCTTCTTTTCATTCTTCTTCTTCTTTTCATTCTTCTTTTCATTCTTCTTCTTCTACTTTTCATTCTTCTTCTTCTTCTTTTCATTCTTCTTTTCATTCTTCTTCTTCTTCTTTTCATTCTTCTTCTTCTTCTTTTCATTCTTCTTTTCATTCTTCTCATTCTTCTTTTAATTCTTCTTTTCATTCTTCTTCTCATTCTTCTTTTCATTCTTCTTCTTCTTCTTCTTTTCATTCTTCTTCTTCTTCTTTTCATTCTTCTTCTTCTTTTCATTCTTCTTCTTCTTCTTTTCATTCTTCTTTTCATTCTTCTTCTTCTTTTCATTCTTCTTCTTCTTTTCATTCTTCTTTTCATTCTTCTTCTTCTTCTTTTCATTCTTCTTTTCATTCTTCTTCTTCTTCTTTTCATTCTTCTTCTTCTTTTCATTCTTCTTTTCATTCTTCTTCTTCTTCTTTTCATTCTTCTTCTTTTCATTCTTCTTTTCATTCTTCTCATTCTTCTTTTCATTCTTCTTTTCATTCTTCTTCTCATTCTTCTTTTCATTCTTCTTCTTCTTCTTTTCATTCCTCTTCTTCTTTTCATTCTTCTTCTTCTTCTTCTTTTCATTCTTCTTCTTCTTCTTTTCATTCTTCTTTTCATTCTTCTTCTACTTCTTTTCATTCTTCTTCTTCTTCTTCTTCTTTTCATTCTTCTTTTCATTCTTCTTCTTCTTCTCTTCATTCTTCTTCTTCTTCTTTTCATTCTTCTTTTCATTCTTCTTCTTCTTTTTTTCATTCTTCTTTTCATTCTTCTTCTTCTTCTTTTCATTCTTCTTCTTCTTCTTTTCATTTTTCTTTTCATTCTTCTTCTTCTTCTTTTCATTCTTCTTTTCATTCTTCTCATTCTTCTTTTCATTCTTCTTTTCATTCTTCTTCTCATTCTTCTTTTCATTCTTCTTCTTCTTCTTCTTTTCATTCTTCTTCTTCTTTTCATTCTTCTTCTTCTTCTTTTCATTCTTCTTCTTTTCATTCTTCTTCTTCTTCTTTTCATTCTTCTTTTCATTCTTCTTCTTCTTCTCTTCATTCTTCTTCTTCTTCTTTTCATTCTTCTTTTCATTCTTCTTCTTTTCATTCTTCTTCTTCTTCTTTTCATTCTTCTTTTCATTCTTCTTCTTCTTTTCATTCTTCTTCTTCTTCTTTTCATTTTTCTTTTCATTCTTCTTCTTCTTCTTTTCATTCTTCTTTTCATTCTTCTCATTCTTCTTTTCATTCTTCTTTTCATTCTTCTTCTCATTCTTCTTTTCATTCTTCTTCTTCTTTTCATTCTTCTTCTTCTTCTTTTCATTCTTCTTCTTTTCATTCTTCTTCTTTTCATTCTTCTTCTTCTTCTTTTCATTCTTCTTCTTCTTCTTTTCATTCTTCTTTTCATTCTTCTTCTTCTTTTCATTCTTCTTCTTCTTCTTCTTTTCATTCTTCTTCTTTTCATTCTTCTTCTTCTTCTTTTCATTCTTCTTTTCATTCTTCTTCTTCTTCTTTTCAATCTTCTTTTCATTCTTCTCATTCTTCTTTTCATTCTTCTTCTCATTTTTCTTTTCATTCTTCTTCTTCTTCTTCTTTTCATTCTTCTTCTTCTTCTTTTCATTCTTCTTCTTCTTTTCATTCTTCTTCTTCTTATTCTTCTTCTTTTCATTCTTCTTTTCATTCTTCTTCTTCTTCTTTTCATTCTTCTTCTTCTTTTCATTCTTCTTCTTCTTCTTTTCATTCTTCTTCTTCTTCTTCTTCTTCTTCGTCGTGCCCCGTGACTGCCCAAATGAGTGAAGTGTGCGGTGATTCTAAGATCGACGGCACTCATCTGCATGTCATACTGACTGACAGTATTATTTCTCTTCCCCAGCAGACTCCAAGGGCATTTAAATTAAAGGTACAGTGTTCTGCACTAATATAAAGGCTCTCTGAAGCCTAGAAACCCTTTAAATAAGTTAAATTTGCGGCGAATAAATTTGCATCGAATCGAATTTCTCCCGCAAATTCGGCGAGTCAGCCGAATCGAATTTTTGAATAATTCGCTCATCTCTACAAGCAATGCTGCAACCAAATTAAATTTACGTCCTTTTTACCTCCACAAATTGAGCTTTCTTTCGGTGGTATTTGATCGCCTGTGCTTTTTCTATTTCTTGCGCTATAAAAAAAGACAGACAATTTTGGGAGAAAAAACAATATTTTTGACTTTAAAATAAATTTAGGTCAAAATGTATTCTGCTACATGTCTTTTGCTAAAAAAAATCCTAATACGTGTAAATGAATCGGTTGACAAGAAAGTTATAGCGTTTACAAATGCTGGTATAGATACTGGATTTTTTTTTTTTTTTACTAATAATGGTGGGCATTCTGACACTGACACTCATTCTGACTGAGGCGGGCATTCTGACATTGGGGGGGAACTGGCTTGGGGAACTGACATCCACAGTGACACCAATACAGTGATCAGTGCTAAAAAAAAAGCACTGACACTGTACTAATGGCACTGGACAGGAAGGGATTAACATGAGGGGCAATCAAAGGGTTAACTGTGTGCTGGGAGTGTTTTACTAGGGGGCGGTGTGTTGGTGCTTCACTGTAAGCACAGCCATTCAGAGCAGTGTGCCCGAGCCAACAGGGAGGAGGACTGTTAGTAAACAAAACAGCACTCCTCCCCATCAGAGATCCTCGGTAATCACCGGGCGCTGTCGGGTAATAACCAGCTGGGACCCAGTGATTGACAGCCGCGGCCATAAATGGTGGCATGGGTAGAGCACATGTGCAGCTTGCGCACCCCCACCCGTAAATGCACAATCACGTATATATACGTGATTTTGCGTACCCCGAGGAAGAGGTTAAATGTGTATTTTGGATCCTTTTTATTGTGCATTTTAGCATTATTTACGTGCATTTTGCCACTTTTTAACATGCTGTATTTTTTTAACACGCATTTTGGCACTTTTCTAAACACACATTTAGGAGCTTTAATGCACATTTTGGCACATGTCATTTTACATGCAGTTTGATGTGGTTTGTAAGGCACATTTTGCCACTTTTCTTAGCACGTTTGTTGGCACTTTTTTAAAGTGTATTTTGATTTGTTTTTTATGCGTATTTTGGAAAACTGCTCATCAGCTAGCTACTTTTGTGTGCCATTAACAAATAATGGCACCACAAACATGACATGAACACACAAACACACAAAAAAGCTGGTACAAAATTAGCCAAAATACATGTTAAAAAAGCACCAAAATGCACATAAAATTGAAACTCACATTTAAAAAAAAAATGTGTATTGAAAAAAAGCAGCAAAATGTTTGTTAAAACCTGCACCAAAATGTGAATTAAAAAGACCAAAAAAGCCAACCTAAACTTTTTTTGGGCATGGAGTGTTGTGTGTTTTTTCAAAGCGCATTTTGTTGCGTTGATAGTGTATTTGTCAAATGACAAAATGTGCAGCAAAATGCATGTCTGCTAACAGCATTTGGGGTGCCTTTAACAATGAATGGCACCCAAAAGCGCACTGCATATTTTAACACAATTTTAGCACAATTTGGAATTGCGGCAAGAATCGTGCAATTCTGCCAACAATTCTGCATTGCTCAGGTGTGAATGCATTGTAAAAGACAATACACTATAACTTAACTGTATGTGTGTGTACATATGTGTGTGTATATATATTGTAACAGTGCAGGGCCCTATCACAGGATAAATGCAGGTAGAAGTGGTCAGGTAATGGACACATTGCACATGTGAGGAGTGCAGAACTGCGGAGCATAGATGTTGAGGGAAGAAACTTCTGCTGCAGGTTTCTCCAGATTTTAGTATTTCTGGATGGGGCTCCGTAGTTTGGAGATTTCAAAGTGCCTTGGGAGGGAAGAAATCTCCAATCCAGTGTCCAGAGTTTGAAAACAGCCAGCACACTAATGGTACAGGTGTATGTAGGGCTTTAAATGAGTGTCTCTGTGTGAAACTGATGCTGTGTGCGTTCAAGGACTCTAAGGCTGGCCATACATTATACAATTATCTTCCAATTTTCTGCCCAATTTCCTTTAGATTTACCTTCAACTGTGTAGTGCAAGGGCCTGCCTAATTGGATACAACTGAAAGTGTTGTTTAGGTTTGTCCTCCTATTATATGGTTTTTGGTAAATCTAAACCAAAAATATCCAGATAATTGCATAATGTATGGCCAGCCTAAGGCTGTGTGCTGACCAAGGGCTCCATGGCTGTGTGCATTGGAGGGCTCCACCCTGGCAGACAGGAGATCACTGCCTTGGAGTCAGGTGGGCCTCCCCTATGAGAGGTGGAAGCCAGACTAGCTGTGTGCTAGTGGCCAGCTGTGTGCGAAACAGCCATTTTTGGAAAGAGTCTTCAGGAGACAGGCATAAAACTGTGTACAAGCCAGGAGGCTGAATATTTGTTGCATTTGTTTTGATGGTGGATACCCCTGCCTGGGTAACTTATGTTATGGAACTTTCTTTTAAATAAAATTGGGCAAAAAGGCCCTTAAATAGAAGAAGTGAGTTGCTGTGTGCTTTAAAAAAGCTCTACCATTTGATGCGAGTTCGCACAATATATATATATATTTATTATGCTAATATACATATAATACACAAATATATCAATGTTTTACCCCACTGGTGCTGATATTAGGAAGAAAGAAGCCTTCTTCCTCACATCAGAGCAGCTTCTCACCAAAATTCTACAGCTCTGGAACAGAATCTGGAACAGAGATATTTTAAAGAGACCATCTCTGTAGAAATTATGACAGAAAGGTGTGTCCTGTGATGAGAAGTGAAGAAAATGTTCTCCGCTCTTCACCTCAGCTTCATAAACTGGCACACCTGAGAGATCAGCGGTGACCATCAGGATCCTGGCTTTTCTCTCTTTCATAAACGGACACCTAAATGTATGGGATGCTATCTCTCTCTCGAAAAATTAGAATATCATGCAAAAGTTCATTTATTTCAGTAATGCAACTTAAAAGGTGAAACTAATATATGAGATAGACTCATTACATGCAAAGCAAGATAGTTCAAGCCGTGATTTGTCATAATTGTGATGATTATGGCTTACAGCTCATGAAAACCCCAAATCCACGATCTCAGAAAATTAGAATATTGTGAAAAGGTGCAATATTCTAGGCTCAAAGTGTCCCACTCTAATCAGCTAATTAAACCATAACACCTGCAAAGGGTTCCTGAGCCTTTAAATGGTCTCTCAGTCAGGTTCAGTAGGAATCACAATCATGGAAAGACTGCTGACCTGACAGTTGTGCAGAAAACCATCATTGACACCCTCCATAAGGAGGGAAAGCCTCAAAAGGTAATTGCAAAAGAAGTTGGATGTTCCCAAAGTGCTCTATCAAAGCACATTAACAGAAAGTTATGTGGAAAGGAAAAGCGTGGAAGAAAAAGGTGCACAAGCAGCAAGGATGACCGCAGCCTGGAGAGGATTGTCAGGAAAAGGCCATTCAAAAGTGTTGGGGACTTTCACAAGGAGTGGACTGAGGCTGGAGTCAGTGCATCAAGAGCCACCACACAGAGACGGATCCTGGACATGGGCTTCAAATGTCATATTCCTCTTGTCAAGCCACTCCTGAACAACAAACAACGTCAGAAGCGTCTTACCTGGGCTAAAGAAAACAGACCTGGTCTGTTGCTCAGTGGTCCAAAGTCCTCTTTTCTGATGAGAGCAACTTTTGCATCTCATTTGGAAACCAAGGACTCAGAGTATGGAGGAAGAATAGAGAGGCACACACTGCAAGATGCTTGAAGTCAAGTGTGAAGTTTCCACAGTCTGTGTTGATTTGGGGAGCCATGTCATCTGCTGGTGTTGGTCCACTGTGCTTCATTAAGTCCAGGGTCAACGCAGCCGTCTACCAGCAGATTTTGGAGCACTTCATGCTTCCTTCAGCAGACTAACTTTATGGGAATGCTGACTTCATTTTCCAGCAGGACTTGGCACCTGCCCACACTGCCAAAAGCACCAAAACCTGGTTCAAGGACCGTGGGATTACTGTGCTTGATTGGCCAGCAAACTCGCCTGACCTGATCCCCATAGAGAATCTATGGGGCATTGCCAAGAGAAAGATGAGACCGAACAATGCAGAAGAGCTGAAGGCCGCTATTGAAGCTTCCTGGTCTTCCATAACACCTCAGCAGTGGCACAGGCTGATAGCTTCCATGCCACGCCGCATTGAGGCAGTAATTGCTGCAAAAGGGGCCCAAACCAAGTACTGAGTACATATGCATGCTTATACTTTTCAGAGGTCCGATATTGTTCTATGTACAATCCTTGTTTTATTGATTGCATGTAATATTCTAATTTTCTGAGATTGTGGATTTGGGGTTTTCATGAGCTGTAAGCCATAATCATCACAATTATGACAAATCACGGCTTGAGCTATCTTGCTTTGCATGTAATGAGTCTATTTCATATATTAGTTTCACCTTTTAAGTTGCATTACTGAAATAAATGAACTTTTGCACGATATTCTAATTTTTCGAGTTTCACCTGTATATGTGTATATATATATATATATATATATATATATATATATATATATATGGAGACGGAGAAATAAATTATAGTAGCAGAGTGTCTGAGAGAGAGCCTGGTAAAGTCCTGTTCGGGGTTTAAAGATCTTCCAGGCTCCTCTCATACACTTTTAGAGACCTTTTACTCCCAGCCTGTGAGATGGGGAAACAGCTCTCATTGTTTGAACACTGTGTGGAAGTAAATTTTGTTTTGACTGATATTCTGTGGTTAATCACAAGATGTCACTATTTTTCTAACACAGCCTCAGACTGCATAGATATTTGTATATTCATGAAGAGGTGGGGTTTTGCACTCAGAGTTGGAGAGAAAAGGAAGGAGAGGGAGAAGCCATGTTTTGGAGCATGGTGAATAAGGGGCCGTGTGAGCTGAGAATCTGATGACATCCAGGTGTGAAAGTGTCCCTCAGTAACCAGGGCTGCAGCTGAGTGAAGCTAATGAGATTGCTGCCAGGAAGCTGATGAGATTGCTGCCAGGAATCTGATGAGATTACTGCCAGGAATGCTAATGAAATCAGAGGGACTAAGCAACATACAGCGAGACCGCATGCTTGTTGGAGAGACATTTGTTCTGTTCAGAGTCACCAGCGGATGCAAAGCAGACCCGGGTCGGTAAGATCGTGCACGCACCTCATTTCAGTGTTGGTACCTTGAGACTGAGTCCAGGCCTATAGTTAGTTAGTTAGGGTCTCTGTTTGTGTCAGGCCATAAGTGTTGTTACTGATAATTGGAAGGACTCCACAACTTAAAGTGACATTTTACATTGGAGAGCTGATAAAATCCTACAAACTCAAGCCAGACTGGCGTTTTGCTCAGAAGGAATACTCAGGCATGTGCTACAGGACCAATTATGGGAGAAGGAATACTGTAGATTTGTGTAAGGTTGTAAGCTGTTGTGCTGCACCACAGGCTAGCCCATACCATACACCCATACACTGATTCCTGCTCTTTTAGGGTAATAACAGGTAAAGTGTGGCAGCTTAGTTGTGCCCGCCAGTAGGTAAATTACTTCATGTAAATTTATTGTATGTTTCCAGCATTTGTGGTTGTGTTTATTTGCCACATCTAAGTAAAATTCTGTTGTGGCAAAAGCTGGTGTTGGGGTTGCTTACCTCGTTCGTGACTTCACTGTATCCTGGGGAGCCCACCCCGGTACACGGCTTACAAGCCCAGTTTGGATTTTGTCCCTCTCCCTGTTAGCGTTTTAGGAGCCTCAAGAGCCTGGGGAACAGACAATTCATGTCTGTGAGAGCTGATGGTTGATGAAAGCTGTAAAAACTGCATATGAGGAGACTGAAAAGCATTAGGCATGCTCAGCTTGGTAGTTAGGACTTTAATTTGTGTAGTCACTGCTGGGAGGGCTAGGATTTTGTTTTGAAGTTTTTGTGCTGTTTCTTTTGTGGAACACTGTGCAGCACCTGTAAATAGACTTGTAACTAGCATCAATAAACACTCCCTTGTTTTTAGTAAAAAATATATGAGCGCTGGGTGACAACAGGCAAAATACAGGTGGGAGCAGCCAGCATGGAAAAGGAAACAACCTCAGATCCTCCAAGTAATGCCAAAGATAAAAGTACAAATGCGGTGGTCAGTATTAGTTACAGTGTGCAGATAGTATCTCACAGTATTAGAACTTAATAGGTATAATACATGCGGATAAATGTGACTGCTGTGACACAGTGAGCAATGATAAACTTTCGTGACTGCTGTGGCTGGAAACAATGAGCATACTATGCGCTAACCAGATGGCACAGATAAATGTGCGTTGGAGTAATTAAGACCTACTCCTAGGTACTCTGGGGGTGGGAACTCAGCATGCGGATGTGATCATCAGGTGGAGGTACTTCACCAGCTGTCATCTATCCAAAGCAGGATTCCACGTCTCAGGTTAACCGTGTCCAGCAGTACCTTTTATAGCCATCAGGGGGATCATACACGCAGATGGAAACCAGGAAAAGGATCCTTCAGGATGAGGACTCTCGGTGCCAGATAAATGAGCCCAGAGAGAAAAGAACTCCAATAGTGTAGTATGTTTAATGATAATATTAGAGTAACATCAAGGTACAGGTAAAAAACAGAGCCAGCACTTACATCTGAGGTGGTTGGTAGGTAAAGTAGTTAGCAATCCATGAGAAAGGGTATCTCCCTTGTTTTCATTGTTTTTCACTTTCATTGTTTTTCACTTTATCCCTGTGCCACCCCAGGGAGATATAGTACCTGCTACCTACCAACTCACATATGAAGGAGGTCTGCAGGCACGGTTAGCAAGGAACTGCTATTTGAAAGGCCAGTCTGCTAAGTGACAAAACATGGAGGAAATAATACAACAGTTGGTGCTGTCTAATGCTACATGGCCGTAAACAAACACTATACTACAGCAGCAGGTCAAGGCCTTACAGGAACAGATGCTGTTGGAAAACAGGCGCGGACTGACTATTTGGAAACTCTGGCACTGCCCGAGGGCCCGGGGTCAGTAGGGGGCCCCATGAAATGCCCCTGGTACCTTTTTCATAGGTTTTTTTGAGTTTGGGCAAGGACACAGGGGTCCCATGATCCCCTATTGTCCAGAGGCCCCATGAGTTGTCAGTCCGCCCCTGTTGGAAAATTAAGGAGTGTGGCAGAAATGGACAGAAAGGCACTGATGGAGGTAGTGCAAACACTTGCAAAGTCTCCTGTTAAAGCCGCAGGTATTGTGGAGAAAGCTCCTCAGTCATCCATGTTGGTCACTTCTTATCCAAGATGACTGCAGATGATGACCCAGAAGCCCTTCCAGTTACATTTAAAAGAACTACTAAAAGGGAATGCTGGCCTAAAACCCAGTGGGTGCAGGACTGACACCCCCCCTTACTTACTGGGGAGTCACAGTAGGCCTATTACAATTTGTAGTCTGCAGCTTAACTGGATTATCTAAAAGTCAAGCAGAAAATTCTGGCATGTCTAGGTGTTACCTTGGCGGTATGAGCACAACAGGTCATCAGCTGGTCCTTCCAAGTTGAGAGGCCTCCACGATCACAGAGGTTTGACCTTATCCACCCGACTGCAACAAGAGTCCCTGTCTGGGTCACAATAAGTGGAAAGTGTGGCTACGGACTGTTACCTGTGGTTTTTGCCTATTACCTGGCAAAAGTGGGTGAGCCAATGAAGCTTATTGAGAGGTACTTTGCTGCTGAGAGTCTTGTTGCCACCCTTACAACCTTGTGGACTTTCCACCCAATCCATGGCTCCCCAGGCAACCGGTAAGATGGATCCAGGGGAAGTAGGTGGTAAGCATGATAATAAAACGGGGGAGAACTTTTGGTGCCAGGTCTGAAGATTGGCATCCCAAACGAGGGAGCCAGTACCTGTCAGCAAACCTAATTAGGCCATTGTCAAGTGTTTTCATTGTCAGGAACTGGGACTGACAAGAAATGTGGTATCACACTGTCCACTGATAGATGAACTTATGCAATGTGACCTATCTTTCAGAGGTAGACAGCAGTTTCTGTTTGCAGCTATTTCATGCGTTGCAGCATCCATTATGGGAAGCACATACAGTATGCCAAATGACTGTACAGTTGTGTTCAAAATAATAGCAGTGTGTTGAAAAAAGTGAACAAAGCTCAGAATCCTTCTAATAGCTTTTATTTCCATACACACAAATGCATTGGGAACACTACACATTCTATTCCAAATCAAAACATGAAGAAAAATATATCAAATTTGTGTTGTTCCTCTAAAATAATTGAAGAAAAGTGAATATTAGACTGTTCAAAAAAATAGCAGTGTTTGAATTCTTCTTTACAATCTCAAACAGTCACTATATAAGCTGAAAAATGTTTGAAGATTTTGCTTTCCTTTGAATCACTTAATTAATATTTAGTTGTATAACCACTGTTTCTGAGAACTGCTGTACAGCTGTGTTGCATGGAGTCAACCAACTTCTGGCACCTGTGAACAGGTATTCCAGCCCAGGATGATTGGACTACATTCCACAGTTCTTCTCTATTTCTTGGTTTTGCCTCAGAAACTGCATTTTTGATGTCACCTCACAAGTTTTCTATTGGATTAAGATCCGGGGATTGGGCTGGCCCCTCCATAACGTCAATCTTGTTGGTCTGGAACCAAGATGTTGCACGTTTACTGGTGTGTTTGGGGTCGTTGTCTTGTTGGAACACCCATTTCAAGAGCATTTCCTCTTCAGCATAAGGCAGCATGACCTCTTCAAGTATTCTGATGTATTCAAACTGATCCATAATCCCTGGTATGCGATAAATAGGCCCAACACTGTAGTATGAGAAACAGCCCCATATCATGATGCTTGTGCAACCATGCTTCACTGTCTTCACAGTGTACTGTGGCTTGAAGTCAACGTTTGGGGGTCGTCTGACAAACTGTCTCCGGCCACTAGACCCAAAAAGAACAATCTTACTTTCATCAGTCCACAAAATGTTGCGCCATTTCTCTTTAGGCCAGTCAATGTGCTCTTTGGCAAATTGTAACCTCTTCAGCACATGTCTTTTTTTCAACAGTGGGACTTTGCGGGGGCTTCTTGCAGATAGCTTGGCTTCACATAGGCGTCTTCTAATTGTAACAGTACTCACAGGTAACTTTACACCTTCTTTGATCTTCCTGGAGCTGATTGTTGGCTGAGTCCTTGCCATTTTGGCTATTCTTCTATCCATTCGAATGGTAGTTTTTCGCTTTCTTCCACGTCTTTCAGGTTTTGGTTGCCATTTTAAAGCATTTGCGATCATTTTAGCTGAGTAGGCTATCATTTTCTGCACTTCTTTATATGTTTTCCCCTCTCCAATCAACTTTTTAATCAAGGTACGCTGTTCTTCTGAACAATATCTGGAAAGACCCATTTTCCTCAGAATTTGAGAGAGAAATGCACTGTAACCAGCATGTACAACATTTGCTGCCTTCCTTCCTTAAATAAGGGCAATAATTGCCACCTGTTTTTCAAAGAATGAATGACCTTACTAATAGAACTCCACACTGCTATTATTTTGAACATGCCCCTTTCGATTAATGATTCAATTACACAGAATCAGCAGCATGCATGTCATGACTGTTGGGTCTGTTGGATTTCTATTACTCTACTACACCTGCTAGTAAATTATTTGCCACGTAGAAATATCATTTCTACCAAAAACAGTGATTGATCAGGTTAGTGATGTCTGACTGCTATTATTTTGAACACAACTGTATATAATAAGCCTATTATGGTCTTGCTGGACTCAGGAAGTTTGGTTACTTTGGTTAAACCTGTTATGATTGAATCTGTGGATTTTCATGCTAGAAAAATATTTGTAAGCAGATACTGTGAGTCATCTGGTTGGAGTTGTATCCCATTTAGTGCATAATGCCATAACTGGTAGGGATTTTGCTAAGTTTTGGGAACTGTGGGATCATCCAGATTCGGTTACAGTAACTGAATATGAGGCAGAGTCTGAATCCTTGGTAGACAATCTGGCTTAAGAAGACTCTAAAGGGATTCCCTGTTTTCTCTGTTCCCTGTTGTCTCTGTTATGGTAGGAGAACTGGAGGAGTCTGAGGAAGTCCCTGCAGCCAGTGAAAGTTCACAGCCTTCTGCTGGCACTGAGGCTACATTAGAATTTACTAATCTTAATACACAAAATTTTGGTACTAAGCAGAGAAAAGACCTTAACCTTTCCAGGGCCTGGGAGAATGTTGTGATGATTAATGATGTACCTGTCGAACCAGAAGACAAGCTGTATTTTCTTTATTTCAGTAGTAATGAGGATCGTGTCTATAAAAAGAACTTTAACTTACTGAAAGGTTGGTGGTCTCTAAGCCATACAGAAGGGTGGTACTGGAATTTGCTTATGGACACTTGCTGAGGGGTCATTTGTGTATTGAGAAAACTGCTGAAAGAGTGTTATGCAAATTTTACTGGCCTGAGGTACAAAAAGACATTGAGAATTGCTGTCAATCCTGTCCAATATGTCAAATGTCAGCACCCCTGCCCCACCAAAAAATGGTTCCATCGATATAATCAATTGCCAATCATGGCATCCAGTGTTGTCACGATGACACTGACTCACCAAAATAAAAAAACGATGCCCGCAGACCCGTCCGCACCAGTCAAGCACTCGCCGCTATCTGACATTTGCTGGTCATATGTAAACAATTGGGTGGAGCTAGTGGTGATGTCACCGCTAGCTCCGCTCAATTGTGCTGTGATTGGCCAAAGCATTGCACCTGTGCTGTGGTCAGGTGCATTGCTTTGACCAATCACAACACACTGTCAGAGCACAGTGCATTGTGGGGCGCAGCAGGAGAACAGCGTGCCAAACATCCTTACTGTTTGTGTGTTTGTGGAACATACGAACGGCCGATGTTCCAGGTTCCTCTCATAAACTTTTGGAGACCTCTGATTCCCAGTCCAGTTTGGGCTTTGCTCCTCTGCCTGTTGGCAATTTAGGAGCACCTAAAACTCAGAGTCAGTGCTCGAGAGCCTAGGGAACAGACAAGTCATGTCTGTGTGAGCTGAAGGTTGGTGAAAGCTGTAAAACTGCATATGTGGAGACTAACAAGCATTAGGCTTGCTCGTTATGCTAGTTAGGACTGCGATTTGTGAAATAAGTGTAATTATATACCGTATTTTTCGCTCCATAAGACACACTTTTTTCCCCCCAAAAAAGGGGGGAAAATGTCAATGCGTCTTATGGAGCGAATATAAAGCGGCCGGTCCGGTATTTCTGCCGCCACCATGTCAAAATACCGGGCCGGCCGCTCAGCTGTTCTCTCCTGCAGGACCTTACCTGTTCCTCGCTCCAGCGCTGCACAGTCTTCCCGCGCTGGCTTCTGTGACAGCCGGGTGCCCACTGCGCATGTGCTGCGCTTTGTGAATGATCCGGTGTCTTCTGGGACACATGACAAGTACCAGAAGGCGCCGGGCCATTCACAAAGCGCAGCGCTTCTCGCGCATGCGCAGTGGGCACCCGGCTGTCACAGAAGCCGGCCCGGGAAGAAGAGGGAAGGACAACTCCGCGGAAGTGGGAGCGGGTACCTGAATTTGACAAAGGTCCCCAAAGGTCAGCAGTCTCTGGTCATTCCCTGCACTGTCCACAGTCTCTGGTCATCTCCTGCACTGTGTCCGCAGTCTCTGGTCATCTTCTGCACTGTGTCCGCAGTCTCTAGTCATCTCCTGTATTGTGTCCGCAGTCTCTGTCATCTCCTGTATTGTGTCCGCAGTCTCTGTCATCTCCTGTACTGTGTTCGCAATCTCTGGTCATCTCCTGTATTGTGTCCGCAGTCTCTGGTCATCCCCTGTACTGTGTCCGCAGTCTCTGGTCATCTCCTGTACTGTGTCCGCAGTCTCTGGTCATCCCCTGTACTGTGTCCGCAGTCTCTGGTCATCTCCTGTATTGTGTCCGCAGTCTCTGGTCATCTCCTGTATTGTGTCCACAATCTCTGGTCATCCCCTGTACTGTGTCTGCAGTCCATTGGTTCAGAATATTTTTTTTCTTGTTTTTCGCCTCTAAAACCTAGGTGCGTCTTATGGTCAGGTGCGTCTTATGGAGCGAAAAATACGGTATATTATTTTTTTTTAAACAGACTCTAGAATATGGTACCATCCTGCTCCACTACAGCCAGCTGAAATGGTACCCTTTGTCTCACAGGTTCCAAAATGACTTTTTAACAGCAAGGAATGCAGTCTGCTGTTTTGAATTCCAAAATTAATCAGCCTTTTTTCTGTTTTACATTCTCTTCCACTATTTTATTTTATAACAGAAGTTGATAAAGACAGTAAAATATATAAATTAAGCATCATGAATGATGTACCAAAATACATTTTTTGGAATAGAGTTACAGGATCAGACAGATCTTATAAAACAAGTCATATAGAAACAACAAATGTTAGCAATATCTTAAGGCCCTCTGATGGTCTTCGTTAAGATTAAAAAAATAAATATAGATCTGGATAAACCAATCAAAGATATACACTGCTCAAAAAAAATTTAAGGAACACTTTTTAATCAGAGTATAGCATCAAGTCAATTAAACTCCTGGGGTATTGATCTGGTCAGTTAAGTAGCAGAGGGGGTTGTTAATCAGTTTCAGCTGCTTTGGTGTTAATGAATTTAACAACAAGTACACTAGATGAGCAACAATGAGAAATCCCCCAAAACAGGACTTATTGTTTTTTCCCTACTCATCTTATCTGACTGTTTTTCACTAGTTTTGCATTTGGCTAGAGTCAGTTTCACTACTGGTAGCATGAGGTGATACCTGGACCCCACAGAGGTTGCACAAGCAGTCCAACTCCTCTGGGATGGCATGAATACATGCCATTGCCAGAAGGTTTGCTGTGTCTCCCAACACAATCGCAAGAGCATGGAGAAGATTCCAGGAGACAGGCAGTAACTCTAGGAGAGCTAGACAGGGCCGTAGAAGGTCCTTAACCCATCAACAGGACCGCTATCTGCTACTTGTGCAAGGAGGAACAGGATGAGCACTGCCAGAGCCATGAGCCCTACCAAATGACCTCCAGCAGACCACTGGTGTGAATGTCTCTGACCAAACAATCAGAAACAGACTTCCTAAGGGTAGCCTGAGGGTCCGATATCCTCTAGTGGACCCTGTGCTCACTGCTGGCACCATAGAGCTTGATTGGCATTTGCCATTGAACACAAGAATTGGCAGGTCTGCCACTGGTGTCCTATGCTTTTCACAAATGAGAGCAGATTCACCCTCAGCAGGTGTGACAGACGTGAAAGGGTCTGGAGAAGTTGTGGAGAACATTATGCTGCCTGTAACATCGTTCAGCATGACCATTTTTTTCCTGGTGGGTCAGTGATGGTCTGGGGAGGCAAATCAATGGAGGGACACACAGACCTCTACAGGCTAGACAATGGCACCCTGACTGCCATTGGGTATTGGGATGAAATCCTTGGAATGACTGTCAGACCCTACGCTGGTGCAGTTGGTCCTGGGTTCCTCCTGGTGCATGACAATGCCTGGCCTCATGTGGCAAGAGTATGCAGGCAGTTCCTGGAGGATGAAGCAATTGATACCCATGAATGGCCCCCACACTCGCCTGACCTAAATCCAATACAACACATCTGGGATATCATGTTTCAGTCTATCCGACACCACCAGGTTGCACCTCAGACTGTCCAGGAGCTCGGTAATGCCCTGGTCCAGATCTGGGAGGAAATACCACAGGACACCCTTCGTGGCATGCATTCAAACCATACAAACTACTGAGTATCATTTTGAGTTGCTGCAATGAAATTTCTGCAAAATGGACTAGTCTGCTGCATCAAATTTTCACTTTGATTTTCGGGGTGTCTTTGAATTCAGTGCTCTGTAAGTTGATAATTTTCATTTCCATCAAACAATGGGGCATCCTTATGTTCCTAACACATTACCCAGTACATATCAGTATAGATATCCAGCATGACATTTTATATATCTTGTGTGTGATATCTTGTTCACCCAATATTATAGTTCTTAAATCCACATTTCTCCATCTCTGTGTTTAACACCAGGTGTGCTCTCACCTTCTATCCATGACCCACATATTGCATTAGGTCATCACATTTCTCCTTTCAATGGGGTCCCCTTATGGTAAGTTATAGACAAAATCTAGAAAATATGATTGAAAAAGGAGCAAAGAAAGATATTTTAAACAAAAAGAAGGAAAGATATTTGATACCAGAGTCTTGTCGAGTCCCTGTGATTTACTGTATATCGAAGATTCATAAAGATAGTAAAAAAACAGCAGGGCACCCCGTAGGTCAATATATAGATTGGTTTCTGCAGCCTCTAGAACAGAAAATCCAAGCTTACCTTAGGGATATGAAACACCTGCTTTAAACGATGGACAAAATAAAGGGTAAGAAAGAAACTATTTTTACAACAGCGAATGTAGCATCATTGTATACAATCATAGATAATCAATATGCGATTGATTCAGCAAAATGGGCTTTGAATAAAAAGGAGGAGTTGGATAACAAGCATACGAGGTTCATATTGAAAATTTGGAATTTTGCTTACAGCACAATTACTTTTGGTACTTCTGGTATAAAAACTATTTTATAAACTAAGTTTGCATTTAGTATAGCGAGTGTGGGAGGAAGAGTGTGTATTGGAACAAAAACCATCACAATTAAAATTGTGTAGAAGGTTTATAGATGGCCTAGTGATTGTATCAGAAGGATGCACTGATAGTTTACAAAAATGTATTCAATAAAAGAATAATAACGAAAATATAAAATTAAATGTGAGAGGTTAATAAAGAAAGGAAACATTTCTTGGATCTGGAAATTAGTAAAAAAATAAAAGATGTGGGTGCATGCGCGGCCAGCACTGAAGGTGGACGTGCAGTAGAACAGCGCCGTCCACCCGCCAGCCTATAAGCGGCTCAAACCGGCCCTGGGTAACAGCAACTGCACGGCACCGATCCGCATAAGGTGCTCAAACACCCGCTGTCATGCCGAGGAGGAAAAAATCCCTAGATCAGCCAGGGAAACTGACACAATTCTTCCCGGCCGTCGGTCCGGGAATCCAAGATGGCGCCCGCGGCTGCAGACAGGGAGACAACAGCAGCGCTCAGCAGGAGGACTACAGGGCTCAGCAACCGGATTCCAGGCTGCAGCACTCACTATACCCCGGGGACCCTGGTGAGTTGTCACCCCCACTGTCCCCTACACTACGCAGCCCAGCTAAATCCAGGCCACGGCTGGATTAGGACCCTAGCACATTTCACCAGGCCTTAAATCCTTCATTACAGCCACCCCATGCAGCTATGCCTGACTTAGAAGCATTCCCTGTGTCAGACATACCTTTGACAGAAATATGCATGAAAAACATGCTTACGTCATTGCGCCAATCTTTACATAACGATATCTTTACGCCACTTAACCAACTATCAACTTTACTACAACAGCAAGAACATAGAATCAGCCACATTGAAAATACCATGGGAGACATAACAACGGCGCACAACAACCTAATTGATGCGCACACAGAGCACTCGTCTGACATTGAGCAAATCAATCAAAAATTAGCTGATCTGGAAGACAGATCACGTCGCAACAACATCAAATTCAGAGGCATTCCCGAATCTGTCACCAACGCTGACTTAATCCCATACATACAGCAATATGTCAAAATACTCCTTCCTTCTATCTCTGACTTGGAGCTCGCAATTGACCGGGCACATCGCCTACCTAAGCCCTCCTTTTTGCCGGCATCCACACCTAGGGATGTATTGGCCCGCATTCATTTTTTCCATGTGAAAGATAAAATTATGTCGGCGGCTCGAAACCCACCGTCGCTCCCACCATTGTACACAAATCTCCGATTATATGCTGATTTGTCCAAAGCTACCCTCCTTAACAGAAAACGAATGATATCTATCACCAAGGCCCTAAGAAACCATGGCATAGCATATCAATGGGGGTTCCCCACCAAACTATTGGTGCGGCATCAAGGTAGAATTTTTACTATCAAAACATTGGAGACGGGCCTGGATCTACTGAAAGCCTGGAATATCCTCCCTGCGGAACCGCAAGAACCCGCGTATAGCTCTATGGAGGCAACATGATCTTCACAAGACATATTTTTCCTCCTTTCACTAAAATATGTCCATACTTTTACCCAGGAGCAATTCTTCATCTGATTTGTCTGGCGTTTGGCCTACATTTGGCACAGTTCATTCAAAATGGTTGTAATTGGCTCGACCCCTGTCTGGCGGTCAAGCCCACCCGCACCCCCCAGTTTTGAGGTAGCAAAGTTGGCTACTCGGGATATTTGCATTTTTCGCAAATTCTTTTTTATTTTTGTTCTTTATATCCTTACCCCTTCCCTACCATGGCACCTTTGGACACCCACGCAACACCCATATATCACGTACTTCGACACATCTTGGAATACTCCCCTCAACACTCCGATTGAGTCACAGTCCTATCACCTCCTCTTACATGTGTATCTTCTAGCAAGACACAGGATCATCTGCCTCTCCCAAATACCACCTCAGGTTACGGAAAAGCGAGAAATCATGATTCCAAATGATTCGTTTTACATCACTTAACGTCCGAGGCCTAAATTCGCCATATAAACGTTTGTTACTCTCTAGAGAAGCACGGAAGTCACAAGCGGACATACTCTTTATTCAGGAAACACACTTCGCTACTGAAAAGGCGCCCAAATTATACCTTCACCGTTTCTCTCAAACATTTATGGCGACTAACCCCAAAAAAAAGAATGGAGTGATCACGGCCATTAAGGATTCTCTTTCACTTTGCCTTTTATCACAGAGGGCGGATACACTTGGACGCTTTCACATTTTAGTATGCCAAATAAATGACAAGACTTATACACTAGTAAATGTTTATGGCCCGAACTGCAAACAGCTATGTTTCTACCGTAAACTTTACAAAACCATCTCCATACTTAAACAAGGGAAACTCATCATCGGTGGTGATCTTAACATTATGGGCAATTCGAACATGGACTCTTCTTCTACTTCAAAATCCACGAAACCAACTCTCAATCAATTTCTGCACGACAATGACCTTTATGACATCTGGAGATGTCAACATGGCTCTGAAAAAGACTATACTTATTATTCTCCTCCACATCTTTCATACTCACGTATAGACATGTTTATCACAGACAAATGGACATTGCAACAAGTGACAGCATCCAAAATTGGAACTATAACCTGGTCGGACCATGCCCCAATTCATATATCATTAGACGATGACCAAAACACAGCGCTCCCACCCATCTGGAGACTCAACTCTTCACTTCTGACAGCGACGGAGAACCAGAAGCGTATCCAAGAAGCCCACAAACTCTTTTTTGACACCAACGCCACACATGATATTTCTATTACCACACTTTGGTTGGCCTATAAGACATACATGTGAGGTATTCTTATCCAGTTAAACGCCCGCACTAAGAGACAACGTTCTCAACAAATTGATCAGCTTATGACTTCCATTCGCTCCAATGAAAAACTAAACAAACAGAATCCAAAACCAGATATAACAGCGACTCTAAACTCAGACAGAAACAAATTACGTACCATTTTACTCCACGCATACGACACTAACCTACAAAAAACAAAAGCTAAATTCTATGCACTCGGTAACAAGGCAAATTCACTCCTTAGTAAAACTATCAAACAAAAACGTCTTAAAACCAAAATATCCACAATCCGACATCCTGCTTCGCACAACACTCTGACAAACCCACAGGATATCGCAAATGCTTTTGCGGCCTACTATCAGACATTATATAACCTAAAAGATGATGTCAATACAATCCAACCCACGACACATTCAATAGAACAATTCCTATGTAACATTAACCTCCCACGCATAACCCCATCTCAACTTGAATCCATTTCTATACCGATCTCTTCGGCGGAGATTGAAAAAATCATACGCACTCTCCCTCTGAATAAATCACCAGGAAACGATGGCTTCACTAATGAATACTACAAAGCCTTTGCCCCCGACCTCTCTCCGCACCTATCCCCCCTGTACAACCATGTTGCTACCTGTGGCGCATTCCCCCAAGACATGCTGCAGTCGATAATTACCACCATCCCGAAACCAGGAAAGGACCCTCAACTGGTACAAAATTACAGACCAATTTCGCTCCTTAATACAGATATAAAGATATACGCTAAGATAATCGCCCTAAGACTGATCCCTTACCTACCGACTTTAATCCATCCTGACCAGGTAGGATTTATCCCTGGTAGACAAGCCCCTGATGCCACCAGACGGATTATATCCCTGATACACCACCTTGAATTAGATACCCAACCTTCGCTCTTGCTATCGCTTGATGCAGAAAAGCGTTTGACCGAATCCACTGGAAGTTTATGACACATACACTCCAAAAATTTGGAATATCTGACTGGATGCTATCGGCCATTTTGTCCCTTTATTCCAAGCCATCGGCCAGAGTCCTAACTGATGGCACACTTTCTCAACCCTTCTACATTTCTAACGGAACTAGACAAGGCTGCCCGCTATCCCCTATAATTTTTGCGCTACTCATTGAACCATTAGCAACCACCCTTAGAAACGACCCCAAGTTCACGGGAATTAGATGCCTAAAATCCGAACACAAGATCAGTCTATTTGCCGACGACATTATCCTAATGGTCACTAATCCATACAACTCCCTTAAAACTATACGAACGCATATTCAAAACTACACATCCGTATCTTACTATAAACTCAATGAACCGAAATCTTCTATTCTGAATCTACACACACCAGAGGTCACCCAAAATCTAATCTCCAAACACTTCCCCTTCACATGGGAAACACTTAGCATACCATACCTGGGAATCAAACTGACTCCAAAGACCAACCAACTATATACCGCTAATTTTAAACTACTACTTGAATCTATTCCGCAAGAGATTAAAGGTCTACGCATCACTACTCTCTCGACGCTAGGCAGATTGGCGACAGTTAAAATGTGTATCTTACCCAAGATACTTTACATCTTTCGCACGCTCCCTATACCAGTTCCTCACATCTTTTTTACAAAATTTCAGGCAATATTGAACAAATTCCTTTGGAATTCGAAAAAGCCTAGATATGCTACAAATCTCCTAATCCGCCCATCCTCCAGCGGCGGAGCGGGACTCCCACATATGAAATCCTATTACCTAGCCACTTTACTTGACCAGCTCTTTTTTTGGTGGCAGCCCACATTCAACAAAACTTGGACTCTTCTGGAAACTTCCTTATTCCTACCACACACCTTGTCAGACTTATTATTCATACCTCGAGGGGCACACATTACGCATTTACATAGTCACCCTTGCATAATAGCCTCTCTAACAGCTTGGTATGACTTTATTTCTCATACCCAACTACGTAAGGACAATCTCCAAATTCTCACTCCGCTCTCATCCCTACAATTCCTCTCTCCTCATTTAAACTTAAATTTATGGAATGACCATGGCCTACTCTACATACAAAACCTGTACACCAACAATACATTCCTTTCAGACTATTAGAGAAAAATACCAAATCCCAGCTACTGAATACTTTACCCAGCTACTGAATACTTTACCTATATACGTATAACCCATGCCCTCTATAAGGCGAATGTACCATGTAGTATTAAAATCCCAGCGACTACACAGCATTTCTTACAAAAACCAACCTATCCAAAAAAAGGCATTTCATCGTTCTACAAGCTCCTAGTTGAATCACAATTTAATACACACACATCGTCTATAGCTAACTGGGAAAAAGCAATTCGACAACCCATATGTCTGAGCACTTGGGAAAAAACTTTTACCATTACCTACAAATCTTCAAAGTGCAGTTCGCACTGGGAATCGTATCTGAAAGTACTCCATCAAGGGTACTTAACTCCTGTCAAATTAGCCCTATTCTATCCTCAACATTCACAATCCTGCTGGAGACATTGTGGGGAACCAGGTACTCTCACACACTTATTGTGGGCGTGTAGGTCCCTGACTTCCTATTGGAAGTCTTTCAAATAATATCTTCCATTACAAAGATGCCAATAACCCCAAACCAGGCTCTAGCGCTCCTCCATATCGGAATAGACAAAATTCCATTGTCCTCACGCACCATCACTATACATATTCTGTCAGCTGCAAAGCTCAATATCACCAGACTATGGCGATCTACTAACACTCCCTCTTTGTCCCGACTACTGTCCGATCTTAACTTCCTATGTGAAATGGAGAGGAGAACAGCCCTCCATAACTTCTCATACCACAAATATGAGACTCAATGGACCCAATGGTTACACAACCCCAACTGCTCGATAAAATGATTATATAATATTCGACCACACTACATAATTATGACATTCTAGGTGCCTCTACCCCCCCCTCCCCCCCCCCCCCTTTCCCTTCCCAATCTCTTCTTTAATGTTCATACCACAATTCAATAAGGTGCACTAAATTGAGCATACCTCTCATGTAGCTGAACCAAGATTTTGCAAGGTACTTCGGCCGGATGGCGAGGTACCACTACCCCATTTTACCTTACTTATACGAGATTTTGTATTAAGTGTGCACCTCTATATACTAATGTTTTCAATTATTTTGTATGTTTCATATTTTCCAATAAAAAATATTTGAATATAAAAAATAAAAGATGTGATCAAAACAAAAGAGAGATAAAGAGTGCAAAAGGAAGTTCATAAAAAAGGAAACAAATAAGGTATAGGATATGGATAGAAGTGATTTTGTAAGGGATAAAAATATGGATCTGCAAAAAGATGGTTTTCAAACAGCTGTTGTGCTCGATTATGATATTCAACAAAAAAACAAAAGGTATTTTAACAGCTTCCCTACCCCCTTATAGCAGAACTACTGCTACAGAATGGCAGGACTGTACAAAATCATGTGTGTGTGTGTATATATATATATATATATATGTGATTTAGCATTTCCGGGTAGGGAGCGCATGCCATTGGCTGCTACAAATGTCGATCACCACACAGTTAACCCTTTGACCGCCACAGATGTTAACCCCTTCATGACCAGTGTCATTAGTACAGTGTCAGTGCTTATTTTAGCACTGGTCACTGTATTAGTGTCATTGGGATGTCAGTGGCAGTCAATCAGTCCCCCCCCCCCCAGTATCAGAATGTCCGCGCAGTCCTGCTGTCCTGCTATAAGTCACTGATTGCCACCTTTAGTAGTATAAAAAAATCTTTTAAAAAAACAAATAGTTTCCACCCAATGCTAGAGTCACCATTCAAAGATTTGTATAGCACAGTCATATCTGTTTTAAGCATCTCTTCTCCGGGGAATGTTTAATGTTTGTAGTTTTTTTGTTGCTCTTCTCTGGACCCTCTCTAGTTCAAGGACAGCCTTCCTGAGGACCAAAACTGGATGGCATATTCAAGATGTGGCCAAACCAGAGTTTTTAAAGTGGATGAATTATAGTTTTCTCTTGAGTAAATACCATTTTAATGCATGCTAATAGTCTGCTAGCCTTGCTTGCTGTAGTTTGACATTGCATGCTATTGCTGAATCTGTGATCTACTAGAACCCCTAGATCCTTTTCCATCCTTGATTCCTCCTGAGGTTTTCTACTTAGCGAGTCACTAGCATTCATATTTTTAGCCCCCAAGTGCATTTCTTTATATTTTTCAATATTGATCTTCATCTGCCATTTAGTTGCTCACCCCTCCACTTTAACTGGGCTTTCTTGTAAAGTTGCTATATCCTGTTGTGAAGTTAGTGCTCTGCTTAGCTTTGTATCATCAGGACTGAGATTAAACTATATATTCAAATTTATATATCGTTTATGAACAGTTTGCTTAAAAAACATAACAAATAATATATAAATATTTAAATAAATATTAAAGCCGGCAACAGTAGTTGAGATAATGCTGATGCCCTATGAGCGTCTATAGCATTAAAGATTCTTGAAATGATACACGTGAGAACAAACAAATTGTGATAGTCTTATTAGGAAACAGAGCCATAAATTATAAATCCTTTTGTCTTCACCACGTGCTGATAATAATAAGTGAATTGCTCACTCACCAGACCTATTTGACCCCGGTTAAGGCGGTCAAATGTGCTATAGGATAGTATATAAGATCAGCCTCTGGTTATCCTATGATGTTCAGCACACCACAGGAAATGTCATCCATGGAGGTAATGGTATGGTTTGCAACAAGCCAAACAACAGATGGAACTCTATAACCGACTCTCCTTGCTTTTTAGGCAAATGTTGCCAAGCCACTCAAATAAACCAGAGATTAAGCCATTCTAAGTGTAGCATTTATTAGTAATAGTGGGTTAAAATATAAGAATATGCACGCGCATGTAAAGGTGCCTTGTTGGCCAGCACCAGCATGTACAGCTGTCAGCGACCGACTGGCGGTAGCCTCTAGCAGCCCACTGGCCGGAATCCCTCAGGGCGCGGAGTCTAAGCCTCAGTCTGCTGGTTCACCAGAGCCCCTGATGGTGGGGATGGACTTGAAGCAGCCTGAGACCAGGTCGCTTGCCCCGAGGAACACCAGCTGTGGTAGTGGCAGAAGCCAATGGCGTAGAGCAGGTGAGAGCCAGACGTGAAGAGGTATGCGTGGTCAGACAGGCCGGGTCAGTAACAGCGGAGCAGACAGTGCAGAGCGGCAGGAAGAAGAATAACAGGTCACAAGCTGGGTTCAGTAACAGGAGGTCAGGCAATCAGAAACAGGTAGAGAATAGTCAGGACTAGCCAGGGGTCAGAGCAGGAGAAGGCAGCAGTATCAGGAACAGGCTGGGTCAGCAACAAGGTATCAGGAACACAGGAGTAATCAGGAACACAGGAACAGGACAAGACCATAAGGCGATTTGGAGATGCACAGGGCAGGTTTAAATAGGCTGCCCTGTGCTCTCATTTGTGCCGCCGCGATCGCCTAGGATTCAATGCTCGCCGGATCGGACGAGTCGGCGCTCTGCGCATGCGTGCATCGCCGAGGCGCCGGGATCCTTGACAACAGCCTATTAATCCAAAAAGATGGCCAATGTGCATTTCAAGCCTCCCTCTGGCTAGGCCGGAATTGATGCCACCGGAACCCGGAATGACGGAATCACACTTTGATGTACGTTTCGCCAGACGGGTCATCAGGTATTGAGTGTGGTCGAGTTCAGAGGTCCGTGCCTTAGGGCTATAGAGCTCAGAATAGAAGCGGACCATCTCTGTCAGTATTGTAGTGGGGCAGCTAGTCATTGTACCCGTGGGATTGTGCAGAGCTGAGATGGGGGTCATCATTTGATGTTACAATTTTAGCCAGTGACCAGTCAGTTTGCTCCCCCTCCTTGTAATATGCCTGCCTCCTAAAAAATCTCTTATCTCTCTGAGATAAGTAGCTGATTGAGAGCTTTTTACACCTCTTTATGAGAGGGGGATAGACCTGCAAGATATTCCCACTCCATCTCTTGTACCAGCTATGTACCAGAGCCTCATGTCCTCTAGATGCATTTTGCACCGCCTCGATTTCAGAAATAAAAAGTCCCCGATGGTAACATATTAAAAAGAGTCCCAGGTGAGCATAGACTCATGAAAATCAGCATACACGACAAAGTAATCAGCAATTTTGGACTCAATAGAGACCTGGTATAGGAAAAGATGTAGCCAGAATGGGTTTACTTTCCAAGAATCTCTAAAAAGGGTCATTTTAGGTTTGAGCCATGCAACCAAAGGAAAATGGTCATAGACTGACCTAGCGACATACATTATTTAATATATATGCTGAACACAGTTAGGAGACGTTATACATAAATCAATCCTAGAAAGTGCCATGCAATTCTTTGAAAAGCAGGAGAATTGGTGGGACCCAGGGTTCTGACAATGCCAGAGATCCAGCCAACGCACCTCCTGTAAAAATCTAGATAAGGTACTACAAAGGTATTACCTTTATATTGAGGTCCTACCACAGTTAAAGGATGTCTACCAAGGTTAGGATGCACGTATCCATTAAAATCTCCCACAACCATTAGTAGGAGATCTGATTTGTCTAGCATATATCGAAGTAGCAATCTGAGGACCACAGTAGAGAACGGAGGTGGAATATATGCGGTTGCTAAAGTACACACTAGTTTAAATATTCTGCAATACAGGAAGATATATCTGCCATCTCCATCCACCTCCTGTGTCAATACTTCAAAGTCAATCTGTTGGTGTACTAGCACATTAATCTTACAGGAGTAGGAGGTATAGATTGCGTGACAGGCATATCCCAGCAATCTTTAATCCACACAACTCAGCGCTTCTCTAGTAAAGTGTGTCTTCTAGAGACAAATAACCTCAGGATTATATTTATTCAGAACAGAATTAACCATAGTCTGTTCAGATGGTCTCAGAGCCCTCTGACATTCCAGGTAACAACTGGAATATTTGCATGGAAAGCCACTGTATATTGTGTAAGGATGGATAGGAATCCAGTCAGATCAGATAGCGAACAACCAGGGAGCAACACAAGCATGGTATGCTTGATGAGGTGCCATCAAAAGAGTGAAGAACTGCTAGCTGGCATCAGGTAGTATTGATAGGTACAATGAGTAGATACTGGAGTACAAGACGGGGATTTCAAACAGCAGAATGGCACAACGGTGCCTATGTGGTAGAACGTCATGAAACAGCAAAAGGGACAATCTGTTCAACAACAGCAGTCTCTAGCGAGACAAATAGAATGCACTGTCACGCACATAGCGTTACATGGGGTGCCAGGACCTCTGTAGAAATTGTCATCAACCAGGTAAAATGTAGCAACAGGAATTGGAAAGTTACCTTATTACAGTTGGAGCCATTTCAAAGAATTTGTAGAAGAAAGATGTCACCGGCTAATTGAAGACAAGCATCTTTAGATGAGCAGGAGCAGCAGGAAGGCCAGAACTATATGAAGAAACACCATGGTTGAGTATTAGGCATTTGCAGCCCTGGAAGGTTGGGCTCACAGGGATGGCTCATTAGTATCCAGCAAGGAGGAGGAAGCAGAGGCTGTATCAAAAAAGTGAACTTTATCGAAGGCTGTGACTCTCAGACGAGTCAGATACAGCATAGCATAGGTGAGTTAAAGGCATCTTAACTTCAGAGAACTTGGCACGCTGCTTCTGTACCTTTGCAGAGTAATCAGGATAGAAGGATACTTTGGTTCTATTGTAGCAGAGGTCTTGGTGATCTCTATAGTTGAGCTGTCTGACTGGTTGTGCATGGTGCCTAGGTGGCAATTGGCAAGTTGGGGTTCTGTGTGTTCTGTCAATGGCAAAAAGGGGAGTAAAGGTGACCTTACCAAATAGTTGAAATAACCACTGCTCTATGAACTCTGTCAGGTCTTTACCCTCAACTTGTTCTGGTAGTTGTACAGTCCTGACATTATTGTGGTGTAGCTAGTTTTCAAAGTCCTCATCGTGCATATTGTTGTCTTTGGCAAGTTGAGAGGTGGAATGGGACTCTAAGATCAATGGGGGAAACTTTTCTTCCAAGTCACTGATACAGCTTTTGACTGCAGTGGTGCACTCGCTGATCTTTTGAAGGTCTTGCCTTATAGGGAGACTTCCACCTTTCGGCCTCCTAGCTGGTCCTGTACTGTATGCACAGAAATGCAGGCATGTACAGATTTAAGAATTTCACCCACTGTGGTCTGCGAGCTGTCCTCATCTGGGTCATCAACCGCAATCCCAGGGACCTTCTGCTCAGCATCAGTATTGAGGTCTGTGTAAGGCTGATCCTCTTGTGGTAGTGGCAAGGCCTGTGCAGCAGCTAGTGGTCCCCCTGAGTGTCCTCACTGTCTACTCATGCTTTTCAGTGGGGCCATGTGGTGTCCACTGCAGGAGAGGGATCAGAGACTGCCACCTCCTCACAGTTTTTCTGAGTCATAATAGGTGCAGGATGGAGCAGGGACATGCCAGGTGGATCACCAGGCTATCAGCTCAGTTAGGTGTGAGCGGGGAAAAAGGCCGGTGACAGGATCTTTGAGTGGATTGATAGCAGGAGCTCCATGCAGTGCATCTGCTCACATGCTTAGCTTGACAAGGATCTGAAACAAAAGATTTCAAACAAATTCTTCTAGTGTATAGCAATCTTTAGATATGTACAGTACCTTCTCACCATTGGTATATATAAACACACATATACTACAATTGGCATTATAAACAGTGTATATATATATATATATATATATATATATATATATATATATATACTGTAGATAGATTGATATAGACCAGGTGTCGGCAACCCGCGGCTCCAGAGCCGCATGCGGCTCTTTTTCACCTTTGCTGCGGCTCCGGAGCACACTGCCCACCAGGTGACAGGCAATAGGGTTGCCGTAGCTCAGTGGTCGGCAAGCCGCGGCTCGCGAGCCACATGCGGCCTCTTTACACATTTTAATGCGGCTCTTCTGTGTGCCGGGCGCCCGCTCCCCTCCCTCCTCTCGGGCGGCCGCCCCAAAAGTCAGGACTCTGCAGCTAGCCCAGCAATGGGCAAACTACGGCCCGGCGGACCTTTTAATCCGGCCCGCGGAGCGTGGCAAACATTGGCTGTCAGGATGTAGGCGGGGCAGCGTGACGAACTCCTCTCCTCTCACAGTCCGCCCTGAAGACCGGAACGGCGCGGGAACACAGCAAGAGGAACACGCGGAGCAAAGGTAAGTGAATTGACACAATATGGGGAATGAATTACTATAGGGGGGATGAATTACTATAGGGGGGATGAATTACTATATGGGGGATGAATTACTATGGGGGATGAATTACTATAGGGGGGATGAATTACTATAGGGGGGATGAATTACTATAGGGGGGATGAATTACTATGGGGGATGAATTACTATATGGGGGATGAATTACTATATGGGGGATGAATTACTATGGGGGATGAATTACTATGGGGGATGAATTACTATATGGGGGATGAATTACTATATGGGGGATGAATTACTATGGGGGATGAATTACTATGGGGGATGAATTACTATATGGGGGATGTATTTTCAGTTTTAAAAATGTGGCTCTCAAAATAAATTTCAATCATGGTTTTGGCGAGATTTGGCTCAGTTGAAAAAAAAGGTTGCCCACCACTGCATTAAGGTAAGAAACAATATATGCAGTGTCGGATTTGTTTTAAATGTTGCAATGGTTTTGCGGCTCCCAGTCTTTTTTTCCCTTCGGAAACGGGTCCAAGTGGCTCTTTATGTCTTAAAGGTTGCAGACCCCTGATATAGACACTGTATATACAGTGTATTTTAGCTATAGTTCTATCATTCTATCTATCTATCTATCCATCTATCTATCTATCTCAATAAATATATATATATATATATATATATATATATATACTGTATATACAATATGTATTGCCATAATCGTCTGTTTGTTGCTAATATATTGAATTTAAGTTTGTTGACTTCTGTGTTATATATATAAAAACACACAGGTCAGCAAACTTGAAATCATTACAATATGTTAGCAAAAAACAGACAATTATGGCAATACATGTACAATGGCAATAACAGTGACAATAAATTGAACACATTTATGTTTGATTATACAGATACTATTTTTTATAAAGCCTATTCCAAACTATAGGAAAATATTACAGCAACAGTAATAGTCTGTCTTTATCCTGGGTGTGATACCTTGTAAGCACTAGAACTATTAGTTGCAGCATGCTCTGAACAAGAGATGATTGCTCTAATCTTTTCAATGCGTTAAATGGTCTTCATTAAACACAAATGATGCACAATATACCAAGCAAGGGAAGAGAAAATTTTGTATTTCTTCACATACCAACAACTATCATTATCTATCGGTTCCTACGCAAAATAACTAATATCTTACAATGCTAAGATCTTTCTGTGCCCTGTATCCCAGTGTCTAATAGTGTATGGATCTGTCTCTGCCCCCATATAAAGGGGAAAGAGACAGCTGCAATCTGGATTATCATAAATTCTCATATGCTTCCTTGACAGTTGACATATGACAGGCTGTTAAGCCCAAAAGAAGCACATTTTCTTTCTCTCACTTCTATAGAACATGTTGGTATGGTTACTTATGAAACAGGCAGAAAATAGATTATTATTAGCCTCGGTTTACATATATTTGAATTCGGATGAGTTTTGAACTGTAACAATTTGCATGACATTTGATATGAAACCATTTTCTGCGTAGCCCATGCACATACATACGAGGGACCACAATGTGATTTTAAAAAGGGTCCTGTGAAATTTTCACTGCAGTACAGGTACGATTTCCAATCTGATACACGTTAACAATTTGCATCTGAACCTGCAGCACAACTTACTCACCAGCCTTTAAAATCGCACTGCATCCCATTCTGCATAGTGTGAACCAAGGCTTAAGTTAATACACTATGTTCAGTCTAAAGCTGGCCATAGATGGTAACATTTTGAACTAAAATTTCTAAAAAAAATATTTTAAAAATATATTTAAAAGTTTGTTCATTTTATAATCATTAGAGTGTCAGCATTTGTTTTCAACCATAGTGGCAAGAAAATTTCAAGGAGCAGAAAAATGTTACTTGAACGAATTAATTTCTTTTTCAGTGTATGTGGTTTTAGTTTGCTTTCAACATCTGAATTTGGAATTAATGTACTTTACCAAACAAAATGTTTTGAGAATGTTCTGAGAATTTTCATACAAATTTCATAGAAGATTTTTCCTAAGAATGTTAATTTGAAATTCTATCCATCTATGGCCAACTTAACATTGTTTTTGTGAAGCATTTGTAAAAAGAATATTGTATATTTATGTTATTAGGTTGTCTACTTTTTTATTTTGTTAATACATATAATGTTGATGACCATTTAAGCTTGTAAGTATAATTTCAATGGGGCTAATAAAGGATTTTGATGTAAAGTTAGTGGCAGATAATTATTGTCCATAGGTAACAATCTTATTCGTTTTTTTCAGTGTTAAGCAATAGAAACATTAACATTCACATATATTAGAATGAAATGGTATGGGGGTTTGTTGGACCCCTTACCAGTTTACCATTATACCATTCATATAATAGATGGGTGCTAGTTCTAAAAAGTAAAATATTCTGAACATCTTAGGTTAACCTCCCTAGCGGTATGATTATGTCAGTATTTCTGTGCTCAAAGCGGTACATTGTTTTCAATGGAAATATGTTGTTTTTTTTATTGTAGGCCTGTAATTCTTAGGAATAACTCACTGAAATCTGTTTAAACAAGAATCTAGTAGACATCTAGTAGACATCTTCTTTTCATTCTTCTTCTTCTTCTTCTTTTCATTCTTCTTTTCATTCTTCTTCTTCTTCTTTTCATTCTTCTTCTTCTTTTCATTCTTCTTTTCATTCTTCTTCTTCTTCTTTTCATTCTTCTTCTTCTTCTTTTCATTCTTCTTCTTCTTCTTTTCATTCTTCTTCTTCTTTTCATTCTTCTTGTCATTCTTCTTCTTCTTCTTTTCATTCTTCTTCTTCTTCTTTTCATTCTTCTTTTCATTCTTCCTTCTTCTTCTTTTCATTCTTCTTCTTCTTCTTTTCATTCTTCTTTTCATTCTTCTTCTTTTCATTCTTCTTTTCATTCTTCTTCTTCTTCTTTTCATTCTTCTTTTCATTCTTCTTTTCATTCTTCTTCTTCTTCTTTTCATTCTTCTTCTTTTCTTTCTTCTTTTCATTCTTCTTCTTCTTCTTTTCATTCTTCTTCTTCTTCTTCTTTTCTTTCTTCTTTTCATTCTTCTTCTTCTTCTTTTCATTCTTCTTCTTCTTCTTTTCATTCTTCTTTTCATTCTTCTCATTCTTCTTTTCATTCTTCTTTTCATTCTTCTTCTCATTCTTCTTTTCATTCTTCTTCTTCTTCTTTTCATTCTTCTTCTTCTTCTTTTCATTCTTCTTCTTCTTCTTTTCAATCTTCTTTTCATTCTTCTTCTTCTTCTTTTCATTCTTCTTCTTCTTCTTTTCATTCTTCTTTTCATTCTTCTTCTTCTTCTTTTCATTCGTCTTCTTCTTCTTTTCATTCTTCTTTTCATTCTTCTTCTTCTTCTTTTCATTCTTCTTTTCATTCTTCTTCTTCTTCTTTTCATTCTTCTTTTCATTCTTCTTCTTCTTCTTTTCATTCTTCTTCTTCTTCTTTTCATTCTTCTTCTTTTCTTTCTTCTTTTCATTCTTCTTCTTTTTCTTTTCATTCTTCTTCTTCTTCTTTTCATTCTTCTCATTCTTCTTTTCATTCTTCTTTTCATTCTTCTTCTCATTCTTCTTTTCATTCTTCTTCTTCTTCTTTTCATTCTTCTTCTTCTTCTTTTCATTCTTCTTTTCATTCTTCTCATTCTTCTTTTCATTCTTCTTTTCATTCTTCTTCTCATTCTTCTTTTCATTCTTCTTCTTCTTCTTTTCATTCTTCTTCTTCTTTTCATTCTTCTTCTTCTTCTTTTCATTCTTCTTCTTCTTTTCATTCTTCTTCTTCTTCTTTTCATTCTTCTTTTCATTCTTCTTCTTCTTCTTTTCATTCTTCTTCTTCTTCTTTTCATTCTTCTTTTCATTCTTCTTCTTCTTCTTTTCATTCTTCTTCTTCTTTTCATTCTTCTTCTTCTTCTTTTCATTCTTCTTTTCATTCTTCTTCTTCTTCTTCTTTTCATTCTTCTTCTTATTCTTTTCATTCTTCTTCTTCTTTTCATTCTTCTTCTTCTTTTTTTCATTCTTCTTTTCATTCTTCTTCTTCTTCTTTTCATTCTTCTTCTTCTTCTTGTCATTCTTCTTCTTCTTCTTGTCATTCTTCTTTTCATTCTTCTTCTTCTTCTTTTCATTCTTCTTCTTCTTCTTTTCATTCTTCTTTTCATTCTTCTTCTTCTTCTTTTCATTCTTCTTCTTCTTCTTTTCATTCTTCTTCTTCTTCTTTTCATTCTTCTTTTCATTCTTCTTCTTCTTCTTTTCATTCTTCTTTTCATTCTTCTTCTTCTTCTTTTCATTCTTCTTCTTCTTCTTTAATTCTTCTTTTCATTCTTCTTCTTCTTCTTTTCATTCTTCTTTTCATTCTTCTTCTTCTTCTTTTCATTCTTCTTCTTCTTTTCATTCTTCTTTTCATTCTTCTTTTAATTCTTCTTTTCATTCTTCTTTTAATTCTTCTTTTCATTCTTCTTCTCATTCTTCTTTTCATTCTTCTTCTTTTCATTCTTCTTCTTCTTCTTTTCATTCTTCTTCTTCTTCTTTTCATTCTTCTTTTCATTCTTCTTTTTCTTCTTTTCATTCTTCTTCTTCTTCTTTTCATTCTTCTTCTTCTTCTTTTCATTCTTCTTTTCATTCTTCTTCTTCTTCGTCGTGCCCCGTGACTGCCCAAATGAGTGAAGTGTGCGGTGATTCTAAGATCGACGGCACTCATCTGCATGTCATACTGACTGACAGTATTATTTCTCTTCCCCAGCAGACTCCAAGGGCATTTAAATTAAAGGTACAGTGTTCTGCACTAATATAAAGGCTCTCTGAAGCCTAGAAACCCTTTAAATAAGTTAAATTCGCGGCGAATAAATTCGCATCGAATCAAATTTCTCCCGCAAATTCGGCGAATCAGCCGAATCGAATTTTTGAATAATTCGCTCATCTCTAGTCAAAATCATCATTGTTTGTGAAGTGCAAAAATTTCATGATGAGTGAAAAACAGTACTCCGACATGACTGTGCCAAAGAATGGCATGGCAAGCATTTTGTTGGTGGTCCAATATCACTTGAAGAATAATTAAGCCGAGAAACAGCCAAATGTCCTCTTTGGTCACAGGTTCCCACTTTCTGCTTCGTGAAAACCTGCTGTATGGAGCAGCTAATTGTTGAGCTGCGTACCTGTTTGTCTCCACCACGATTATTTCAATAACCTCATCAGTCAGAAACAATTCTAAGTTCGGCAAGGGGTTGTCACCTTCAATGTGGACTTTCATACCAGGTGCACCGGTAAACGGAAAGCTTGGTGGCGCTGGTGTACCGCAATCAATAGTGCACCACTTTCGCAGATCACTGACGTCAATTTCAGATTCAGCGCTGTCTTCACTGTCGGTGTCTGAAGAAAAATTTCCACATGAGTCACTATGGCTCAATTCAAGTAGCTCTTCATTGTCACTGTTTGCTAGCTTATCAAAAATAGCTTTGGCGCTAGCGAGACGCTTTTTGGAAGCCATGAGAGCAAAACCGTTTTTAGTCACAGAAACTGAAAAACTGCACTATGGATATATATTTGAGGTAATGATACAATGTATTCACTAGAGTAACATTTTATTTTTAATTTTAAAATTCCCGCAAGCCCCGCCCCCCGCTGGCACAGCTCAGCTGTCTCACGCTGATCACACAGATCAGCATGAGACAGCCGGAAAGGAGACAGGGGAAGGTTGGAGCGGATGGCTCGAGGCGGCTGCAGGACCCGGGACAAGGATCGCAGGACAAGGTATGTATTTTGCAGCAACCCCGAGTCAGGCTCGGGGTTACTGCTTTTGACAGCTAGATTTAACCCCAAGTCAGACTCAGGAAAACCGCTAGGGGGTTAAAAAAGGAAAGCTTTTTCAAATTCATTCCAGCTTTGCTTAAATAATAGTGAATCTTTACAAATATACATATTTAAATTGCTGCGCTAAAACATCACTAAATACAAATGTGTACATATAAACAAAAGTGAAAACATTAATGTGTAGAAAACACCATCAAATTAGAATCCCAAATCCAGTCCAAATCAGAAAATATAAATACAGTCCCAAAGTCCTGGTGTGTGAGAAATTAGACATCGTGTATCTCCAATAAAGCAGGTGTGCCACCACCATATATTAGTAAGACTCTTACCGGAACACATGGACTCTTAACCAAATAAGAGTCATGAGTGCATGGATAATATGGCTTAGAGATATGCTTCCACCATTGCTATCAAGCAGGGAAAGGTGCTGGATAACCAGTATTTCAGGAAGATCACTTCAGACTTTTACCTTCCTATATGTCTATTCTAAACAGTCCATGGATTCAGCTGTGTGGGCCCTTGAAGTCATACATTTGAGCAGCATCATGTCTACTTGCAGTTGGGCATGTAACTGCTGTTTTTTTTAAAACAGTCCATGTGTTCCTGTAAGAGTCCTACTAATATACAGTGGTGGCGCACCTGCTTTAGCGGAGATACACGGTGTCTAATTTTACTATTTATGTTTTTTTATTTTTTACAAATAAACATTTTTAAACATGGTTCACTTATTACCTGAGATTTGCACAATATTATAGGTTCCTTAACCAGTTACCCTCCACCCTTTACTGCTACAGTGTGGACTCTCTGCACAAAATCACGTATATAAACGTGATCCACGCACCAGCCAACCCTGCAGTGCTGTGATTCGGTACAGCACTGATCACTCAGCAGATTCAGGCCAATGATGTTTGGCCTGGACCTGATGATTGGCTGTACCCAATCAGAGCTCAGCCTGTACCTGTATGCACATTGCACAGGCACAGGAAATGATGCAAACTTCTCTCCCTGGAGCACATTCCGTTCTAGAGAGAGAAGAAAGCAGATCCATGTGAGTCAAAGCACTACACAATTACTGTAAAACCACAGCTAGGTCAAAGTTAACCCCCTGATCGCCCCCAGTTAACCCCTTCAAAGCCCTGTCACCAGTGTCATTAGTCATTAGTACAGTGTACAGATTTTTCTTTTTACTGATCACTGTACTGGTGTCACAGGCGACTTTAGATAGCATTAGTGTCATTTAGCGTCAGTTAGCGTCCCTCCCAGATAGCGCCAGATTGCTCACCACTACACACCACTATCAGTCATCACATTTAACTCTTTTATTGCCAGGAACATGCTCACATACTCAATAAACCTCCATTGATAGTATAGTGTCTGAATAAATCAGATCAGAACTATACCAGTGTTCACAATAGTATAGTGTCCCCAAAACAGCAGTGTTAGCAGGATCAGCTCAAGCACCTGCCAGCACCTGCTTTTAGCTCCTAAACTTAATCTCTCCCTTTCTCCCCCAGCAAATGCAGTGTCAATAGATCACTGTCACTTGATGCATTGCACACAAAACTGCAGGGTTACCAAGATCAGACCTGATCTCTACTAGCACTAGCAGGTAAATTTGTTTGTAATGATTCAAGCAGTCCCTAACAGCCAAGTGCTCTTTTTCCTGTGAGTAGCACTTGGTACCTATAAAGTTAGTGGCCAAAATGTCCAACAAAATGTACTCTAGTGAAGAGGCCTACAGGATTCTGAGTATGTCAGATGAGAGTGAAGTTGAAGCCCCACTGACAGAATCAGGCTCAGAATACGAACCTGTAGAGAGCAGTGGCACCCTGACAGTGGCACCCTATTAGTTCAGACAATGGAGTAGTGGTCCCTACTAAGGTCAGGCATACTCGACCCAGTTCCCAGGTTGCTGAGGTGTTACAATAGCATGATGATTCTCATATGCAGCAGAGTGCCAGTACTAGTACTACTCTACCTTTTTCTAGAACTGGCGAGCACCAGTGGCCTAGTACATCCTGGTCTTTTACAGCACTGTAGTATCACTTGGTGACGCGGTGAGTCCCATAAGTTCAGTATAAGCTGATGCAGTGGCTAGCGCAAGTATTGTCCCGCAGCCACAAGGAATTTGAACAAAGGCCCTTAGAGCCCATAGTGTCCTACCGGATGTGCTTGCAAATCCTGATTGGCAGCTCACAAATTCTACAGCACCCATACTTAACCCATTCACTGCCCAACCCGGAATTCAGGTGGAAACAGCAAATTTAATTACAATCCTTGATTTTGTTGGAGCTGTTTTTTTGTGGAAGATCTGTATGTGTTGATTGTGGATTACAGCAATTTATATGTACAACAATTTATTGCCACCAACCCAAATTCAAACTTTGCCAGACCATTTGCATGGAAACATATTACGGTTTCCAAATTTAAAGTTTTTTGGGGCCTAACCCTCAACATGGGCATTACTAAAAAAATGAGTTGCGTTGTGCCCATGAGTATGCCCATGTTCTCTGCTGCCATCGCCAGGCATAGATATGAGAATATAATGCGATTTATGAATTTCAGTGATAACACACTATGTTGTCCTTAGGGTGACCCAGAATATGATAGACTCCACAAAATTCGGCCCCTTGTAAAACAACTTAGCCAGAAATTTGCAGATGTGTATACTCCCCAGCAAAACATCTGAGTTGATGAGTCCCTCATTAATTTTTCTGTCCGCCTTGCATTCAATCATTTTCTTCCCAGCAAGCGTGTCAGATATGTAAAACACCAGTGAGAGGGTAACAAGCCATACATGTAATTTTTGGATTTACGAGATAGTCAGATGCCCAGACTACATGGGGAGCAGTGGCAAGATAGTTTGGGAATTGGTAGTATACTGTATACCATAGTGTCCACCAACTACAGTATACATTTGAAAATTGATCAATCCTGATGCACTGATGTAATTCAATACTCATGTATTCATGAGTTCATTGATCTTGATACATCAATAATAATGTACTGATGGCATCTCATGTTTTGAGGCCCTTAAAAATGTCAGGACCCCTTAAAAAATCCCCACCCTCCACCCTTTTGGAAAGTAGACTCTTATTTATTAAGAAATGGGGAGTTTTTTGAAGATGGAATTTTTTTGTCACAATTTCTTGGAAAATGAAGACTTTTCTTTTATATTCTGTCACCAGCACAGTACAGCATCATGATATGATTGGTGTGGTGGTGACCAGGGACATTGACTGGTGACAGCATGTTAAAAAAAAACCTAAAAAAAAATCAGTCTTTTTTTCTACATTTTTTATTTTTTTACAATTTTTAAAAATACTTTCATCACAGTAGTTTAATGTTACCATAGTAACATTGTACTACTCTGTGGGAGGTGTTCAGGATTTTTTTTTACATTTTGATTGAAGATCATTGTACCTGCAATGTTTTGAAATGTCAAGAATGGGTTAGGTTCATGACAGCTGTGGATACCATTGATTTGTGATTGGCTACAGCTAATCACATGGTACAGGATGCTGTGATTGGCCCAGGTACCATGTGATAGCTGTGGATTAATAACAGCTCACTAGTAAAGCAAGCAAAGCTTTTATGAATCATATTGAGACAGAACAGCTTTGTTGACATTGTGATCAACAATCCCGAGTACTGGGATTTGCATTACACTGTATCCGGGGGACACAGAGGTCATGGGGGAAGCGCTACACGCCCCCCTGAATCTGTACAGGCACAGGCAAAATGACATATGGATACATCGCTTTGCCTGTACATGCCACCAGCCCACCCGTAGTAAAAGAATTGTGGGCGATCAGCAAGTGGATAATAAACTGTAAGTATATTTCAAAGGATTATCAAAGTGAATTTATATCTATGATATCATTGTGACCTGATAACTGGTCTGCGGGACCTATGTTGGTTTATTAAAGGACAAGGGTTGATTTACTAAAGCTATATAGGTACGTATATATGGACCTAAATTAATCAGACATTGATTAATGGCATCACCATCCACACTACATAATTAAACTTTCAAATTATCAATATAGGACTTTTAAGGTATCAAAAAATGTCTTTATACATGTAGTTAAAAGTAAAAAAAAAAAAAAAAGCTTTTTTACTTAAGCATAGCCTAGTAGAATTGTTGAAAAAAGTTACCTCAGCTGTCTGAAAATGTAAATATGCTATAATAATATAGAATTACCATTGACCATAGTCCTGTGGTACTAGAGGGTTTCAATGGGCCCCTCTGGACAATAGAGTTGAGTTCCCTGCCCCATCAATCATCTTTATACTAGTTATCCAGAAGAATAAATAATGAGATATTGTTTAGTTAATAAAAGACAGCAATTTAGAGATTTGTTTTCTTTTAATTATAAACATTTATTTGTTGTGCAACTTGTATTAAAAAGATAAAGGATCCAGAGTTGAATGATTTTAACAGCTCCAGAAGGTTTTACCTCCTTCATGACCAGGCCAGTTTTTGCTATACTATGCTACTTTATCTGGTAATTGCGCGGTCATGCAATGCTGTATACAAATTAATTTTATAACATTTGTCACACAAATAGAAGTTTCTTTTGGTGATATTTGATCACCACTGGGGTTTTTTATTTTTTATTATATAATTGAAAAAAGGCTGCGAAGTTGCAAAAAAAAAAACAGTATTTTCTATTTTCTGTTATAAAATATATCCAATAAAAAATTTAATTAAAAGCTAATTTCTTCAAAAATGTAAGTGAAAATGTATTCTACTACATGTCTTCGGTACATGTACAGGCTGAGAATGTTTTTTTGAAAGATACTTTCTATTTTCTGTTAAAAAATAAAAAAAATAAACACATTTCTTCATAGATTTAAATAAAAATGTATTCTGCTACGTCTTTGGTAAGAAAAAAAAATCACAATAAGTGTATATTATTTAGTCTGCAGGAAAGTTATATTGTCCACAAACTATGGTATATATAATTGAAAATTGATCAATCCTGATGTAATTCAATACTCATGTATTCATGAGTGATTGCTATTGACACATCAATATTAATGTACTGACAGCATCTCATTTCTTGAGGCCCTTAAAATGTCAGGACAGTAAAAATCCCCCCCAAATGCACACTCCATGGGTGAGCTAAACGCATTTTAGCAAACCTCCTTCTCAAGTCTTAGTATTATGTTGAACTCCATAAACAATGTACAATTGCTGAAGTGTCTTCAGGATTTCAGGTGACAGAGCTAAATAATAAGTAAGATACCATTGCCATCAAATACTGTACATACTCAGAATTATCCATAAACTCCCACAATTTTGGTACAGTACATAACCTTACTATATGAGGAGTCTAGGATTGCAGTAAAGTTACCTATGGTAATAGAACTCCACAAATGCTTTATTTATTTTCTTGAGACTCAGTTGGACTCATTCATTCAAGGAAACCCACATAGCCATTTAGATAACACCAATAGGGGTATCATACATGTTTATCTCTTTCCTTTTTTACTTGTCATAGATCTTTACACATAGTGTCAGACCTGACAGTGACCCAGCTGAACCTACACCACACTCACTCTCTTTAATAGATTTTCATATACAGTATTTTTAGTTAGTACCGTTTGTGGAGGAATTCATATTGGAAATGTATTTATTTCAGGTACTTAAAGTATATAGTGCCATCAATTTATGCAGCGCTTATTAGTCTCTGCCCTCAAGGAGCTTACAATCTAAGGTACCCGACTCAAATGCATACATATACATACTAGGGCCAATTTAGACAGGAGACAATTACCCTAACAGTATATCTTTTGGAGTGTGGGAGGAAATCGGAGTACCCAGAGGAAACACTTGCAGTCACAGGGAGAACATGCAAACTCTGCACAGGTAGTGCAGTGGGTGGGATTAGAACTGATGACACTAGTGCTGCCTAGTGCTGCCAGGTTGAAGTGCTAGCTACTATGCTGCCCCTAATATTATAGGCTCTTTATTTACCTATTGCAGAATTGTGTATCTCTGAGACATTGTATCTGCTCTGCAGATGACCCCGCATGGGTTGCAGGATGATGGTGGTGACCTGTGGGCTATCCTTCATTGTCCTTTAGTCCCATTGTGGCTGTCATCCACCGCTGTATTGATCCTGTCCCTGCTGAGTTCGGTCCCCAGGTGTAGTAGGTGCATCTTTAAACTGTATCTTTGTTAGCTTAATTTAGGTATTGTGATTGTGCATACATTTATCAATTGTCTCTTTTCCAAATACTTGTATTCTTGGCACTTGAACACTTCCTGATGAGGTCAAGACTGGTGAAGCAAATGCACTTGCACTAGAAGCAAGTGCATAAAGGAATTAGAATCTCAGCACACTGTATTTACACATAGAAACATAGAAAAGAAACATCAGAAAAAAGACCAACTGGGCCTGCGCATTTTTTAATACATGTATTGTTCTTGTTTTTGTTTCGGTTTAGTTTTTTTGTTTACAACATGTTGTTTACAACTTTTTTTTTTTGTTGTTTACAGCTTAGCCACTCTCCTACAGTTGATGTCATGTATTAATGTAAAAGAATATGGACTTTTTCCTTGTTTTTATACATTTTAAATATGGATTTTAGTAAATATTTGGATATTTTGACTGTACAAGTCTGGCACCCTTAAAGTCCCATTCCTATGTTTCCAGTAATTGTATTTTTTATATTAATTTACTTATTTGTGTTTGTGGGGATTAGAAAGAAGTGTTTGGGCTGCCCCTTCAAGAAACACTTATTTTATTTTTTTTTTAAATTGATTTTGGTATAGCAATTGGTGAGGTAGCATTTATGCTCTTCATAGAGAAGCGAAAGAACACATCTATAACAGGTATTTTCACATTTCCTCAAGGAAAGTGGCTAAGTTGTAAACTTTAGCATGAGGATATTAAGGGTTGTCCCCACAGTCTCTGGCTTTGCCTCAGACAATGCATCCTACTTGGGATACTGAACCAGAGCACAGCTGAACCAAGGCCCTCTGCTAACCCTCGACCCCACCATTATACGTTTATATCAAGTTGCCATTTTTCATATGATAAGAGGCTGAAGGAAAACCCTCAGAGTGTGGACGGAAAATGACAGGGGAGAGGAGAGGATGTAGAGCATAGAAGACACTTGCTCCATTGTCTCATGCCCCTTCACATCCAAGGGTCTATGATGGTAATTATAGCTCCATCCCATTCAAGAGATGAAAACAATATCCTTTTGTGAGGCAAAGTGAAACTTACCAGTATTAAACAGTTTTCTTGGTAGAACTTGCTCTGAATCGAGGGTAGGCAGAGCTGAGAGAGCAGACTGAGATAAAATTATAGGGAAGTTACAGCTCTCGCCACCCTGTCTCTCAGCCCCCACAGTCCCCAAAAAAGAGATTAGGAAAATGAATGCAGACAATTTGGGGGGGTATATCATTGGTGGTTTTGGCTGTTAGCTTTCAATATTAAAGTGTTTCCAACCAGTGTCTCATGTAGGAAGCAGAATCTGGAGGAAGATCAGGTTGAATCTGAGGTAGTCTACTGTAGTCTTGGCCAGAGATGCAGGTTGAAAATAACTGTTTTGTGTTTTAGGTCTGTGTCTCAGGTAGGTTAATCAAGTTTGGAGGTGGGTGGGAGTTTTAAAACTGAGGTGGGTAAACTTAGGAGTTAGGTGTGGGGAAATGGAACGCTTAGAGGTGGGTCCCTTGATGCAGATCTCTGAGCTACAGGTTGTTGTCCTTGGCATATGTTGTCTGTGGGTGGGTCTCCTGGATCTGGAGTGTTGAGGTTTCAGGGGAGGAAGAGGTATATTCTGTGGTGACAGGTCCACATCCATTCAGTTTCAAATCTCCACTTGGAGGACTTTCAGGAATCAGAACAGACCAGAGAGTTTATGTGGAGAGTGTAGATAGAAAGTTTTGCTGGCTTTCTAGATCAGGAGGTATCCCCATAGCAAACACACTGCTCAGTAAGTCCACCAGGGATCAGTGTGTTTAGCACATTGGTAATGTGCACTTTGAAAGATCTGGCCGAAGGGTGATCTCCACTCCATCATATTTCAACAGTCCTTTGGCTGAAGCCTGGCACATAATTTCTTCTTTGGTTCTAGAGAAGTAGACCCATCATAGGATGTCTTTGGGTTCTCCCTGGTTTGGTCTGACAGGGCCCAACCTATAAAACCTATCCAGTTATAGAGCAATGGATTATGGTCTGTCTGAACATGTATTGAGGATACCTATCTCTGTTGTTATAGGATCAGTGCCAGCGGTCGCCTTGGGGATACCCTGTTACTGTGGCAACTGTAGTTCTCTAAGTCATCTATTGTATGGGAAGTTGAGTCCATTAAAATTGTCTGTGGCTTTCATCCTGTCCCTTCTCTAGGGGCATCACTAACTGCTCCAGTGAGGAGTGGGCTGAAGCGTGTTGAGCAGCAGTGTCTGATTGGATTTCTTTTCAGATGTCAGCCAGCTCCCATTAGAGCAGATTGATTGCATATTGTTATGTACGGAGAGATTGAAGGATGTGGGATATGCTCATGACCGATAGGGCAAGAGATGTTTGTGAGTCCTCTGTCTGGTCCTGAGGGGTGGCCATTTGTTGAATTCCTGTGATGGTGCATGGTCATCCCATGGTATCAGGGTTCTGCACCACAGGTAGTTCTGCTTGGTTTGAACTTGCATGCAGGGTATGCCGCGGATCACTCTGAGATCAGAGTATGAGAAAAAAGACAGTTTAGGTAGCCCTGTTAGATGCAAGGAGTGCATATGTCATAACAGAATCATGCTGGATCCCCAGAAACTGAGCCTGGATCTCCATATGCCTAGGTCTTATTTCAAGGGTTTCCCATTTTTTGGGCATAATGTTTGTGTGTCTTCACAAGTGTTGAGTTCCTAAAACACACTTATAATGCAGAACTCATTCAAGTTGCTTTTTCATGCTGCCATAATTGCTCTATGTTCCCTCAGCTTTTTTTTTCTTTAACTACATATACTGAGACATATTTTGGTACTTTGAAATTTCCATATTGTGGATCTAAAAGTTTAGTTGATATAGTAAAGGAGTAAAGCATTTTTTTAATTTTTAAGGGAGTATTTACTTAGCTTAGTGAATATGGTAAAAGGCACTTTGGAAAGAATACACAATCATGTGCAAGGGAAAAAAAAGGAATTTTGCTTGCATGTGACTGAATGATTGAGGTCAGCATAGTTTCCCCCTATTCGCTAATTTAAGTGAAAACTTCCTTGCTAAGTGAAAATGTTTTTTGCAAAGTGAACATACTCTTTCTTTTTTAGTAGATCAACCCCAACATGTTGTGGAAAAACAACTAAACAGATTTGTAACAAGGCTGTTTTTTTTTTTATTTCTTTTTTCTTTGTTGAATGTGTGTGAATATTCATTATGCTGTATTCAAGTATGCAATTTTGTAAATGAAAAAAAAAAAACTGTAACAGAAGTGAAACAAAATGTTATGACTTTGACATTATAGGACCTCCACAATAACAGCATACAGTACATATGATATTATGATACTTTTGGTACTTTATTATTGTTTGAAATAATGGTAGAAGTTGGGATTATTTAGCAAGGCACTGCAAAGTGCAGAAACCCATGGCAACAAATCAGATTTCTGTTTATTGTCAACAAATTATTTAAAGTGTATGTTAGAATAAATTAAAGAAGAAACATGCAGTAAATCTCTGCAAATACTGTACATACACATTTCCTCATGTTTTAATCTTGCAAATACAGAAAGATACGCATTGCTCTGTCAGAAATACACTCAGCTCCCAAGTCCTGTTGTGGGCCACTAATGCACAGCATTTTTGTTGACAGAGTGGTGTCAGCCTGCACAGTTTGCTTTTGTCAGTCTACTCCAACCTACCCACATGTATATTAAATGTGCTGCCAGGAAGTATGAATGGATCCCAACAGGTGTTCCCACACCCAATAAATAATGAAAAAAAATATATAGAACCTTTATATGAAGTGCTGCACTAACACAAACACCTAACAATGAATCATAAATTCGCATAAATACACAGCCAGATGAGCCCTACAAACATAGCCAGGGCAATATTGAATCAGTGAACCATAAAGTGACCTAATAATTAGGCCAATAATTTATACCTCAAAAAATTAAATGAAAATAAAAAAAATATATAAATGTAGTAAATGCCCAACTGCCCTCTTAGCCTATAAAATGAGGTATAAATTATTGGCCTATTTATTAGGTGTGTATTTATGCTAATTTATAATTTATTCTTAGGTGTTTGTGTTAATGCAGCACTTCCTATCTAAGTTCTAGGTATATTTTTTCACAGGAGAGTAAAGTACTCTCTTTGGGATTAAACAAGAAGAGTGCAAATGACACAGGACAGTTCTATATTTCTGACATGAACAAGAGTGCTTTGCCCTTATCAAACATATATAACAAAATACTTTGAATGGTATATTCTAGAGAACCAAATGTAAGAAAATAAGAGTTAATTTTTGGGGTCTATATGCACGTTAAGAAATTATTATAAAACACAAAACCTTTGCTTAGATATAAACACACTTCAAATTCAGAAAAAGGGGCAATAAAGCAAAAAAGCAGCTAGCACACAAAAGGTGATATTGCAAAAGTAAACAGAATAAATGCAGCGCTAATTGTAATATATATAAATATCAGAAATAAAAATCCATATAAGTCCTCATGTAAATAGAACAGATTGCTGGAAAAGATTCTGATGTCATAAGCCGTCATCATACACCCAAAAGAATAAGCCATTAACTGGACGTTCGGACAGTATAACACCGGTCAATGTGCTCAGTGTGATAAGGAATCCGTATGGCAGGTAGTCTTCAATGGAAACCCTCTCCCAAATATAGGATGGTTCCTCCCCTTTAAAGATCTCCAAACCTTGAAGAAACTCTCATCTGACAAATTTATTAAAAGATCCACGTACATCAAGAATGAAAAAAACCAGCATTGAATATGAATTGTTTCAAACAAAAAAATATGGCCGCTGTCCCTCCAGAACATGGTGATGTCATACGTCGATCACACGTGGATCTTTTAAAAAATTTGCCAAAACTTTAACGAAGTACTGCTCTATGAGTTGCTTTTATTCTTTATTACTTATTTGACTATCGGATGAGTGTTTCTTTAAGCTTTGGAGATCTTTAAAATAGAGAAACCATCCTGTACTTGGGAGAGGATTTCTATTGAAGATTACCTGCCATACTGATTCCTTATCACACTGCGCATATTAACTGGTGTTATACGGTCCGATCTTTCAGTAAGGGGCTCATTCTTTTGGGTGTATGGTGATGGCTTATGACATCAGTATCTTCTCCAGCAATCTGTTTTATTTACTTGAGGACTTATATGGATTTTTATTTCTGACATTTATATATATATTACAATTAGCGCTGCATTTCTTCTGTTTACTTTAAGAAATTATTGCTTGCACTTTGCACCATTTTATGGTATAGTTGTTGGTACTCTTGCTGTATTTCTAGATAGTAGCATCACTAATCATTTTACATAATGAGTGGTAGATTCAAAGTCATAAACTCTTTCTGTTGTTTTTTTCAGTAAAGTCTGTTTGATCAATATTTTGTTCTTTGGTGTGTGAAAAAAGTCATATACAACACAGACACTATTAAGCTTGCCACATTTTGGGAAACTGTTTATTATAAAACATGGTTATAAACAATGAATATATTTGTGGGTTTAGTGTGGAAAATGCAATTATCTAATTCATGATATTCATAATGTGTGGTGTTACAAGTAATAGTTTAATACTAAAAGGGAAAAACTTAGTGACTGACATACCACAGATACTGAATTTGTACTAAATGTACTAAATTATTATTTTTTCGTTACAGTTTTGGATGCTTTATGTTCATACACGGTATATATTGAATTAAAATAAGACAGTGAACAAAATGGGAGAAGTTTAGAACCATGCAAATAAATGATCTGGCATTCCTTATTTGACTACATAAATTTGGTGGCGTGTATGAATGTTAAAACCCTAGCTAGGTCACAAATATTCACATTAGATGATGGTAATGATTCCATTGTGTTCTGTACAGTTATGAATGGAGAAAAAAGAAATGAAATAAGAGGAGTACGAAATTACTATACAGCCCTGAGTAATCATTAGCAAGGGGCTAGAATAAATATATATATATGTATATATATACACACACCCATAATGCTACATAAATGTATATATGTCAAGACACAAACCGAATCCAGGATTCACAGATTCAAAGATATCTCTCCACTTTAATTAAAGAGTAGCCCTGATCAGGACCAGAGTAAGTGTACAAGGGGTTTACTTCCCTTCCCTGAAATACACATCCTCTTCTCAGTTTTAAAAATCACTGATAACTACACCAAATAGTGTGTCATTTGGTGGCCCATATACTTCCATTCTGCTTAGTTTTCCATACCCCTGTAAATAGTTGTCATCCTGCTAGAGATTGCAATGGAAAGCATATACAGAGTGGGTCAAAAAGAAAGTCAACCCTAACAGGACACTGAGGATGCAAGGGTCAAACTCACAGCTCTTACTGCTTTTTGGAGGTCCAGCAGCTTCCATGAATAGTTGATTTACATGGACAGATAGTCAGATCAGAAAGTTTTCCTGCACACAAAAAACAGGAACACCAGCCAATGAACCTATCCACCTTTGGTATGCATTTTTGCTGACTCCTGCACAACTGTTCATAAGTAGCTCACCACTACCAGCCTTTGGCACTTTTTAGGTTACTTTACATGCAAAGATGGCTGCCGGCAAGTGCAATGATTTTGAACAGGCTTGTGACAGGTTCAAAGGTGCACAGATATGCTCACTTAGAAAGTCCTTACTTCCTTTAAAATTAATGGAGCTGAGCCTGAACGTTACAATCAGTTAAGCAGAAAAAAAAAAACTTTTTAAATATCACTTTTAGTGTTGAAAATTATTAACATTATTGACAAAATGTATAAAATACTTCTCATTTTGAAAGGGGAGAAAAACATTTGCTTTGAAACATTTTTATTAAAATGTTTTGTATTAGAAAATCTCTTTCCTTAATAGATGATTAGGTATAGAGGTGATCATCCTCCTCTAATGCTTGTGTACTCATACTGGACCAGCAATCAAGCATCTCATGACTGTTAAGCATAGGGGTTGATTTACTAAATGAAAATATACTGAGCACTGCAAATGCACCCGCTCCAGAGCTTAGTAAATGAGGTAAAGGTTCACTTTGTAAAGTATACCCAATCACATGCAAGGAAAATTAAAAACAATATTTTTGCTTGCACACGATTGGATGATAGAAATCAGTACAGCTTCCCTTCATTTCAAAGCTTCCCCTAAGATCTAGAGCAACTGCACTTGAAGTGGACTTGTAGTGCTCAGACTATTTGCCTTGAGTAAATCAACCCCATTGCCTACCAATGCAATTTAAGCAGAATAAATAGGTCTTTTGAGCAGAAGTTTTCAGCATACATGTCAATTTTTTTTGTGGCCAGTGTCTGTGATAATTCACAATATAGAAGTATAAAGACCTTAAATATGCTTCTGAAAGGTAGGATGTGTATGGGGAAGGGAACCTTACGCTTTGCTACACTTTATTAATTCCAATCTCATGTAGAAATAAGTTAACCAGGTTATTGCTGTGGGGAAGGTTTGACTACTACCCATGCATTTCAGTCATTTAAAATGCTATACAATAGGATAATCATATACAAGTCTGTGTTTAAAGCTGAATTCCAGGCAGATATTAAAAACACACAGAGAAATGATTATAGTTATGTATTTATGAAAAAAAATAATTATTTTGAACAAAGCTAGTATACGTAACTGAATTTGACTTTTTTAATATCAGTTTATTTTAACCTCCTGCATAGTATCATTCTGATCATTCAGGTGTTCTGCATTCACATATGCTAGCAGGGAATCATGTCAGGAAAGGAACATACAGAGCACCTAAGTTACCCGACAGTGCTGTGTTCCCTTGGCAAGTAACTTTCAATTCCAGTAGCCACCAGTGAATATGTTGCTTAGCAGCCAGACGGATGTTGTCATTAGTTATTATTTGTTTGAAGCTGCTGGGAGACCTTTTCACTCCAACTCAACATACTTCTGGCATCTAAGCATTTTGCCCTGGCGTTTTATTTCATTTTGAACCTGCTCTGGCAATGTCACTGACTTGTCCTGTAAATCATAACCTGGTTTCTGTGTACCTGTTCTTCTGCCTTGTAACTACATTTTTTAGGATCTTGTTCATTCCTGCTTATCTCTGTTCCCCTGTTTGCAGATAATATTCTATTGTTCCAGTAGTAATAGTTCCCATGTTTTCCCATTATATACATTTTAGGCACCAATCATGTGTTTTATTTTATTTACAATAAAGTGTATGTTGGATTTTATTTCAGTTGAGTTGATTTTCCAAGGCCTCATTCATTGTGAGGTTTGGGGAGGTGGGGTTGGTTGAGCTGTGGTTTTACCTCTCTCTGACTGCCCACCTGAACACTAACACAAAGCAGCATGCCTTCAGCAGAATATAAATATCATAATAAAATAAAATAATTCTGGCGCATAGCACCAATTATTCCATACAGCATACAATACAATCTATAACATTATGTTTCATGAAAAGTCCAATCTCTGTGTAGGGTAGAGAGCAAGTAAGTGGCAGCCATCCAGAGAGTAGCCAGCTCTGTATACATGACAAGTAGAGGAAGAGAAAAGGAGGCAAAAACCTGAGTGTAGTGTTACTATGAAAGGGCTTATTGGCACAATGTTAAGAACACTCACAAGATAAAAATGTTTAAAGGCTCATCTGTGTATAAGTCCTCAGGCCACTCGTCTTCTTCCTGCAGGGACCATTAGAGGGAACCTGGATATCTCCAATGGAGAAGAGGAAACAGTGGCTGGCACTCTCCAGGAAGTCCACGCTAACTAGCAAGCAGACGTGATGTCACGAATGAGGAGGGAGGGCCGGAAAGTACACAGACACCATCAAGGCTGTCTACGTGCTTGGAGCCTCTAGCTCCTTCTAATGGGCTACTAGTATATTGGACGCAGTCTAAATTTATATTGAGCCTGATAATATAATAATATGGGTGGGACTACAAATCACAGGCACAATAAACAATATAAAATGTATGATAAAAATAAATAGAATGAAGAATAAAACAATAATAGCAATAAATGAAATAAGATCATATCTACCAGTCACGAAATAAAAACACACTATTATAATCGAAAAGAGAAGACCATATTAATTGAAACCATGGGTGTTGTTGGGATATGTACATATGGTATTTACTAAAAAAATGAAGAAAAGCATTAATTTGGAATGGTTGACTAGAGGTGCTCCAGGATCCAAATTCAATGGGGAGGGTCGGGGGCGAAGAGAGGAAAAGGGGACCATAACAATCCTTTGAAATAAAAAATATATAATATAATATATATATATATTAAAAATAAATACATAAATATATATATATATATATGAAATTAATTAACATGACTGTATTCTGTTATATATAGAAGAATCATCTTCCATATATTCATATTCTGTATATCAATTTAATCATCTTATTAAAAACAAGACAATAGAAAGATTAGTGATGACTATGTAAAATAGTGATATGGGTATAGGGGATTATTATAATAATTATGGTTAGCTTGGACTTCCTGGAGAGTGCCAGACACTGTTACCTCTCGTCCATCAGAGATATCCAGTTCCCCTCTGGCGGTCCCTGCGGGAAGAGTGGCCAGAGGACTTATACACAGATGAGCTTTTGCACTTTTTTATCTTGTGAGTGTTCTTAACATTGTGCCAATATACCTTTTCACAGTAATACTACATTCAGGTGGCACCTCCTTTTCTCTTCCTCTACTTTAAATTAAATAGCATGCAGCTTTTGGCAAGCAGTGCTGCTGTTGAACACAACTAATGCAATTTTATGGGGGTGCTCCTGAACCACACCACAACTACACAACATGTACGTAATCGTGGCACAGTAGTACAACACTTATATGGTTAAATCAGGCAGCGAGAAGGCAACATATCACATCCTCCCCATCCATCAAGCACCTATGAAAATGTGGATTGCTTTTCAGAGGAGTGGCAGTGCCTGTGTACTTGTGAATGAATCCTAAATGAAAAAAAGCATGTTCACTTTGCAAAATGAATGTTTACTTTGCAAGGTAACTTTCCCTTAGCTTACTGAATAGGATGTAACTGTGCAGATTTCTATCATCCAATTACTTGCAAGCAAAAAAAGAAAACACTTTTCACCACATTTACTAAGCTAAGTGACAATTAATTTTGTGAAATGAACATGCTTTCTTTTCTTTTCTTTTTTTTCAGGGTTAGTCCACCCTGCTAACTCCAACTATAATGCAACATACAATTTATTGTGAACAAAAAACACTGTAGGTGTCTTCAACATAAATAACTAGCAAACATGAACAACCTATTAAAACAATAGGACAAATTCTACAAATCAAGACACAGAAGTTTTCCATTACTTTAAGGACATTCTTTCAAGGACAGCAAGGTGTACATTTTGGACAGAAAGAACAACTGGTTCTCAAGAGATGTGAAAGAGGCCATCTAAAACTGGAACAACCCTCCCTTAACAGGGGTGGGGGCCTTCATCACTGTGTTGTTGATTTACTAAAACTGCAGAGTGCAAAATTGGGTGCAGCTGTGTATGGTAGCCAATCAGCTTCTAACTTCAAGTTGTTCAATTAAGCTTTGACAAAAAAAACTGGAAGCTGATTGGTTTCTATGTAGATCTGTAGAGCTGCACCAGCTGTTGTACTATCCAGTTTTAGTAAATCTAACTCTGTGTTTTCCACATATACTTTAATGCCATTTTAACATCATTGCCCCAGTGCAGTCATGTTTTTGCGGGATAAATAATTATGCAGACTTCCTGACACCAAAGATAGGATTATGTAACTACAACAAGGTGGTTGCACAACTTTCACATCTCCCATCTTGTTTTTAGTCAATCAACATCTGCCTTGACACATTCAATAATTACTGGATGAAAGTGTCTGTGCTACATGTGTAAACATAAATGTTGGGGTATGTTCCTCACACCCATTAGAGCTGAGGAAGTGCTTTGGATAAACTTCAAAATGTCTTCAATTTTACAGAACAGATCCAGTTGAATGCAATTAACTCCTTTGTTCCAAGAGTACACAAATATGCAGCCTTTCAAAGGGTGGGCTTTGATGCTGAAAGGCTGCATATTTGCATAACCAAATGTAAATAAACCTGTGCAGAGAGCATGTGCCCTGCACACTCTTGGCACAGTTACCAGCGCCTAACGGAAAGCTCCCAATCGCTACTTGTGCTCCAGAGCTTTCAGATCATGTGATCGCTGTGACAGCCAATCACATGGTCACATGATCATAAACCCCGCCTGGACTTCCAGCATCAGAAATCTCTTAAAGGCCCAGAAGGCTCCGTACTAAGGGGTTACCTTCTATTAGCTATGTCATGACCTGGATCAATGAAAACCTTCACAGGCATATGCAACAGAGAAAAGTCAGGTCACCAAGTTGGCTCTGCTATGTGTAAGTCTCAAGACTGAATGTACAAAAATACAAATCCTTTCACAAGTAAAACATATATCATATATACATATATATTCCAGCTGTGTATTTGATTGTTTGCCTGGAGTTCAGCATTAAACCTTCTACAAAATTTTGTATTTAGGTAGAGCTACAATCTTGGCTTTATAAGACCCACTCAAGCTACACTTCTTAAATGGAAAATGATATACTTAACTTCAAAGATAGACCTCAGACTATCCCAGTAGCAAAATTGTGAGTATCATATTATTATCTGAGATCTTTACTTTGAAACAAATTACAGGGGAACATTTATACATATTTACTGTATATAAAACTATGATGTACCTGTGATTAAATTATTGTAAATAATTCTATTAGAAGGGATTTAAAAGTGTGTCTATGTGAACAATCGGTTAAGATATGTGCGTTGGGGCAGCCATATCTATTCATTCATATTGTATGCTGGCTCTGCTTCCTGTCTAGCAGGACTACTTATTGAATGTCCTTTTCCCCTGTTATTTCAGACAAAACAGACTCTGCATAAGACTGCATGAACTTACTGCAATAATCATTACAGTAGAAGTGTGAGATTGAAAAAGATGGCTGCAGCATTGATCTGATGCTGCAGCTGTCCCCCACCACCTCTATGAACTGAACAATCACATGACCATTTATTGCTCAGTTCTTGAGCTTTACTGAGCAGAGAGGGGTGATTATCAGTCTCCGGATCCTTGCTCTTCCCCTCCAGAGCTTACTAAAGCGTCAGGCTGTAGAGTGGCTGGCTCAGGCTCTCAGTGTTGATCTGAGAGCCTGGGCCAGCTTCTGGTCAGGCATCTGGGTTAATCCTAACATTATTTTCAGGATCCCTGCAGAGCCTGGACCAGCTCTGTGATGTTAGCCAACAACAGACTTTACCCGTACTTCTCTTTTACAGTAAATCTGTGGGAATATCTGATGATATGAATTAAAGTCTATAGCCGTCAGCAGATAGAAAGTCTTGCAACAATATGATTCTCTAGTGCCTCCTTCCTTAAGCAGATTTTACATTGCGTATCCATAGACAGGTGATCATTCAGCAGCCAGGAATTGTAGAAGACAAGGACTGCATTTATTCCATTGTTCAGAAAATGAACGTTAGGTAGAATGCACCAGACAATGCTGGAGGGTAATATTGCTACGAACAGTATGGACTGCTTGCTTATGCTGTTAGCAATCAGCTGCTGAGCTTAGTGAGTTTTTAGGTCTGTTTAAAAAAATGTTCTAATCACATTCCTTTATATAAAGATGACCACTAACGGGAGAATACAAAATGTATATGAAGTACAATCATTAAAATATGGCAAAACGAGCATGCACAATTTGAAAGGCACAACAAAATTACTTTCAGGTAAAGTTACACTAACCATTCAAAGTATGTGCTTACTGAAAACACTTTGTAATTCTCATAATATACATGCAGATGCATGTTATACATTTTTGCCCATGCCAAAAAAGAAAAACTATTTTAAAATGAAGATCTATTGATGTATCAGCTCAGTGCTTGGCTAGATGCTCAATATGGGAAAAAAAATCTAACATTTTTCAGTTCAAAAATTAAGTTTGGAATTTAGTATTTTATAAAATGTATCATTTTATTTCCTTGTGTATATAGAGTATGGGAAGGTTGCAGTTTTGTGGTCAATAAAAATCTTCTTTTCCCATCCTGAATGCTCGATCATAGCCAATGACTATATTAAGACTTTATTGACTCAACTGTAATAAATAGGCTAGGCTTCGTGAACCTTTCCTCCAAATTTGTCAAATGGTTTTAATTTAAATCATTTCATTTCTAGTGCTGTGCATGGTAAAGTTACCTTTTAGGATATACATCAGAATTTTTCAGAATGTTTTTGCATAACATGTAATTATGCTTTATATGCAAAATAGCCATTAGAAACCATACCTAAAAGCAGAAGATGAATTTCAGATTGGGATCTGAAAACACAGTGGGCAGTAGTCAAACCCAGAAAGGCTGAATTGTTAAAAAAAAATGAAGGAAAGGAAATGTGTCTATTTTACCAGTGGTAACCAAATAACTGTTTTCATATCCTAATGTATGTCAGAATGACACATGACAACTGGAATAAGGGCTGGCTGTTAAGTACAATAGTCAAACTTCCATTTTCCGTTTCTTCATTTTTTTTGTTTTTTAGGGATTTTTTTAACTAATGACACCTATAGTGTAATATTCAACTTAAAAGAGTTCTCTTTGTCCAATAACAACATGGCACAAGTGTTTTATACAAGGTCAATGAATAACCTTCCAGACATTTGTCAATATGGAATTCCCTTTGTACAATAAACATAAAGACATGCAGATGTAGCAGACTACCATGCACTGATTTAAGTGCTACACATCAACATTTCCGGTGCAGATAATCAAGATAAACATTTGTATCCTTAATGAGAAGAAACATTTTAAGAGATCAGCTGTGATACCATTGTAAATTATTTTACTCAAATAAAATTACAGAATTTTGCTACATCTGTACTGATATTTAAATATACTGTAGATCTATAGCTATGTACTCAACTGATATATCTACAAATGTAGCAGTCGTTCGGTGTACTATACATGTATGTATATACATAAGGTAGCAGTGTGGAATATCTGTAACATTTTAGGCTGCAATACGCTACTTTGGAAATGTAGAAAATAAAAATGGTGTAGCATTGACTGGATAAATCTTTTAACAAATAATAACTAACATGAATTACTAGAGCTTTGGGCTGAAAAAAAAGTAAAACTTATTAAAACTTGTGACCATGCCACAAATCTATTGTCTGTGAATAAAATAGTGATGTCTTACATGAACAGAATGTTATAAATGAAAACTCTTGGATCTAGTTTAGTCTACGCTATCTGCATTTATACACAAATATTGTGAAAATCATTAATTGATTTTTTTGAAATCCTATAAGTAAAAGTAATTTTTGTCAGCCCCTTGTGACTGTGCAAATGCATTCTACATAAAACAGTTTCTTTGTGTTAAACTACATGCATACAGTATTGCTTATTTTGCTAGTAAAAACAATAGCTGACAAGTAACATAAGAGGTGTTTTAGTGTAGCATACTAATGTCCTAATGTGTAAAACACATAAAATAATAGCTGCCAATATTTAATCAGATTGTATTTTCAGTGTTGGCCTATGTCATGGCTTAGTTTGTCCTTATTTTGTAAGGTTATTGACAAAAGAGCTGCATTACCTTACAGGTATATTCTGTTTGCTTTACAGATAATTCAGAGCTCCCACAACAAAGAAACCAAATTCACATGACTTTCAAACCACTTCAGAAGGGCAGCTTGTTTGGGAGTCAAGTGCATTTCGATATTTGTATTTTTTTATGATTGCTCATTAGCCTAGGGCCATCATGCCTTTAGGTAGACTGTTTGAAAATATTTTAAATAAATCCAGTAACAAAAGCAAATTATCCCAGGTAGACTGGGATGAGCGGAAGCCCTAGGAATATTATGTACTGAGAAAGTTAACATTGCTTTTTATAAGCATTGTTCATTATTCTTGGATTCTGTTGGCAGCTATACATTTTTTCCTTTTTTTTCATTTTGAGCAAGACATGGTACATACAGTAAACATTTAAACATCTGATTCAATACTAGGCATTTTTTTAAATACACGTCTATTGCTGCAGGAATTTACAACCCTTGGAGCTGGGCACATACTATTCTTGCTTGAAGCATAAGGCATGACATACTCTGAAACACACATGTCATTGGGTACCCGTCCATCCCTTGAGGAATATGAAGTGGTAGATTTAATAGACGACCTTAAATAATTATCACTTCTTGCTTTCAATGATGTAGATTGTTTATAAATATCAGAGGAGCTCTGTCCATGACTCAGGTTTTGGTTCTCCTGATAGGAATGCAGGAAAGGGTTTTCAGAAGAAATATCTGTGTAAAGGGATCTGCTTCGCTTAGTTTCCTTTAAAGAGTGTGTATAAAGTGGAATCTTATTTCCCAATAGTTTTTCTGAGGGAACAATAAGGAGGTTAGCAAAAGGGCTTTCTTGCAAATAGCGTTCTTTGTCTTTCAAGCTTATACTACGGGATGGTCTTCCAATGTCTATCTCCCTGGGTTTATTTATGTTATCACAAGAATGCTGCCTATTAATTCTTAACTTGTTCTTCTTCTGAAACTGTAGAGCATTGTTCTCAACCCAGTTGTGCTCATAAACATCTTCAGAATGAACAGAATTAGTGGTCTCATGTAGCATTCGGTCTTCATCAATGTCATAAAGGTTTCCTATATGCAGACAGTCATCACATTTGTAAGGGGACCTGGCTGAGTAGTGACCAGTATAACTGGGTACATTAGACAGACAACTTCGACAGTGGGTCAAGTTTTGCCTATGTCTGTCATTGACTTCTGCTATTGATGCATTCTTTTCTTTTAAACTATAATGTTTATTAAATAATTTGTACTGAATATCATTATTTGGAAGACTGTCCTCATTGTGCAAAGGAGTCCTATTAATATGAAGAGAAGATTCTGACTTTTTGTAATTGTCATTGTGATCTTGATACACCTCAGGGTAATCTCCTTCCTCTTGAGCAGGGGCATTGTCACCATACTGAGGCTGCTCCACTAAAAAATTAGGCTCCTTGTCCCCATTGATGGTGTAGATTTTATCACGAGTAGAACCTTGTTTACTTTTTAAATAAGATAACTCAACTTCACTACAGTCTCTAGGATACTTTGATATGGATCTTTTCTTTAGGTTTTCCTTACTCTTGTGAGATTTGCCATTGCTTTCAGTGTCTACCTGGCAGGTTGCTCTGCTTGATGTGTCAGATGCATCAGAAAAATGTCCATCCTCTGGAAGAAAATGCTTGTTTTTGCTGGATGGTTTGGGATCTTCATTTCCATTTTCATTAACTGAACCCTGATTCTGCCTTAAAGTCTCCACTGACTTTTTCCAAAGCTGCCTTGGTCTTGAATTTGCTTTGGGGTCTGCACTAACAGCAACCTCAACTGTGTTGGGGTTGGATTCATTTAATGTTAAGGGGTGTTGACCTTGAAACACATAATTGTTAAGATTGTCCTTATGGCGGTTGCTAGGTAGAATTGAGAGATCATGTGCATTTTCAATATAGATCTCTTTTTGCTGGAAAGGTCTGTTATCTGAATAGATTAGATTTCCCTTATCTAGCACCATGTCCATCAACAGAGACCCTCTTGGAATATAATTAGTTGTTCTTTTGGGAGAATTACATTGGGATGAGTTTAGATTGCTTAAATTAGTCATGTTTTTTGATGATCTCAACAATTTTAACATGTTTGTTTGAGAAGCAGTAAAACTGAAATCTGGAGATTTCCTTTTCTCTTCTATATGCACTCCATGGATACAGCTGTAAATACCCTAGAGAAAAATACAAACAGAATACATTGTTATGTTCTCAAATCTTATCAAGAAGCTCTTCATCATCAGATGTAGCCGTATATACATATTAATATACTTATGAATTTTTACTAATTTAATTTTGATGATTAAAAAATATGTTTAATTTGCCTACAGATTAGTTTAAAAATTTCTGAGGAGCTTGTTTAGTACTTAACTCTAAAAAAAGGTAAAGAAGTGGTGAGGTAAACCTTTGGCCACCTCCTGCTTTAGCCAGTTCCCAACTGCGCTATAGCCAAAAGACAGCTACAGAGTGGTCAGCTAGTTCTGGGAAGGTGTCCTGGGGCACGCACTGTGCACAATCTGCGATCGCTGTGTCCTTCGGACACAGCTGATCACATGTCCAGGTAAATCAGAGCCAATCAGAGCTGCCTTTTATCATGTGATCAGCTGTGTCCAATCACAGCTGATGTGATATAAATAGGAAATGCCGGTTAGCAGCATTTTTCAGGGGGACATCTATACTGATCATCAGGCCACTGATCATCAGTGCCCTGATGATCAGTTTAGCCCCTTCAGTGCAGCCAATAGTGCCCATCAGTGCCCTAAGAGCTGGCTATCAGTGCCAATCTGTGCTGGATATCAGTGCCCATCTATGCTGGCTATCAATACTGTCCATCATTACCTATCAGTGCTGGCTATCAGTACCCAACAGTGCTTCTTATAAGTGCCTCCTCACTGCTGGCTATCAGTGTCCATCAGTGCTGCATATCGGTGCAGCCTTATTAGTGCCTCCTCACCAGTGCAGCCTATCAGTGCCCATCAGTGCAGCCTCATCAGCGCACATCAGTGAAGGAGAAAAATCACTTATTTACAAAACTTTATAACAGAATCTAAGAAAAACTTTTTTTGTTTAGCAAAAAATAAATTAAATGAATAAATATCGCCAAAGGAAAGCTCTATTTGTCTAAAAAAAATGCAAAAAATTTAGTTTGGGCACAGTGTTGCATGACAGCGCATTTGTCATTCAAAGTGCAATAGTGCTGAAAGCTGAAAATTGTCCTGGGCAGGAAGAGGGTAGAAGTGTCTGGTAGGCAAGTGGTTAAAGAATATTGGGTTCTATTTATTAAGGCGACTTTAATAAAAACATGTGTGCAATGATCCAAAGCAATCCACAGCAGTCATATTTAACAGTGGAAAAGGACATGTGAATAATGAAAGTATGAATCTGATTAGTTGCTGTAAGGCAATACAGACATTCTAATAATAAAAGCAGAAGAAAAGGCTGAAATAACCAAGGTTTAAAATGTTGCCTCCCTCCTGCTCATATACATGCTACATACAGTTTATAGGAAATTACTTTGCAATTATCTTTTTTTTAACTCTCCTTTAGAAAAGACTAATGATCGCATAAGCTCTGGCTTCCATGTATCAATGAACTGCTCAACAATGGGGCTGCATTGTATGTGACATCACCCATTTAAAGTGTGTAAAGAGTGGTTATTTGAGTTACTGTTGCCTTTCTATCTTCTCAAACCAGTCAGCCCATTCTCCTTTGACATCAACAATGCATTTTTGTCCACACAACTGACTCTCACTGGATATTTTCTCTTTATCTGACCATTTTCTGTAAACCCTAGAGATGGTTGTGCCTAAAAATCCCAGTAGATCAGCAGTTTTTGAAATATTCAGACCAGCCCATCTGGCACCAACAACCATGCCACATTCAAAGTCACTTAAATCCTCTTTCTTCCCCATTCTTATGCTCAGTTTGAACTTTAGCAAGTTATCTTCACCACGCCAAGATGCCTAAATGCATTGCATTGCTGCCATGTAATTTGGTTAATTAGCAATTTGTGTTACCAAGCAATTGAACATGTGTACCTAATAAAGTGGCCTGTGAGTGTATATGAATCGTGCTTTGAAGGATGCCTTGACATGGCAGTATGCTTTCATATGTATTTGAAAGTACATGCAAAGAGAAAAAAAAACTCTTTTTTTTATGAAAAGGAGTTAAGCAGAGAGTAAGATTAGCAACCTATAGGGTAAGTAATATGCTGCTGATGTTTGGATATTATTATTATATATTCATTAATCATAAAGAGAAAATATTCTTTATCAGACCCAAATCTTCTTGGTACTGGTGTATTTGGTTTAGTCAGTTTAAGATAGAATGCTAACTTAACAGTTTCAATGGAAAATTATACAGTATGCTGGATTTCTCCCTAATGAATTTCTTTGTCTGATTTTTCTTTTTTCTGTGTAAAGAACTACAGTGAATTAGATTGTAAAATGTCCTGTAATTTTATATGTTTAGCTTTTTGTAGCCCCAGAGATATATTACAAATACATGACACAAAATGTGGAACACAATCCATTAAGTGAATGTTCATGCATCAAACCACTGGGTATTGTAAAAAAAACAGGATATAGAATATACGTTGGAAATACAAAACTAGTAAATTATATAAGGCATTTAGAACCACCATACTAGTTTAGACTTGTATTAAATTCATCTGTGATTTCAGGATTCCCTGCAATGCCGCTAGCCAAATAAGGTCATGTGGCCATGGAGACCCTGACTCTTTGTTTACCTTTAGTGGTGAGAACTGGGAGCTGTCATTATTTGTGAGTGAGCGACGGGATCGGGTGTGCTGATGGGTCAGAGGGTTTTTAATTTTAGTCAGCCAGCTGGTGTTGTTCATAATGGTTAACAAGGATCTCTATCACTAGTCAATTTGATTGATGAAGGATTTAGTTAATAGAACTCTTTTTAATTTTCATATAAAGGATTTGTCAAACAGGATTTGTCAATCTTACTCATTTACATAGTGGTGCAGTATTTGGGGGCCCCCAAGTGATGTCCAGATTCCAATAAGCCCCCACGACAGATTCCCACAACCAACTGGAAAGACCATAAAGGGACAAAGTGCTTTGCCAAGGATTTCCTCCCAGATAATGTACCACACCATGTTGAGGGCATGTGCCTTGGTACAGTTTGGGGAGGGGGGTATGGGTTTGTGTGGAGGTTCCCTCTTGAAATCCATATCAGACCATATTCAAGGATCCCCTGCAGCTTTGTTTGCAAGCAGGAGTAAGCAGCCAGGTGCTGTCATTTACCAGAAATAAAATGCATTTTTTTGTATACATTGTACAGATATTTGACTTCACAAACAGGTTAAGGACATACTCCAGGTACATTATTTAAAGGAATTATTCATTTTAATCTTGCCCTTATTAAAACTGCCATTTCAAACCAAATGGAATTTTAAACTTTTTTGCCTTAGTATATGTTCCCCAGGGAAGTGCCCATGACATTTGTTTGACAATCATTTGCCTATTAGCTTTGAAAATGTTCATTACATTATATTACATGTGGCTGTCTCCAAAGGGGATTGGATTCTGCACCTGAACTTCAGTAATGTTCAGCCAACCCCTTCTGAACCAAACTCATGTGTGTTTGGGTTATTCCTTCTCAGCACCTGTTAAACACTATTTATCTGTTACATTTATGGGTTCTAAATGCGTATGTTTCTTGTTTTCCCCCCAGTTTACCATACCTTATTATTTTTATAAACTTGCAAAACTTTCACAGTGTGGCTTAACTGAGCATAGCATGGTAATTTTACATCTCAAGCTGCAAGCAGGTCACAGGGAAATATACAAAAAGGGCTGAGCATCAGCTGTGTATTTTCCCTAAAAGGTATAGCTCATCGCATCCCTGTCTCATCCTCTACAAATGTCACAGGTTAGTACCAAAAAGTGCCCTAATTCCTAAATCAGCTGCAAGTGTTACTTGGAAATATCTTTAATCACTTTAATTACTCCATTCCATCCTCAATTCAGAAGGTTTTTTTGCAGATACCATATCCAACCCTGCCCCCCCTCACCACCAGCACATACACATACACATTTTCCATTACAAGTAGCTCTGTATGTTTCACTCTTTGGGCTTCTCATTCTGACCAAGGAAAACCAGCCAGGGGATTATTTGAAGACAACTATAAACTTCTGTAAATTGGCAATGATTTTGTTTGCATGATTTCAGGCTTTGCTCGTGTTCCCCTAAATAAGTGCATTCAACTATATGCCTGTTCTTAGATGTTAGATAATAGAAATCTGTGTCATGTATTTGTCTCAAGTTACATTCTGTATAGTAATAATTCTGTAGATTTGGTACCCTACTATAAATTATTTTGTTAAATATGTTAATGCTGTATAGAAAGTATTAATAAGCATGCACTTCTACTATTAGGTAAGTTGTACAGTAAAGGGACTAACTACATGTATGTTGTATAATAAAGGGACGGTCAAACTAGACTGAAGAAATATTTCAGTTTTTGGTTGATGCTGAAGAGTTAAACAACCTGAGTTTCTTGTATCTCTGGAAAATTATTTTGGTGAGAACTTTGTTTCTTGAGTCCCTTGGTTTGTATTTCTGTTGTGGCCATTTTGAGAGGTCCCTGATTTTTCATTCAGGGGATGCATATGGGACAGGTAAAGGTGGGTGGGAACACCCAAAACCCCAGAGAAGATAGGGAATGTGTCAGGAACCATGGCAGAGAGTGCTTACAGTTGCAATTCCCAAAACCTATATGAAGACATGGGCTGACTTAGTCCAGTAGGCCTCACCTATATATAAAATATGACTTTTTGAGTAAAACAGCCTTTTAAAGGAGAGTTTCCCGCTTAAATAAAAGAAAATGAAAATGGTTTCCCCATTTTCCTCTCAGAAATTCAAATGGTGACCTTCCCATGTGGAGCTATGGTTTATACCAATTGAACCATTGAAAAAATATTGCAGGAGACATAAAGTACTCCAGGGAAAAAGCAAAAAACTTTGTGTTGAGGTGGGAGCTAAACCATAAATGAAAAATTTAGCAAAAATATTATTATATGTGGCAGCTCAAACTGTAAAGTACAATTGTACAGTAGCTTGATTTTTTTTCTAGAGTCATACGTACCCTACTTATGGAAAACAGTAGTCCTGGTTTTCCTGTACAAACACCAGTAAAGCAGTATCTTAGTTTCCAGTAAAATAGATGCTCCCAGACAAAGGTTATCAGACTCAAACCCATGGCTGCTGCCAGCATGTAGAAAACACCTGCCATGTTATCAATATCTAGCTGACTGCTCATCACTTCATTCTTCTCATTATGACAGATACCAGTGAGCCACAAAGTCTCTAGTTCTTCCATCTCACCTAGAGAATAAAAAATATTTAGTAGAGTTATTACTGCATAGAATAGATCACCACACGGATTTGTCTAGGAGTTAACAAGGCATAATGAGGAAAACCAAAGAATGTGAATGTGTTTTTGCCTTTAACAGACAATGATGTTTGAATGTATTTTATAACAGTGAGAAGAATTTGCACTACACATAATATGACAATAACATTCTCAGCCTCACCCTGCACAGAGATTATCCAGCTCACAGGACACCAATCTAGATGCCAGAAGTCGGAGATTGATCATCCCTGGGATGATCTCTGCAGTTAACCCTTTACCCAAACAACCAGTAGCTGCCACCACAAGGTTTTAATCAGAATGTACACTGTTCACAGTAATGGTTATAGCAATGATGAACTTTAGGATTTAAGAAATGTCTGTTGCACCCTCTGCCATTCCAGACAGGGATGGAACAGAATTTTATGCATGGTATATTTCTTCAAGATGCAAGAATTTCTTGATTTTTAAATAGAGCAATTAGATACCCAGCTTAACAATTTTAAAATATCGTTTAAATGAAAGTAGAAGAAAAATGGTGCAATAAAAAAAATTATAGAAAAGATATTACAAAAAAAAGTGGACAGCAAAATAAATGGTATTAAAAATGAAAAGTACTTAACAAGTTCCAGTGCAGTGCCCAATTCATTCAGAGTAAGTCCATTTCTGACAGAGCTATTAAACCTAAAAAATTGCCATCAGGGATAACTCCAGGCCAGATTTCTAAATCAATCATATTTTCCTATGACTATTTTTTACAGCAAAACAATCAACATAGCATAAAATCATGATTTAATGATGTCTACATTATATATCTATATGATGTCTACATCAGAAATTATATGGATTGGTTGCAAATTATTCAGGAGATGGAATGTGTCTCATCTGCCTTTCTACCTCATATATATGGGAGTGTTTGGTATTGAATGGATTGTAATTCAGTTCTACATTGAGGAGGATGCTTGTAGCACTTCCTTATCATGATTTATGAATTATGTGTAAATGTTGGGTCTGGCATTTACACAAACTGTTTTATGACAGCTATTAATGCCCTGGCTTTTCAGACCTCTGCTAAGTACTATTTATGTTACTGACAGAAATGTTAGTGGTAATTTTACAACACAAGCTTGGATTAACAGATATTCTGCTAATAGGTTTAATTACCTCCAATTAGCCAGTTATGACATGTTAATTAACAGGCTGTAAAGACCAGGTCAAGATGTTTATGCACACCTGTGTCTATAGCTGAGCTGTTGGAATGTATGATGCCTGCTTGTGTAAGGGGCCGCCCCTAGCACTCCACTGAATAGGCGCCCCCAGCGCACGAAATCTAAGTCCCAGGGTGCTTGTTCACCAGGGCCCCTGATGGTGGGGATGGACTTGGAGCCCCCCCGAGACCAGGTCGTGGCTACTGGGTACGTCCGTCAGTGGTAGTGGTATGCGCCAAGGGCTCCCACGGGAAAGAGTCTGATATGAGGAGGTCAGAAGACCCCACTGCGAGGGATGGATGGATGGATGAGCAAGGTCAGGCGGGCCGGGTCGGTAACAGAGAGGACGGTAAGGTACAAGGCAGCGGGCAGAGAATGGTCGGGTCACACGCCAGGTCAGCAACAGCAGGTCAAATCCAATAGGGGGCATCCAGGACGGAGGTCAGGCAAAGCAAGGGTCAGGACAGGAGAAATTAGCAAGGTCAGGTACAATCCGGGTCAATAACTTACAGGGCACAGGTTCGCAGATTCACAAGATGCAGGAAAGACCAGAAGGCACTGAATGACAGCTCAGGGCCATTTAAATATCCCACTCTGCGCTGCCATTGGTGCCCAGCGGGCGGCCGCGGCTTCTACTGCGCATGCGCGAACTCGAACGCTGCGGCCTGCCCGGACCTAGTGCCCGTGTCCCTGCACAGGGCGGCGCACTTCGCCTGCGCCGGGACTATCGCGGCGGGGATCAAGGAGATCCCTGACAGCTTGTCTCAGGTGTGACTTTAGGCTAAGCCTTCAGTCTTAGGAGATGTCACTGACTTGTGAATTTTGGAAAAAACAAGAGTGACACTCTGTTCAGTATAAGGCTAAGTTCACACTAGCTTTGTCAGCAGGCATCAGACAGGCGTTTGGGAAGCGTTTTTAACGCTTCTCAAATGCCTATGAAAATTCTGCACATGGCAGCACACAGTGCTGTTCACACTGAAACGTTAGCATCGCGTCGCTGCAAAACTGATGCCTCATGTCGAGTCAGGAGGAGTTGAAGCCTCCCATTAAAGTCTATGGTGACGCTTCTCAAACGCCTGGCAAGCGTTTGCGGAGCGTTAATATCATTAAACTAAATTATAGGCGTTTGTGTTGTGGATTTAAAGCTTTGCAAATGCCTATCAAACGCCTCAAAAATGCACAAAAATGCCTAACGCTTGTTAAACGCTATAGGGGTGTTTGGCAGGAGTTAGAAATAAAATCAAGTGTTAACGTAGCCGTACTCTTCATCTTTTTATTCTGTTTGGAGTTCATCAGACTTCATTATTGTCACATATAGCAATTCAAGGATAATGATTTAAAAAGGAAATCCATAATAATGATTCCACTCATCTACCTCCATATGTCACTACAGGATACAGTAGTGATTTGAATGTCAGTATGAGGAATTATTGAAACCAAGTTCATACCACCATGTATGTTAATGTTCATTACAGAAGATATTATGTGCACCTTTTTGGGTGCATTTTTTTTTTGCATTAATGTGCATTTATTTAAATGGACTATCTTATTGCAACACATGATAATGCATGCGTGCTAACACAGTGCAACTCTGTGAACTGGCCCTGAGTGCAATAGGGAACCAGAAGAGTAACACTCTCAGATGTATTGGTTTCTGAACAGGTTTCAGAAAAAGATTTCTCTTCAACAGAGCAGTGTTTCATGGTGTGGACAAAAAGAGAGAGATATTTTGCTTTCTTCTTTTGCAAGGGCAGTGTTTTGGTCAATTTAATTTTCCAGAAAGGGTTGCTTTATTATAAGTAGCTTAAATAAATTGTAAATATGTCTGCAACATTTTAAACTGCATATTCAACAGACGTATCAATGCATGGAAATATATTATTTCAATAAAAGATATGTGGCATTCGCTATTAGGCCTCATGCACACAGGGTGTTTTTGCAGCTACTTTTAGGGGTATCAGGTGGGGTGTTTTTTACTGCTTCTAAACAGCCCTCCGTATTGTTCTATGTGTCCATGCACACATAGACTTTTAGAATCTTTTGGTAGCAGTAACATTTACCAGCAGACAAAAAAAAATCCAGGGTCAGTGCATCCAGACAAGCAGCATCTTGGCAGGAAAAATGCTTGACATGTGTAAACGCGTCTAAACGCACCTAAACGTGTGTTAACTCTAGGCGCGTTAAGCACTTGAGCGTTAATTCCTTTTAATAGCCAGAAAAAATTATTATACTGGCCAATGATACAATGATAATGAATTAACGCCCAAGAGCTTGATGCCTGTAAATGCACCCAAATGCTTGTAAAAGCATTAGACACTTTTACAAGTGCCAGGAGTTTTCTCTGCCAAGACACTACTGCTCCTGGACGTACTGGCCCTGGATTTTTTGTGCATGAGACCTTACTAGTAAAATTGGACCACAAGACTGTATATGTTTGTCTCATTTACCTACCTGCTGTATCTGTACTTGACTTGGTATCCATTTTTTTTTTTATTACAAGTATTTATATAGCACCAACAATTTACACAGCAGTTTATATATTGTGCATTAACATCAGGCTCTGAACTCAAAGAGCTTACAATCTAAGATTCCTAGCTCACATGCATAAATATATGCTAGATCCATTAAATGTATTATTAACTATAGGTTTGTGCATTTATGCATGTCATTAACTTTGTGGCAGCTATGTTTAGAAGAGGTTGTTTTCACTGGAATAAGAACCACTAATTCCTATTATTGATTAATTCATTATCTAATTCCTAGACTAGACCAATAATATAAATTTCAGCTATAACCTTCTGTAGTCTGTGCCCTTTATGAACAGCATGCTTGGTCATGATTGGGTTCTAGGATTTTGTGTTTTATTACTTTACATGCAGTCAAATTGCAGGCTATTCCCTTGGTGCTGAATTACACTTTTGTGTCCCAATACATGACAGCGTATTGCCGTGCATTGCATTACAAAAAAGGTGACATTCAATTTTAAACAAGCTGGAATATGTCAGCAGGCCACATAAAATGAATAGGCTACCTTAACACAATGCATGCTAATGCATGACATAATGCATGTAACAGACCACACGAATATAAATGGGTCCTTAAGAAGTGTACTATTTGTCAATTTGTTTCATCTGTCTGTAATCATAATAAAGAGAAATTTTCACATATCATTAATTTTAAAAAATGTTTCTATGCTAGGTAGGAGAATAGGTCATTCATCGCATGCATTTATATCAAATAATCCAAATGTCTCAGGTTTTACCTCAAATATGTGCCAGCTGACATTTAGAAAAAAATCAAATACTTTTGAGAAAAGAAATATCATCTGTTAAAAAAGACAATATGGAATTTACAAGACTCTAGAACAGGTTGGACGTGCTAAAGCGAATGTGTTGAGGTGCACTTTATGCATTGGTTGATGTGTGTTCACATCCATTTTTGTAACGTGTTGTATTGATGTGAATTTATTTACATGTCGCATTGATGTATCAGCTATATTGTTCACAGCAGGAGAGAAAATAAAGTATAATTATTTCCTTAGCATGTGTTGCAGCATGCTGCAGTGAGTTGTAATGTGTTGTAGAGTATTGTGCCTCTCTTAAAAGCAGCATGTTCTATTTTCACCCAGCACATACCAGTGTAATGCATTGGTGTGAACTGAGCCTATTGCAAAGAACTGATTTTGCATTTAGCCTGTCTTTAAAAATGCATCTCAATGCAGTCCATTGCATGTGGTGGGCCAGGTCCCTTGTGGACATTTTATTTTTATGAGAAATGTCCTCTTTTAAGATTAATATTTTTGCAGATTTATTTATCAGTCTGTGTAAATAAATATACTGAAGATAGAATTACAAGAAGAAAAAAGAATTGTACTGGAAGCTACCAGTGACACTTCTGAATCTATTAAAATACACTTTTGAGATATCTGGGACTAGTTCTCACCAGTTCAGTTAATTGTTTTGAAAAATGTTACATTCTTGAATGCACAGGCTATAACTGGCTATTGACATTTTCAATTAATAACACCAGAGATGGTTGATCCAGGGAATATCCTATTGCCTTAGGAGATCAGGAGGGATTTTTTTCCCACAATGGAGCAAATTGGATTAACTGTAGGCATAGGGTTCTGTATATGGCGGTTTTCAATTTATGTATGTTTTTTTTTCAATCGGTTGAACAAGATAAACTTGTGTTCTTTTTTACTTGACTAATTATGTAGTTATAATGGGTCAGTTAGTAGTGTATCTTTTCTGGCATTTTGTTGTTCCTCAATTTTAAAAAAAGCATCTTTGATGGCTTTGTTCACAATGCTATGGCCAGTTAAGTCATTTTACCTCTTGTCTCTTTCACCTCTTGTTAACCACATTAGCATATGTGCAGCAGCAAAGAGATTGGTCCTTAACATCCGCACGCCACACATTTGTGTTCATGGTGGCTGTTTCTGTTTCTTTGTGAGAGTGTGCTTTTCATTGACAGCTCATGGTCTCTAGTTATAATCAGGCACTGGTGGTATGGACATTTAATTATTTCTTGTTGCTTTACTTGTCTCCTTGTATTTCTTCCTTTTATTCCTTCAGTCAATACCTCTTTTGCTTTTATTCCTTCTTTCAACATTTAGCACATTTTAAATGTTCTTTTTAGATTGTGTGATGATCGTTTTCAACTAGTTGGATACCTGTATATAATAAGGGCATGTCGCCACTTTGTATCCAAAAGGAAAATGTTCCTTAACATCAGGTTTCTATCAAAAGGGTTTCAGCATCATACAAAACAGGAAACAAGCACAATCTCCTGTATTTTGGTCCACTTAACCCTTCGTCTGATTCAGCACAGACACCAACTTTCTCTCAGGCATCAGCCTGGTAAAGACACAGACTACTCCATTGCCTCACGGGTGCCTCCGGGTGCACTGAGATTTGAGCTTCATTTAGCTCATACACAAAAAGACCCAAGCACAGGTGCATAATTAGTGGGAGCTGGTAACAGGACAATCAGGACTAGAGCCTTTATCCCACCCAAAACTCTGCAAATATTCAGTACCCCAGAACTCAGAAAAAAAGATAACAGCATACTGAGTTTAAAAGTAGGAAAATTTTGGTGCTCGCGTAGCTGCTGCCTCTGAAGTTGTCAATTTATTTGCAGTGTTGCGAGGTAAAGTATCAAAGTTTATGACATTTCTGGGAAAACGTAGTCTGATGAGTAGAAGCATGGTCGACATGGTTAACTAACCGAAAGAGGCAAGAGGACATTGTGTAGTATTGTGAACCAGAATAAGAAAACAACTGCTGCAAATGTGACTACAGAGTTCAAAAACAGTGCAGAGGAAACTCCATAAACAAAATATTCATGGGCGAGCTGCAATTGCCAAACCACTAGTGACTGACATTAATCAGAAGAGGAGAGAGTGGTGCAACACCTATAAACCATGGACTATCGATCTATGGAAGTCTGTAATATGATCTGATTAATTGAGCTTCACACTGTTCCCAACCACCAGACGTGTTTACGTGTGGTACACCATCCCCAGCTTACGACCAGGACTGTCTTGTGCCACCAGTAAAGCAAAGTAAATAATGGTTTGGGCAGCCATATGTTGGCATTCTGCAGGCCCCATCGTCACCTTGAAAAGTAGAGTAACTGCCAGTGACAAGGTACACATTTTGGCTGACCATGAGCACATGGTGCAGGCATTATTTCCTGAACACAGCACCATTTACCAAGACGATAATGCTCTGATTCACACATCTGGTGTTGTCAAAACGTGGTCTGTCAAGCATGCAGATGACATCTCACATCTTCCCAGGGCGCCACAGTCACCAGGCCTCAATATCTTAAAACCACCATGATACATTTTGGAAAACAAGGTTCAAGCTCTGTTTTCAGCATCTCTGTGAGAATTGGAACAATTTTGCATGAAGAGTGGTATCATGTTCCATTATCTACCATCCAAGACTTATATTTGTAAATTAACAGGAGAATTCAAGCTTTCTTAGATGCCAAAGGTAGTCCAACACCATATTAAGTAACAATTTTATTCATTTATCTGTTGTTTCCATAATTTTGTCTATTCCCTGTAAATATGCAGTGTGTGTGTGTGTAGGGGGGGGGGGGGGCGCCATCAAATCTATTATAAAGTCTGAAAATTGCAAACTCTAATGTAGTGCAATGCAGTTGTAAAATAAAAATGAAAGTACAGTTTGGAAATTACAATAGTTGTTTGAACAATTCTTGAGAAGTCCAGATTCCACCAAACTGGTCTCTACATACTACTCTACCCTTGCTAACATCCCTAGAGTCAGTTACCAAGAGGTCCAATTCAAATAGTTCTTGTCTGCTCTTCAGACCTCTAACCAAGTCTGGTTAGAATTTGAGGATGCATATAAGGGCTCAGTGATTTCTTCTAGGAACAAAGTAATACAACTGAAGCTATTCCATTGCAGTTACTTTACACCTGCTAGATTGCACAAAATGAGTCTGTACCCTTCTGCAATTTGCTTCCAGGTATGCTGCTGATTTTCCACTACTTCTGGATCTCCTAATCTGTCCAAAACATTTGGATAAGTGTTAATGACTTTATCTCCTCAGCTCTGGGACTTCCTAATATTTCCTCTCCTATGTTTTAGTTATTATTGGAAACTTATCAATTTCTAAATGCTAAAGTGCTATTATGTACAGTCTAATTTATGTTAGGAAGATGATCCTTTAATGGAAGGATTTATTCTAGTGAGAATACTTTGATTTTTGAATTTAGTTCTCTGTAGGTTGATAATTTTCATTTCCATCAAATGATGGGGCATCCTTACACTCCTAACACATTACCAAGTCCAAATCAGTATACACATCCAGCATGGTATTTTTCCCCATTGAGATCTGATTTGTTTTCAAAGTGTTCCTTTAAATTTTTTGAGCAGTGTATATTAAAAACAAATACTGATATAAAGCCAGGGAATAAAAAAATAAAAAGGAAGTCAAACAGACAAATTAGAAGTGCAATGAAAGTATTCAGATTATCCATATTGTAGTAATTTTGAAGTAGACTAATAGGTCAGCAGAGATGCAGGTGCCAAAAAAGCAACAATCTAATCAGGCATAATATAGAGAACATGCACATAAAGAGGGAAATTCAAGGTTAAGTTAGTAATATCTGATGATGGACAGTCCATGTTTCCCATTTTATAGAAAACAGATGCATCAGTGCAGGGTCCTTTCCATTAACGTGATGATATCAATCCAATGCAATATTAAGGACTATGGAGGATTTCCAGTGTAGTGCAATAGCCCATAATGTTACTACACAAATAGTGTGAATCAATTTCTCCTATCTATGCAATATTACTGAAATTGGCACACCAAGAAGGCACATTTTCATTATCAAATTCAGGTGAGTGAAGAGACTGCAGCAGAAATTTTGATCCAGACCCGGGAGAGATGTTCACAGTCTCAAAATATCTGCCTAAAAGAACCCCTAAGCAGACAGTCTCAGAAGCACACCTCAGAGACCCCAAGATAAATAGCATGAAGTATAGAGGGTGTATAGTACCATCTTGTGAGTAGTTTAAAAGCAGCTATGCTGTGTTTTTGGTTCATTATGTGCTCAGTAAGATGCTATTGAGAAGAAATGCAGTTTTAGGTCACTAAAAAATGTAATTTTAGGTCACTACCCCTCCTGACTGAAATACTAATTATTTAATCCAGGGCCCCATTAGTTTAAAGGATGCCACTCTGTGCTGATTATAGTTTTGTGAGATGTGTGAAATTTCAGGTCACACTTGTGATATTGGTGCTGACAGCTAGGGATGTGAAGAGAATAAACCTGACTGAACTGTGGGGTTGTGAAGTGGCATAGGGATGAGGTCTCTTGGGAAGGGTGTGGGGGAGGATAGTCATTAACCCCTTAACATTAACCCCTTAATACACCATTTAAATCCTTGACTCAGCCTTATAAAAATGCTGTGATTAGAGATTAGAAATATAAATAGGACATCTGGTCTCTTTAATTATATATTCGGGCTAAAATCATCTCTATACAATTGCATGGCTCCTGCTAATCATTTAGGATATACACATTTCTTAACAGGATGGACGGAAAAGTGAGTGCATCACTTACAGAATTCCAGTAATGACATTAATTGCGGAAGAAAACATATCATTAAAAGAATTAGAGAAATTCCTGAGAGTGCACAGAGACTTCAGTCTTTCATGATAATTGTGAATTTGGGAGATTTCTTTTTTTTTTTTTTAAGAAAAAAAGGTTGAAAGGGTATGGTAAATTTGTACAGTAATAAAAATAAATTACATTAGATTTTAATGACAGCAAGGTGAAGAACTATGATTTCTTTTTTTTTCTTTTTTTTAAATAGAGACATAAGTTGTTCCTGGGGGATTAGGAAGGCTCTGTTCGGGATACCTCCTAGAACATGAAGTCATATTTTCAGTATATAAAAGTAAAAATAATCTGCGCTAGAGTGTTTAAAAGAAAAAGCAGCCACTAAGCAATTGTGATACCAATAGCTAGAAGAAAAAAAACAAAAAGCAGTACTAAATCACATTAATATCAAGTGTACATAATTAGCATCCTATATGTGAATATATTGTAGCAACACATACACCAAGGAATTAAATTAATCCATATAATACATATATCAACAAGTGAAAAATAAAGTCCCAAAGTGAACAAAATTTAAAGCAAAGTCCTTTCACAATCCAAATTCCACTTCTTGTGGAAAAAAAGTGCTCATCCACCACCAAGTGACACCATTAAAGAGCCTCTTACCAGATGATGTGGACCATTAAGTTATAAATGATCTTAAACACTTAGAAAAAATACCATAGCCAACGATTCTCCAGATATATGGTCTGTCCACCATCAGGATCTCTCTTCCAATATTGGGGCTTAACCTTTCACAGATCGTGGCTTGGCCTGCTTCCTCCTGGACATGAGCCCAACTGCTCCCAACTCTCCCTACTTCTAATCAGCTGATCCCTCCTGCAGAAAGCTCTTGTGCCTTCCTTTGACTTATCAATAGGAAGTTGAAGTGTGGGGACACTCTTCATATAATTTTGACTGTGAAAGGAATTTGCTTTAAATGTTGTTCACGTTGGAACTATATTTTGCACTTTTTGATATATGTATTATATGCATTAATTTAATTCCTTGGTGTATATGTTGTTATATTCACATATAAGATGCTAATTAGGTACACCTGACATTAATGTGATTTAGTGCTGCTTTTTGTTTTTATATTTTAAGTATAGTTTGGGAATTAGTTCTACTGTCAATTTGAATCACAATATTCACAATGTTTTGACAGTTATCATTGATAATGGCATAATGATAGTAGTTCCTAAATAGTCTTGTTTAGGATGGGAAACATGAAGTGGGGGGAAAAAACTACTTTTGCTTTGCAGGTTAAAATAATAGTTTTCCTGTAAGCATATTAGATTGCAGTATAAGGATCATTGTTACAAGTTTTATAGTCCTGGGACTGTATGAATGATGTGCACTTAATGTGTCATAGGCATTATGCATCTCTTGATATGGCCATTTTCACTGGGTTTGTTTGACAATCTAATATCTATATTAGATATTAATGTTGAGTGTACATTATTTTTATTGATATTGACTTGAAATTAAAACCCGGGAGAGACTGTGAGGAGGTGGTCTTCTACTATTCTTCCTCACTTGTGAATATAGACTTAAAAAAACTGATGTTAACCATGAAAAAATTAGGCGGTCATCAATTTTGGACCATAAATGTAAGTCAGGCTTTATGCCTGGCTGGTCAGTATATAAGAACATAAAACCGTTATTGATGGTATAACAATACATCTACAATTTAAATATACAACAAAGGAACAGAGGAATGATCTCCTTGCTATCGTATTCTCAGCAGACACCAAGAAGACTTTAAATATTATTTATTGGAACACATGGAGGCGTGGCTTGGCATACAGAGCGTTGAGATGTGCTGAACATCAGCTCCCGGCTTTCACAGACTTTCTACCTGTTTCTGGCTGGCACAACCACCTGATTTTTGCCTTGATGGGGAGACAACAACTACAGGAAGAGAAACAGTCAAACAGCGGCCCTCCTAACAGGGAGATCGATCATTTTTGTACAAGATCCAACTCCCCTCACAAGGACAGGCAAGCTTCCAAGATGGCTCTGGCTTCTTCATTCCCTGTTATCTCAGAGCGACATTCACCAACCCAGGTGAGCTCTCGAGGCCGCACACCATCCACAGGGTCTGACAGGCTCTCTACCTACTCCCGTAGCCTTTCACAAACATCTGCTTGCTCAAGGGAGGGCTGGGATATGGAAGCTTATATTAAAGTTCTGCCAAATAAACTAAACTTTGAACACTATGTGAGATGGATGGAGCAAGAAATAGCTGATCTGAAAAAAGATCTGAGGTTACACATGGAGAAGGTAGGAAAAATGACTGACAACTTTGTACATTATCTACAACCACATGAGGAAATCCTAAATAGCCACACTTATCTGATACAGCAGTTAATGTATCAGCAGGATGATATTGAAAACCGCAACAGGTGCAACAATATACGGATCCATGGGACCCCTGAGTCTATCATTGCTAAGGAGCTAGACCCCACAGTCACAACTATCTTTATTGAGCTACTGCACAAGCCTAAAGACACTCTCAGAAATTGACTGGATACATAGAACCAAAGGTCCTGGAAACTCAGATCCTGCTTTCACTTGTGATGTCTTATGCCGGATCCATTTCTGTAAGATTAAAGTGGACATCAAGTACGCTGCCAACACTCTGGATACTATCCTTTTTAATATAACTCTGGCCATGCTGCTACCTGATCTTTCTTGCCTGACCCTATCTGTGAGTGCTTTGAAACCACTCAGGTCCTCCTAGACTGCCACATGAAATAATACATTGGGATTCTCCTTCCAGCTCAGGGTGAATCATGAGGGTAAGTCTTCTATCTTACCGTACCCTCCCCAATATGCTGAGCACTTTTGAATTGCCTCAGATTGCCTTACCAGATTGGCAATTTGCTCCTACCACTCTGGGATTTCCTTGTGTTCCACAGTGGCAGCACCAATCCAAGAAGAAGAGACTCCGCTCTGCTTTACAAAAGGCCCCTGAAGACTTGCTCATATCTTCATATCTCTCATGGATTCTGTCCCCTGAACCTACATTGTTCTTCAGGATGATTGATTTCTGCCCTTTTCAGCTATAGGGTCTGTTGCACTATTTGACTTGCCGATACCAGATAATTATTGCCTCATTTAGCATACTCATTATTCCATGGAAACTGTCCCCTTCCTTGGTTCTTCAGTGACCTAATTACTAATGCTATAATGTTAAATTGTTAAGCTCATTGTTATTTATGGTTCCTTTTTGTATTTTTTTATTTCTTACCCTCCTTCCTTCTCCCAATGTTCCTACCCTCTTCCCCCGCACCTTTTTCCCCTTTCTCCCCTTCCCCTTCTTTTTTTCTTTCCCTCCCCCGTTTTTTTTTTTGCCTCTCAAAAACTTTTCACCCACCATTAACTACAGTATGAGGCTTGTTTATATATGTTTTCTTTATAGCCTGATTCAGGAGCCACTTCATGTGACTTCCACGACCTCCCCTTAGGCTTTTCAGTGCTAACCGAAATTAGCTGCACTGCAGTTACATAATGTTATTGTGGCCTTTCTACATGCCTATTTTATATTTGTTATACCAATGCAGAGGTCGGGACACCCCCCCCCGGATATTTTTTCTGCCGGGTGAGGGCCTTCCCTCCCTTCCAGAATTCCTGCCACAGGTAATCATCTTACTGATTTTCTATATTCTTAGCTTATTTTCGTTCCCTTTTTCTCTGTTTCCTGCTTTCTTTCTATATTTTTCTGGCATACTTCGGTGGGTTTCCTAGGACCAGGTTTTGCTTCTGACTCCTTTCCCTAGATGGAAGATAATACGTTTCTCTCCTTGTTCTCCCTCTACTGTCCTGGATTCAATAGCCCAGAGAAGAGAAAACAGGTTCTTTATCATTACATTCTACTTCTTCAGGAAATTCATTTCCATTCAGAAAAAATACCTAACATTAAGAATACATTCTTCCCTACAGGGTATCACAGTATTAATCCTCTTGCTCGAACCAAGGGGGTATTTATTGCATTTTACTGCTCCTTTTCACCTGAAGTGCTGGACACCCTAACAGATCCAGCAGAACACTTTATCTTCTTGGAACTAAACATATCTTCTTTTGTTTTTAGAGTTGTTAAGTACCCATGAGTAGAGACGAAGATGCAAAGCAGGTCAATGCCTACTCACCTTCCAGCTGTCTATTATGGACACAGCCATAACTCTGTAAGCCAAAAATGGAGTTCCTGCTACAATCTACAGAGCCACACTCATCTCCAACCATGCTGGCTACAAAGCAGACTCTGAAGTTTTGGGAATACTGCTTGTTTGACCATACATTATGGCCTCTTAATTCAGGAACACTCTGCAGCACTGTTAAAAGAATCTGTGGCTCCATAACTCGCTCTTCCAAATACTGGTAATATAGGAGGAGAATGAAAACAGCAATAATAATCATAATCTGTTGGTACCAAGGGCCATCACATCAATCCAACCAGCAGATAATAACAACTACTTGAAAAATCTCTTTCAAAGAGATTTCCCTTGACAACCCAGAGAAGCATTATTTCATGGACAGAGTTCTCATAGGTCCCTGCTCTCACAATGCCCAGACACAATTCTGCACCATCATTTTAATTAAACAACATAAGTTATTGTTCGAGTCACATTACATTTCTCAAAGTACAACTTTCAGGTATTTTTAACATTTTAAATATAATTACAATTACATTGATGAAGCACAGCAAACTTTGTCCAGCCACCAGATAAATTGTGAAAAAATTGTTATTGTGAACTGGCTTAAACCTACTTGTAGCCTTGGTCTGTTGAACATTCTGGGGAACGCTTCTTCAGAAAGTGTACAATCATGCTGCAAACTTTCTTACTTTTCTTTACTTTTTTATCGTTGCCTCAATTTCTCCTACTTGTATTCTTACATATCTCACCCCCAGCAAATAATATTTAGAAGATACTGTAACTGTCTTTTGGCAAACTTAATGTGTCCTCAACACTATTCTCTGGGTTCTAGAGCTTGAGGCCCCTGCTGAACTATGATCACCATCTTTTCCTTAAACACCAAGGCCTTAAATCCCCTAAAAAAAAAGCTATTTGACTTTATATGTATTCACAAAATGCTAACTAGACATTTTTTTTCTTACTAGAGACTCATTACTTATCTCTTATCCCAACATGCCCTATCATGTTCCCAGCATCTGCAGTTTAAATCAGCAGAAGTTGAGATATTGATCAATAACACATTATTTTTTATATTTAGTCGTATTTGAATCACAATAGGAAATATTTAATACAGAAAGACAACTTTATGGGCAAGGACCTGGTTATTGTTTCCTTACGTTTTCCAAATGAAAATATAACATTATTTCCTAAAAATGATACTCCAACAAATAGATGCACTTAAGTGTCTTAGTGTCCTGCTTGGTGGGGATTTTTATCTCCTCTTAAAGATAGAAATCTTCTGGTTACACCAATGTCTTTTTCTGGAACTAGAGATTTTAAAGAACATTTTGAGACATACTAAAACGCTATCATCTATTGCACTCTTGACAAATTCAACACCCAGTTATATTTTTTTTTCCTACATTAGGTAAAGATTTTACCAAAATTAAATGGTTGTAATTGTAGCACCCTCCAAAGTAGGATGCTAGGTAAATTAAGTTTTTTGCTCCTTTTGTAATCAAGGGAGAAGTGATTATTTGGCCTGGTGTGATTGCTTCCTTCTGCCTCTAGAAGAAGCTTACAGATCTTAGAGCTGAAGATTTAAAATAACCACCCTGAATATTTATAAGATTCCAGCCAATCCCTGGAGAGGAGTGTCCAGAAAGTGGCTGCAATTGTGATAAATAGTCTGAAGCACTGAAGAGCAGAGTTCTTTCATCCCAGAAGGGTTTCAGAGCAAGAGGGGCTGCTACTTTCAAGCAGCCCATGGTTTCTGCAGATGCTTTAGAGGCCTCAGCAGTATCAGGGCTGAGGGCCTGGATGGACCTTGCTTTGAGCTGATTGTAGAACTTGACCACAGAGGAATTAGAGAGATCTAGAGAGGTGCCATCTCACTCACTGGATTGTGTCTGGAGGAAGCAGGTAGGAGGCAGCTATACTAGGTACTTGTGAGTAAAGATCCTAGACTGATCTCTGCAGTTGCGTATCAGTGCAAGGTAACCAGATGGTTCAAGACCCACTATTATCAAAGGAGTCCCTTAAACATTATGTGCCAAACATTTTGCAGTATCCTATGACCTAACCCCCTCTTCTGTTAAAGTTCATTAAGCAAAAAACTACAATAAACTACAAAAAGGCATCCCCTAGACTAGTTCACTGGAGTCAGAATGTCTAGACAGGTGCATAGGTGCCTAGCAGCCTTTGTACTATTAGGGAAAACCCAGCTTTTACCAGCAGCCTCTACTGAGGTAGTGCTACATAATTACCACTTTTCTTTTATTTAAGCTGAAGAAAACTGAAATTGACTTATTCATTTGGTCTGACCTTGTCCCAATGCAATGAAATGTGAAATTTTCCAGCTCTAGTCTTTTCCATCCTTCTGTACACTAACTGTGGAAAACCATGTCTCACTAGTTACAAGTTTCATTTATCTAGGCTCAAATGTTTTGTTATAAACATTATGAGCCATGTTTCAAGAAAACCATTGGACTTTCAATTGCTAAAAATAGACCCTCTTAGATGATTATATCTTCTATCTTTTATAGCTTATATATTATACAGCTAAGATGAATTTGAGACAAAAGAAAACATTTCATATTTTCTAAATCATCATAGTTCAAAAGAAAAGCACTCAAGGACTTATACAGAATGGTATCTACTATTTACCATATACTTAAAGATGTATTAAACCCAAAATTGTAATAGTGGCGCTTACCAAGTAGATGTGGTAGCTTTATTATTATTTTAGGCTTGTTTCCATGTGTTTTCACCTAGTGATCTGGCCAGTAACACACCTCCAGTATTAGAGTGCCCCCACTCTGGATGAGGAAACACATGGGTACCTTTGGGCAGCTACAGCTGAGAGCTACACACAGAAGGTTTTTCACCTTTAATGCAAAGAATGCATAACGGTAAAAAAAGCTTCTGTCTCTAGAACCACTTTAATCTGTGGAGAGGGGAGTATTAGATGCATTACCAGATTTAGATATTCCACAAGATTGAAGCTGAATTCAAGCTCACACTTTATAAGCAGTAACAGGTTTTCCTTTTGGGATAAAGGTTTTCCATGAATAAAAGCTGATCATTATATGCACCTGTATCAGCAGTAAATGGTTTGTCTCAAGTCTGTAACTGCTACAGCTGCAGAATAGCTTTTTCTGTTGAAAAACAACAGACTTACTGGCCAGATACCGGGTGAAAATAAAGCAAAGAAAGCCTAAAAAAGAAAATGAATGCAACCACTGCATTTAAGAATTGGTAGGTTGCAATAAAATAAATGTATTCTTTTGGGTTTAATATTACTTTATGTTCCTGAAACTCAATAATGTGTGATAAAACACTCATATATGGGCAACTATAAAGTGCAGTTTATGCCAAAATATCACAAGAACATTGGCCTGACATCTGGGAGTATGTACAAGGAACATCTACCTGTACTCTCATAAGGGAGAATATTTACAGTATAAAGATATGTTTATATGGACATTACATCATATCCTGTATATCCTGACACCTCCTCTCAGTGTTAGAGAGAGTGTGTCCAGACTAGGAAATCATCTTGTTCTAGCAGTGAACTACAACTACATAGAAGACCATTCATAGATGTTCCTTTTGAATCTGCACATTTGCACTTTCTTAAAAAACCTCTGTACAGGGCTTCCGGTTCCAGCAACGTATAGAGAGGAGGTAGGCACTGACAGCTCCCGCCATGCTCCTCAGTAACAGGATTTAAAAACTGGTGAGTGCCCAGGAATACACCTCCCACCTACCAGCCACATACCAGAGGAAGTTCAGGAACCCCATGGACAGGTTCATGGTATGCGCGCTCCTTCAATCCATTTCCACCTCTCGACAGCCTTCAGGGGAGATGGCGCTCACTGCAGCCAATATGTCAACTGCCACCTCCACAGCTATTGCATGGCTCACACAGACCCAGGGAAAGCTTCAAGAAAAGCTGGAAACCGCTCACAGTGAAATAACTTGCGCATTATAGGCCTGCCAGAATCCTTCACAGCTGATATGCTTGTCAATTTGTGTGCCAAGACTATCCGAGAGCAGATAGGTCTTCGCTGACTCTGTGTGGTGGAATCAACATCTGAAATCTCGCTCCAAAACTCGGTCAGTGATAATTCACTCTCTCAACTATGCTGACAAGCACGACATCTTGCAAAGGTTCTGGAGGGCACGTGACCTCACTGTTGAAGACCACCCACTCTTACATTTCGCTGATTACTGCATTGAGGTTATGCGCCAACACAAGGCTTTTCCTCCATCTTCTCTAATCTTCATCACAATCGCATCAAGTTTACCCTGTCTTCTTCTGCAGTTCCAGATATTCAACCTCTCATGGGAGAATGCATGTCCTTTACTTCTCCTTCTGAGGCAGAGTAATACCGTAATACCTCAGCTGATTTAGCTATGGACCAAGGGGATTCTTCCCCTCTACCTTCTTTTCCTCTCTCAAGAGCATCATCTTCATTGTCACAGGATCACAAAGCCCTCAAAATCCTCCTTACAAGCTGGTCCATTTTGGACCTAAAGATAGAAACTCTGTGAACCATTGACTTTGGTTCTTCTGCGTATTGCTTCTACCCAACAGAGGACTCAAAGAAGTTTCTTTGTACCTGTCTATTTGTGGCCTATCCCTACACAGGGGTTTCCTCACTAATCCATTTCACTGCTATGGGCCTTGCCTCTCCTGGGTAATCCCAGGCTGCTAATGATAATACCCTTTGAGAACCAGTGTCTTATTCCTTACCCTGGCTTTTCTCCTTTTTTGCCATCTAGCTTCTGATACAGGAGCTTTGATCCCACCCACCCTTTTTTTTTCTTTCCTCCTCTTTCTCTTCCCACCCCTTCTGCCTCTCTCCCCCTCCCCCCAACCTCTCCCTCTCCTCCCCTTTCCCTCCCAGGTCCTCCCTCTATGAATTAATACATAGAGGAGCTCTTTCTTAGCAGGAGTGCTATGGAGAATAGCTCCATGTTCAAAAAAATGAAGACCACAATGTTTGTTAGGAGGTTTTCCCTCATGGTTATCCTTGCTCTATTTGTATTGTTAATTGATTGTTATTTTGTTCATAAGTGTTTACCTTCTATGTTATAATTCTAAACTTGATGGAGCAATGCTTGATGTGGTGTTGCCCTTTTTTTTGCGCAACTTCATCATCTCTCACTACAACTGACATGGCTCCATCAGAAGATGGAGATCACCTAAAAATAATGTACTGGAATGTGAAGGGGCTCCGCTCGCCAAATAAACAAATGCAGGTTTTACAACATTTTAAACGTTTGGGGTCTGATGTTGCTCTTCTCCAAGAGACCGATCTAGCTGCAGATGATCTTCCTCATCTTTGCAAGCTGTGGGTTGGGGAAATCCATGGATCTCCGGCCATAGGGTGCAAAGCGGGAGTAGCCAATATGCTTCATAAAAATCTACGCCATACCCTGAGCTCAGTCAAAATTGATTCAGGGAGCCACAAACTGACATTGGGAATGCCCACAGATTTCAACATTTTGGGACAAAGTCCTGACATATATAGCTAAAGTTCATGTGATGAAAGTCCCCAAGAACCCTATGCTATGTAACTTTGGATTGGAAAACCCAGTGGCGTCAGCACCCCCCAACACAAGCCATTATTTCTATCCTTGGACTCACATTTGCCTTTTGGTGGCCTGCAAGACAATCCTCCAAGCGTGGATCCAGCCCTCATCTCCACATATATCAATGGTCAAACAGGCCCTAGTGTCCTTGATTGCTATAGAGAAATTGGATACTATTGTCCAAAACTTTAAATCTACTTGACATTTCATTGGCAGATGGAGACTATTAATGGAATTATCTTTCTCCCTAATGGAATTGTCTCCCCGCAAGCTACCTTTCCTCTACTACTAGTACCGAAAAGCTGAGCTCACCAACTCCCTGGGTAAACTGCAGGTAAACGCAAAGCCAAAGTCCTTTGCCCACTCCTCCATTCAATCCTCAATATCCTGAAGCCTTCCTAATCAATAGCTCTTTTCAAGTAGCTCACGGTCTATTCATGTCAATTAGCTACTTATGGGTGTACCTATTTGTTTCACTACAACATATCTTACACTGTTTTGCTTCCACTTCTAAGGGTCATTTAGTAGAGCTCTACTCAGTCATGCCCATGTTGCTTATTGGTATATACCATTATATTTAATTATTTCTACTACAGATTGTTCACTTGTTTTCTTATACTGTGAAGGTGATTAGGCTCTTCATCTGATGCCTTCGCACAAGTTTTGTTTGAAACCCCCTCTGTACCATACAAGATCACACTCTCAAAACTTGATTAATTGCATAGTAGCTGGATATGAAATATCTCATCACTGGAAACAACCAACTCAAACTGGCCACTGGTAATTTAGGTATAAAATAGATTTTCTCATGGCACAACTAAAATACATTGGCATGTCCATAAACAAAACATGAAAACTGTGCTTTTCCCATTTTCAAGCTCCATTTTCCCATCACTCACAGCTATAACCTATGGATACAAAATGAGCAGAAAGAAAACAAAAAGGGGAAAAAACAAAAAGGAAACCATTACAGATTCACTCAAACTGTAAAAATGACTGAAACTAGGTTAATGGGAAAGTTTATGTGTGTGTACCTTGTATGAACATGAAATACTCTTTACCTGACCCTTGTACAGAACTTATATGGTTTATTACTGAATAATGATGACACAATTAGGACTACCATTTAACAGAAAAGACAAAACAGAGCTTGTTAATGCAGAAAGTTAATTTTCAAGAAGATACTAAATAATTACAAAGAAATTAATAAAATATTTCTATTTCTTAGCAACCATTCATTTTATTTTTATTTGCGTAACCAGGATGAGGAACCTATTGTAACTGAAAAAAAAAATACAAAGCTAAACTAAACAATACATTTACTTTAATGGTGTAATAACTCATAACTTACCATCTCCAACAAACTGCAGAAGAGCTAAATCAATAGGCCGTTTCCACCGAGAACCTTTTTGGAGGGCAATTCCATAACCTGTTGTAGCAAAAATATAACCACTGCCTATTGTTACAAGCTTGCAACCTTCATCCCTTCCCGCCATGTAATTAAGCACTGCTGCATCATAGATGAAGGCATCCAACTTTCTGAAAAAGAAAACAGTAGACCAGACAGAATGTATGAGAATGATGATTACATTACTTGCATTTATACAGAGTAATACAAACGTGGTCTGTAATAATGCTATCAGAATAACGTACATCCCAGGGGCAGACTGACCATTTGGGCACCCGGGCACTGCCCGGATTCAGTAGGGGGCCCCATGAGATGCCCCTGGTACCTTTCATAGACTTTTTTGGCTGTGATTTGAGTGTGGGCAAGGACAAAGGGGCCCCATGATTTCCTATTACCCAGGGGCCCTATGAGTTGTCAGTCCGGTACATCCATATAACTGTAATTGCCATTCAGATCAAAAGGCTGTATTTTCTGAAACATGGTTTAGGGCTGCAAAATGGCTACCTAAACACCCTTTGCAATAGGAAAACCATTGATGCTACATTGTGCTGTAGAGACTGATGATGAAAATTGTTCATATGAGAAATCAATATTTTCCACTGTAATAGATCACAAAAGGTCATACTTTTCTTGTTATCTTCTTTGCATAGTTTTGAATCAGTTCCTCCCAGCATCTCCCAAAAGGTTCACCAGGAAATAGATGTAGAATCTTACTGATCATAAGTGTATTAAAAACAAAAAGGCTTTATCTGGATTCAATTTATTTTATATCAAGCTGGAGAAAAGAGCTCAATACAACCATTTTTTTTATATTGGGGAAATTCACCCATACCACTATATGCAAAATATTTTTAGAGTATCACTGACAGACAATGCAATGGAATTTGGAATGTACAATATTACTGTATGTTTTCAAAGTGTTCATAAATTATGTTTTTATTGGTTTTACCCCAGGTTTACACTAGTGTTGGTGCATAATCATGCATTCTTGGTGCATTTTGCAACACATATTTGCTTGTTTTTACATATTTTTAATGCGTTTCATGCTTCATGTGCTTTTTGTAGAAAGAAACTGACTGTTAAACACAAATCCCTGCCAAAAATGAGCCAAGTACTTTTCATGAGATTTTTATGCACTCCCATTGAAGTCTGTGGGGACAATACACACTATGCTGCACCAAAAGAAGCACTTGCACCTTTACAAAATTCACATTGAACCATGTTGCAATGATGTGCATGGGCACCATAGAGAATAATGTGATTTCCATTGTCTTGAATTGTTACACTGTATCGCTTCTTACTAAGATGTTTTTATTCCTAAGATCCCCAACTCAATCTTGTTGCCATAATGTTGTACTTATCTTATTCACACTATGTTTGTTATACATTTAACCTATCTCTACTACTGCAATAATATTCATAGAACATTCACCCAGAGGTAAAAATAGCCTGAGAAGATTTGATTTTGCTCCATTCTCACAACAGCTGGTTAGTTTGCACAGCGCTAATGTACATAAAGTTTTGCTGGATGAATTACTAAGCAATATTTTTTTGTTAAAACACCTAAATGATAAAAACAGTAACTGTGTATTTTTCTGTTCTAATAACTGTTTTAACCCCTTCCTGCTGACCGTACACAGATATGCAGCTTCACTGAAGTGGGCTTTTATCAGTGGGATGTACTGCATATCTGTGTACCTGTATTTGTACTGGGAGCATGCCACACAGAGCACTCCCAGCACAGAGACTGGGATCTCACCAGGAGCCACAGGTCTTGTTCTAATGATCAGGACCAGGGACTTATGGTTCTTGGTCACCTGGTCACCGTGATAGTCTCTGATTGGCTATCACAGTGATCAGTCGCTCTGCAGCCTGTCCATGTGTTTACTATCTTTTCTGAATAGAAAGATGCATTGTATCTTTCTCTCCTTGCAGGAGATGAAGATATAAAGTATATAAACAATATATAAATACAGACATAGCATTATAATACTTATTTTTGTCATACATGTTGGTTATAATTTTCTTTTTTTTTTCTGTGAGCCCAGGAATGAATTCCAAATCTGATACCACCTGCAGAGAAGCCCCTAACTCAAGGTTGAGGTCAGTGTGGGCACTATACAGGGGGAGGGGGGCAATGATGCAGGGCAACTGAGCCTTAAGGGAATGATTGCAGTACTATAACCGCAGCCCATAGGAGCTTTTATATAACTTTTAGCTAAGATTTATTATTATTAATGTTATTATACAGAATTTATATTTTATATAGCACCAACAGTTTGCACAATGCTTTACAATCTCAAAAAAGACAGTACAGTTACAATACAATAAATTAAAATTCAAGAGGCTTAAGCTGGCCATAGACGGAATTAATTTTCTTTCCTGCAACCACAGGTCGCAGGAAAGAAAGTTGCTTGATTCCCCCAAGAACATGGGGGGGGGGGGGGAGCAGTCCCCGCCAGGAGAACGCAGTGATTACTGCTAATGGCTATAATAGCGGCTGACATTGGAACCATCTATGACCGGCTTTAGGAGGGTCCTGCTCATAAGAGCTTACAATCTAAAGTAGTACAAACAATTATAACTGTGAGGAATAAGCTCAAGGAAGAGTTGAAAGTTCAGTTGTTAGTTGGAGATGTGATAGGCTTCTCTAAAGAAATTAGTTTTCAGGGATCACCTAAAGGTGGCCAAAGTAGGAGATAGCTGGACATATTGACGTAGAGAGTTGCAGAGGATGGGAGAGGCTCTGGAGACGTCCTGGAGATGGGCATGGGAGAAGGAGACAAGAGAGCTTGAGATCCAGAGATCTTGGGAGGAGCAGAGAGGATGGTTTGGGTGATATTTGGAGACAAAATTGGTGATGTAGCTTTGTATGTTGTTTTTTTAGTATTTTGAATTTAATTTACTGATCAATCAAAAGCCAGTGGAGGGACTGGCAGAGAGTGGTGGCAGACACTGAGTGGTAGGTAAGGTACATAAGTCGGGCTGCAGCATTTATGATAGACTGAAGAAAGGATTGCCTATGGAGAGGTAAGCCTATGAGAAGGGACTTGTCATTAGTCATTTACTAACTGACATATCAAGAAAGATAGTGTAATATGTAAGGTTACACTGATGCCCATATTCACTAGATTCCGTGTAAACAAAGTCTTTACAGCTGTTACCAAATGAATGAAATAAAACAAATGCCCTTGCTTTACATATTAAACATTGCATGTCTTAAATGTATACATAGTAGCAGTTACATGACTGTGCATGTATCTTTAAGCATTAAATATATTAGTGAAAGGTAATGTATATTGATCAAAATCTCCTCTGGAGTTCTAGAGAACGTATTAGCTTCAAACTGAGATAAAGGTTTTAGCTGTAAATGATTCTAGCTGAAAAGACTGCAGTGCTGATCTGAGGGCAGAGTGCCAATGTAGTACTGCAGTGTATTACAGTATGCAAGCAGTTCATGTGTGCAGGTCTGTACGAATATCACATTCTATTCCTTACCATTTTAATATACCTATAATTATGTTATCTATATTATCTCTGACTGTGCCATTTTCTTTCATTCTATAACACAGCTTTCTAAATTCCGATTCCTAATTCAAGGGAAGTATATCATGCAGAAATGTATAAAAAGCAAATGATTTTTAGGAATAACCAAATTGCTTCCTATGCATTACAGTTCCACAAGGAGTGTTTTAGCTTCTAAAATTAAGCTTATTCTACTGTTCAAACGAGTTATAGTAATGGACACATACCACCTGTGTCATTTATTGACCTGATGTCTATATGCAGAGTAGAGATGGGTTAAATGAAATTTGTCACAATGAAGACATTAACACATTTTAATTATTTATGCAGAAATGTTTGCAGCATTGTCAACTGCCACACTGTACCTTGCATGACAACCCACCCTCCCATTTTCTTTGGTGCCATTTTACACATGATAAATGAGAGTTTTGCCATCAAACACACCTACCATCAAAAGCATTAGAAGAACACAATGCCATTTTCTTAGTGCCATTCAGATGAATCATGAGTTTTCATGATCTCTATGAATTCAGTGTGAAATGAAACTACTTGTCCTCCATTATCATTATTCTCATATTCATCACAGTGAATTCTATAAACAGCAGTGTTCACTATAGCAGATTTTCTATCTGCTAACATTCACAGATGCTTCTCTTTTCTAACATTAAATGTAAATCCAGCCAAAAATGTTGTTTTCATTTTGGATAGAGCAGGGGTTCCATTACAGATTTTCTTTTCCTTGCTTACTGTCATCAGACAAGAAACTGCCAACCATCTGCAACAGGGACACAAACAGTAATAAAATGCTGACAGGGGTTCTCACATTCCTCTATTCTACTAAAAAAATATTCTTCTCTGTGTAACTGTTGATGATTTACCTTCACTCCAAAGTGAAGCCCTTGTCACCAGGAAAATAAGTGAGGGAAACATCCCTGACAGACCCTTGGATAGCAGTAAAACCTCACAGAGGTTCTAATCCTTCCTTACTCTATCCAAAGTAGAAAAAAAATGTCAGGACATACATTTTAATCCCAAGGGCAGAGTTGGTGAGATTACTTGTGTCAAACAAAGGGTGAGCAGCCATTAGTCAGTTTAGGTTCTGTTAATGACTAGGGATAAGCTTTAGGATCAGGGAAAGCATGGGTTCACAGCCAACCCAACCTGTTCAAAGTTCACTCACTGGCAGGACAAACTAATGTTGCCCTTTGCTGCCTTAGTAACTAAATACTAATAATGCACTTTCTGATCTCTGAACTTTAGTCAGATGGCTTAGAATGGCCAATATTGGGAGCTTTGTAATGTGTTAGCCCCTTCACTATAAAATGCAGGGTTCCCAGCTAGCTATGTGTCAGTGTATGTTGGAGTAGATAGGGATATCTGATGGTGTGGGATTCAGGAAAAATAATTGTGCTAAAAAAGTGCTATACACAGTGCTGTATTCTTCTACTGAATTGCAGTGTGTTGGGCTACATATTGGTGTGTCCACCATGTGCTCAGAGTGCATAGAAACAATGCGGAATTCACTCTGATGAAGTCAAGACTGGCAGCTGGCAACAAATGTAATCTGTGATCGTAGCAAAGGTCAGAAAGGCAACTGACAAGAGAAGTACAGTTGCAAGAAAAAGTATGTGAACCCCTTGGGATTACGTGGAGTTTTGCATGAATTGGGCATAAAATGTGCTCTGAACGTCATCTAAGTCACAACAATAGAAGAACACAGTCTGCTGAACATAATACTACACAAACATTAGATGTTGCCATGGTGTAAGGGACCGCCCGGCGGTACCACTAGCACTCCACTGGTCGGATGTTCCCAGCGCACGGAGTCTAAGCCCCAGGGTACTTGTTCACCAGGGCCCCTGATGGTGGGGATGGACTTGGAGTACCCCAGGACCAGGTCGTGACTACTGAGGACACCCGTCAGTGGTAGGGGTATTCGCCAGGGGCTCCCACGGGAGAGAGCCAGGTATGAGGAGGTCTGGAGACCCCGTAGAGAGGGACGGATGGATGGATGGATGGCTGAGCAGGAGCAGGGTCATACAAGCCGGGTCGGTAACTATGGGGACGGTGCGGTACAGAGCAGCGGGCAGAGAATAGTCGGGTCACACGCCAGGTCAGCAACAGCAGGTCAGATCCAATAGGGGGCATACAGGAGAGAGGTCAGACAAGCAAGGGTCAAAACAGGAGAAAACAGCAAGGTCAGGGCACAATCCGGGTCAGTAACTTACTTCAGACAGGTTCACAGGTTCACAGGATACAAAAGACCAAAAGGCACTGAATGACAGCTCAGGGCCGTTTAAATATCCCGCCCTGCGCTGTCATTGGTGCCAGGCGCGCGCCCGCGGTCACTACTGCGCATGCGCGAACCTGATTGCCGCGGTCGGCCAAGTCCCGGCGCTCGCGTACAGGGAGGTGTACTGCGCCTGCGCCGGGACCAGCGGCGCGACGATCCCCGACATTGCCCCCCCCCTACGGGCAACCTCCGGATGCCCACCCGATCTCTCCACCACGGGTGATCACGAAGAAACTCCCGGACTAGTCTAGGTGCGTGGACATTATGAGCCGGTTCCCAGGAGTTGTCCTCAGGACCATAGCCCTTCCACTTAATTAGGAATTGGGTCTGGCCCCCCCTTCTTCGGCACTTAAGGATCGTTTCCACCTCAAATTCCTCTTGTCCTTCGACCGTTATGGCATCAGGGGGTCTGGATTCTCGTTCTGGGAAGGCATCTGGGATCACTGGCTTCAGCAGAGATACATGGAAAACTGGATGAATTCTGAATGTGGCCGGAAGGATCAGCTCATATGCCACTTCGTTGACCATCCGCTTTACCTGAAAAGGCCCCACAAATTTAGGTCCCAATTTCTTCGAAGGACAAAGCATCTTTAAGTTGGTTGTGGCCAACCACACCTTCTGCCCAGGCCGCAACGCCAAATCCCCTCTTCGTTTCTTGTTAAACTCCTTCTTATTGTCCTCTTGGGCCCGAGCGATGGCTTCCTGGAGTAATTTGTTATTGACGGAGAAGAAGGTCAACGCATCCTGCGTGGCTGGAACTGGGCATTCAGAGACCAAGTCAGGGAGAAAGACAGGGTGAAACCCATAATTCGAAAAGAATGGGGACTGCCCCGTTGCCGAATGGCTTGCGTTGTTATAAGCGAACTCCGCCAGGGGTAAAAGAGACAGCCAATCATCCTGCAGGAAAGACGTGTAGCAACGCAAGTATTGCTCCAGGGTCTGGTTCGTCCTCTCGGTCTGACCGTTGGTCTGAGGGTGGAACGCGGAGGAGAGGGACAACTTGATGTCCAGGGCCTTGCACAGAGCCCTCCAAAACTTAGATGTAAACTGGACCCCTCGATCAGAGACGATGTCCTCGGGTACTCCATGAAGTCTAACGATCTCCCGGATAAATATTCGCGCCGTCTCAGTTGCTGACGGAGTCTTTCTTAGTGGCACGAAGTGAGCCATCTTGGATAGGCGATCAATAACCACCAGAATTGCTGTGTGGTCTTGTGACGGTGGGAGCTCGACTATGAAGTCCATCGCGATCTTCTGCCAAGGCCGTTCGGGAATCGGCAAAGGTCGCAACAGCCCCCAGGCTTTGCTCCTTGACGGTTTGCTCTTCTGGCAGATGGTACAGGATCTCACGTAGCGCTTGCAATCCTTAGCCATGTTTGGCCACCAAAACGAGCGCCGGAGAAGCTCCAGAGTCTTGACTGGGCCAAAGTGACCCGCCAGCGGGTGATCGTGGCAATGCCCCAAAACCAGGGTCCGGACTTCCTCAGGTACCATGATAGAATCCTCCTTCCACAGGAGTCCCCCTTTGTTCTGGAGGGATACCCCAACTGGGGTTGGTGTGGCCGTAGATGCTTCTATTAACTTGGAGCGAAGGTCCGACTGGAGCGCCAAGAAGTTCCCTGAGGACAAGATAGTGTCGGGTACCAGTTCTTCTTCGGAGTCCTCAAACATACGAGATAGCGCGTCAGGCTTCGTATTTTTAGATCCGGGCCTGTAAGTAATATGAAAATTGAATCTGGAAAAGAACAGGGCCCATCTTGCCTGCCGTGGGCGTAGACGCTTGGCAGTCCTCAGATATTCCAGATTCTTGTGGTCTGTGAAAATCAATATAGGGTGTGAGGCACCTTCCAGCAGGTATCTCCATTCTTCTAGCGCTGCTTTGATAGCCAGCAGCTCTCGATCCCCGATATCGTAATTCTTCTCTGCTGGGGTGAGTTTCCTCGAGAAGAATGCTACGGGATGGAGTAACTCTTTGGTGCCTTTCCGCTGAGACAGGATGGATCCTACCGCATTCTCCGATGCATCTACCTCCAAGATGTAGGGCAGGGCCGCGTCCGGGTGGCCCAGGATGGGTGCCGAGGTAAACAGCTTTTTCAGAGCTTCGAAAGCTTTTTGAGCCTCTGGTGTCCATTTGAACCGGGTTCCAAGTTTGGTTAGTTGGGTAATGGGGGAGACCAGACCCGAGAAGTTTTTGATGAACTTCCGATAAAAGTTCGCGAACCCTATAAACCGTTGGACACCTTTTTTGTCCGTGGGTTCAGGCCAATCTAAAATTGCAGAGACCTTCTGGGGGTCCATCGCGACCCCCGCAGTGGAGATAATCAGGCCTAGGAACGTGATGCTAGATTGCTCAAAGCAACATTTCTCCGCCTTAGCATATAACCCATGCTGCCGCAATCGCCCCAAAACTTTCGCCACATGTATCCTATGATCCTCTAGAGAGGGTGAAAAAATTAGTATGTCGTCCAAGTAGACGATAACGAAGACATCCAAAAAATCCCTGAAGATGTCGTTCACAAAGTGTTGGAAGGTGGCTGGTGCATTGCACAGCCCAAATGGCATGACCAAGTATTCAAAGTGGCCAAACCGGGTACGGAAAGCAGTTTTCCACTCGTCCCCCTCTCTTATGCGTACCAGGTTATAGGCCCCCCTTAAATCAAGTTTTGTGAATATGACTGCAGCCTTTAGGCTCTGAAACAGTTCTGGTACCAATGGCAATGGGTAACGATTTTTTATCGTGACCCTGTTCAGCTCCCGGTAGTCAATACAAGGTCTCAGGGTTTTGTCTTTTTTCTCCACGAAGAAGATTCCCGCTCCTGCTGGAGAAGTGGAGGGGCGGATGAATCCCTTCTGGAGGCTGTCCTCGATATATTCCTTCAGGGCCCTCAATTCAAGCTCAGATAGGGGGAAAATACGCCCAAAAGGGATTTCAGAGCCTGGTAACAGGTCGATTGGACAGTCATACGGGCGGTGGGGGGGCAGAGTGTCGGCTCCCCGCTTACTGAACACATCCAGGAACCCATGATAGGCTGCGGGAATAACCTGTTTCAAGTCGGAGTCTCCTTCGGAGCAAAGGAGAACTCGGGGCCCCGCGGGGCCCGAAGTGCGACAACGTTCCCGACAGTATGGGGAAGGGAACGAGATTGACCCGGTCTCCCAGTCAATCTGGGGGTTATGGGCCCGTAACCATGGGAGCCCCAGAATGACTGGGAAAAGAGGTGATGCAATAGCGTCCAGGCGGAGGAACTCCTGGTGCTGGTTGGCAATGATAGTGGCAATGGGGGGAGTTTCCTGATTAACTACCCCCGATTTTATCTGGGAACCATCAGCCAAAAAGATGTTGAAGCCCTTCTGTCTGTGTTGGAGAGGGATACCCTGTTGGTGAGCAAACTCTAGATCCAGGAAACAGCTGCATGCCCCCGAATCAACTATGGCTGTCACCTCCACGATCTTTCCTGGGAGCTGAAAGGAGAGGGGCACTACTAAGTATTGCGAAGGACAGGTATTGCTAACAGACAAGGAAGAAAAACGGGTGCACTTACTCATTTTTTGAGGGCAGGATCGCACCATATGACCAGCTTCACCGCAGTAAAGGCAGAGGTTCTGGGCTCGTCTGCGCTGGCGTTCCTCCGGTGATAATTTAGGCCGTGCCAGACCTAGCTGCATAGGTTCCGGAACATCTCCTGGTGGTGGGTTCTGGATGCTTTGTCGGGTTGGTGGGCTGGGGCCTAGGAATGGACCCCAGGTATTTCCGCGACCCTGGCCGGACCTCTCAAGCCTGCGTTCCCGCAGTCTTCGGTCAATCTTAATTGTCAGGGCAATAAGGTCTTCTAGAGACTCGGGAACCTCCACCCGGGCCAGCTCATCTTTCAAGGGATCGGAGAGTCCCATACGGAACTGGTGCAATAGAGCGAACTCATTCCAGCGTGTGTCCCCCATCCACCGCCTGAAATCAGAGGCGTATTCCTCTGCCGCCCGCCGGCCCTGTCGGAGCGCATATAAGGTCGCTTCGGCAGAGGCTGCCCGCTGTGGGTCATCATACAAGATGGCCATTGCTTCAAAGAAACTATTGACCGATCCCAGGTGAGGATCATTGTTTCCCCTTAGCCGGTGGGCCCAATCCTGGGGTTCACCCTGTAGTAGTGAAATAATGAATCCTACCTTCACGTTTTCGGTCAGGAAGGTACGGGGTTGTAGCTCAAAGAACAAGAGACAGGAGTCGCGGAATGACCGGAAGCGTGTGCGGTCCCCGTGAAAACGCTCCGGTAGGGGTACTCGGGGTTCTACCATAGGGAGCGGGGCGGAAGCCCCTGAGGCTGGCTCCTGAGCTACCAGGGCCGGGGGTGCAGAAACCGGGGCCTGTGGGGCAGGATCAGAAATAGAGCCAGTCTGGATGCGATTCTCCAGCTGCATGCATCTGTCCTGCAGGACCGTTACGGCCTGCGTCAAAGTAGCTAGGTGCCTGCAAATTTCCTCTAACGGGGAGGGCCCTCCTCTAGGCTCAGTCATGGCCTTTTGGTACTGTAAGGGACCGCCCGGCGGTACCACTAGCACTCCACTGGTCGGATGTTCCCAGCGCACGGAGTCTAAGCCCCAGGGTACTTGTTCACCAGGGCCCCTGATGGTGGGGATGGACTTGGAGTACCCCAGGACCAGGTCGTGACTACTGAGGACACCCGTCAGTGGTAGGGGTATTCGCCAGGGGCTCCCACGGGAGAGAGCCAGGTATGAGGAGGTCTGGAGACCCCGTAGAGAGGGACGGATGGATGGATGGATGGATGGCTGAGCAGGAGCAGGGTCATACAAGCCGGGTCGGTAACTATGGGGACGGTGCGGTACAGAGCAGCGGGCAGAGAATAGTCGGGTCACACGCCAGGTCAGCAACAGCAGGTCAGATCCAATAGGGGGCATACAGGAGAGAGGTCAGGCAAGCAAGGGTCAAAACAGGAGAAAACAGCAAGGTCAGGGCACAATCCGGGTCAGCAACTTACTTCAGACAGGTTCACAGGTTCACAGGGTACAAAAGACCAAAAGGCACTGAATGACAGCTCAGGGCCGTTTAAATATCCCGCCCTGCGCTGTCATTGGTGCCAGGCGCGCGCCCGCGGTCACTACTGCGCATGCGCGAACCTGATTGCCGCGGTCGGCCAAGTCCCGGCGCTCGCGTACAGGGAGGTGTACTGCGCCTGCGCCGGGACCAGCGGCGCGACGATCCCCGACACATGGTTTAATTGCACATAACATGTAAACATTCACAGTGCAGGGAGGAAAAAGTATGTGAGGCCCTAGCTTAATGACTTCTCCCAGAGCTAATTGGAGCCAGGAGTGAGCCAACCTTGACTCCAATCAGTGTGATGATAATGGATGTGTTGCTGACAGCTGTCCTGCCCTTAAAAAACACACACCTGTTTTGGGTTTACTGGTTTCAAGAAGCACTGTCTGATGTGAACCATGCCTCGCAGAAAAGAGCTCTCAGAAGACCTACGATCAAGAATTGTTGACTTGCATGAAGCTGGAAAGGGTTACAAAAGTATCTCCAAAAGCCTTGATGTTCATGTGTCCACGGTAAGACAGACTGTCTACAAATGGAGAAAGTTTAGCACTGTTGCTACTCTCCCTAGGTGTGGTCGTTCTGTAAAAATGACTGCAAGAGGACAGCGCAGAATGCTGCATGAGGTAAAGAAGAATCCCAGAGTGTCAGCTAAAGACCTACAGAAATCTCTGGCACATGCTAACATTTTTGTTGACACATCTACAATAAGGAAAACATTAAACAAGAATGGAGTACATGGGAGGACACCACGGAGGAAGCCATTGCTGTCCAAAAAGAATATTGCAGCATGTTTGAAGTTTGCAAAAGAGCACCTGGATGTTCCACAGCACTACTGGCAAAATATACTGTGGACAGATGAAACCAAGATTGAGTTGTTTGGGAAGAACACACAACACTATGTGTGGAAAAGAAAAAGGCACAGCACACCAACATCAAAACCTCATCCCCACTGTAAAACATGGCGGAGGGAGCATCATGGTTTGGGGCTGCTTTGCTGCCTCAGGGCCTGGATGGATTGTTGTCATTGATGGGAAAATGAATTCCAGAGTTTATCAAGACATTTTGCAGGAAAACGTACGACCATCTGTCCGCCAGCTGAAGCTCCACAGAGGATGGGTGATGCAACAGGACAATGACCCAAAGCATACAAGTAATTCAACAAAACAATGGCTGCAACAGCACAGAATACGCCTTCTGGAGTGGCCCAGTCAGAGTCCTGACCTCAACCCGATTGAAATGCTGTGGCATGACCTTAAGAGAGCGATTCACACCAGACATCCCAAGAATATTGCTACACTGAAACAGTTTTGTGAAGAGGAGTGGTCCAAAATTACTCCAGATCATTGTGCAGGTCTGATCTGCAACTACAGGAAACGTTTGGTTGAGGTTATTGCTGCCAAAGGAGGGTCAACCAGTTATTAAGTCCAAAGGTTCAAATACTTTTTCCTCCCTGCACTGTGAATGTTTACATGTTATGTGCAATTAAACCATGGCAACATCTAATGTTTGTGTAGTATTATGTTCAGCAGACTGTGTTCTTCTATTGTTGTGACTTAGATGACGTTCAGAGCACATTTTATGCCCAATTCATGCAAAACTCCACGTAATCCCAAGGGGTTCACATACTTTTTCTTGCAACTGTATATGTTAAATGTAGCAAGGGTCAGCGCAGGAATCAGACAGTGGAGGAATCCTTTTAATGGGAAAACAGGCAAAGACAGAAGAGCACATGGTCAGCAGAAAAACCATATCACAAAAAGGAACTGAGCCACTAGATGATGATGTTTAAATAAGATACCTTTCATGCCAGAAACCAATCCAGATGTTTGGAAGGTGTGTGACCAGCCAAATCTGGGATGTACAGACTAGCATCAAACAGTCTCAGTGTGAAGCTGAAGGACTGCAGGGGCCACCAGCAAACAGATATGTGGGGCATCCTCCTCAGAACTGTTAAGTTTGCTGCGCATAGTGTCTCTGCAGCTGAACCTCAACTGCAAAATGTCTACTGTCTGCTGCAGGGTAAATTTTGTGTTGCACCTCAAAGTTTTTAGCCCTTGGTAAAATTCATGCGCAACCTACAGATGCTAATTCTGTGAGCCTAGACTCTACAGCTCTAAATAGTCAACACTCTATCAAATCCGTGGATATTTCTGTGGGAATGGAAGCACCGGCACTTGGTAAATCCAATAGTGGCTGACACCCCTTATCTTTCTGACTGACACTAATGGTCTGTTGCCATGCTTTGCTACTTACGTACTCATCCGGAAAAATTGGAATAAGACTAAGCAGCTTCAAAAAGTTTCAGGCTTTACCACGTAGAGCCCAATCTGGCATGCCTATACCTAAAGCTAACTAAAATTCCATATAGTCATAAATTAGAGGGATTTGGAATTACACGTTTATGTTACATATTTGTAAATGGCTCACTAAAGACTTTTACTGATTTGCAAAATCAATTCAGTTTGCCTCAACCAATGATGTTCTACTTTGTACAGTTGCAGCATGCAGTTAAGGTTCAAGTAGATGCAACCATGAGGAGTCAGTCCCCTACTCCAGTCTTCAGTATGATGTAAAAGACCACCTCCTGTAAGGGTTTCATTTCAAAATGCTATAATAGGTTAGTTAGTTAACCTTCTTGACAGTTATCCTCTCAAGGTGGAACGACCTTGGGCTACTGACATTGGCTAAATTGAGGAGGACCAGTAGGAGGAGGCAGTACAGGCAGTCCAGGGAATCTCTCAATATTTCTCATAGATTTAAACAATTCTAACAATATTATACACATAGCAAGCTGTTCAAAATGGGCATCCTTGATGATTCCCTTTGCAGTACATGCCAAAGGGATCATGGAGTTGTACTTCATTTACTACGAAGATGCCCCAAGCTATATATCTACTGGGCAGGGGTCATCCAAGCTCTTTACTCTGTATTTCAAGTAACAATTCAGACAGATCTCAAACAGTGTATCTTGGGTATCTTAGATACGTTACTACAAAAATCTACCAGGGAGGCAATTTTAGGGCTCTGTTCCAAGCCTGTAGACTGCTCCCTATGCCACTGGAAATCTGCACTCTACCCATGCACATTGAATAGATAGGGTGTATGGGAGACACACCTTGTCTGGAAAAATATATTTATCAGCATAGATGTTGCTCAGATAAATTAAGTATGGCTTGATATCCTAGATCTTAGTCCTCTAGATTTAATAACTAATAGGATTCTGTAACTGGCCTGACTGTTCAGTTTGAACACTGCCTTTTAAGCTAATGGTATTTGTACTTAACTCCTTGTTTATGCAGATGTCTTGATGATATCAGTACTTTATTATGTAAATGCATCACTCTATAGCTACATTATAGCTTCACTATGGATGGATTCATAAGTTGTCTATGCAATATGTCTACTTTCAACGTTGAATGCTCTGAAATTGTATTTTTAAGTTTTCAATAAACGTTTTTCCTATTTAAAAAAAAAAGTGCTCTGGTACAATAAAAGTGCTACAAATAATAAGCTGCAAGATTTCCAATGTTTACTGTATAATAAATTATGTGTTGCACTTCACAGTTTTCAGTCTATTCTCCTGCTCTGGCACTGTAAAGGTTACTCATATGAAGTTTTTGTGGATGTACCTTATGTTCTGAATCTCAAAGTTTGCAGGCTAGTCCAGTGCTTTGACACTTAAAAATATTTGTGGCTTTTGTTGTGCTGAAATAATACAATCTAATATTTATTTTAAGATACAACCAGCATCTTATATTGAAACCCAACCAAGCTGACTTCCAGCCACTGTACAATATTTGTTGCTATTGTCTTTTTAATTTTAAACTCTACTGTTTATCCCATGATGCAAACTGCCTTGTCTTTCTCATTTACATTGCATCCTTGCCAAGCTGCTTACATACTGTCCAGCCACTGCTCAATGCAGTGTATGGGACTTTTGTCTGATAAATAATACTCTGTTTTTTATTTCAAGATAAACCTGCCTTACATTTCGCTCTTACATTGAAGCCTAAGCAAGGTGTTTACTCACTGTCCAACTACTGTACAATACGTGTCTCTGTACCTTCAAATATTCAGCTAAAGATAAATTCTGTCTCTTCTCTCACTCGTTCCATTGATGATTATATACTGTCCAGACACGGTACAATATTGTATGCAGATTTATATAGGATATTCTGTACATATAAAAAATATATATATATTGTATTTAACCGCTTCCCACGTGGTTATTGTACATAAACGGCCGGATGGGACAAGCATCATTCTGAGTGGGCATACCTGTACATCCTCTCGTATGATGTCATAAGGAGCGTGGTATAATAAAAACAGGATTGAGGCTTAGATATCACATTGGCAGCAGACCGCTGCAGGAGTGTGCTGACACACCAAAGGCACAATGTGACCTACCTACACAGGTGGTCAACATCTTGGGGTGAGTGGGGCTCTGGAGGGGGAGCACTGAGTGGTACACTCAACATGAAGATTTTTCACAGAGAAGATAATTGATCACCATTTCACCCCTTTCACATTGGATGCCGATGGGTAAGTGATTCTCATTGGGACTTTCATATCTGATGTTGTTAGTGGTGGATTGGGACTTTAGTATTTGCATATCTAATGCACTGTGTACATGTTTGTTTATGGTATAACATTTGAATGCTATATATTCACATGGGGTAGGATTGGCACAGGGGTTGCACATTATTTCACTAATTAACATTTTTTCACTTCATTGAACATATTTCACCTAATGGATAAGTCTGAAAAGCCGTTTCCTATATTGCTATTGTTATTCTGAAGAGGAGGGGCTTATTTTATAAATTCCGTAGAAATATAGGAGGGACAGAGACACAAGGTTATTGTGGCAGTGCAGCATTCATTTATGTTCTAATTTACACATTTCTTTGTACTGTGACAGTAGGCAGGTAAAATCACCTGGTTGCGTCCAGGATGGAAGATACATTTGTCCGAGATTTAGGCTCTGTGTGGATTTGTTCCACTAGGGGGAAATGCCGAGCCTTCAGCAGTGAGGTAATGAGCCCAGTTGAAGGTAGTGGGCTCATTAGGGCCTCTATAAAACTTCCCAGCCTGCTTAGGGAGTGTCTCCAACCTGGAACCAGTTCTGTGCCTGAGTAGACTGGGGAGCATCATACCTGTCTGTGCAGCTAACCACAAATTAACAGGGAGATAGGGACTGGGTGTAGCACAGGGCTGCACATAGTTGATAGCAAGGGAAGCTTTGTTTGTATAGTAAGTGGCCAAGTTGGCAAGGATTTATTTTCATGTTTCTTTTTGTTTTGATGTTTTGTTCTTATGTAAATAGTGTAAATAAACTGCACCTTTGTTTTTTCACCAAAACCGCTGTTTTGCTGTGCCTATTTTGTGTTAGAACTCACTCATGGGGTCACACAAACCCGCTGCTGAGCAAACCCCCTTACAATACATACACATTTGTGGTATTGCTAGCAGCAGCCAATACATTTATTTGTCACATTTATCACAGTCCACTGCGCAGGCTCCACTTATATACAATGTAAACATAGCCATGTGTCTTTGTTTCGGCTCCCCTTGTGACAGCTCAGTGGAGAGGGGGAGAACAGGATCACTGCAGCCTGTCAGCGACCTGTGTGTAGCTGCTGATTTTACAGTGCAGCTACACACAGATCACATTCAGTGCATCCATCCCACACCAGTGCATCATTCACCAACTGTCCTTGTCCAAATGCACATCAACATTTGTATACGTGTCCTATCAACATCTATAACAGTGTATCAATGTCTCATCAACATCTGTCACATTGTACTAGTGCACAAAAACATCTTCCACAGTGTACAAGTGCACATCAACATCTACAATAGTGTCTTATTGCAACATCAACATCTGTCGGTATCCCCAGTGGACCATTAACAACTGTCACAGTGTACCAAAGCACAAAAACATCTCTCACTGTACCAGAGTCCTATCAACATCTGTCACGGTGTACCAGTGCAGAAAAACATCTGTCAGTGTACCAGTATCCCATCAGCATCTGTCACAGTTTACCAGTGCACAAAAACATCCTTCACAGTGTACCAGTGCACAAAAACATCTGTTCCATTGCAATAGCAATATCTGTCAGTGTCCCATTGCAGCATCAACATCTGTTGGTGTCCCTAGAGGGCCGTGAATCTCTGTCAGTGTCCCTAGTGAATCATCAACATCTGTCATAGTGTACCCGTGCACAAAAACATCTCTCAGTGCAGCAGTTTCCCATCAACATCTGCCACAGTGTACCAGTGCACAAAAACATCTGGCACAGTGTACCAGTGCACAAAAACAGCTGTCAGTGTCTCAGTGTCCCACCAACATCTGTCACAATGTACCAGTGTCCCTTCAACATCTGCAATAGTGTCCCATTGCAACATCAACATCTGTCAGTGTCCCTATTGGACCTTCAACATCTGTCAGTGTCCTTATCTTGAAACTGACAACTTTTGTGTGAAAAATAAATTTTCACATTTCCCAAAAACTTGTGCAAAAAAATGACATGTTCATAGACTCATTATGCCTCATAGAAAATATGTCGGAGTGTTTGTTTTCCAAAATGTGGTCATTTTGTGGGTGTTTTCATTGTCCTGGTGCTCCAGGGCCTTCTAAAGTGTGATAGGTATTCAGTAATTTCGATGTATTATTTATGCTCCTATGCAGGAAGGAGGTAAAAGTGTCCAGTATTAGGTGGGTAATATATGTATGTGTGTCAATATGTTAGCCCCACATACATATACAGTGGGGAAAATATTTATTTGATCCCCTATAGATTTTGTTTGCCCACTTACAAAAAAAATAAGGGTCTACAATTTTTATCATAGATGTATTTTAAATGATAGACACAGAATATAAAAAAAAACCCATAAAAACACATGATACAAATGTTATAAATTGAGTTGCAGTTCAGTGAATAAAATAAATATTTGATCCTCAAACAAAACATAACTTAGTATCTGGTGTAGAAATCCATGTTGACAAGCACAGAGGCAAGATGTTTCTTGTAGTTGGTTACCAAGTTTGCGCACATCTCAGGAGGGATTTTGGTCCACTATTCTTTACAGATCTTTTCTAAATCCTTAAAGTTTCTTGGCTGTTGCTTAGCAACTCAAAGTTTCAGCTCCCTCCATACATTTTCTGTAATATTAAGTTCTAAAAACTGGCTAGGACACGCCATGGCCTTAATATGCTTCTTCTTGAGCCACTCCTTTATGCCTTGGAAGTATTTTGTGGATCATTGTCATGCTGGAAGACCCATCTTCAGTGTTCTGGCTGAGGGAAGAAAGTTCTCATCCAAGATTTTACAATATATGGCCCCGTCCATTGGCTACTCAGTGCAGCAAAGTTGGCCTATACTTTTAGCAGAGAAAAAGACCCAAAGCATAAAGTTTCTACCTCTAAGCTTGACTGTAGGGATGGCGTTCTATTCTATTCTTTGTTTCTCTATTCTAATCTTTTCTATTCTTTTCTGTTCTATTCTTTGATTTTCTATTCTATTCTAATATTTTCTATTATTTTCTATGTTATTCTAATTGGTTCTATTCTATTCCTTTATTTTCTGTTCTATTTTGCTATGTTTTACTCTGTTATTTTCTATTCTATTCTTTGATTTTCTATTCTAATCTTTTCTATCCTATTCTAATTGATTCTATCCTTTTGTATTCTATTCTTTGATTTTCTATTCTAATCTATTCTAATGGATTCTATTATTTTATATACTATTTTGTTCTATTTTACTCTATTATTTTCTACTGTATTCTGTTCTATTCTTTTATTTTCTATTCTATTCTGTTCTATTTCTTTATTTTCTGTTCTATTTTATTTTGGTTTTCAAATTCAAATTGTTTTTCAAATTTGAATTTGTTTTCGAATGTGTTTTTTCGAATTCGATTCCAATTTCGGCCAAATTTAGTTTTGTTATTTCAGATTCATTTAAATTTGTTACTATTGTAATTCAAAATTTGGATACATCGGAATTTCCAAACAACTCAAAATTTGTCCGGATTTCGATTCATAACTAAATGAGCTGCACATGTCAAATATGTATGTGGGGCTGACATATTGACACACATACATATAGTATCTATATTAAATACAATATACTGTGTGTGTGTGTGTAAACCTGCCTTCCACTATGTGTAGCTCTGATATAGTACACCCTAATGTTGCTTGGAAGATAAACTCTGCCTTGTATCTTTATCTTTTATTGCAGCTTAATAAAGCTGTTTACATAATGTGCAGCAACTGTATTATATTTGTGACTAGTGTCTTGCAAATAATTCACTTTTATGTTTATTCAAGATAAAACTGGTCTCGTATCTCCTTTTCATATTGTTGACCAACCAAGCTGCCTACATACTGTCCACTGTTTCAGCTATAAATGACTGTTGTACTATGTAAGATATACGATACATCATATTTTTAAAATTTTGATAGAAAGATTCCTAGGTGTTAGAGGATCAAGGGCACCACATCTCATTAACAATAGGCACTTGATTGAAGAGTACAATTCAAATTTTATTGAACAAACCTCCTAATGATAACAGTATTTTTGTTAAACATAAAAAACTTGCAATGCACTGTTCCAAATTATTACGCACAGTAAGTTTTAAAACACTTTATAGGTTGTAAAGAACTGAAAATTGTCATTTGTTGTGTTTGCAGCATATTTATTGAAATCAAAAGCTATTTCAATCAAACTTTTAACAACATTTTAACTTTTTAAACATTTTAACAGGTCACGTTACATTTTAACATAGGAGCCCTTATTTGATAGCATCCATTGAACTTGTGAGTTTTTGGACAGTTTCTGCTTGAATTTGTTTGCAAGATGTCAGAATAGCCTCACAGAGCTGCTGTTTGGATGTAAACTGCCTCCCACCCTCAGATCTTTTGCTTGAGGATGTTCCAAAGGTTCTCAATAGGATTGAGGTCAGGGGAGGATGGAGGCCACACCATGACTTTCTCTCCTTTTATCCCCATAGCAGCCATTGATGCAGAGGTATTCTTTGCAGCATGAGATGGTGCATTGTCATGCATGAAGATGATTTTATTACGGAAAGCATAGTTCTTCCTTCTGTACCAGGGAAGAAAGTGGTCAGTCATAAACTCCACATACTTTGCAGAGGTCATCTTTACACCTTCGGGGACCCTAAAGGGGCCGACCAGCTCTGTTCCCATGATTCCGGCCCAAAACATGACTCCACCACCACCTTGCTGACGTCGCAGCCTTGCTGGAACAGGGTGGCTGTCCACCAACCATCCACTACTCTATCCATCTGGACCATCCAGGGTTACACGACACTCGTCAGTGAACAGGACTGTTTGAAAATTAGTCTTCATGTATTTTGCTGCCCAATGCAGCTGTTTCTGCTTGTGAGCATTGGTTGGTGGTGGCTGAATAGAAGGTTTATGCACAGTTGCAAGACTCTGGAGGACTCTACACCTTGATGTCCGTGGGACTCCAGAGGCACCAGCAGCTTCAAATATCTGTTTGCTGCTATGTAATGGTATTTTAGCAGCTGCTATCTTGATCCGATGCATGGATCTGGCAGAAATCTTCCTCAATGTGCCTTTATCTGTTCGAACCCGTCTATGCTCTAAATCAGCCACAAATCTCTTAATAGTGCGATGATCACGCTTAAGTTTTCGTGAAATATCTAATGTTTTCATACCTCATCCAAGGCATTGAACTATTTCACTCTTTTCGGCAGCAGAGAGATCCTTTTTCTTCCCCATATTGCTTGAAAATGGTGCTTTGCTTAATAATGTGGAACACCGTTCTTTAGTAGTTTTTCCTTAAATTAGGCTCACCGGCCAATCTAATTATCACAGGTGTCTGAGATTGTTTTCAGTGATCAAAAGATCCCTGACACACAATGCCATCCATGCGTTAAACTGAAAAACAAAATATTTAATGTTTGTGACACTTAAATAGAATTTGCATAATAATTTGGAACGCAGTATAGGGGGGTGGTTTTGTTTGTCCCACCGACCTTCCCACTTCCCTGGGGTCCCATTCTTTTAGTTCCACCCTTGGGATCATTTTAATTTCTTAATTTCCTCATGGGATCCCCTGGTTCACAGGGGTGTGGCTTGGCCTTTTGACTTTGGTTGCCGAGCTCCACTCTTGCAGCGGGAAATTCCAAGGTGCTGTGGTTGTGCCATCGCATGTGCATGTGATGTCCCTTCTCACTGAGTGGGTGGGTGGGCACATGTGCGGCATACCAGTGGGCGTCCGCATCCCACTGGAGATGTCAGACATCGGAAGGATGGGAGCCCAACACGCAGTGGATGGGCAGCCATGGTCAGCTGCCATTGGGATGATCTGTTAAGGATGGCCTACTTTTACTGATGTACCTGGTAAGAACAATTACACTCCTTTATTTCATGGACTGGGACAAATCACTATTTGTGGGAGCTCATTACCTTAGTCCTTTTTTATGTGTCTGCTTTTTTGCAGTTTCATATAGAAGCAGGATTTGTCCCCCTCTGCTCAGTGGGCAAAGTTCCATATTTTGAAAGGTGGCCTTTTTGTTCATATGATGGGCACAAAATGTAACCCAAGTGTTGTGGGAGTGGCCTCTGAGGAGGTCCTCGGATCTTGGGAATAATATTGAATTTAAAGGCTGATTATATTTAGTGCAACTGGGCACCCATCACATATGAGTGTACATTTTATTTTGATATAGAGATATTAAAGTGTTTTAAAGTTTACTCCGAAATCCAGAGAAGTGTGAATGGTATTTGGAGTCCATCAAGTTGATCTTCAGCATCCACATTAGGATGAAAAGCGCAGTTAGACCAAACATAATACTATGTAAGGCTACACTGCTGGAGGTGAGCAGACATCTGGCGGTGGAGTTTTTGCACCTATCTGGTTTGGAGCACTTGGTGTTTATATAAGGAAAGAAGGAAGCACTGCAATGAAGATAAATGAACTTGTATACACATTTTTTTGTGATTGATTTACATTTTTTTGTGATTGATTTACATTTTTTTGTGATTGATATACATTTTTTTAATTTACATTTTTGTAATTTAATATTGATGCTGTAGTGCTGCACTAATCACTGTATTTGTTGTGGGAGTCCTGACACACATTCAGCTTTAGAGTAGGTAATATAGTGAAATGGCCTATGTTCTTTTTCTAAAGCTGACACTTTTTTAGTATTGCTGTGTAGACACAAAATATGTTTTTTTATTTGACCATTCGCAGGTAATACTACATGGACTTTTCCCTTCCTATGACCACTGATATCCATCTAGGGCAAGACTAATGGTGCAAGAGCCTATTTTTCAATTTCCTAGTGTATGAGCATCTGTGCACCCCTGGTAAGATAACCCTCTATAACGACCCATGTATATTTGTTCTGCATATTGCTTTTTCTGTCATTAACTTTATTACTCTGACTGCTGGTTTATTAATAAATACTATTTCCCATTTATAGTGGCATCCTTTGCAGTATGCATAAGTACCCTGAGGAAGCCAAAATTCTGATGAAACATGTAGAGCTGAATTTCAATGCATAGATTTCTAATCTATGATATTCTGTGATGGTTTTATGTCCAATACTATAAAGTTTTGTTTTAATGTTTTGCATTGTAATTAAATTATTGATATTTTATCATATTCTCTCTTTTTGGAGTTATGTTTCTTAATTTGCTGTTTGATTTTAAGGGCATGTTCTGTATCTGAGAAATTATCAAAATTGGAGATAATGCAATATTTTGCAAATCATTTATTAACTAACACGTAGATCTAAATATTGTCACTCAAATCTTTATTAGCTAACTTTAAAAATATATGCAGCTCCCAATAATTTAATATCTTTGAACTTAAATAGCCTGTGTTGCAGTTTTAAGCTTGTGTAAAAAAAAAAGCACATTCAAAAACATTGCATTGATAATTGTATTAACATTCTCTAATTGCTTGCCAAATTTATTGGACCTGTTTTGACACTAAGCTTTGGACATGATCGTGTAGGCATGGGTGACACATGCAATCCCCAACTAAAATAACTATAGCTTAATAGAACCCAGTGGTAATCATAAAAAAATAATTTGGTTTTGAAATTTTGTTTTTTGACATAGCCAAAACTTGACTAAACAACTCAGAACCCACAGCAAGGATGCAGCCAGTGGAGTGGAGTGAGAGTCAGAACCAATGGACTGTAAAATTGTTTAGATTCAGTCACTTTTATGACTAATAAAAGTAACATAAACAAAACATTTTTTAAAAATTTAAGATGTCAGCCTCTGTTTAGCCCTTTTTCATTTAGGAAAAATAACAATCACATTTCAACAAATGTAAAAAACTGGGCGAATGTTGGAGTTATATGTATACAGCAGTGGATGACAGATGCAATAACCATTTGCCTTTTTCATGATCATATATTATGGCCATATTTATCAAATACAGTTACTTTCACAGTTTCTACTGTAGATCATTACCTACTGGGTATAGTACCACATGCAGGAGTAAACACTACATGTAAAAAAACTAAATATATCCCAGGAGGTGGCCACTGCTAATGACCAATTCCCCTCCACCACAGTGTGGAATAACTCATTTATTAGCCTAGCATCTAGGGGTTAGGACATGAAAATCTTGTGGAAATCAAAATTCCTTTTGGTTTTATTTAAAGAAAGTCACCGTCAGCGTGACAGGCTTGACAATATAGATCCGGGTAACCTCCCCAGTTGCAGCCATGTAGTTCCTTTTTGTGCAAGTTTGGCTGCAAATGCCTAATTCCCTTGTAGACAGTCTGTGGATTTTTTGCTCCATGGGGCATATATGACATCTCAGTTGGACAATTGGTCACCGTGTCCCCCTTACTGGCGAACCAGTGGTTTTCTGCCACTTTCTTGGGCAGACAACCTGGATTGCAAACAATGCTATACTGTGAATATGTAATTGGGGGTTGACCCTTCTTATCTGCCCCTCACCCTTTTCTGTCCCCACCCCATCCCCTTGCTTCTGTATGTTCTCATTGATGGAAACATGTAATTTTAGGGGATACTGGGTGTGGAGGCTTCTAAGTTCCCCCTTATGGGTGACCACTGGAGCTGGGAGGACAGCTGCTTGCATGTGTGAGGTGGTCATGGAACGTACAATCTGCTGGCTTCAGGGTCAGTTTGTATTACTTATTATAGCCTTAATTTGTTTCCAGTGTAAGCAGTGTAAACACCTCCATTTGACTTGGTATCCACTTCTTGCAATCTTCTGTACAGCAGAGCTCAGATTAAGACAGGGAGAAGCAGCAGATTCATTTGTGCTGTGATACACATGTGCTAGCAAGGGACATGGGAAGGGATTTATGTCAACAGCAGTGTGACAAATAGATGAGCTCAGTAGTGTTCTGTCCAGTGAAAGGCTGGGAAGGGACAAGGCTTGTAAATGGTACTTTACTGCAGGAGAGACAAATTAGGTTTTCTGCCCTGCTAGATAATGTTTTGGTGTATGGCAGAGCTGTTTACCTTACAGGACTGTGCTGTGAGGCAGAGCTGTGTAAATCCCAAAATTGGATACAAATTCTTTCACAGGTAACACAACCCCGTATATATGTTTTTAATCTGGGTGGTTATCTTTTTAGCATAGGGTATAGTGTTAAATTAATCAGATTAAACTAATTTTGAAATACTGCATGTGCTATGCATGCATGTCTCATAAATTTGTGTTATCATGTAATTACTTTAAAATGTCCTTTCACGAGAGTATTTTTAACATCTCACAATAAAGAGTGTGCTGTGTTGTAGAACATTTGGATAGGAAACTAATGACTAATTCAAAAAGCCTGCTCAAAACCTATGGAGTATAAAACAATTAACTTTTATGGATATTTAAATTAACTTTTTCCCCTCTGTTCAGCAGAACAAAGGCATGATTTGATATTTTACCATCCACAAAGTAAGAAAGGAAAGGAAATATTGCTTACAATTGCAGAGCTTTCACAAAAACTGCTGATGTGACACCAGGATAATTAAATATACCAACCAATCAGACCAGGTTCATTAAGAATGGGAGCCAAACACATTTACCAATATACCTCTGTATCTGTTAAATTTATGCAAATAAGCTATTGTCTGCAGTATGAATGGTACAACTGAAAGATGACCTTTGCTAGCAATTTAAAACAGTTTGATCTAAAAGTTGCTTATCAAAATTCAATATATTAACAAATATGAGTAATTACGGGATTTTTTGTGAGGCAGATGCTATAGATAAGACTCATTTTAATTTCTTGATATCCTTAACCTTTTTTATACTTTGAAAAAAGTCTAAACACTGATGAAAATAAAGATGATAAAAATGGGGTGGGGTGGTGCATTGCTAATTGGGCATTATGACAAGGTGGGGTATTATAGCAGGGTTACACAATGGTAGTGGCTATTCTTGGCAGCTGCTGGTGCTGATAGCTAGTTGTAACAATGGCAATAGTGGTGTTTCTATTTTGTAGCATCGTTGATGGGCAGCAGAAGGTATCAGCTTATCCAGGCCTCATTTATTTTGGTTCAGGTCAACTTCTTGATTATAGAGACAGTCTTGGTTCTTGATGATGCCATCCATCACAATAATTACTGGGGCACTAGCAAAAGAACATCTGTATCTAAGAGATTTATGTCCACAAATCATAACCCTGAACAAAACAAGATAAACCATAAATATCTTGTCTAATAATCCACAAAACAAGTTGTATATAGCAGCCAGGGCCACACCACATAACCAGCATACAGGACAAGAATGACACCAGTGGAAAATAATATTTATATTGACAAGGAATGGCTATAACGTATGGATGTGGTTAAGCTAGGCTCTGTGTAGATAAATATGTATTTAATGATGACATTGGTGGTCTAGACAGATTAGAATATCAGGACACTTGTTAACATTAAGCAAACCGACACATTGCTATGGAATTTCCATTTTATGGCCACATTTAGCAGATTTCCGTAATATGAAGTCCTATCTTAGGATAACATCAATATGTTATGTGTAATTTTTTATTTCCTGTCCAATGATACATTGTATCAAAAAGGACCTGGACTCTGGAACTTGTGCACATGAAAGCTGAGCAGAGGGCAAACAACTAGTCATAAGTTTTATCTGTGGAGTCCATGCAGCTGAACTTTTCCCATTATTGACTTATCAAGACTTGTTTACAGTGTGTCTCTGTGTTCAGGCATCCATGAGTCTTTTCTTCTTTATGTTAAAGATGCCCTCCTGATAACCCATGATCTGATAATTGGTGCAGTATTGAAGAAGCACCAGGAAGGTTCTGTTATGAATGTACCTTGGATCCATTTTGATGCGTTTGCTAATCTGATCTAAAAGTTGAAAACATTAATGCAAACCCCACTAAAGTCAGTGGAGGACAAATCCAGAAATTAATTTCTGTCCATTTTAGCTAAAAGGAATAGGATTGGCAGAAAAGGGGAATGAAGAGTTGGAGGACATCTAAAAAAATACAATTGCGTAGGAGCAGCTCTTTTAATATTGCTTAAAGTGAAACATTAAAAATGCACCTTTTTTTCAATAAACATGCTTGGAGGATGCCTTAAATCTGTACAATGTACTACAGAAAAAGTGACAATTACAAAGAAAAAATAACATTTAAATTGCTAGCCACTAATTGACAAAGGGATTCTCTTCATCCATACCAGACCCTTCACCTAGATGAAGTGTTGGTAAAGATTACAAGTGGGATTCCATACAAAAAGTGAGAAAATATTTGCAGGGTCCCCCCAAATCCACACCAGACCTTTACCTAAGTATGCAGTCTTGCTGGCCAGGAAAGGGGGAGGAGGGCAGTGAGCTGATGAGCCCCTACCAACTTATACCAGGTCACATGCCCTCAACATGAGGAGAGTACCTTGCAGGGGATGATGAGGACAAGATCCTCTTCCTCGCAACCCTGGCCCAGTAGTTGGGGGGATCTGTGGAGGAAAGTTAACAAATTGTGTAAGCCCACTTTAAAATTAGTGGGTCCCCAGATACCACTGCCCATGTATATGGGTAGGAGGTACAAATCTCTCCTAATTATTCATTCACAAAAAAGTAAAATGTGAATAAACACTTAAAACACACACAGTTGCAAAGTCCATTATTAAAAAAAATTTCCATCATCAATCATGCTGTCCAGTGATGTAGATTGAGGTCAATCATGTTGAACAACACCAGCTATTTACCAAAACAAAGAAAAAGAATGCCAACACGTCCACTTCCAACAATGGTTTACTACAAATGAGAGCTCCTGGCCCTTTAGCTCTCTTACATCTTCAATGCAGATCTTTAGAGGGAACTTAAAATGCACTTGACTCAGTTTTACCACTGCTATTTCATACATTCTTATAAACATCCAGAATCTGGATCTGGATCCAGGTCTGTAATAGTTTAACAGCCATATGGAAGTTGCGCTCAAGTAGTAGCCCTGGCCGCTTGTAAAAACCACCTGGAGAACCAGAAAACAGACACAATCAACACTAAACCCAAAAGAGCTTAGAATCTACCACTGTATGTTTAGTGCTCATTTCCACCATCGTTCTAAAGCACAAACGAGGCAACTTGCTGTGGATGACAAAAGACCAACATAAATAATTTTCTAAGACAGCTTTATTAAAATCAACAAAGTCAATTATCTACAACATCCACATACTGCATATTCATATAATTCACATGATTGTATGCATCACAGGCAATAAAACACTTTACCAATAATGACGGCAATCCTGGGAAAAACTCTCTTGTGTCAGTTGTTGTGCTATACAGGGCTATGCCAGTAACCCCGCTGGATAGGATATGGCAATACAAGTCGGGATAACTGTCCCTGGAAATGGCGCCAAAGAAGTGTCATCAGTAAGTGGCTAGAAAACCCTGAGAGGAAACTGCTACTAGTCAGAATTGTGAGGCCATGACAACAAACATAGGGGTAACCATGACAATGTGTTTCACGCTAAAAAGCGTTGTTGTTTTTTTTTTAAGTCACATGATTACTTTCAATTGATTACATTTATACAGGCCAGTAAAGGGTGGACTGGCTTCTTAAAGGCACATATCAAGTTTCTCCCATCATTAAAAAATAGTACAGATAGTAGGAATGGGACTTTTAAGGTGTAAAGGTTATAAAGGTTATAATTAAACATGTAATAGTTAAAATGTTACAAAATATTATTGCTGTAGGTATTTAAAATCAATAAAAAAGTTGTGTAAAGATAATGATGAGAATTGTGATTATTTCACTTAATCTTTTACATGTTTTGCCATCCTGGCTTCATCAGGAAGTGTTCATGTGTGAAGAACATGAAATATACATCAGCCCTACAGACTCCGCACCCACATTGTGAGAAACTTCGCCAAGATGGAAAAAGGGAAAATCCCCATCATTGCCAAAAAGACCAAAATAACATAGATTATTAAATAATTTGCAGTAAAATTATAATAAATATATAAATAAAAACAATAAAAGGCAATAAACATTTGAAGCATCAATAAATAGAAAAAAAGGAAGGACAGTTATCAAAGAAAAAAGAAAGCAAAAACATTTAATTATAAAAAGTATATAAACAAAAACAGAATTATTTTGGCAACAAGTAAACTTATAACTAACAACTGTTACCGTTTATCTGTGGTGGGCTGTATTCCTCATGAGTCAAAGGTAATATCCCCTAAAGATGACAATAATAATCCCAGGATTAAGGTGTAAAATGCAAACAGGAAAAGATATATATATATATATATATATATATACTGTATATATATATTTATGGCAGTGTAAAACATAAATAATGCAGCAACTGGAGCAAGTGATGAATTGTTTGATATGGAATTATTTCCCCTCTCTATCCACAATACTGGAGTGTCCAAAGCAAATAGACTGGCAAGTGAGGCAGCCTCTATCCCCTGAAGACTCTGGTTACAGAGAGATGTGTTGGGTGCAGCGCCTGCATATAACGTCATCGCGCATGCCAGCCAAAGACTCGGTGGTGTTTTGTATCTCTGTTATGCTGATATGTTTACATATCCTGTAAGTGTTTGTCTATTTTATTAAAAGAAGCAGTTTCATATAATACTGCACTATGGGGTTGCCCTGCTTAGACACCTGAGAAGTCTCTAGCCTAAATTTTGACCAGAGTGAGTGGTGCTGATGGTGCCGCAAGGCAAACCATGATCTCTTTGTAGGATCTGATTATATGGTAAGGAGCTTGTTAATCTTTTCGTGGCATGATCTGGTGGCACCCTGTCATTTGTTACAGTAAGATATATGCTCCCTTCACCTGGAAGTTGGTCACACGTTGGGATTCTTCTTTATTCATTTGGATTTTTATGAATTTGGACTCTTTTCCTTTATTTTTATTTATTTTGTTATGAATATGGATTGAATTATTATTTTTATGAATTTGAGACTTTATATATATTCATATCTTTATTATTAAGGAACTTAATTTATTTCTTGCACTAATGTTTTTGAACTTTATGCACTGATTTGTATTGTTCACACTGAGTTTTCAGGAAATGGATGGTATAAATTTTCATATTTGGATGAATTCTCAGCACTTTCCATTTTAATCTTAAAAATATTCATGTGATATTGATTCCTTAAAGGGACAGTCCATTTGAAAAGTGGGTTAAAATAATTTTGTGCATATTTTGTATCTGAAAGATTTTTCTAGGTGCAGCAGTGTTGATTTATCACTTAACACAAAATTGTTTCTGTTTCTTTATTATTATTATGGATGTGATATGACACAATAGAAATCCTGCTGTCTGCGCTGATCTTTTCCACTGATGCAACCTCTTACACTCGTTGCATAGTTGCAGTGAAGCAGTCTGGTCCACTTATATTGTCATCTTTCTTCTGCATGTAGGAGACTGATGACATCATCAAAACCACTTGACTGATGGCCAAGGACTGCATTTTAATGCTAAAAGGTACAGTTTTCAAAGAATGAAGTTGTTGCTGTATGTAATAATATGTTAGGAACAGGGACGGACTGACAACTCATGGGGCCCCCGGGCAATAGGAAATCATGGGGCCCCTGTGTCCTCAGGCAAACTCAAGCCACACCCATAAAAGCATATGAAAGGAATCAGGGGCATCTTATGGGGCCCCCTACTGACCCCAGGCCCTCGGGCAGTGCCCGAGTGGCTAAATGGTCAGTCCGCCCCTGGTTAGGAATTTATTCATTCAAACTCGTCAAGTTACTGAAAGGTCCACTTTTATAATATAAGTTGTAACACAATATAAAGCACAAAAGTAAGAGTTACTACAGTATACCTGAACCATAAAAAGAATGCTGCTTGTAATATGGTAATTTGTGATCATGAGTCAGGGCCTTCTCAAATGCGGGAAATGCCCAACCCATTGTGATTGGGTGATGCCATATGGCAGGTATGGCACAGGGGCCAGCCATTTGAGAGATTGTTAGAAGAAGGATAAGCATACCCATGTAGTGACAGTGTGTGACTTTGCCCCTATAGGAGGAACCCTAGATTAGTAGACAATCAGAACAGGTGAACATATCCAAAATTCACTCTAGAAATGAACACTACACTTAAATAAAAATCTGGTGCAGCTGTGCATGGTAGCCAATCAGTTTCTAATGCAGGCCATAGACGGGTCGAAAATTGGCCGATTTTTCTTTAAAAAAACAAAAAATCGGTCGTTCAAGCAGCCGACGTTATCAGCAACGGTGAAAAAAATCGTCCGATTTTCATCCCGTCTACAGCCGGCAAAAAGTGTCCCTGCAGAGAGCTCCACTATTTCTTTGACAGTTCCATGACATTTATAGCGGTTGCAACAATGTATCTATTTGTATCCATTTAGGATACAGATGTTTTTATTCGGAAACAAATAGATACATTGTTGCAACCGCTATAAATGTCAAGGAACTGTCAAAGAAATAGCAGAGCTCTCTGCAGGGACACTTTTTGCCAGACTGGAATTCCTCTTCTTCTTCATCCTCTTCTTCTTCCTCCTCTTCTTCTTCCTCTTCTTCATCTTCATCCTCTTCTTCATCTTCTTCATCTTCCTCTTCTTCATCTTACTCTTCTTCATCCTCTTCTTCTTCTTCTTCATCCTCTTCTTCTTCTTCATCCTCCTCTTCTTCATCTTCTTCATCCTCTTCTTCTTCTTCTTCTTCTTCCTCTTCTTCTTCTTTATCCTCTTCTTCTTCCTCTTCTTCTTCCTCTTCTTCATCCTCTTCTTCTTCCTCTTCTTCATCCTCTTCTGCATCCTCTTCTTCTTCTTCCTCTTCTTATTCTTCATCTTCTTCCTCTTCTTCTTCATCCTCTTCTTCATCTTCTTCTTCTTCATCCTCTTCTTCTTCTTCTTCATCCTCTTCTTCTTCATCCTCTTCTTCTTCTTCATCCTCTTCTTCTTCATCCTCTTCTTCTTCTTCCTCTTCTTTTTCATCCTCTTCTTCATCCTCTTCTTCCTCTTCTTCTACTTCTTCTTCTTCCTCTTCTTCTTCTGCCTCTTCTTCCTCTTCTTCTTCTTCCTCTTCTTCTTCTCCATCCTCTTCTTCTCTTCCCCTTCTCCTTCTTCCTCTTCTTCTTCATCCTCTTCCTCATCCTCTTCTTCTTCTTCATCCTCTTCTTCTTTTTTCTTCTTTTTGTCTTCCTCTTGCAGGTCACTGCTCATGTGCAGATTTTTTTATCGGTAAAAGATCGGCCGATTTGCCCATCATTGGCGCAAAAATCGTCCGATCGGCAAAATCGGCCGATTATTTTCCAACTTTACCGATAAAAAAAATCTGCCAAAATACAGAAAAACGGCCGAACATTTAGCCCACTAACAATCCGAAAATCGGCCGATTTTATTTCAGCTTGTTCAATTACGCTTTGACAATGAAACCTGGAAACTGATTTTTTTTCACTGCAGAGCTGCAGCAGATTTTTGCACTCTCCAGTTTTAGTAAATCAACCCTATATTGCTATACATGCAGTAACAAAGTTTGCATACCCTGGCAGAAATCATTACATTTTGGCACTGATATTGAAAATATGACTGATCATGGCAAAAAAACTGTCTTTTATTTAAGGATGGTGATCATATGAAGCCATTTATTATCACACAGTTGTTTGGCTCATTTTAAATCATAATAACAGAAATCATCCAAATGGTCCTGATCAAAAGTTTACATACCCTGGAATGTTTGGGCTTGGTACAGACACACAAGGTGACACACACGGGTTAAAGTAGCAATTAAAGGTTATTTTCCAACATCTGTGGCTTTTTAAATTGCAATTAGTGTCTTTGTATACATATTCATAGGAGTTGATTTACTAAAGGTAAATATACTGTGTACTGCACGTGCACCTGCAAGTGTACTGTAAGTGCAGTTGCTTAAGATCTGAGGGGAAGGTCTGAAATGAGGAGAAGCTCTGCTGATTTCTTTCATGCAGTCATGTGCAAGCAAAAATGCTTTTTTTTTTTTATTATCCTTGCATGTTCCCCTTAGACCTAGAGCAACTGCACTTTCAGTGCACTTCCAAGTCAACCCCAATGAGTTTGTTAGCTTTCATGTGGATGCACTGAGCAGGCTAGATACTGAGCCATGGGCAGCAGAAAAGAACTGTCAAAAGACCTGCGTAACAAGGTAATGGAACTTTTTAAAAATGGAAATGATTTAAAGATATCCAAAACCTTGAATATGCCAGTCAGTACTGTTCAATCACTTCTTAAGATGTGGAAAATTTGGGGATTTGTTAACACCAAGCAAAAATCAAGTAGACCAAGAAAGATTGCAGCCACAGATGCCAGAATAATTGTTCAGGATATAAAGAAAAACCCACAGGTAACCTCAGGAGAAATACAAGCTGCTTTGTACAAAGATGGTGTGCTTTTTTAAGGAGCACAACACAACGATACTTGAACAAAAATGAGCTGCATGGTCAAGTTGCCAGGAAGAAGCCTTTACTGTGCCAATTTCAAGAGTATTGTGTAACTACAGGGTGGTGCTGTGGGTGCACTGATGTACAGTGTACTACATCCTAAGGATTAAAGTTCAAGATCAGAGTTAGGAGAATATGGACTTTTTAGGCACCAATAACCCAAATTTTTTTTCTTAAAAACCTCCACTTTTATTCGATATAAAACAATATAAAATCTTAAAAAAATACCACATATAATATAGCAAAAACATAACTATAGGATATTGCTCCTCATAGGTCAGATTAATCCCGGATTAGTGATGGTAATTACACATAGTGCAACAAAACTGTAACAACGAAAAGTCAGAGAAGGCTGTAACCCAGGCTAGCTTTACTCAGCTCAACATGTTTCGCAACTGTGCGCTTCTTTATGAGCTTTTTTTACAATATTTAAGTAGGTAAAAATATACAGTCAGTACATATTTGGGAATAACAGAGTATCATAAATTGACTATAATCAACTTATTAGACTTACAAAAACATAATATGTGAAAACTATATAAGATGGATGGGAACAAAGGTCAACATGGTCACCAAGTCCTAAGGCTGAAGCAGGGGCACATCTACAGGTGACAACCAAGGGCATAGCTGTTACATTATGCAGTATATATTCTGATATATAAAGTGCAGAATCTTCTGAGCTGCTATGCCAAATCAGTAATACAAAATAATATTTATATTACAAAACTGCACTCCCTTGGCATCAGGGACGCTGCTCTCTCCTGGTTCTCCTCCTACCTATCCCAACGCTCCTTCAGCGTCACCTATAACACTGCCACCTCCCCCTCTCTGTTGGAATCCCCCAAGGTTCTGTCTTTGGACCCCTCCTCTTCTCCATCTACACCTCCTCCCTTGGCAAACTGATACACTCCTACGTCTTCAACTATCACCTCTATGCCGACGACACACAAAGTTACCTCTCCACCCCCCACCTCACCTCCTCATTCTCCGCCCGCATCGCCCACCTCCTGAACGACATATCAGACTGTATGTCGCTCCATTTCCTCAAGTTAAACCTGTCCAAAAGCGAGTTCCTGGTTTTCCCCCCAGCCCGCGCCACCCCTTCATCCTCTCCATCACTACTAGCAACGCCACCATCAATCCCACCCCACACGCAAAAGTCCTGGGTGTCACCCTGGACTCAAACCTTTCCCTCCAACCTCATGTGCAATCACTATCAAGGTCATGCAGGCTCCACCTCCGCAACATCTCCAAGGTACGTACATTCCTCACCCCAGACACTACTAAACAACTCGTACACTCCCTCATCATCTCACGCCTGGACTACTGCAACTTCCTTCTCACTGGCCTACCCAAACAAATGCTATCCCCACTCCAGTCTATCCTGAATTCAGCAGCTAGACTCATCCACCTCACCAACCGCGCCACATCTGCCACCCCCCTTTGCCAATCCCTTCACTGGCTCCCGATTGCCCAGCACATCAAATTCAGATTACAAAGTCTGACCTACAAAGCCACTCACAACGCCTCCCCAAACTACCTAACTGACCTGATACCCAAATACCACCCTACCCGTGCCTCCTACTCTCTAGCTCCCTGGTCTCCTCATCCCACGCCCGACTGCAGGACTTCTCCAGGACTTCCCCCATCCTCTGGAACTCCCTACCCCAATCCATCAGACTGTCACCTACCCTCCTCACCTTCAGGCGCACCCTGAAAACCCATCTCTTCAGGGAAGCCTACCCCACCCTCACCTAACAACCGATCTCCTCTACTTCTCCCACCACTCCATCCCCCACAGCCACTTCCTCCTGTACCACTTCCCCTCCCTCCTAGATTGTGAGCTTGAAATAGAAGGCCCTCGAACCCCTCGTGTATTGTACTGTTACTGTTTTGTCTCATGTTCTGTCCCCCTTGCTATTGTACAGCGCTGAGCAAACCCTTTGGCGCTATATAAATACTGTATAATAATAATAATAATAATATTGTCCAATGAGCATGAGTCTCCACCACTTTCCTAGCTGTCCTCCCCCATCAGATAAATACTGAAAAGAGATGACCAAAACGTGGTTTACCCTTACAAAACTTTTATTGATAAAACAATATCCAGTTTTCCACTCACATGTATGATGTAAAATATTGCATCTTATAAAATAACTCCAAAAAGGCACTGCTACTGATATGGATCTTCAAACCGCTCATCTGCAGCCAGCTGTACCGCACTCTCCTATCCTACGAGCGTTGCAACATCAAAGGGGCTATCTGATGGAGGAGGACAGCTAGGAAAGTGGAGGAGACTCATGCTCATATGAGATCATACATTAGTCCATTTAAGAGACACATGCTATATATGACCTCACTTAGCAGTTTGGTCATGTACACCAGGTATGAGCACATGTGATGGAGGTGTACACACATTGGTTTTCAGTGCATAACCGCACAAGGTGTTTCAAGAAGTTAAGATTTTATTTGAAATTCAAGCATCTTTGAAGATATACAATCATATAGAATATCAATATATGGACACTTATTAAAAGACATTTATGTTGGTTGTTTTGGTTTAAATCAGATGTGAAGCAAGGCACTTGATATATATCCTGATGTTGCTTAAAGCAGACTGCTGCTTAATAGTTATTTTTTAACACTTACTTTATAAATTGTCAGCCCAGGGAAGACCCAAGCATGGATGCGAGCAATTTCACATACATCAAAAATTTCTAATGGAAAGATCTATATTGTGCCCTAAAGATAATAATATTATTAATAATGATAAACAAATTACCCCTGAAGGAGTAGTGCATAACACCACAGCATGTCCAGACTCCATTCACAAGTTTAAGATTGACTTAATTTAAGGGAAATAGAGATATACCTAAATCCAAAAGCAGCAGATTTTATTTTTATGCTTTCCTGCAAAACCTCCAAAGTGTCAAACATAACTGGAAGTGTAAAGGTTGATCATTGTGCCTTAACAGTTTAAGTTTAAGTTTAGGCAAGTCTGTGAATTGGCATCTGAAACAGAATACATGGTCCCAGCTAACAACCATGACTTGCTCCATAGAGCCATCTAACATGCAGAGCAATACAAGTCACAAAGCAAAAAGCAGCTTAACAGTGTTAATGGGACATTAATGTAAACAACATCCTGCTGAAGTCACCCATCATTGCTTCGCTCTATTGGCCCTCGCTCTTTATATGCAGGAAGCGACCAACCTGAAGGCCAGCATGTGATGTTATTACACAGGACTCATGCGCATCACCACAATGGTCTGGCCATCGGCCAGAGCGATGCCTTACACCACCACCAAGAAGAGGGGCACACACATTTCAGAAAAGGTCAATCAATGGCAAGAGTGCCCTCTGGCTGAGCCTCCAGACACTGCAGCTCTACTGAGGGACACCGAGTGGTCCTAAAAGGGGGACAAGCTCCAACGATCCAAGGAGGATAACAGCGGCACCTTCAGCCACACATCCGCCACATGAAAGGAACTCATTCCATGTCAACCTCCATGCCCGCATCCAACTGTACACAATATTTATACAGCAAAGACACTCAGTAACAACAAAGACAGATCTAAAAAAACTCATGAATATCATTTAAACATTAAAAGTTATAAATAGCTCATATAAGAGTATCATAAATGTAGGTACAGAAAAATAGGCCAAAAAGCATATAACTACATATTGACCCAGTTACTAATTAGTAAGAAAAAATGGAAAGGGATATAATGCATATTCCAGTCACCAGGTAAATAAATGTTATTTTATTAAAGGTAAGAAAGTAAAAAATAAAGAATACAAAACTTGATGGTAAACAAAAACTGTGCGCATTTCAAAACTATTGCCTCTCAGCACACAGATTTAATTTAATAAAAAAGGTTTATAAGATTTATGCCTTGTGGCTGGGTTGCATTTAATCACTCGATCCATAGTGTGTCCCGCTGTAAGATTTGTTTATCCCAGTTACCTCCTCAACAATCTTTAGAAATTACCTCTAGAACTATGAACTAAACATAGGAGGTATCAAATCTGTAATAAAGGTCAAGATGTCGGCTATCGGGAGTAATAATTTTTCCATTTGAGGAATAGTAGATGTGGTCATTCAGTCTTTGTTTCAGTTGGCGGATAGTTTTTCTGACATAGAATGCCCCACATTTACATGACATTAAAATTACATTAAATGCACTAGTCATTGTGTGTTAAAATCAGCATAGAAATGAGGGATACAGTTTTCACCATTTGGGGTGAGTAAACTGGGTACCTGGGATAACCCATGGACAATGGGGGTAATGTCTACATCTAAATATCCCCCTTGGTTGTCTATCTTTTGTGTAAGTGGGAATATAATTGCTAGCTCTTATTTTGTCACGTAGGAAAGTAGCCTTAGAAAATAATTTTGGTGCGTCTTTGAAATATTTTGTCAAAATAATATCTTCCAACAGCAAGTTCCAGGTATAATGCATGCAAATCCTGGTTTTGAGATGAATACCTAGCGATTAAATTTGACCGTAGATCGATTCGATGTACATGTATTGGGCTGGAAGAGTAATGAAGTTCTATTTGTTTAAGTGCCCTATTATACGCTTTTTGTATGAGGGATTTACTATAGCCCCATTGTAAAACAAAACCACAAGTGCTATGTTTTGCAGAGGGGTCAACATGGCCTGTAGTCATGAATAACATCCCCCACTGTGAAGCATAATTATATTTATTATTTATGCACATGTACTGTATGTGGCTGGTGCGAGCTGCTTTTTTTAGGTGATTGAGAAATTGCTCGTGAGAAATATTTTTCTCTATCCCCCACTGTGAAGCATTGTGGAGACTCACTGATATTTTGGGGAGGTGTGAGCTCTAAAGGCATGGGGAATCTTGACAAAATTGTAGCTCCAGAACACATATGGATCCTCCCTCTTAAGCACTGACATCAACCTTGGGTGTAGTAATACCTCCAGATCCAGAGACCCTCTCGCCCCAAATGATAGGTAGACAGGGATCCCCCTCCTGGTTCCAGGTACCCCAAAATTGGAAGGTGTAGATCTGCAACCCTCCAACAGGAGAGTCAAGGAAAAAAAAGGGGAACGCCAATAGTGTGGTAGGTTCAGAACTTTATTGTAGCAACACTCATAAAGCCAGGGTCACATATACATACAGTCATGGCCGAAATTGTTGGCACCCTTGATATTTCTCCAGGAAATCATGTATTTCTCACGAAACGTATTGCATTAACACATGTTTTGCTATACACATGTTTATTCCCTTTGTGTGTATTGGGACAAAACAAAAAAAGGGAGGAAAGAAAGCAAATTCGACATAATGTCACACAAACCTCCAAAAATGGGCTGGACAAAAGTATTGGCACCCTTTCACAACTGCGGATAAATAAGAATGTTACAAGCATGTGATGCTCCTGTAAACTCACCTGGGGCAAGTAACAGGTGTGGGCAATATAGAAATCACACCTGAAAGCAGATAAAAAGGAGAGACGTTCACTTAACCTTTGCATTGTGTGTCTGTCTGTGCCACACTAAGCATGGACAACAGAAAGAGGAGACGAGAACTGTCTGAGGACCTGAGAACCAAAATTGTGGCAAAATATCAACAATCTCAAGGTTACAAGTCCATCTCCAGAGAACTAGATTTGCCTTTGTCCACAGTGCGCAACATTATCAAGAAGTTTGCAACCCATGGCACTGTAGCTAATCTCCCTGGTCGTGGACGGATGAGGAAAATTGATGAAAGATTGCAACGCAGAATAGTCCGGATGGTGGATAAGCAGCCCCAAACATGTTCCAAAGACATTCAAGCTGTCCTGCAGGCTCAGGGAGCATCAGTGTCAGCGCGAACTATCCGTCGACATTTAAATGAAATGAAACGCTATGGCAGGAGACCCAGGAGGACCCCACTGCTGACACAGAGACATAAAAAAGCAAGACTACAGTTTGCCAAAATGTACTTGAGTAAGCCAAAAGCCTTCTGGGAAAACGTCTTGTGGACAGATGAGACCAAGATAGAGCTTTTCGGTAAAGCACATCATTCTACTGTTTACCGAAAACGGAATGAGGCCTACAAAGAACAAAACACAGTACCTACGGTAAAATATGGTGGAGGTTCAATGATGTTTTGGGGTTGTTTTGCTGCCTCTGGCACTGGGTGCCTTGACTGTGTGCAAGGCATCATGAAATCTGAGGATTACCAAAGGATTTTGGGTCGCACTGTAGGGCCCAGTGTCAGAAAGCTGGGTTTGCGTCCAAGATCCTGGGTCTTCCAGCAGGACAATGACCCCAAACATACGTCAAAAAGCACTCAGAAATGGATGGCAAAGAAGCGCTGGAGAGTTCTGAAGTGGCCAGCAATGAGCCCAGATCTAAATCCCATTGAACACCTGTGGAGAGATCTTAAAATTGCTGTTGGGAAAAGGTGTCCTTCCAATAAGAGAGACCTGGAGCTGTTTGCAAAGGAAGAGTGGTCCAAAATTCCGGGTGAGAGGTGTCAGAAGCTTATTGATGGTTATAGGAAGCGACTGATTTCAGTTATGTTTTCCAAAGGGTGTGCAACCAAATATTAAGTTAAGGGTGCCAATACTTTTGTCCAGCCCATTTTTGGGGTTTTGTGTGACATTATGTCATATTTGCTTTTCTGCCTCTGTTTTATATTTGTTCCAATACATACAAAGGGAATAAACATGTGTATAGCAAAACATGTGTTAATGCAATACCTTTTTTGTGTGAAATACTTGATTTTCAGGAAAAATATCAAGGGTGCCAACAATTTCGGCCATGACTGTACATACACTATTAGCCAATAAGCGGACATGTAAGTATGAGAAAAAATTGTACTAACCCGGCAGTGGTAAAGATTAGAGACCACTGGACCTCCTCGTGGTCTCAGTGGTCAGGAAGTCACACTTGCTAATGGCTCCTCCTAGGAGGAGACTAAAGACTTGATGTGACTAAAGACTTGATGAACTATTTTAAATTATGTTATTTTAAATCACATCACAGCGCTGCACTATATATATACCATATTTCTGTTATGAGGTCCGATGATTCCTTGAAGTGTTCCAGCTGCTGATTTCTCTGAGCGCTCGCTATATATCAAATTTTTTAATCTTGACAAAATTGATGGATAGACGAATGCAGCATCTATGAATGCAGTTATCAGAAAATACTGGCAGGCAATTTGCATTCTCCTGCACAAAAGCTGCTCATGGGATGCTCTTAGACTTTCCAGCATGACAATGACCCTAAGCACGAGGCCAAGATGACCCTCCAGTGGTTATAGCAGAAAAAGGTAAAGGTTCCAGAGTGGTCATTACAGTCTACCGACCTTAAAGTGCACTGGTTCTGCACATAGCAGCCCCATCCTTCTCTTCTTTCCTGTGGCGGTTCTTGTTCCTCCCCCCTACTGAGTGCCCCCAGAGCAACTTGCTTGCTCTGGGGGCACTCATGTGTGTGTTCACTCCCAAGCTTCTTTTGTGTATTTATAAGACACAAAGCGTGACTCGGCCCCGTCCCCATCCCCGGTTCCCTCCTCAATGTCTGTGATTGACAGCAGAGGGAGCCAATGGCTCCCACTGCTGTGTCTCAGCCAATGAGGAGGGAGCAGGGACAGGACTGAGTCACACTTTGTGTTTCTCATAAAAACACAGTGGTGGCTTGGCAGCCACTGCTCTTGTGCACATTGCTAGATTGGGATAAGGCAAAGGTAAATATTGGGGGGGCTAAGAGGGGAGCTGCACACTGAAGATTTTTACCTTCATGTATAGAATTCATGAAGATAAAAAACATTCAGGATTTGGAACCACTTTAATATCATTGAGCCACTCTGAGATCTCGAACATGTGGCTCATGCAAGATGACCACAGACTTTGAATGACCTGGAAACATTTTTCTAAGATGATGGAGCAGTTATACCACCTGCAAGAATTCAGGGCCTCATAGACAACTATTACAAAAGACTGCATGCTGTAAATGATGCTCTGCATGATGCATTGTATTTCCAATAGTATTGGGACACTCCTCCAAATCATTGGATTCAGGTGTTCCAATCACCTCCATGGCCACAGGTGTATAAAATCAATCACTTAGGCATGCAGACTGCTTCTACAACATTTGTGAAAAAATGGGTCACTCTCAGGAGCTCAGTGAAATCAAGCATGGTTGCCACCTGTGCAATAAATCCATCTGTGAAATTTGCTTGCTACTACATTTTCCGCGGTCAATTGTTAGTGGTATTATAACAAAGTGGAAGCAACTGGGAACAAAAGCATGGAGTGGTATGCCACCTAAAATTCTGCGCACAGTGCACAGAAGTCACCAACTGTCTACAGAGTCAATAACTAAAGACCTCCAAATGTAGTGTGGCATTCAGATTAGCACAACAACAGTGCATAGAGAGCTTCATAGAATGGGTTTCCATTGCCGAGCAGCTGCCTCCAATCCTTATATCACCAAGTACAATGAAAAGCGTTGGATGCAGTTGTGTAAAGCATGCCACCACTGGACTCTAGAGCAGTGGAGACATGTTCTCTGGAGTGATGAATCACACTTCTCTGTCTGGCAATCTGATGGACATGTCTGAGTTTGGCGATTGCTAGAAGAATGGCACTTGCCTGACTGCATTGTGCTAAGTGCAAAGTTTGGTGGAAGGGGGATTATGATGTGGGGTTGTTTTTCAGGGGTTGGGATTGGCCCTTTAGTTCCAGTGAAGGGAACTCTTAAGGCATCAGCATATGAAGACATTTTTGAACAATTTCATACTCCAAACTTTGTGGGAACAGTTTGGGGATGGCCCCTTCCTGTGCCAACATGACTGTGCACCAGTGCACAAAGCAAGGTCCATAAAAATTTGGATGAGCAAATTTGGGGTGGAGGAACTTGACTGGCCTGCACAGAGTCCTGACCTCAAATCGATAGAACACCTTTGCGATGAATTAGAGCGGAAACTGCAAGCCAGGCCTTCTCGCCTAACATCACTGCCTGACCTCACAAATGTGCTTCTGGAAGAATGGTCATTCTTCCCATAGACACACTCCTAAACCTTGTGGAAAGCATTTCCAGAAGAGTTGAAGCTGTTATAGCTGAAACGGTGGACCAACTCAATATCAAACCCTATGGACTAAGACTGGGATGCCATTAAAGTTCATGTGCGTGTAAAGGCAGGCATCCCAATACTTTTGGCAATATAGTGTATTATGACATTACGAAAGGCAAGGTGATTGAGGGATGCTATGTATCAACTCGTATGCTTTCATATGTAGATAACTAAGGTGGAATCCTGTCCAGGTTTTCCTTGCCATCTTGACTGTGTTTCCAAAACAGATTTTTCTTTCCACTTGTGACCACGAGTAGGTGGTACAAATAAAGCTGAACTGGAGCAAGAGGTTGCTCTTGGCCTAGGACACCATACCTGAGAGAGAAAGCTGTTGATGTGAAAGTTTGCTTGAAAGGAAAAGGTTTGCACAATGTTTTGTTTTGATGGTGGCTGGGAGAAGCCCTTCACCTGTGAGATAGGAATCTCTGCTGTTAAGTTAGAGCCTGGATGGCAAGGATTTGTATTCTGTTTTATTTTGTTTCTTTTTCCATGCAACCTTTTAAATAAAACTGGCTACAAGTCAGACTTTTAAGGATGACTTGCAGTCTGGATTACCTGTTTTCCCAGGGAAGATGATCCCCATCTGAACTAACCCCCTCCCCACAGTAATATATATATATATATAGAGATATAGATATAGATATATATATATGCAAAGGCAGCACATAACTTACAATACAGATCATACAGTTCCTGTGCTTAGCAAAACAGATCCGACCCGTGTAAAAGGGACCTTAACCATACACACACAAACAAAGACAGTTGTTACTGCAACATTTGTCCCTAATGGATGATTTACCCTCACCTCTTGTTCTAGTGACAGCTGTAAAGTTTGGAATTTCCCTCACTTTCTGTCATGGTGACCACCAGAAAACAAATCTCCCTAGGGGAGACACATACATCAATGAAAATTTAAAAGAGGGTAACAGTCCTTTCCCACTCCCACAAAAAAAAAGTTTTGTCTTTAAATACACTTTAAAGAGTTTACTTTTTTGGTAATTTAATAGTTCCCACTGAAATCATTCAGGTAGCTATGTTACATAGTTTTAGAAGTAATAAAGTCAGTTTTATTCTTTTAGCTACAGTAACTCAGTTGGGCATACAGCATATCAGTAAATGTGTGATATGTTCAAATCCAGTGTTTTATTAACTTAACTTTGCTTTTTCATTAAATTCAGTAATAGCACATCTAATAAAATGTTCTTTTTGAAAAATTCTTTTCCTGCAGCATGTTCAATCTTGTCAGTATGCAGCAGCATTGGTCTATAAAATATTGACAGATTTGACAAATATTGGTACTTCAGTGCAACAGAGCAGAAAACTCAATATGAGCCAAATGACTTAAATTTACCACTACAGACAGTATTTTGTTGAATTGGCAACAAATGTAATATTTGCAAGGTTTCAACTCAACTTGATCTATCCAACACTGGCAAACCAAGATATCACATATTATAATTATTTTATTTATGATTTAAGTAAAAGCAGAAACTGTGCTGCATTACTGGAACACTCATCTATAATCTAATAACTATATTTATATTGACAAAAGCAATTTCAGGTTGTGTGCATAAGATTCTAGTAGTCATTTAATATATAACTAAAGGCAAATATAACCAAAGGCATTTTTGGATGGAATGGTTTTATAACACCTGTTAGATTTTAATTGCCATCAGTGTCCCCCATTAAATAAAGTCACCCTCTTTTTTTGCCCTGTTTAATGTTATTAATCAGCATGAAAGAAAATCTCAAATTTTGGATTGTCACCAGAACAGGAATGGAGGTAAAATCTTCCAATGAGGACACCTGATCTCATGATCCTGGTGAAAACCAGGGATTCCCTCACTTTACAGGGTTTTCCTCTCACTTACTGTTATGACTATGGGTAAACAATCTCCCCAATGGGACCCAGATAGCAAAAAACTATCAGGGTGTATTACCCTCCTTTACTCTATCCAAAGGAAACTGAAACAATTTCCCTTAGTTCTACTTTAACTATGGTAGGTTTGTACCAATGTGAGAAGGAGTTAATTAAAATGAAAACCTGGCTTAGACTCTACCCTGGTAACAATGTTGAAAAAATTTCAAAATGGCAAAAAATAAACCTATCAGGGTTTATTACCCTCCTTTACTCTGTCCAAAAGTAAAAAAAAATGCCTTCAGTTCTACTTTAGCTCTGTTAGGTATGTTTTAGCATGATGAGTAGGGGTTAATTAAAATAAATGGAAGATAAAAAAATGTTTTCCTAAAATTCCTCAAAAGGTAAACAACCTGTAGGTGTGTGGCTTGGAATGCCTAATAAAAAAAACATTCTTGCTTGAAATTCATTTAAAATCTGTATTTTATATTACAACAGATACAGCCAATGGGGTTGATTTAATAAATGTAAATATACTGTGCACTGCACGTGCAGTTGCTTTAGATTCGAGGGAACCTCTGAAATGAGGCAAAGCTCTGCTGATTTCTTTCATCCATTCCTGTGCAAGCAAAAATGTTGTTTTTTTATTTTCCTTGCATGTCCCCCTCAGATCTAGAGCAACTGCAATTTCAGTGCACTTGCAATGCAATTACAAGTGCACTTGGAGTGCACTTGGAGTGCACGTGCAGTGCACAGCCTATTTGCCTTTAGTAAATGAACCCCAATATGTTTTGGGGGACAAGACTCTCTTGGACAATTAGACAATTATTAGTGAAATGATCAGGCTAAAATGTTCTGGAAAGCTTGGAACTGGAGCTGAATCAAAGTCAGCATGTCATAAAAGTATATTACCAGCTGGCTGGATTTATAGAAGTAGTACATTAGCTAGATTTCTTTTTTTTTTTCAGAAAGCATAGGGTTTACTAAATTTAGGAGTTTTTGCTTAATGCAGGGACATTTCGATAACATTTTTATTTATAGCAAAATACAATGGTGGCATTAGAAATGGCAAAACTGAGGTGGTGTTTTTAAGTTTTTTCAGGGTGGAATAGGCTTTAAATGGTTCCTCTGGTTCACGCACATTATATCATCTGGATCATTTCACCAATAATCCTTGAAAAGAATCTTCCCCCCCCCCCAAAACACATTGGTTGTATCTCTTGTAGCATAAAATACAGATTTCAAATGAATTTCAAGTAAGAAGGATATTTTTACTGGCCATTCCAAACCACACACCTACAGGTTGTTCACCTGTTGAGGAATTAGACCAGAAAGGTAGCAGCCTAATGTCCAGAACTGGATCCATACCTCTACCATAAACTAAACTACAGCAAAGAAAACTAATTTCATCTTCCATTCATTTTAATAAACAAAACCACTAAATATCCTCAAAGTCCCACTATATAATTGCTTATTAGATACCTAGGGGAGTCGCCAAAGTTACATTACACATGAAAACATTACATAAAACCTGACTTAGATTCTACCTTGGTAACAATACAAAATTTCCTCCCATGACCATACTAGACCCCCCCTTTCACGTATCTAATTTACATGGGACAAGGCTGGACATATCAGCACTATGTTTTATATTTCAGTGCTCCATTATTCAGTTTATTGTTTCCATGGACTATTGTTGATGCTAGATGCCCTCTATGGATTATAGACTGTGGTACCTAATGGACATATTTACATCCTAAACTACATGGTACACATCTTTATACTACTAGTGGAATTGTATTAGTGTGAGGGAGGTATGAACATTTAACAGTCACCATAAAGCTGACATATGCATGTGGACAGTGAACTTATATTTGCTGCTATCGGGCGGTACAGATATTCATCCTCCTCTGGACCCTGAGACCCTGAGATTCCCTCTCTAGTGGAAAAACCAGTTTAGTTCATGTATGAACCATTTCCTTTAGAATTTCTGCTTACAATGTTTATGGATTACGATCCATCATCTTCATGGTTTTAGTGGCAGCTTCTTGCAGAATCACATGGGAGCAGTGCTCTACACTTAGAGTTTGATATACACTTTGAGGGTCATTTTCTGATTCAAGTACACTTACCAGCTCTCTGTCCTGTCACCTATGCAGTGGGTAATATATTTGTTTATGAAGAAGAATATTATAACTACAATCACAATCAGTGGAAGAAATAGAGGCCAGTTATGGTTCAGTGTTTTTATTCATCTTTTGTTATTGTTTGTATGTCATGTTTTGACCAAAACAATTTTAATGTTTCCTAATACAAAGTTTGAATTGTACATTGCGTGAGTATTGTTAGGCTGCACTAAGAGGGAAGACATTTTTTTGTTAATTTGATAATTTTCTTTTTTTTATTTGTTTTTTTGCATTGTTACCAGGGTAGAGTCTAAGCCAGGTTTTTATGTAATGGTTTTCAATTTAACTCCTACTTACATCGGTTCAGCATACCTACGAGACGTAAAGTAGAACTAAAGGCAATTTTTTTACTTTTTGGATAGAGTAAGGGAGGGTAATAAACCTTGATAGTATTGTGGGGTGTTTTTGGCATCTGAGTCCCATTGGGGAGATTTCTCATCACTTGCTGCCCCATAGTCAAAACAGGAAGTGAGAGGAAAACCCTACTTGAGACAGGTGGAATTCTGTAATATTAGGGAGATAATTTAACACTTTCTGAGTTCTACATAAATTAAGATCCAGTCACAATATTATAATCACACTGTTTGACAAAGGGGATAATATAGTGGTGTTAAACAAAATTACGTCAGAATGTGTCAGAAAAATCTTCCAAAATAGAGCCTGGTAAACTGAGATACTGGATTTGAAGTTACAAAAATATCAGAAATATGTTTGTAGTTGACTGGTCAGTCCCTTGGAAAGTAGAATACAATAAAGTAGAATACCTTAAAGTCTTACATACAAACATACTGAGCTTCTATACTTCCTCTGAGGTACACAAGTTAGTCAGGTATTCCCCCAGGGGACCTATTCTTTCTGGAAAATAAATTTTGAATATATTGATAAAATCCTAAAACCATTCATAGTTGGATTACCATTGTATTGCAAGGGTACAGATAATTTACTTGCACTTTTGACCCAGACGGGGCCCCACCATTGCTTTTCTCCCTGGAAATAGCATCATTATATTCTTCAATTTCTCTATAATAAGGCCTGCAGTCATTAAGAAAGTGCTAAGTATAAGACTAGTAGGCAGGGGTCTGTGCAAATGTGTAATAAACCTGTTGAAATTTCTCCTGAAATACAACAAATTTATGTTCAATGAGAGGTACTACTACCAGGACCAGGGCACGGCAATGAGTACAAAGTGTGCTTTGGCTTTTAGCAATTTGTATGTCAGGGAATGGAACAAACTGGAGATGATTCATTATTGGTGTGCCTATCATGGACACTAGCTTGCTACAGGTACATTGATTAAGGTATTCATGTATTGTGCGGATTCCATTGACAAGGTAAAAACATTTGTGGAGGACTTGGAGAACAATGAAACAATGAGACTTCAGCACTTCAAAACATACTGTATACACTCTTTTATTTATTGCAATGTCACAGCAGTGAAATAAGTCAACATTTTGGGATCACGTCTGGTCCCTTCCTCATGGTGACATAGTGATTGCATGGCCTAGAAATGTTGATTTATTTACCTAATGTGACATTACACTAAACAGACAAGAGTATACACTATATTGCCAAAAGTATTGCGACACTCCTCCATATCATTGGATTCAGGTGTTCTAATCACCTCCATGACCACAGGTGTATAAAATCAAGCACCTAGGCATGCAAACTGCTTCTACAAACATCTGTGAAAGAATGGCAGAGAAGTCATCAAGGAAGCTTGATACCAGTCCAGGAGGCAAATAGATCACAGCAATTCTTAAAGAAACTGAAGAGAATAGACGAATAGAGTGAACTTCAACTGAGGAGAGGGACAGAGAGGGAGGTTAATGATTGACCTGAAAAGTGCTTTGTGGGGATAGGAGGATTCACATTTCACCTCCTTTCCATCCACTAGGCCTTGGATAGTGAGTCCAGAGGAGACCACCATGGGAGAGGGCAGCAGGAGTGGGAAAGTCAGAATCATGAAGCCAGGTTTCCGTAATTTCAAGCAAGTTAAAGGAGTTTGTGCTAAAAAGGTCATGGACAGAGGTGAGTTTTTTACAGACAGAGCGGGCGTTCCAGAAAGCACAGGAAAAGGGGAGACTGGTTCTAGGAAGAAGAGGGCATAGAGAGCTTCATGGAATGGGTTTCCATGGCTGGGCAGCTGCATTCAAGCCTTACATCACCAAGTACAATGCAAAGCGTCGGATGCAGTGGTGTAAAGCATGCCACCACTGGACTCTAGAGCAGTGGAGAAATGTTCTCTGGAGTGAATAATCATGCTTCTCTATCTGGCAATCTGATAGACATGTCTGGGTTTGGCAGTTGCCAAGAGAACGGTACTTGCCTAACTGCATTGTGCCAAATGTAAAGTTTGGTGGAGGAGGGATTATGGTGTGGGGTTGTTTTTCAGGGGTTGGGCTTGGCGCCTTAGTTCCAGTGAAGGGAACTCTTAATGCATCAGCATACCAATACATTTTGGACACGTTCATGCTCCCAACTTTGTGGGAACAGTTTGGGGATGGTGCCTTACTGTTCCTACATGATTGCTCACCAGTGCACAAAGCAAGGTCCATAAAGACATGGATGAGTGAGCTTGGGGTGGAGGAACTTGACTGTCCTGACCTCAACCCGGTGGAACACCTTTGGAATGAATTAGAGCGGAGACTGCAAGTCAGGCCTTCTCATCCGACATCAGTGCCTGACCACACAAATGCGCTTCTGGAAGAATGGTCAAATGTTCCCATATACACACTCCTAAACCTTGTGGACAGCCTTCCCGGAAGAGCTGAAGCTGTTATAGCAGCAAAGGGTGGGCCAACTCAATATTTAACCCTACGGGTTAAGACTGGGATGCCATTAAAGTTCATGTGCGTGTAAAGGCAGACATCCCAATACTTTTGGCAATGTAGTATATAGTGTGTGTTTGTGGGGTACTGGTGACATTTCATCATTTCACTGTGGTTTTTGCAGCTCCATTCGCTACAGTTACTACAAGCACCCATTTTCTGCTGAGGGAAAACACTGGCAGGAGTGTGTTCCTCATCCTCTGATTTATGCGAGTTGGGGGAACAATGCATTTAGCCTCAGGTTTACTAGTACTTACAGCAGATACAGTGTGACCTTCCTCAGTTTGAATATTGGCATTGGAGAAGGTGGTTCCCTATCTTTGAAATTGTACATAAAACCAATGTCAACTAATCAGTGTATTGCAATCTAAAAGTTTCCATCTGAAATCATTAGATAAAATCATCTAGTCAACAGACCAAAATCTGTGGGTTCTTAGTGCACTATACCTACTGATTTTGAGGATGAAGCTGAAACCCTTAGAAGAGGAGATAAATAAAAATGGCTGGCTGGTGCCTACAGGAGTGTGAGGATTAGTAGGTTTGAGGATTTACTATAGGGTTGAGTCTATTGTTTTGTATATGATAAAACAAGGAAATTGAGAAAGTACAAAAGCAATGCCAAAAAAGTGGTTTCTACTAGCAAAAAATTACATTGTAAAAAGTAAGGCATTCCAGGGCCCAGTCTATTGTATAGAAGGGCCAAGTCTATCAGTCAAGTGACATGTTAGTGCACTGTAGGTTTAAGTGCAGAAAATGTGAATTTTGCAATTACCAGGTAAAGGTAACATATTGAGACTGTCTACAGGCAGGCGTCTCAAGTGCTATGGATCAGTTGATTGTGACACCCAAAGGGTTGTGTACATATAAATGTGCTCCTGTGGAGCCTATTGTATAAGAAGAACAAAAAATTCTTATTTGAACATATCAAATCAGTTGTGTGCCAGGTCCTTCCTCTGCAGCAAACATAAACAAAGGAGAGAGATGTTGGTGAAGCTGGTGCCCTAAATGGACACATGCCCACATTTGGTCAGGGGCAAATGCGGCACCTACCAACAAAGTGAAATAACAGTGACCAAAAAACATAAAAGACTTAATAAACAACCACTGTGTAACCAATTAAATACATCCATAACCAGTTTATAAAGTAAATAATCCAAATGGAGCATATTTTCCACCAAAGAAAGTAAAAAAAAAGAAAAAAGAAAAACAAATGTGGGATAACAAAATCTTGCAAGTGGCAGAATGTGGAAACTGGAACCCAACACCCAGAGGTAAGTGTTTACACCTCTCAGAAGTTTACCATCAAAACCAGAGGTGAACTGCACACAAATTATCCCCAGGCTGAATCCTTGCTCTCTCTCCTTTCTCTGTTTACACTACAGGTGAAACCAAGACAGCTCTTACACAGCAATTATTGGACATCTCTGGATGGATCTTTCACTGCACCAGTTACACCACAAAGCCTAAGCAGCCGTTGCACAGTCCTGGTTGTCTCTTTGGTAATATGCAACTCAATAGCACAGCAGATAAGCGGGACAAATAAATAAAATACAGCTACCAGCTGGAAAACGTACAGAGATGCCACTGTCTGATTTAGACAGCAGTGTGTGACCTCAGCAAGAACAAATTCTGCCCTATGTATTTCATTCTAACAGACATCATCAGGGGTTTGCCCATATTTGGTCAATGGCATTGACTCTATGAGAACAACCAGTATACTGTTTACACTGAATAGCACAAAGGCATTGTTCTTGATTGAGTTTATATGAATACCCATGTTTCCAGTTGGATTATGAATCATTTACTAAATTTTCACAATGATAGTTAACATCAAAGAGAGAATTTCATCTTCCAGGGGATTTGTACTATGTCAGAGCCAGATAGCTTACTAGACAAGGATAATGCTTGCTTTACTGTTGCTTAGAATTTTTCAAGTTTACTTTTTGGATTTATTTTTTTCTGCTGTCAAAAAAAAAATTCAGCAAGAACAAAATACACACATTACATATGAAAAAAAAAGAATAGATATTTTTGTTTTATTCGTTCTATGATTTCAATTGTTTTAAATTGTCATTTCTTAACTCCTTAATGCATACAGACGAAACAAATCTTAATGCCTGGATGCAGTTTTGCAACTTTAACGTGTTAGTAAAACTGTACATAACATTGCAACTACTTAGTGTATCCAGGTAAATTATACCTTGTTTTTTTAGAATAATTTGGGCCTTCATTTTGTGATAAATAGTCATAGCTATCTCCTGTTTTTCTATTATCAAAGGTAAACTGGACAATATAGTATTTTAGTCTTTTATTGTAACTGTACATTTATTGCCATTACCATGACCCGCCACCAAAGAAACATCTAAAATAAATTTTCCTACTACTAATGGTCATGGCATTACCATATATCTGTGTATTTGTCTTTGAACCTCTAGTAGGTCCAATAAACAATTGTTGTTTATACCCTACCAAAAACACACTGACACTAAATCATTTTTTAATCTCACCTTTAACATACTCACCACAAATTTTGATCTCTATGACTAAGCCTCGAAGGCAGTTGGTGGTCTCTCAGGTGAAAGTTAGGATGGTTTACATGAGGACTTTACCTTCCTCTGAAAACTTTAGGTTAATCCAGTAGAACCAGGTATTTCTATATATGTTGTGTTTATTTTGGGTGGAGAGAATAAGATCTTCCATTCAACTTATGTCTTCTACTCTATGTAGCCTCAGAAATATAGACAGGAGGGTAGCATATTTCCACTTCAAAGAAATGTAGGATTTTGCTGCATTTAAGAGTTGCTGGAGGATGGATTTCTCATATGTTTTTGTAGGGATGGGAAAGTGCGGCAACAGAAAAAGTCCAGATCATCTAGAATAACAAAGACAATAAACTTCTGGGATATTTTCCTGACCTTAGTCCAGTTGGGCTGGACAGGACCAAAATATAAAGAGGATTGAACCTTCATCCACACCAGCTAACATCTGAGACTTGAGTGTAGATTTTGTGGAAAGTTTCAGTACCATTGGGACAGAATTTCGCACTTAGTATCCTGTAATCTAGTACTGGAGGATTTCAGGGAAAAGTAGAGTATTTGTGGCTTTGTTGTGGGATAAGGAACAATTTTAGATCTTGTTCCCATTGAGAGATCATTGTTGATCCTGACATAATGACACCACTTGTCACACACAGCAACGAGAACACCAAATCTAGACAGTCTGAGTTTTTAAAAAAATAGGTTCCACCCACATATTTCCTGAATAAGTTGGAACAATAGAAAAAGTCATCAAGTTCCAAAAGGGATTTTATAATGGTAGTATTTTAGATAGCCAAGAATGTTTTTTGTTAGTTTTCATAGAAAGCAGTAATGATTTAAAAGTCACATAAATAGGGACATGCTTTTATTTATTGCAAGTTTCAAGTGAGACAGCAACATATGTGGGATACATTCTGTTTATTAAGGACAGAGCATGTTGGACAGTTTTGATACATATTAGTGAATGGGAAGTCAGGAAGTCATTTTTCAATTTCCTCCAGAGATAATTGTGAGCGTAAAAGACGGTAGCTTGCTGTAAACGAATACTGGGGAAAATCCCATTTAAGAGGATTTTTTTTGGATGCATTTGAGGCTTGCAAAGGCCAAACAACAGATATCTTTCTTAGAATTTTTACAGGAAAATACTTTCTCATAGCTAAAGAAGTGCATTCAATTTTTATTAAGCTGGTATCAGTTTATTAAGTTTAAGTTTAATTGGACTGTAGGGTATAATGAGTATTTGCAAGTTAACATATTATTATATTAAAAAAATCTTACCCCTGCAAGAGGCACAGAACAATGTAAGCATGAGCTGAAAGCACTCTTGTGAGTTACTGTTTCTTATAGTGCACACAAAATGTGCCAGTCCTAATACCATTAACAATACTTTTACAAAAGTGGGCTGGTTTTGTTTGTTAACTCAATTGGCAGAGGTTATATCCCTCCTTTGAACTTGGAGGATTTTAATATTAGAAATGAGTCTGTTTAAGAAGAATGTCAACCATCAAGTTATGTAAACTTGCAGACTTGAGTCACTTTTGCACTAAAACTTTAATCCAAAGGTGGCTATTGTGATTAATTCTGTTAAGACTGTAAATAAATCAGAGATCATTTTTATTAAAGAATACCTTCAGCCTCTGCCACTAATCTCAGTGTGTCATTCTGTTTTTGGAGACATGCAGCTAGTAGGGAAGGTAATAATTAAGACACTTCTGAATAACTAAGGTACTGTAAACCATGATTAGATATAGCAATGCTTTTAATCCAGATTTATAGCTTTTCTTTTATAAAGAACGTGCTGTATTGGATGACAATTGCAAAATCCCTTCTTACTTGCCTATAAATCAGATAATTCAGACTTTAATAATTCATTTAGATTAAAAGGCTGAAAGCAGCAGCTACATTTTTAGAAAATGGGACGAATGTAAATTATTAGGTCACTGAGAATTGCAGTTAACACCAGTTAAACATGTACTTTCAATTATTCAAAAACATGTACACTGGAACACAAAAACATGACATGAAAATGTTACTTAGTGAAAAAAATACTGTCTTTAGAGTGAAATATACATGAATCATATATAGTACATTGGAAGACCTGCACCACATAACATGTAGGGAGATGATTTTTAACAAAGAGAGGCTTTCTGCTCTCCCCAGAACACAACAGTAAAATACACACACTTTACCACATTTTCTTTCATAAAATGCATAACCCTGTGGAGGGGCAGAGACCCATGAACATGAGTGCAGGGGTTTCAAGATGGTGTGGGAGCAGAGCGGTAGTTGAGGAACTTCACCTGCAAGGAAGATAATGCTGAACTCCATGGACTAGTAAGTGTATCTTTTTTCATACAGGTTTAAGAGTTGGAGATAGTAAATTTCATTTTTGGTATATGCGGTAAAGTTTTTTTTTTTTTTCAAGTTTTTATTTTGCTCTTCAGCAAAGTACATGCTACAAAACACTGGTAAACAGTCCGCCTGTCATGGTGCAGCATGACAGTCATAATGTATACAATAGTAAGAGCAATGAAAAAGTCCATGCATAACCAGAACTGCATCATTTTGTCCAACTCTTAGACCATTAGAAAACCAGTTACATTGAAAATATCATTGCAGATTAAGGCATATATTCATACATCACATATTTTCATGACTGCCCAATACCATTGCATCTGCGGTTGTCCGACCCAATGCATGCTTAAGCCAAAAATGTGTTTTTACAGTTTACATTTACTGTACCAAAGTCACAGGATCTCAAAATCACAACAAGCACCTTACATACTATTGCCAAAATTTTTTTGTATAGAGTTACTGTATAAAATGAAACATATGAAATGAAGGAAAAGTAGAATAACTCACCCAGTCTTTAGACTGACAAGGGCATCCTGCACTCCTTTCTGGTTAAACTTCACCATATACTGATGCATTTCAGGATAATTATTTCTAATATTTCTTTCAGTACTTCCATTAGGGACTGTGCCAAACCGAAATGGGGGTGAATATTCGTATGATCTTTGAAACTAAAGGCAAAGTAACAAAAAGGAAAATGCTGTAATAGAAAAATTGTATGAGTGCTCATCAGCTACATGAAAAAAAAAATATGGCCACAACAGTTTGTGCAACAAATATAAATTTCAGTGTGGGCTCTAATTATAAGCAACTAAACATGTAGTTAGTGATATTCTGCTACTGAAGTGCTAATGTATATATTAAAATGCTTCCTATTCATCCCACTCATTTTATAAATTTGATTACCTATTCTCATATGTGCCAGTGAAACCACCTTATAAGGAAAATGATTAATTGCTTATGTCATTTTGCATTAGAAGCACTTAACCCAGGAAAATAATCTGTTAATTGTAAAAGTAAGCAATGGATAGTACTGAAGTCATAATAAATCAGCTGAAGATCTCAGACACTCAGGTGTAAAATGATGTTGGGATGATGTGCTGCCAGCAGGGTGAGGAGAATGGTGCTGAAATAAAATTGTACGTATTTGTATTTCAAGTAATACTAAAGAGGGGGAAATTCTACTCAGGGAGAGTAAAATACAGCTGTGAGGGTTCCTGAGGATAAAAATGCTGCAGTGGGTTGTAGTTGTAGTGGGGTACAATAAAATGCTGCTAGGGTGAGATAAAGTTATGCTGGTGGGATACAGTAAGTCCTGTGACAGAGTGGTAATCTTTCAGGATATAAAAAGGATATTATGTTGCCCCAGGATTCACAACAAAGCAGGTTGAGGGGCTCCAGGGTGCTTGTTTAAGTTGGAGGTAACTATGTTTTCAGTTTCCTCAGTCCTTTGTAAAACTCTATTTGGGATCTGGAGACCAGAGTTTTTGCAGTGATCTTGGTGGGAGGAAATCTCCAATCCTGGGACCGCATTTTGGGAATAGCCAGGAGACTGATTGTGCAGGTGTATGTGGGTCTCTTATAGAGTCAGAACCAGGGTTCTGGGCTCCACCCTCCTGAGGAGTCCATGTGGGTGCAAGGGAGAAGCCACAAGCATGCATGTTGACATGATGTAGTCTGAAAGAGCAGACAGATGGCCAAAGCCTGTGGGCTGGAGATGCAGGAATGCAGTGAAAGAAGGAGTGTTAACTAAGGTACAGTGTTTGTATGTGAATACAGGGAGACTGTTATATGGTCAAGAGGACTGAGACATAAAGCCTGAAAGCTGAATCTTTGTTTTCTATTGATGGCGGATACCCTTGTGTGGGAAACATACATTGCATGGTCTTTTTTTTGTTTCCTTTATTAAAAGTAGTCCAAGAAGCCCTTAAATAATAATTTCTGGTGTGGACTCTACTCACTGGTAAGTGCTACCTTGAGCTAAACAACCCCCAAACATTACAGACCAGATATCAAACATATCTTAAAGGCTGCCTGACCATGTTTATTCGTCAGATTCATTAATTGCATTAACCTCGCTAGCGGTCTGATTATATCAGTATTTCTGTGCTCAAAGTGGTACATTTTTTTGCATGGAAATAAGTAGTTTTTTTTATTGTAGGCCTGTAATTTTTAGGAATAACTCACTGAAATCTGTCCGAACAAGAGTCTAGTAAACATCCCGGGTATGTTAAAATTTGAAACATGAAATCATAAATTATAATTTAATTTAATAAATAATCATAAAAAATTGTAATATAATAAATGTAATTTAATAATATAATCAAACCAAAAACACTGAAATTTGAAATAGAGCACCAAGTTTGCACATCACTGAGCAAAGTCGCAAAATCGTTTGCAGTGTCTGATGACGAATTTCCCCACAAATCATCACTCAATTCTGCAAGTGGTTCTGATTTACTATCCCTGTTCTCTAGCTGGTCTAAAACCGCTTTTGACCTAAAGGGACGCTTTTTGGACGCCATGGATATTTCTCAGTTTCAAGGCAGAAAGAACAGTTAAAATGCAGGCAGGGCACAGGACAAAGCACTAGGGACAAAATGTATGTGAAATGGTTTAATGTTTTACTAAGTGATTTTAGTGTATTTAGTGAATGTCACTTTTTGACATTTTTAAATTTCCCACCAGTTCCGTCCCTGTACGTCCTGAGGTCGCAGGGAACGGAACCCAGAAGACAGATGCCAGCATCGGCCAGAGGACATGGCTGGGGATGCTGCAGGGGGGACATCGAGGGAGCGCAGGACAAGGTAAGTGCAGAAGGGATCATGGAACAACGCTGCAGGGTATTCCCGAGTATCTCGGGATTACCGCTTGTGGTGCTGAAACTTTTCCCCGAGCTACACTCAGGAATACCTCCAGGGAGGTTAAACATGAAGCAAAAGAGCTTCCTTCACAGACGTATATGACAGAACAATCCAGTATGCAACAATAAATTCATCCTCCTGGCTGTTCTAGGCCAGATAAACCCTTCAGATTGTTTCAGCACACCCTCATGCAGTCTCTCTTTCCAACACACAACATCTACTACAGGTAGGGCAAAGGGTGTGGCCATTGCTTAACCCCCTGCATACTGCTAAAAATACCTACTGCCATCATCAGCCTATCTTAAAATAATGGCACAGTCTAGGTTTAAGATAAACCCCATCCATAACCCTGACCTGGACCCAAAGGGGCTATTTGCTATAAAGGCTACCAAACAGTGGGGTCTAAAAATGGCATCTGCATTTTTCTGATGAGAACCCGCCCAATGCTCAATCTTGAAAGAGAACATTTGGAAAACCGTGAACTCTCAGGTTTTCTTCTTTTGCCTGGGCCATCCATTGATTAGTCTAAAAGATAGAATTGCAAATCCTTTAATGCTCACCTTATAGTTAAGAACTATCCCTTTACAGTGTCATAGCCCCTTTCAGCTGATATCAGCTTTTGATTCAAATGATCTACCAGATGTTCTTCTCCACTCACAGAAGGTCAATTGTCATCCAGAAGGTCAATTGTCATTGCACATTATGTTGCTCACCACGGCAGACTTCCCTATGACGGATTATTGATGTGCCTGCTTTTAATCTACCTTCTTGTAAGTTGTTCTTTACTGTGTGAAATTAATGTATTTTAAAGTCACACTTAGAGGCGCCCTTCCTCATTCTTCTCTTTACATGCACCATTCTGGAACAAGCCTCCACTGAGAGGCAGCCACAAGTGTTAAAGGACTTTCTTTATCCTGCTGTATTAAGATAACTGATCAGCTGTGTTACTCAGTATATGTAATATTCACATCCACCAGCTGTATATTTATGGTTCTACATCATTTAAATTTATGATATTGTCATATATATTTTCTTATTTATATATGATGTTTCTTTGCACTTAATCCATGGCTATAGTGCCATCGTCAGATTGTTATTAGGTTGCGCCTATTCCCTTTGTGTATCTTCTCCACTCACCACCTGTGACAAAACAGCTCACAGACCTACTCTGGACTAAGGGTTCTTTATGACATTCCCAACAAAAGGTTGCTTTAGAGTCTGGAAGACTTTTTCTGCATCTGAACCCCAGTTATTCAATATAGCGCTCTTTCCTTTTGTTAAATTTGTGCATTTTGGGTTTTTCAGACCTCGCCAATGGTGTAAAGTAGGTATCCTGCCTCTTATAGACCTATGGGCTTGCTACTGAACTCCTCATATTATCCTCATGTACCCTCTTGAGGGCCGCTGAATTTGTTTGGGTCTCCCTAAGCTCTGCACAGCAAGGCAACACACAGTTTCCACATTTGCACATTCAGAGTCAGTAAACAGTCCTTGAGCTGGATTTTAGTTGTTTTTATTAAGGGGTTAACAACTTGGATGGGATCTAGGGATACATGGGATGCCCAAGGAGCTGTAAACTTCAGGAAAAACTTCTTAGCCACAATACCGTACAAGAAAAAATTGGATCAAAAATAGCAACTTTCCCTGTTAAGTACCACTGAAGTCCCTTTGGTGTGCCTCCTCAGACCCCAGATGACTCCTCCTCTTCATCCAGTAGCACAGAGGGTATCCCTGGGCAAGGGATTTCAAGATCTAGCAGTTGGGTCTTGCATCTGACCACCCTCTCCCTTTATCTGGCCCAGGGGGTATAGGAATACTCACACTGTCCTGTCAACACAGTGTGTTGGTAACTGCTTTCAGGTGTTTCACTGGGCTGACTACTTCACTGCTGCACAAATTGTCCTCCCTAAGAGACTTGGCACAGTGGAGGTCCTCCTTTCCAATATCCTGCCTGTAGGTAGGCTCCCCTCCTTGGTGCCCCTTCCCAGGCTCCACACTCCAGCTTTCTCTCAATACATCTTCTAGCCAACTCCACTGCTGGTCAGGCTCTACCAAATTTAGAGTTTTTCCTCGGTCACCATGCCCAGCTTCCTGCCTGAGGATTGGCAAAGGTCCCTCAAACATGCAGATTTTGGCCTCCTTCCCTGGGAGCGCTCCAGAAGCCCTGACCTGTAGAGTCTCCAAGCCTGTACTGAGGTGAATTCCTGCCTCACTCTCAGGCTGACTCATCCCAGGCCGTTACCCAGCCTCTGTCTAACAAAACAACAAAGCCTAGCTACCTAGAGAGTGCTACACTCATATTAGGTTTGGAACAGCCTATCCTCTGGGAAAATTACTCTTCCAGTTTATACTAAAGAACACTACATTGTCTAGGTAAGACGCTGTGAAGTGTTAATACAGCTTAAGGATCTCATTCATCAATCACTGAAATGTAGCAGGAGCCCTCTGCAGACCAAAGGGCATTTGAACATATTGGACAGGACCTTGTGGGGTGAGGAATGCTGTCTTTTCATTTTCCTTCTTGGCTAGTGCCATCTGCAAATATCACTTACTAAGAACAAGGGTTTTACACATCTTGCTGGGTCCAACCTCTCAGGCATCAAACTTTGGTACCTAATTCAATTTTCAGACCTAATTACAGAACTTTAATGAACTATCAGACTTTAGAACTAGGGCAACTGGGCTACAAAATTCAGTTTTAGTCTTCTCATTTACTCCAAGGCCTGAAATTTCCTGTACCTCCTAGGCTATTGCTTGTCTGTGGGCCTCTGGAGTATGATAGGACTTAAGTCAAACTCGAACCTTTGAGTCTGTGATAATGTCTTGTTCAGTTATATCTATTTTGCTTAGCAACTATGATGAGATATCCTTATTTAAAACTCTCTTATCTCCTGCTGGTGGGCTAAGGACAGGGACACGGACTTGGCTATCTGACTTCCTCTTTATCCAGGGACGTATCTCCCTTCTATCTTTCCAGACGTAATTAAATTTACATTATAGATCTAAGTCTTCTTCTGCTTTTCTGTCTAGTACTCCTTTAGTTTACGTCCCTGATCCACTCAGATATCTCTTAAGGTCCCTGCCATTTAGCCAGGAACTTGTCCACCGTGGGCAATAGAATGAGTATGCGACCTAAGTATAAAGTTTGAACTTTTGCAGACCAAGTTTATTCTGCATGCTGTATTCCTGAGCCTTCTGCAAGTGGTCCTGGACCAGAGGATTAACTGAAGCAGTTTTGTCTTGCATGGTTGAGATATGCTCACGCATGTAGGTAGTAATCTCACTCTTCCAGGTTGAAATACGGATTTTATATGGTTTGCAGTACTGGTTTTAGCGACTGGATGATTAATCCATCTATTTTATTTTGAACATATTTAGTTATGAATATCCACTGGTTGATCTGGCATCAGTGTGACGTTCATTTTACCGCATACTTATTACAGACTATTGCCAGCTATGTAGGATTCTTTTTAATTATTAATTTATCAATGTAGATGAAGTGTTATAAAGAAATTGGAAGGTTAGAGTAATACTTTGATCAACCACCAGATGTCACTATTCATAGGCTTTACAAGTCTATGTATATATACTTTAACTCATTTCTATACTCTTACTTTCCTAAGCTCTCCCCTATTAAAGTGTACTGTGAGCTTTGATTTAAGTAGGAGGTTGCTGATAACTGAGTGGATAGATCGTTTTATGTTTTGCATCTGTATAGGAGGCTTGTTGGTATATGTACACTGAGGCACCAACAAAATTATTGGTTACTGCGCATGTGCGAATGCCCTCTCTAGTTACCAATCGCCTGGAAAATGGCCACGAGCGCTCACTGCGCATGCGCGAAAGTCCGTTCTCGCTGATTTACTGAAATCACTTGGAAAATGGCCGCATACTTGCAAGTGCGCATGCGCGATTCGTAATCGGTGACGCAAGCACGCACAAATGCGCGCCAATTACAATTTCATTCATATACCAGTCATCTATCATGGGCACACTCCCTCTGAGGAAGTGTTATTTACACGAAACGCGTTAGGGAGGTGCCTCTGACCTGTGTACTTATACCACAAGGCTATCCTGACTGACACCCTGGTGGCCAGATCTGATCCGGATGTAAGTTTTATCCCTTATCTGTACATGCTGAAATTTTGCTAATTAAAGAAATACTACACTATCAGAAGCTGTTTTGGGGCTCATCATTTCCATGGGAGCCCGCTTTTGAAGGTTCCTGTTGGTTTGGAGTGATGTGTGACTCCCCCCTCCCCCGCTGATGATTTTCCTGGTGGATGGCTTGGGAATACACCTGGATTGATGACATCTAGTGGCTAACCTGCAGATGACATCTTCCTGGTATCACAAGTCCAGAGCACCAGGAGCGGGTCTTAATTGCTCCACGTGCAGTTTATGCGGTATCTGGTTAGTGCATTATTTGTACATTCACAAGAACACAAGAGTCACGGTTATCCCTGATCATGGATTGTTTGGACAATTGCACATAATCACTTTATCTCACCACGTAATATGGACTGAGTTATCTTTACATATGCTATTGTGCAACTCATGTATTTGATTTTTTTCATCTGATTTTATTAATATTATTAGTAGCGCTGCATACTCTTTTATATATAGGTTTCCTTTGCAGTTTCATGTAACTCTCAAGGGTGCCACCCATACAACATTTCTAAGGGAAAAAAACATTTGAAAGAATGTCAAACTTCTCTAAATGCAAACGATAGATGAGTCAATCTCAATCTCTGCAATTTTGTTGTCCACTTTATTTTTTTTTTAGGGGGACCTCTTGCAATTTTTAGAGGCACCCCATTAAAAAATCAACACCGGACTCAAAGGGTCTGCTATGGCTTTTGGGGGGGGACCCCATGCAATTTTTTTAATTTCTGCTGTAGGATCAGCTACAGCAAAAATGGCGTTTTCAAAAAAATGTATCAGTCACATTTAAATTTGTATAATATTGTGTTTTGTTGTAGCCTTGATGAAGGGGAGTTGCTTTGACCCCTGAAATGCATTGATTTTGTTTTAGAAATTAATTTAGACTCTTTTATCCCTTGGTCTTGTGCTACTTCCATTGCAGACCAGTAAAACGTCATATACTGTAAAAAAAACTGCTCACGGACCCCTCCAAATATACAATACAGCCCCGCTCTGTCATTTTATGTGGCCTACCACTTCATGGCTGAGTTGGCTGAGCTCCTGAGAGCAACCTATTCTTCCACAAATGTTTGTAGAAGCAGTCTGCATGCCTAGGTGCTTGATTTTATACACCTGTGGCCATGGAGGTGATTGGAACACCTGAATCCAATGATTTGGAGGGGTTCCCCAATACTTTTGGCAATATAGTAGCAAACTGAAAACTCATGGGGCCCTCGGGCAATAGGGGATCATGGGGCTCCTGTGTCCCAAACTCAAAAAAGCCTATGAAAAAGGTACCAGGGGTATCTCATGGGGCCCCTTACTGACCCCAGGCCCTCGGGTAGTGCCCGAGTTTCCAAATGGTCAGTCCGCCCCTGATATATATATATATATATATATATATATATATATATATATATATATACACTGTATAATATATATATATATATATATATATATATGTGTGTGTGTGTTTTTCCTTATACTGTACGTTTCTCTTTAACTCCTGGCTAGCACATACAGTTGGTACAATGCTAATAATGGCCATTTAGATTCCCGACATATCACAATACAAAGCTGTAGCTTTTATACATTAAAGAAAATTCATGAACTCCAGGCAAATTATTTGCCTACGGTAAGATGATATTATTAGTGTGCTGCAGGCAGGGGGAAATATTTTCTCACTCCACTTTGCCTCAGTTGTCTACTTTTTAGCAGTGGGAGACTGATCTGTGTCACACATTGATGAATGTAGTCAAGAACTGTGCAGGTACCAAGGTTTACATACTGTATCTGTGCTATCACTGAGCCATCAACTCAAGTTTATGATGTGATGTCTGAACAAAAATGGTATGATTGTTCTGCTCAGAAAATCAGATGAAGGCATTTTCAAAAATACTGTTTTTTAGCATTTATGCATTTAACATGGAAAAAAAAACATTTCTGATGCTTGGTCACTTTGGAATATAGGAAATGACAAATCACCTACGAAATGCTCAGTGTAACAGCAAGTAGATATGTAGTGATATAACAACGTATTTAAAAAACATTTTCAAACAATGAAGGGGTACAGAGAATTAATATACCAATGTTACCCCCCCCCCCACACACACACACTCCCATGGGGCAGGGGCACTTAAAGAATGGTAATGCTGATCTCCAGGCAAACAACTTAAAGTGGTATTAAACATGAGCAGATCTAGGGGAATGGGCTTTGCCCCCCAGATTTCAGTTGTGCCCCCCAAAAATCCAATAGCCCGCCTCCACCTCTGGACTCTGTGGCCAGCAGCTGAACTCATTGTCCTGGGCCAGGGCAGTGGAAAGATGCAGGGACACATTGAGAACTTCAGCAGCTCCCTGCTCCTTATCACAGAACGTTGCAAACTGCCTTGTTTACTGTTGGGTTCACTGTGTATCTTGATATCGAATCTATGCTGAGCGCTCACTATACATAGTCATCTGGGAAGTATATATTGTGGGCTGAGCTGGAAAAATCAATGAGAGCACAGCAAAACTTAAAAGGTATTTTAATGTGGTCACCAGGATTTTCTGTAGAGGCTCACATTGTAATGCAAAATCTTGTCTTGACTGGCTGAAAAGAGATTAGTATTTAAATATTTTTCAAATATTAGGCTGGCCTTTAACATTTACCCACTTGCCTACTGGGCCCTTTCACCCTCTTCCTGCCCAGGCCAATTCTCAGCTTTCAGTGCTGTTGCAGTTTGAAGGACAATTGTGCGGTCATGCAACACTGTACTCAAACCAAATTTTTATCATTTTTTTGAGACAGATAGAGCTTTTGTTTGGTGGTATTTAACCACTACTGGGTTTTTTATTTTTTGCTAAACCAACTAAAAAAGACAAAAATTGAGAGCACCGCCCATCTGCCATTTCCCTATATGGTGGGAGGGAGGCGGTTAATCAGGAATCAATACTACATATTTACTAAGACCAAAGACAGACATTGAATTTTTTTAAATGACCTTTTCAATTGAATCTGGTGTAGCGCAAACCTGAGATTGGTCTAGCTATTTAGTCCCAGGCTCTATTCCAGCCAGGCATGCAGTATTTCCCAATCACTCAAGCCAGAGAACAGATAGTGCATGTCTTTTTTTTTGTGCTTTTTATGTTGTTAGAGAACTGGGATAGGATAAGGGAGCCTATGGATACTCCAATAAACTTCAAAGGGGTAGTAGAGAGCACTAATGCTATACTAATACTGACTAATGATGGACAGCACACTAGACCAGTGTGACATATATCATAGAAGCTGATCCAGGAGGTGGGATTTTGTTTGACAGCAGCTGGTATAGCCGGAAGACCCCAACATCTTAGCTCCAAGTGGTGATAGATCCCCTCTCTGCTCTGGCGGCTCTCCTGCCCATTCAGCCTGTGAGTGGATGCAGTGTGTCTGTCACAGCTTCTCCACAGTTTTTTTTAATGGATGATCCATTCTCCTTTTGTGAGTGCATTATAGGTTTTGTTTTTAATATAAATGCTTTGTTTTAGGCTTTTTTGAGTTTTTTGTTTATTTTTCACAGTTTGAGGGCCCATTCACATTATGAATCACATAGGAACGTTCTGTGCATTCGTGTTCAATTTACATCTGATCTGCGTGCAGTGCGGTGCAGTACAATTTCAGCTCATTAATATCAAATGGGCTGAAATCACACCACACCAATGCACTGCAACTGGACGTCTGTACCATGTGATCTGGTTGGGCCAAATGCACTGTAATTGGGACCTGCATTTAGGGTGTTCTGAACTTTGCATTGACATCCCCTGCAGATCGCAAGGGCAGTGTGTTTGGAATGCAGTGCGGGAAACATGTGGGAACCTGAGTTTCTCACATTGTGCACCAATGTGAATAGGCCCTGAGGGATTTCCCTGCTCCACTATCCTGGGCTGCATAGGAGTGCTTCACAGTGTTAGGGTCTTTCACACTAGAATACGGTACAGGAGAGCTATGTTCCTGAGTGGCTTCTTGCACTGCATTCCAGTTGCACTGCCCATGCGATCTGCTGTGGATCGCAGTGAGCAAAGTTAGCAACACCACAAACACAGGTTGTAAAAATTATTGGGGAGGTGACACCATGTTTTACCGCACCAGGTGACACCAACCGTAGTGATGCCACTGCTCCACACTCCTATAATGCACATACTACCCACTGTCATACACTCCACACTCCTCTCCCTGCACATACTACTCACCGCCATACACTGCTCACTCTTCTCCTGCACATACTACCCACCACCATATACTCCACACTCCTCTCCTGCACATACTACCCACTAGAAATGATAATAATATATGAGCACTGGGTAATGGAAAGATGAAATGTGAAAAGTGATATGACACGAAACGCGTTAGAAAGTTGCCCCTATCACTATTCACCCACCGCATGGCCCTATTCATGTTTAGGCAGCCATATTGGATTTCTGTCATGTAAGTTTATTTCTATTTTTTGTATTTAATCGCTGTTAATACCCTATTATGATCATTAAAGTACTACACTATTGGAGCTTTCTCTCTTTTGGGCTCATTTTGTGGCACTCTTGAGCTCCCTTCCCCTAAGGTTCTTTATTGCATTGGATATGTGCTTTAATGTGGGATCCCCCTGGTGGCCAAGACCGATACTGCTGGATACTGCTATACTTGGTCTGCTTGATGTGGTGATATTGGAGAGTGGCAACCTATCCTGGATGGATAACACCTGGTGGCTAATCCCTACCTGACGACTTCATCCCTATACAGAGTTCCCAAATCCTGAGCAGCGTGGAGTAGGTCTTATTTACTCCAACGCACAATCATTTGTGCTATCTGGTTAGTGCAATGTACATTCATTCTCCATAAGCCACGATAGCCACGGAAGTCACTATCTTCATATTGTACTCATCACCATTGTCACGTTGCACCTTATGGGATTTATTGAGGACATTTTTTTGATGCTAGACTGTAACAATAATATATGTGATATCTCTCAGCACTGCATCATATGTTTTTCTATTGGTTTACATACTACCCACTGTCATACACTCCACACTCCTCTCCCTGCACATACTACCCACTGCATTACACTGTTCACTCCTCTCCTGCACATACTCCCTATCACCATATACTCCGCTCTTCTCTCCTGCACATACTATCCACAGGCGTAAACTCTGCACTCCTCTCCTGCACATACTACCCACTGCCATACACTCTGCACTTCTCTCCTGCACATACTACCCTCTGCCGTACACTCTGCACTGTACATTCCCTATAACATTACCACATTCTGCACTATGAGTCATCTCAGACTCTATTTAATCACACCCCCTTTAAGCCAGGCCCAATTTTTAGCCCAATTTAAACCATGCCCACTTTTTGCTGCTGTGTGCTTTGTACTCCACATTTTAATTTCTTATCAATGCCTAGGGCAAAAAAAAAAAAATAATCAGCGCTAAATAACCAATCTTCACATATCACATGGGTTATATATAAAGTCCATATACATTCCAAAAGTAAAAGTCCATCTTAATACTAGTGATTAAATTAATCCAGTGCACAAAGGCTAAACATGTGATTCTTCCATTCGTATAAATATGCTTCTGTGTATTCAACCACCATGTATAATCATAAAATTATAAATGGTCAGAATAGCTTTTGGGTCATACACCTTCCACCACTCTAATCATAGGATCTGCAGGTCAGCGCACTCCCATTCAAAGCAGTTAATGGTTGAAAAAAATAAACACTTCCATAGTGTAGCAAGTTTTAAAAGTGTCCTTTATTTTTTTTTCCATAATACATTTTTATTTGGTTTTACAAATACAGTTACGACAACAACAAAAACAAAAATAGGACAGTGAAAAGCTACACAATATTACAGTATAAGTGCTGTGGTAAAGTTTAACAAAGAGAAAAAAGGAAATATTGAATAATTCCTAACAGTCCTACTAGTTCCACAAAATAATCATTTTAGAGTATCCAAAAAAGTTAAACATAATAATGTTTTAGGTTACAGTTCTGAACCAGTCGGGTTTCCAAGCTTTGTCAAATTTAGTAATTCTATTGTTTAGGTAAGCTAAAGTTTTCTCATAGATAAAGTGTGTCTGGACTAGCTCAATGACTTCTATTAGAGAAGGGGCTAAGTCTTTTTTCCAGTGTCTAGTAATGGTAAGTCTTGATGCTAGAAGAATATGTGTCACTAAGAGTTGATAATGGATTGGATATGTATCTATATTTATATTCAAAATGGCTAGGGTAGGATCTGGCTGTTTTAATATCCCAGTAATTTCCGATATCATGTGGAAGACTTTATACCAATAGCTTCTAATATTTTTACATGTCCATAATATATGTAATAGAGTACCAATCTGACCGCAGTTTCTCCAACATTGAGGACTATGTTGTTCTGAGAATTTGGCCATTTGGTAAGGAATTAGATACCATCTTGTGGAAATTATGTGCATTAGCTCCCAAAGGTTAACACATCTAGTAGCTGAAAACACATTCCTGAATGCAAATTTCCACTGCTCATTAGAAATTTCAGTCTGCCACGAGCTCGCTAGTAGTATGGCACTTAAATCTGTAGTAGAGGCTAGAGTTTTTTTTAATGTCACCCCATATCATCTTCCACTATAAACCAATGTTTAAGTTGGTCTAATAATAATGCTTTGTGATAGTTCCTAATGTCAACAAATCCCATTCCATTATTTTTTTGTATTTGATTACTATACTGTATAATGTGAGTATCTAGGTCTCATATTTCCCAAGACGTATTTTTTTAAGCATAGATTGTAGTTTTGTTAGATATGAAGATTTAATTGGAATTGATCTAAATAGATATAAAATCTGTGCCAATATGAACATTTTAAATGCGATCTGCTAGACCAATATAGTTCATGTTTAGCCATTTGATTAAGGTGGGTTTGAAATTCTGGAATGCATTTAGAATAATTGAGAGTTCCTAGGTCAGAAGTTTTGTTTGTCAACAATATTCCAAGATAAGCAATGGCTTAATTTTCCCAGATGTAGGGAAATTTGTTTGCATGTATTTTATAATATGAAATATTACTAAATTGTGTGAGAGTTTGTTGAATTGCCGCTAAAGAATTAGAATTAAAATGATGTCATCCGCAAAGAGTGTTGTATTGTGGTGGTTTTTACCTATATAGAAGCCATGTACGGTATATCTGGATTGTTCTTATAGTTTCAGCAAGAGGTTCAATTGATAGGTTAAAAATTAGTGGTGACAATGGGCATCCTTGTCTGGTACCATTCGTAATTAAGAATGGTTTGGATAGCATGTTAAATACATAGACTTGGGAGGAAGGATTTGAGTAAAGGGCTGAAATAGCATTATTAATTGTTCCTGAAAATCCAAATTTATGCAGAACTTGGAACAAGTATGTCCAGTGTATCCTATCAACAGCCTTTTCAGTGTCCAGAGAAAGTAATAAGGAGGGAATTTTATGTGAGTCTGCGTAATGAATTATGTTGATTAGTCTCCGAGTTGTATCAGATGTTTGTCTACCTTTAGTAAAGCCTAACTGATCAGGCTTGATCAAATCTGGGAGTATATTGGCCAGTCTGCACACTATAATTTTAGAGTAGATCTTAATATCAGTATTTAATAAAGAGATGGGCCTGAAATTTTGTGGGTTGTCTGGATCTTTACCTGATTGTGATTTGGGGATTGTTACAATTAATGCTTGTAGCATTTTGGAAGGTAATGAGGTGGAAGAAAATGCGTCACTGTATTAGTTTAGATGAGGTATTTTTGAAAAATTTATAGTATTTGCTGGAAAATCCATCTGGTCCCAGACTTTTGCCATTGGGTAGTTTTTGTTTTGTGCTGTTTATTTCATTTATTGTGATAGGGGAGTTTAAGATACTTAGCTGTGATTTTGAAAGAGTGGGTAAGCACAATCTGTGATAAAAATGCTTGTATGTTTTCTATTGAAGGTTGGAGAGTGGATTTGTCTTGATTAAGTTATAAAGCGAATCGCAGCAACTAGCAAATTAATTTGCTATTTCTTGAGGATTAGGGATTTTAGTTTTATCTTTTGGGTTGATAAGATACAGTATTTTAGTTCTAATGTGCAGGGATTTCATTTTATTCACTAGGTATTTCCCTACTTTGTTTCCATTAAAGTAGTAATAGTAATGTGTTTTAATCTTTGCGTACTTCTATCAAATTGGTACATTAGTAAGGAGCGTAATTTGTTTCTTAGTCTGGTGAGTGTATTCGAGGTGGTTTGATCGATTTGAGCTTTATTTTGCATTTCTTGTTTGTGAACATCCTGTAGTAAGTCATTAAGCTGTTTATTTCTTTGCTTTTTAGCTTTAGCACACATTTGTAAAATTATACCACGTATATATGCTTTGTGAGCTCACCAAAGGGTGCCAGAGTTTGATACAGATTGTGAATTTATATGGAAGAACTCCTCAAGATGTTTTTCAAGTATCAAGTAATTGTTGGGGATTTTTATAATGAACTAAATTGTGAGCCAGAGGTTGTGTGGTTTCAATAATTGGTTATCCAAAATAGTAATTGAAACCAGCGTGTGGTCTGACCAAGTTATATTGCCTATGGTTGATGTGGTAACATTTTGCAGTAGCCACTTATCTACCAATATAAGGTCAATTCTCAAATAAGATTGATGTCTAGCCAAAAAAAAGGTGTAACCTCTTTCACCTGCTTGTTGACACCTCCAAACATCATAGACATCTTCATTTATTAGAAAGGTGTATAGGGTCGGGGTAGGCTTTTTTTGAGATTTTGTTGAGTCTAGGTTTCTGTCAACTATGAGGTTGAAGTCACCACATAGTATAAGGGAACCAGAATTCTTTTTGGAGATTAGTTTGAGACGCTTGGTAAAGTATCTTTTTTGAAGAGTATTAGGTGCATATGAATTTACAATAGTGTAATCTGTATTATCTATAGTACATATAAGAAACAGGTACTGGCCTTCAGGGCCTGAGATATTTTTATAAAGAACAAAGTTTAGTGTATCTCTAATTGCAGTAAGTACTCCTCTTTTTTTCAGAGGCATTGGCAGTATAGACATGTAGAAACTTTTTGTGTGAGCATTAAGAAGGGGCTGAATCTACAAAATGAGTCTCTTTAACACAGAGTATGTCACATTTATCTTTAAATGCCTGTTTCCACATGTTTGTACGTTTGGTGCATGATGATTCAAGCCATTGACATTAATAGAGATCATTTTTATACCCATTGAATAGATATATTTACCAATATTAATCGGGGCTTAACCAAGCTTAAAGCAGTAATACATTTTTATGCACACATCAGTTAACCCATTTAAACTATCAGCAATTACATGATAGTAGAAACAAAAAGGAAAAAAAATAAACAAATACAGATAACTGAACAGATAAGAAATCAGTAAAAAAAATATCTGAATGCAATTAAAATTGCGTAGTACTTTTGGAGCAAAAACAAAACAAGTGATCTTGCTATTGGCAGGCATACTTACAGGTAGTGTGTTCGGTAAGGGTAGAACCCTCAGTGTCTTGCTTGAACATGTGAAATTACATGTAAGCAGGGACCATGAGATAAGACTGCAAATATATGGTCAATGTTTAGTTTGGCATTTGTGAGTGACCAGGTTCCACTCTGGAGACACTCTGGTGGCGTTGAATGTTGTGGGTCGCTTTCTGGGAGAATGTCCTACTCTCTAAGACATTGCAGGCCTTCCTCTAGGCTGTTGATTGTGATGATTGAGTCATTTCTGGTGACGATCAATTTATTGGGGTGACGCAACGTTAAATAATTTTGTGGTTTTATAGAGCTTTTGTTATTGGGAGGAGATTTTTCCTGAGTTTCTGTGAAAGGCTGTAAAGAGGAGAATTGTGCAGGCAAATTTTGGGGTTTTTAAAGTATTAACATCTGTTTATTCATGTTAGAGTTATTATTACTGTTACCCACTGAAAGTATCATATTTAAGGAATATCGGCCGATTGGAATTGGCCATACACAACGAAATTGTCTTAATCAATCCATGTGATGATGATGAATTACTAAGAAGGTAATATTGTATATCATGACATATTCCTCCATTAGTGGCCATGTTATTTGCATTTAAGGTTTAGCTTGATGGTGCAAGATAACAATAGGCCTTTAGCATCTATTCCAGGATCCTTGTATTTAACATATATTTATTCTTCAGGATTTTCATCATTCATTTTTCATCACCACATTTTGATGAACATTTTAAGGAAAAGTTTGATATCTTAATGATGGAAGACAAAGATTAAGAAAATTTAATACTGAAGATATACATATACAGTATCTGGATTCAACATATGGATTTCCTATACCCAATACAGAAGAAATCTTTGTCCAATATTCAGTTTGGCCTTTTTTGCCATAGATGCAGCTAAGTGAAAGCGCAGAATGCTTTTTTGTTTTTTGTTTTTATTTATTGATTTTATTTTTATGATTGACAATGTGTTCACCATGATTCCAATGTCTACCTTTTCATGATCTAATTGATCTCAATAAAATATTTGCATCCACTATTAATAGTGAATTTTGACTCCGCATAGGATTCGTAATATACCGTCTTTTTTGGCAGGTCTGCTCTTGTCAGCTGCTAACATTATCTTATAAGCTCTTTGGTTTAGAATCCACACCTCAATTATGGTGAGTCGGGGAAATGCTTGTTGATGGGTGGACACACCCCTATTCATGGCACTTTTTCTTTTTTGTTTGCTTTTACATGATGTTTTCTTTTACATGAAAAAATGAATTCTCATCTCAAGGTATTTTATCTTGCAGATAGGAGGGTTTCGGAAGGCAATGTATTATATTGATGGTCAGATCTGTGTTTGTAGCACCAGGTAGGAGGGCACGAAAGAGCTCTTGGGTATATGCTCTCAATTGGTCAGGTTGTATTGATTCTGGAATGCCTCTTATTTTATTGTTGTTGCATTGTGATCTATCCTCCAGATCTGTGACTTTATTTATGAGCCATTCAATTTCTTCATCGCTTTCATTGTGGGCATCTACTAGGGTCTTAAAGGAAGTGGCGTATTCTTCCATTTTTGTTTCAACATGGCCAACTCTGTCGCCAAGATCATTAATCTCTGATTTGATTTGTTGCATAGAGTTAATGATATTTGACTGTATGGATGATCTTAATGAAAGGAGCATCTCCTTCATTAATGTATCAAAATAGGCTGACTAGTAGTAGGAAAGTTAGCATTGGATGTGAGAAATTACTTGTAGAAAGTGAAGTATTAGTGTGAGAATCTGTTACAGCATGCTGTGGGTTAATATTTGTCATTCTAGGTTTACATTTTGCTGGTCTCTCAGAGGAAGTAGAGAAAGCAGGAGAGACAGACTGCAGTAAGATAGAGCTGTTTTTCTGCTTAACAGGTGCCGCAGGAGAAACTGCAGAGGCTTGCCTGTATGCTGAGTGAGAGGAGGAGGTTCTGAGCTGCTGCTGCCACCATGTTGGGGATTGCTGTGACCTGGCTGATGGGGAAACTGTTAATTTCAGGAGTTTCCTCTCAGCTTTCCTCTTCTTTTGTCATCTCCCTGAGGGTCTCCAGGCTGTTGCCTCTCCTCTGGTCGCTTTTGGAGTGTCAGGTCCACCACTGCTGTGTGCTGGCACTGTGAGTACAGCAGAGCTGTGTGGTTATGCAGCCATTCAGCTTCTGCCACACTCTATGCCTGGTAGGACTTAAAAGTCCTATCAGGCATAAAGGGCCTGGTAGGGCTTTTAGGGGGAACCCCCACACACTTTTTATTTTTTTTTAATGTGGGTGGGGTCTCTCTTATCCTCCCTACCAGACCTAAAGGGCTAAATGTAATTTTTTTTAAAAAGCCAGAATATTTATTTTTTTTTTTTCACTTTAAGCAATGAGAAATGACTGTCCCTTTAAAATGGTACTTATTGAAATTTTGTTTTTCACTGATTCATGTCCCTCAGGGCAGTACCTGAGTCCCTGTTACCCTTTTATGGCCAAAAACTTGCATATAAACCTTCAAAATGGGCATTTTTGAATTTACAAGTTTTAGTCCCATAGACTTCCATTAAATTCAAAGTTTGTGGTTGAACTTTCCTTAGGTCTGAATGTTCAATTGCGAACTGAACAGGGAGGTGTTTTTGTCCAATCACTAATTTCAATGTAAATGAGAATTTCTCAACTGACCACCTCTGTGAAGGAATGTCTGTCTGCCTTTTTTGCTGCCATTATGTTTTCTTTCATTTTATTATTACTGATGAGTATAATTTTGTTTTATAGAGCACCTCTAGGTGTCAAATACACTATATCACTAAATGCACCACATTCCTTTTTTGTTGTTGTTCTTATGTTGCAACTTACTGTTTATGGTATTGTGAGCTGTAGATATAGTAATTTTATGAGCGGCCCCCTAAGATCTAAAAGTCATTTCAAGGGTTCCTCTCTGCTAAAAGGGTTGAGAAAGAATTGTTAATGCAAGCAATAGCTTACAAAGAATAAAGACTACAATGGCTGTGAGTCTCTGTATTTATTTAACTATGACTCCCTAAACCGCACCGATATTCTTGCTACAACCATACATCATCACCAGGTGAATTAATCATGCTAGTTCTCCTCTCCCAGGTTCTTTAAGATGCATGGGAAAGTGTTGTGCACTACAGTTACAGACCTTCATCAGTTAATTTGACGCTTATATACAGTATGTGACTAAATAAAGGCACATTTAGAGTATTTTAAATGTGCTGGTGACACTGTACATTTGTAAAAAAAAAAGATTTTTGCGATTCCCCTGCTATGAAGAAGTCTTTGGAAGGAGCTTAGATATTTTGTCTAGCTTTAAGCACCACAAGTGTAAAGAAACACAAGACTTCATGCAGTTCACACAGTTCTTAGAAGAAAGTTTCTGTAAAAACACACTCATGTTTCATATCTATTTTGAACTATTAATATTAAATACTTGTTTTACAAATAAACATTTAATACTGAGTGAACCCATGAAACAGTGTTCACAGAGATTTGTAGTTTTTCTTAAGAAAGAGATAAGCAGAAGCTGTTTGTCTTCGGGCTCCCTTTCTCTCCCTGATATTTCTTTCAGAACACTCTGTGCACAGCAGGAGGGAAGTTTAATAAGGGGAAATCACATTTTACTCTTTTAGTTTTATGTAAATTGGAACTTGAACCATAAAGCTTTGTAAAAAAAATAGACATTTTCATCAAAGCAGGTAATACCAAGGCATCAAACATATGAAGAGGATCTCAGCGGCCCAAAACTAGCTGAAATCAAATGACAAAATTTATTTTATATTTACCCAACATAAAAAATTCAATTATTAGTCTTGACAATATTAAGTAGATTAAATTAATTCTATATCACTACACATTCCCTTTTAGGTAATTACAGCATTTAATGAGACAAATTTGGAAGCCCCTTTGCCACAAAGTTCATGAACTTTGAACTTTAAGCAAGACCAAACCAGTCAGATGTGCACATCCCTTGATTAAAACTCAGATACCATGATTTTGTGCAAGATGCTCTTTAACCACTTCCTGTCCGGACACTTTTACCCCCTTCCTGTCCAGGGCAATTTTCAGCTCTCAGCGCTATCACATTTTGAATGACAATTGCGCGGTCATGCAATACTGTACCCATATGAATTTTTTACCATTTTTTTGAGACAGATAAAGCTTTATTTTGGTGGTATTTATTCACCGCTGGGATTTTTATTTTTTTTACTATGTAAATGAAAAAGTCCAAAAATTTTGAAAAAAAGTGTTTTTTTTAATAAAATTTTGCAAATAAATAATATTTCATCCTAAATCTTGGCCAAAATTTATTCCGTTATTTTTTTAATAAAAAAAAAAATCCAAATTAGTTTATAACCAAACATTATAATTTTTAAACATTTTTTTTTACATTTTTATTTTATTTTTTTTAATATTATTTTTTATTTTTATTTTTTATTTTTACATACTGTCACCCTAGCAGTACAGTGTCACCATGGTGACACTGTACTACTTGTGGGGGGTGATGAAGATTTTTTTTTTTTTTTTTACACTGATTGCTTTTACACCCATATAGGATGTAAAAGCAATCATTTCTCTTTCTCTCTGTCTGCATTCTTGCAGTCATTGAGAAATACTGAGTGAGCTGTGATTGGTCACAGCTTGTCACATGGTACAAGGCTGTTGTGAATAGCCTTGTACCATGTGACCTCTGTGATCATTCACAGATTTCACACGTAGTAAGCAATGATGTCACAAGTGACATCTTGCTTACTACTTTGCATGTGATCACTGATTCGCCAATCAGTGATCACATGACCGGGACCTCGTACAGAGGTCCCGTCCGACGATCGGTGTTTCACTGTGTCCGGAGGACACAGCGGACACCGGATTGCGGTGGTGCGCGCTCCTAGGGAGCGCGCACAGCTAGAAAAGGCGGGTGCCGTTTAGGAACGGCAACCCGACCTTGGACTGCCACCGCCCTGCCGTTTATAAACAGCAGGCGGACGGCAAGAGGTTAAAAATACTCATGGAAAATTGTTCCACTCAGTCCAAATGTGCTTTATCTGTGCTTTGTCCGGGAGATATAATCATTAATTGCAGAAAGAGTCTTAAGCATTTCTAAAAGTGGCCGTAGATGAAGTAAAAATGTGGTTTGTTTGGTTAACCAATCATCCACCACATCTTAGTAAAAAAAAAAAGAGATATATTAAGGGACAAGTGGAAGAGCCTAGAATTCTGCAGGGACTCAAAGGATTTTTTTACACATACAGTCATGGCCGAAATTGTTGGCACCCTTGATATTTCTCCAGGAAATCATGTATTTCTCACGAAACGTATTGCATTAACACATGTTTTGCTATACACATGTTTATTCCCTTTGTGTGTATTGGGACAAAACAAAAAAAGGGAGGAAAGAAAGCAAATTCGACATAATGTCACACAAACCTCCAAAAATGGGCTGGACAAAAGTATTGGCACCCTTTCACAACTGCGGATAAATAAGAATGTTACAAGCATGTGATGCTCCTGTAAACTCACCTGGGGCAAGTAACAGGTGTGGGCAATATAGAAATCACACCTGAAAGCAGATAAAAAGGAGAGACGTTCACTTAACCTTTGCATTGTGTGTCTGTCTGTGCCACACTAAGCATGGACAACAGAAAGAGGAGACGAGAACTGTCTGAGGACCTGAGAACCAAAATTGTGGCAAAATATCAACAATCTCAAGGTTACAAGTCCATCTCCAGAGAACTAGATTTGCCTTTGTCCACAGTGCGCAACATTATCAAGAAGTTTGCAACCCATGGCACTGTAGCTAATCTCCCTGGTCGTGGACGGATGAGGAAAATTGATGAAAGATTGCAACGCAGAATAGTCCGGATGGTGGATAAGCAGCCCCAAACATGTTCCAAAGACATTCAAGCTGTCCTGCAGGCTCAGGGAGCATCAGTGTCAGCGCGAACTATCCGTCGACATTTAAATGAAATGAAACGCTATGGCAGGAGACCCAGGAGGACCCCACTGCTGACACAGAGACATAAAAAAGCAAGACTACAGTTTGCCAAAATGTACTTGAGTAAGCCAAAAGCCTTCTGGGAAAACGTCTTGTGGACAGATGAGACCAAGATAGAGCTTTTCGGTAAAGCACATCATTCTACTGTTTACCGAAAACGGAATGAGGCCTACAAAGAACAAAACACAGTACCTACGGTAAAATATGGTGGAGGTTCAATGATGTTTTGGGGTTGTTTTGCTGCCTCTGGCACTGGGTGCCTTGACTGTGTGCAAGGCATCATGAAATCTGAGGATTACCAAAGGATTTTGGGTCGCACTGTAGGGCCCAGTGTCAGAAAGCTGGGTTTGCGTCCAAGATCCTGGGTCTTCCAGCAGGACAATGACCCCAAACATACGTCAAAAAGCACTCAGAAATGGATGGCAAAGAAGCGCTGGAGAGTTCTGAAGTGGCCAGCAATGAGCCCAGATCTAAATCCCATTGAACACCTGTGGAGAGATCTTAAAATTGCTGTTGGGAAAAGGTGTCCTTCCAATAAGAGAGACCTGGAGCTGTTTGCAAAGGAAGAGTGGTCCAAAATTCCGGGTGAGAGGTGTCAGAAGCTTATTGATGGTTATAGGAAGCGACTGATTTCAGTTATGTTTTCCAAAGGGTGTGCAACCAAATATTAAGTTAAGGGTGCCAATACTTTTGTCCAGCCCATTTTTGGGGTTTTGTGTGACATTATGTCATATTTGCTTTTCTGCCTCTGTTTTATATTTGTTCCAATACATACAAAGGGAATAAACATGTGTATAGCAAAACATGTGTTAATGCAATACCTTTTTTGTGTGAAATACTTGATTTTCAGGAAAAATATCAAGGGTGCCAACAATTTCGGCCATGACTGTATTTTTTTTTGTTATATTACTCTGTGTATACTCTGTTGAACTTGTCATCCTACTCTGAGACTGTAATACCTCATAAAACCTTACACTCTCTGGGAAAAAAAAAAGTTGGCTGGAACTTGCTTGAATATTGATGTCCAACTCTCTCTCTCTCTCTCTCTTTTATATATATATATATATATATATATATATATATATATATACATATATATTATGTTACTGGCCAAAACACCAGGTGAAAATACATTTTAAAAAGACATAAATAACGAAAACTATTGTTGTCGTCACATTTTGGTATTGGAAAGCTTCCATATACAACGTTTCTCTTCTTAGGTTTAGATACACTTTAAAAATTTAAGATGTAGCTTTCAGGCTGTGGTGATTGAGCCAAAGATGCCAAGCCTTCAGGATGGTATACACCATTTTCAGGGAAGCATGCAAATACATCACTTTGAAGGATGAAGGCTGAATACCTTGAAATGGATTTCCTATCTAATGTAATACTGTATGTGGTATAATTAAATGGATGTGCAGTCATGCTTAGAAAGAACATTGAATGGAGCATGGCTCATCCCTTTCCTCAAAGAGGTGGTGGATTGAAATGTGTGTTTAAATTAAATACTCTTCCATGTGTTAAAAGGGTGGTGAAAGGTGGAGGTGGGAGGAGGCAGTGTTAGAAAAGAGTATTGGTTCCTAAAAATGTTCATAATGGGGAATGGTAGCATTAGCAGATCGAAAAAAAAGCTATCACTATATGGAGTACATCCAATGTGTTCTTACAGAGCACCTCTTCAAAGTGCTGCATTTTGGGCACCCTCCGAGATTGTGGCAGATCACTATAGGTATTTTTAGATGGTGACAATAAATCTGCCATTTTAATCTTGTATCTGGGATCAATTAGGGTGGGCACCTAATAGTGGTCTTTCTCTTTGATGACCTGAGTCCTGCACTCCTTGCACAGAGATCTGAACATAACATAACAGAACATTTGCCTCAGACTCCTCATCCTTGTATTGCTCTGCTGTTCCCTGCTGCCTCACTGCATTCTGTATACTGGAGGGGGACATGCATTTTGACATCATAGTGCCATTCCCAAAACATTCCATCACACAGGACAGTGTAGTCATTTTCTAGCAAAAAAATACAGACTTTAACATGTGCAAAACATTTTAAAAAATGCTTCTAAGTGCATAAAGGATTGGTGCTTTTAATGTTGCCCTTAAAGTTTCAATATGACTCTCTCCTTACCTTGTTAAATGCCTCCCATGTAATTTCCCAGCTCCCCATGCCCTTTTTGACAAAAGCTTACTTATTTGCTTAGAAAGTAGCCAGAATTTAGTATCAAGATTTGCCCCCATAGACTTAATAGTGGTTTGCTGCTTAGTTCGGGTTTTGTGAGTTTCAAGCAGAATTCAGTGAACCCTTAAAATGGAACCCAGGCACATTCACTCACCCATAACAATAATTTAAAATGCCATTATAAAAATTTTACAGAAGAATGTCAGGGTAGCAGTTACCTGAATCTTAACAGAAATGTATTGATGCATTAACATAATGTTATAGACCTCATCCCAAATGAGATGTTGTGGCATGACCTGACACAAGCTGTTTAACCGCTTCCCGTCCACTCTATAGCATAAGTACTGCTACAGGGTGATACGGGTGCGCAAAATCACATTTATATACAGTTGTGTTTAAAATAATAGCAGTCAGACATCACTAACCTGATCAATCACTGTTTTTGGTAGAAATGATATTTCTACATGGCAAATAATTTACTAGCAGGTGTAGTAGAGTAATAGAAATCCAACAGACCCAACAGTCATGACATGCATGCTGCTGATTCTGTGTAATTGAATCACTAATTGAAAGGGGCATGTTCAAAATAATAGCAGTGTGAAGTTCTATTAGTGAGGTCATTCGTTCTTTGAAAAACAGGTGGAAATTATTGCCCTTATTTAAAGAAGGAAGGCAGCAATTGTTGTACATGCTGGTTACAGTGCATTTCTCTCTGAAATTCTGAGGAAAATGGGTCATTCCAGACATTGTTCAGAAGAACAGCGTACATTGATTAAAAAGTTGATTGGAGAGGGGAAAACATATAAAGAAGTGCAGAAAATGATAGGCTGCTCAGCTAAAATGATCGCAAATGCTTTAAAATGGCAACCAAAACCTGAAAGACGTGGAAGAAAGTGAAAAACTACCATTCGAATGGATAGAAGAATAGCCAAAATGGCAAGGACTCAGCCAACAATCAGCTCCAGGAAGATCAAAGAAGGTGTAAAGTTACCTGTGAGTACTGTTACAATTAGAAGACGCCTATGTGAAGCCAAGATATCTGCAAGAAGCCCCCGCAAAGTCCCACTGTTGAAAAAAAGACGTGCTGTAGAGGTTGTAATTTGCCAAAGAGCACATTGACTGGCCTAAAGAGAAATGGCGCAACATTTTGTGGACTGATGAAAGTAAGATTGTTCTTTTTGGGTCTAGTGACCGGAGACAGTTTGTCAGACGACCCCCAAACACTGAATTCAAGCCACAGTACACTGTGAAGTTAGTGAAGCATGGTTGCGCAAGCATCATGATATGGGGATGTTTCTCATACTATGGTGTTGGGCCTATTTATCGCATACCAGGGATCAAGGATCAGTTTGAATACATCAGAATTCTTGAAGAGGTCATGCTGCCTTATGCTGAAGAGGAAATGTCCTTGAAATGGGTGTTCCAACAAGACAACGACCCCAAACACACCAGTAAATGTGCAACATCTTGGTTCCAGACCAACAAGATTGACGTTATGGAGTGGCCAGCCCAATCCCCGGATCTTAATCCAATAGAAAACTTGTGGGGTGACATCAAAAATGCAGTTTCTGAGGCAAAACCAAGAAATAGAGAAGAACTGTAGAATGTAGTCCAATCATCCTGGGCTGGAATACCTGTTCACAGGTGCCAGAAGTTGGTCGACTCCATGCAACACAGATGTACAGCAGTTCTCAGAAACAGTGCTTATACAACTAAATATTAATTAAGTGAGTCAAAGGAAAGCAAAATCTTCAAACATTTTTCAGTTTATATAGTGAATGTTTGAGTTTGTAAAGAAGAATACAAACACTGCTATTTTTTTGAACAGCCTAATATTCACTTTTCTTCAATTATTTTAGAGGAACAACACAAATTTGATATATTTTTCTTCATGTTTCGATTTGGAATAGAATGTGTAGTGTTCCCAATGCATTTGTGTGTATGGAAATAAAATTTATTTGAAGGAGTTTGAGCTTTATTCACTTTTTTCAACACACTGCTATTATTTTGAACACATCTGTAAGTGATTTTGCTTTTCCGGGTAGGAGGCGCACACGAGCCGCACGGCCTCAGCTGTCAATCATTGGGTCCCGGCCGATGATTACTCGCTGGCGCCTTGTGATTGCCAAGCATATCCAACGGATGGGAGAACTGTTTGTAAAAAAAGGTCATAAATTTAATTTGAGTGCAGCATTGCATGACCGCGCAATTGTAAGTTAAAGTAACGCAGAGCCGTAACGCAAAAAATGGCCTGGCCAGGAAGGGGGGTAAATCCTCTGGAGGGGAATTCTAAAAATGTTTACGAAGTGACACTAACCACTGTCTAAACAGCAGCTACAGGAAACAATTGATAAAGTTATAATTGCTAAAAGACTTTTGGCCAACTTTAACCACTTTAGCTCTTGAACCTGTATACCCTTTATGGACTGCAATTTTTACATTTATACGATGGATCTGATTATCCACTTGCCCTCTGGAAGATTTACCCCCCTTCATAACCAAAACATTTTGTTTTTTATTTGAATTTGATTAAATGAAACTTATGTAATTTTTTTCCCGACAAATAGAGCTTTCTTTTGGTGGTATTTGATCACCTTTGCATTTTTTTATTTTTTACGCAATCAACAAAAAAAGACCAACAATTTAGAAAATGTATTGCTATAAAACATATCCAATAAAAAAAAAATACAATTTCTTCATAAATTTAGGCCAAAATGTATTTTGTTACATGTCTTCTAGCATCTACAAGTGGTGATATATATACTGGAATTTGTATTTATTTTTATTTTTTTTATACTAGTAATGGCGGCGGTCAGCAACTTATAGCAGGACTGCAGCAGGCATTCTGACACTAACTGACACTGGGTGGGAATTGACTAACTGCCGATGACATCTCCAGTGACACTATACAGTGATCAGTGCTAATAAAAAGCACTGACACAGTACTAATGACACTGGGTAGGAAGAGGTTAACATCTGGGGCGATCAAAGGGTTAACTGTGTACTGTTTTTACTGTGTTTTACTAGGGGACTTGCTGTTTCCATCTCTCTGCTTTGCAGAGAGATAGAAAGCAGCACGTCCTTGCTGACAATAGAGAGTTCTGTGTTGTTTACACACAGATCTCTCCCCTTTGATCACCAAATCTCAGCCATTAATTGCTGGCCGGGACCCGGTGATTGACATCTGCAGGAGCCAATGACAGCATGGGTAGGGCTGCGTGAGCACACCCCCTATCTGGAAATGCAAAACCATGTATATATACATGATTTTGCAGAGTGGCCAACCTTTAAATGGTTATTGGGGTTACTTAAGATGACACTCATTTGATAATACTGTTTTGCAAAATAAAAAATAATATTTTAACTGACTCTTTTAAAAAAATGAAAAAAAATGCATGTGACCAGTGTTTGTTTAAAAAGTAGCTTTGCTGTAAATAAATAAATTTAAAAAATACGCTCTGATTTGTTCTATTTAAAATGGCACCAAAATTATGTTCCTGTTACAAGGTATGGAAAGACTATTTGCAAATGAAAAAAACAAGTTTGGTTCAATTTTCATTTTCTATATTTCCTTGTTTTGCAACAAAATAATAAAAATAAAAAATATATATTAATGGTAACATAAAAAAATCAGCAGAAAAATAACTAAAAGTAGAAGAAATAGGTGTTAATTAGGGCTGATTATGGTTAACTAAGGGTTTATAAGAGTTAAATTGGAATACATTTTCATTACAATAGAAAAAAATTTACTTATGAGGTTTCTTTAAGTGATGGTATACACAGATCAAATGTCACACCTTTGACCTACATATGAATGAAATATATCAACTATAAATCCACTATCATCTTGGAATAAGTTGTGAAACTCATTCAATATAGAGCATGCAACAGGTACAAAAAAAGAATGAGAACTGGGATCACAGCAGAAAAATGTATAAAACATTGCTTTTAATATATTCCTTAACATCTATTACAAACAAGTAGCAAAATACTAAAATAGATATATGGCAAATATTAGTGAAAGTCTACAAAATAGTTTCAAAGTTTCAAAATGTAACAGTAGAGATATAAACCTTAGTGCCAGATGCTAAACCTTTCTGTAGGTAGGAAATTACCACAAAACTTGTGTTGCCCACAATCCACTGGAGTGTATAGAGAAATGCTTGAATGCCGCACACTAAACAATTTTATGGAAAGCCCATCCAAGACTATAAATTAGTACCACAGGGACACAGTCTCCAGTCCAAGTCCAAGTTTAAAACATGCTTTAATAATGAATGAACAGCAGTGCAATCAGATAAATGATAATAAGTACTGTGACTCAAAACCGGTTCCCAGCAAACTAACAACCATTATAACTCACGACTCCTGGTGTGAACTGGAAGGTGGCAGATGTCAGTAGCAAAGTATAAAATCTGGATTTGATAAAGAAGCAGACAGCTTTCAGATGCTTCATCCTATGTGAGGATAAGTTTCTAGCTTCTTCCAGCCTTCCTTACAGTCATCGGAAACATCACTAATGTCACTTTTGGTCCGCAGCCATCTTGCATGACATCACTTCTGGTGGTGTCCACACACCTAGCGCAGCCATTATTTTTGTTTCTATTCCTGAGTCTTGTATACAGCAAGGTCCAGAGCTACTTCTGGTCTGTGGCTGTCTTGGATGATATCATTTTCGATGGCGTGCTCACACACAGAACAGCCATCTTATTGGTTATCTTCCTGAGTCCTGTATACAGTAAAGTCTGGAGCAGCTTTTTTCCCAACTGATAGCTCTTCCCAATGCACAACCATGTGAATGGGTATGTGTACTTTGCTACTGACATCTACCACCTTCCACTTCATACCAGGAGTCATGAGTTCTAATGGTTGTTAGATCAATTTTCTGGGAACAGGCTATGAGTCACAGTGCTTATTATCACTCATCTGATTGCACTGCTGTTTTATACATCATTAACAAAACATGTTTTAAACTTGGATTGGACTGGAGATTGTGTCCCTGTGGGGCTGATTTATAGTCTTGGATGGACTTTCCATGTAGGGTTCCACCTCTTCCCTTTAAAACCAAACACATTAACTACACAGGTTCAGAGGCTATTTTAATGCAGATAAGGCACTACGTGAGTTTAATTACCACCTTAATCAGCCACCCACAACCTGTGTAATTAATATGTGTTTGGTTTTAAAGGGATGAGGTGGCAACCCTATTTCCATAAGAACTTCTGGTGCTCTGCATTTAAACAGTAGAGATATGCATACCAAATTCACCTAACTTGGCACCTGTATCAAATGGGTACTGTGGAGAAATGGCGAATTGCAGGCAAAAACATCAAAAAGGTATTCCAGAAAGAAGTGCACAGGATAAATGACAGATTCATGCACATTAGATTATTCAATAGGTATTGTAAATGCATGTGTATGATGTTTGTTGCCAGTTATATCCAGAAACTTGTGGTTTTGTGTGGAAAACAGTTAATAGCAAGGAATTGCAAATATGTAAACAAGATAAATATCAACAAGATATATTTAATGTAGAATTCTTAAATTATTGCAAACAAATGATAATAATGGAGATAAAAGAGTCACAATGACATATAATGCACTGAGATACAGCCTTTTCCCCTGCAAAAATATAGTCATCCAACTATACAGTATATACAATGCATCATTTGGGTTATTTACTATGGGGAAATAGACTGCTAAATTTGAAAATGCAGATGACTCTGCGCAGTAATTACTCCCAGAGTATGATGAATGTGGTGAAGCTTCACTTTGCAAACAATACTCAATAACATGCAACAAAAATATTTAAAACATCAGCATTTTTGCTTGCATGTGATTGGGCAATGGAAGATAGTAGAGCTTCACTTCATTTACTAAGCTCTGGAGCACATTCCCTTGCAGACTGCAACTGCACTTGCAAAGTGAAGAGTCTATTTGCCTTTAGTAAATAAACCCCAATGCTTCCTGCCCAAAGCACATTGAACATATCCCAAAGTCATCACACGCTCTTTGCCAGATAAATGATCAGCAATGATGATCACATGCAGTTATAGTCTGCTGTCTGTGTGACTGGCCATACGTGTATCTCAGAGGTGTATTTTTTGTAATAGACAAAGGCTGAGCTTAAAAACTTCTCAAATAGCAGGTACTAAAATGGTGATGAATGAGAAATGTGCTGAAGTCTGGCTGATAAATTTCACAACTGTATATCAAACAAGCTGTTATATAAATAGCCTGATACAGCCACTGTATGTAGTGCGCAATGCTGAGTCAGCACCCGAAAACAAGTCACAGCTGTGTGCTAAGCATAACTGCTATTGAGTGCACAGACAACTAGGGTTGGGCTTCATGTTCAAGTCGGACATAAGGATATTTTCCTGCCACGCCCCACAGTGCACTGCACCCTGACAGTGCACTGCTCTGTGACAGTGCATTGTGATTGGTCAAAGCAATGCACCTGTCCATAGGTCAGATGCAATTCTTTGGCCAATCACAGCACATGATCACATCACCTTGTGACGTCATCACCGTATTTAAGAATTGTTATCCCGGCACAGCTGTCAGTTGCCGGGAGCCAGCATAGAGAGTGGAGCATTTTTTTTTCTTTTTTTAAGGTATGCGGTGGTGGCGGGCACTGTGATTGACATTGGATCTACTGCAGGGGACTTTTTTTAATTTTTGTTTTTAATAAAGGACTTGTCAAAGACTGCACCTGTCATTTTTACACTACACTTTTTTTTGTGAATGGGTAGCGGTACCATGTACCCCATAATCATTCACATGGGCGGGGCCGGGATATGGGGGACCCTTGTTAAAGGGGGCTTCTAGATTACGATAAGCTTCCATCTGCAGACCCCCACAACCATCAGCCATGATTGTGTGGAAGAGGCCCTTGTCCTCATCAACATGGGGACAAGATGCTTTGGGGGGGAACCCAGCTGACAGAGAATGTCTTCACTACTAAAATGCCAAATGACTTTTTTGACAGGAAACATGGGAGGTCACATGTTTCCTGTCGAAAATAGAGCTCCATTCTGCAGCCAGACCCCTCTCGGATTCTCAGGCTATATAAACAGCACTTTGTTTCGGGTGGCTTTTTTTCTGAGCCACTAAAGGTGGCGTGTATGCTGAAGTGCATCTACTACTGGACTATAAAGACAACGAAGAGGTTCAATCCTTCCAGAGGGTCCATTTGAGAGGTCCAAAGGTCTTACCCTGGTTCCGGTGCCAGTGGAGTATCACGTATCCATTGAGGCCTAGATGACCATCTTCATTATATGCGCATTATTATTTTGGGTCTGGTGAGTACAAGCACACCCCTTTTTTCTTCATATCATGGAAGTTACGAGCACATAATATCATTGACTCAAGTTTCTAGGAGCTTTGGTGCAACTTCATTGAAATATATTGATGATTATATAGACTTTTTATTCATATGGAATTGATTGGTTATATCTATGTCACCATTTTATGATGTCATAATATACTCACCATTGTCTTTATATAAGACACCATAGTCATGCTTAATATTTTAGTACATAAGATTGCACATGGTAGGTCATGATTGCACTTTATTATGAGCGCTGCATTTATTGATATATTATTCTATTGAGGATCTTTTTAGAGGTTGATCTTATGCAAGCTGCTTTCTGATGATCAAAAGAGCGCTCGCTATATTATTATTATTTTTAGACTCCCTCAAGAGTTGGTTCTGGCCAGCTCAGTGGATTGCTTTAAAAGAGGCCTGGAATCTTTCTTGGATACATATAATATAACTGGTTGCTATTTATAGGTAAAGTTGATCCAGGGAATATCCGATTGCCTGTTGGGGGATTAGGAAGGAATTTTTTCTCCTGCAGGAGCAAATTGGATCATGCTTTGCTAGGTTTTTTTCCTTCCTCTTGATGAACTGTGGATGTAGGATTATAACTTTTTTTTTTTTTTTAATGGTTGAACTGGATGGACTTTTGTCTTTTTTCAGCCAGACTAACTATGTAACTATGTATTTTACTGCATACTCAGATGCGGTAAGATACCAGTTAGTGAATTGTCCCTATTTGAAGTTCGGTAGGCTCGAATGTTCAACCGCAAACTGAACAGGGGGGTATTTGGCTCATCACTACAGACAACATTCACAATAATACATTTCAATCAGCAGCCAATAGATTTGCAGCAGGCACAAACCACTATATGAACATGGAACAGTTTCCACACATGAACAAACTGTTTAACACTAGTAATCACAAATTCCAATTCCACTTCAATTTTACAATTATTTAAATTAGAATTTTTAGTGATAAATTACAAGTGATATTTTATTGGTATTTTAGTTATTTTTTTGTTGTTGCTTTGGTCCAAGCACTCATTTATTTTCATACCTGTTGCATGTTGTTGTCATATTATAAGTGTATAGTGGGGCAACCTCTTCAAGCAGGTTTCATACAACCTTGACTTTTCCAGAGTGTAGCATTTATTAGACCTCAGGAACAGATGACAAATTCAATAGAGTATATCCAAAATATTAAAATAACGAAAAGGTCCTATGAATCTCCTAAGAATTCTAGGATCTTCATTTGGTGATCATTTTAGCAAGGATACAGACATGTCACATCAAGTATATACAGTATTTCCAGTCTGTATATGAACCATTCATTTGCATACATCCATATTCTCTATAGCTCAAGTGGAGCCCCTGACATCACCAAAGTGCCACACATATAATATTCAGTGAATGTAATACTACTGGAAGTTGTTAAGAGATAGCAGACATGCTAAAGGTTATGTACAAAGACTGCAATGTGCTGCAAGAGATGATCAGAGAGCAGATATGCTGCAGGAGATGCAAATATGAGATTGCAAATATGCTATGGAAGTTGTTGGAGGCTGGGGACATGCTTCTGGAGATAGACTGGAGACACATTACGTGAGAATGCTAGAGATCTGGAGACAGATTACAGGAAACTGCTGTTTCCAGATGAATCTCTGATTGACCCTGTGATGAATCTCTTCTTGACCGTTTTGCCTTATTTTATAAGATGTACAGGAAGCTGACTGGTTGAATAGCTAAACACTTTTGATGGTATTCTTAAGAACAAATAAGTGCTGGATGGCTAGAAGCCACCTGGTGATTTGCATGTTCTTATCTTTATTTGGAGCCATGTAGTACAAGTAGTACTGGTGCGTCTCTAAGACCCACTTTATCACAAAACACTCCCTTTCCACAATTGGATAGGTTTTTCATCCGGAGTGAATTTTTGGCTCAAGTACACAACAGGATACTCTTCTCCTCAACTAGCTGGGGCAAGACCTCACCAAGCTCAAATCCAAAACATCCATTCGTAACAGGAAATCTTTTTGAAAGTTCAGACTACAAGGGCTGGTTCTTGGCACAGAACCTGCTTCCATTGTTAAAATGCTTCTTCTGCTTCAGGACTCCAGTAGACGCCATGAAGGATTTTCCCTTTGTGTAGTCTGTCAAGGGTTTAGACAAGCTGGACAAAGTTGGGAATATCTCACAGTGCCAAGAAAGGGTGCACTCTCTTTTTTTGTGAGGGGACAGGGCCATTTTTGCATGTCACCCAGCTTGTTCAGCAGAATTTGAAGACATCTCTGCCTACTAATCACCACAAATAGTGGACCTCTTCCAGTTCAGTCATGCTCCCTGAACCCCACCTTCCATAGGGCATCCAGAATTAACTGAACCTTTTTAAAACAATTTTTCCAGTTCAAGTTAAAGATGATATTATAATCTAAGTAAGCCCAAGCAATCCAAATGGCATTCTGGCCTGGAGCAATAACCTTCTCCAGCATGCAAATGCTGTGTTTTTCATTAGCCTATTTTGAGAGTAGGATCTGCCAGTGACTCTTTGTTCAGTTGAGAGTGGAGAGTGGTGATTTACTGGGCTGGACCAAATCTTTAAATTACTTCATCCACCCAGGGCATTGAATATTCATCCTGCTTAGAAACTTCATTTATTTTTTATTTGTTTTGGGGACTAGGACTTTAGGGCTAGATCAGCTCCTGGGGGACTCCTTAATTATCCCAAGGTTTGACATAATTTTAAGCTCTGATGATACAATCTTTCAGTGGGCTTCAGAAATATGGTATAACGTAAGATTCAAGCAAACCTTATGGTCTATGTGAATATCATGCTCAATTATAACAGTTAAGCTTGGTAAGTTTCAGAAAGTTTCTTGATTTTTTTGCAACATTTTCCTACTAATGTTCCTTGACTTTGCACACGGTGTTCCACTATGCTCTGATGGGGCATAGTTTCTTGTTCCCATATATCTTTAACTACATCCAGTAGTTCACAGGGGTGTTGCTGATTAATCAACTCAAATGGTGAGAGCCCTGTGGATGCCTGGGGAATGTCCTGGATGGCAAAAATAAATGAGGCAGTAAGAAATCCTAGCTATCATTTTCAATTATTTTCCTGAGAATCAAATTCACCAGAAGAGCCTCCTAATCTAGTCCTTGCAGTATGTGACAACACTTAGCAATATTCTTCCTTGGTAATTCTGATGGATCTTCAGCCATTGGCCTTGGTGGCTGAACAAAAAGTTCTGGGAGGGGTGTTCAACATCAGAAGTGTTTGGAAGCTTGCTGATTGATGATCTGTTGCACTCAGGTCTTTATCAAGTGTTAATGGTACTTTCCGCTGTTTACCACCTACTGCCAATCCTGTTTGACATGTCTAAAGTTTAATGCTGGAAAACATGTAAATGCACCTCATAAACATTTGCCAAAAGCTCTTTACACTTTCCAGAGGCTACAGATTTTATACAACTACCTAACTGTAAGTTGCATGCGTATGGGCTTGTGAGTTTGAATGCTTTCCCTGAGTGGATAGAAACTTGGCCAGTTAGAAAAGCTACATCCGAGGCTACTGCCAGGAAGTTTCTGTCTAAAATAGATTGTAAATTTATCCACTTGCTGCACCATTCCACTAACTCATAGTTTACAGATGATACATTAAAGTCCATAAGTGCTTAATTTTAAACAATTTACAGTGTTCCTTCAAAGCCATAGACATACAGTAAATGGGGTGCCTTGATCTGTAAGAACCTCAGACAGGAGCCCTGTTCTCCTGATCATGTGAAACAATTCCTGCACAATTTGCTTGAAAAAGATATACAGTCTTCACATATTGGGTGACATAGTCAAGAACCTAGCACAGCAATGGGAAAACTACGGCCCGCGGGCCGTATACGGCCCGGCAGACCTTTTAATCCGGCCCGCGGAGCGTGATACAAAAAAAAAAACAGCCAGGGCAGGCAAACATTTGCATCATTCAGGGCGCTCAAATGCAATGATTGGCCAGTCTCGCTGCCACTCACATCCTGATAGCCAGTGATTGGCTGTCAGGATGTGTGTAGGCGGGGCAGCGTGACGAACGTGAGGGGAGGAACGGCGCGTGAACACGGCGAGAGGAACGCGCGGAGCAAAGGTAAGTAAATTGACACAGGGGGGACTTGGCTTACTACTTGGGGGGGAATAGTACTATGGGGGATGAAATACTATATGAGGGATGAATTAATATGGGGGATGAATTAATATGGGGAATGAATTACTATAGGGGGGATGAATTACTATATGGGGGATGAATTACTATGGGGGATGAATTACTATGGGGGATGAATTACTATATGGGGGATTAATTACTATGCTTACTATGGGGGAATATTACTATACTTACTATGGATGGCATGGTAGTGGCTGGGCCGGCCAGCAGCTAGTCCGGCCCCCGGGTCCAATATATGAACCCATTGCGGCCCTCAAGTCAAAAAGTTTGCCCACCCCTGACCTAGCACATGGAGTGTTCTCCATATAAAACATTTATATGTCAAATAAAGATTGAATATAAGTAGTATAAAGTATAAACTAAAGCAGGGGTCTCCAAACTTTCTAGACAAAGGGTCAGTTTACTGTACTTCAGACTTTAGGGGGGTTGGGCTGTGACCTTTGAGAGTAGAGAAGGTCCCCATGTCAGTGGAGCAAAAACAATGCCCCATCTTTGGTGTCAGTGGGAAGAATTGTGCCACATCGTTGGTGCAGCGAGAGGAATTGTGCCCCATCAGCAGTGTCATTGGGCCCCATTGTTGGTGTCATTGAGAGAAATTGTGTCCCATAATTGGTGTCATATTGAGGAATAGTGTGCCATCATTTGTGTCAGTTGGGTGAATTATGCCTGCCCCATCATTGGTGTCAGTGGGCCCCATTGTTGGTGTCATTGGGAGAAATTGGGCCCCATTGCTGGTATCATTGTTAGGAATGATGCACCATTGTTGGTATCAGTGGATGAAATAGTGCCCCAAGGGCTAGATAAAAGCAAGGGCTGCAATTTGGAGACCGCTGAACTAAGATATAAAGTAAAGAGAAAAGAAATAATAAATAAAATAAAATGAATACTCTATATTATGGTTGTATATTTGCTGTTGGCACAAATAATAATCTTACAAGGACAGATATTTAAAACAGAATATTTTAATTAGATAAGCCATACCTTTTTGTCACTAAGTCCAGTCACCTGGTCTACAAATTCTTCTTGGATCATAAATGCAGCTAGGTTGGCAGTGTAACTTGCCAAAAAAATCACAGCAAAGAAGGCCCAAATTGACACAATAATTTTGCTGGTTGTGCCTTTTGGATTTTGAACAGGTACAGAATTATTGAAGACCAAACCCCAAAGTAGCCAGACAGCTTTTCCAATAGTAAATGAAGGTCCATGTGGTGCTGCAAAAAACAAACAAAACACAATTGTCATTGTAGAACATACTGTGCTTGACAAATGTAATACAGCCAAAAATACTGCGAACATATACAGGCATAGACGTTGTGTAAAGCTGATCTCCAGGTTCCATTTAATTTTAAATAGTACAAAAAGTACAGGGCAGTTGAGCCATTCACAGGGAACTTTGTATTCTATGAATGAATACAAAGCTTCCTCGGATTGGCTGGGGCAGAGAGGCATCGCGATGTCCGACTCCTAGAATGCAAAGCGCCTTGTGAATGGCTTAGCATGGATTCAGCCTGATTCGATTTTGTTCTGGGAGATGGACAGGAATTTCTATTTCTGCTGCTGGGACACCCACTGTATACTGCATGTATCTGAGGCTATATACTGTTTATACAGCACTCCCAGCTGTTGCAACTGTTAGTGAAGTAAATAGTTTGTTTGGACCAACTGAAAACATGCAGACAAATGGACTATCTTTTACTGCTACCTCATATATATATATATATCAGCGACTTATAGCGGGACTGCGGGACTGCTGCGGGCATTCTGACACTGGGGGGAACTGACTTGGTGTCACTGACATCCCCAGTGACACCAATACAGTGATCAGTGCTAAAAAAAAAGAGCTGACACTGTAATAATTGCACTGGGCAGAAAGGAGTTAACATGAGGGGCAATCAAAGTGTTAACTGTGTGCTGGGAGTGTTTTACTAGGGGGCGGTGTCCGTGTTCTTCCCTGTAAGTACACTGCTTTGGATGGCAGTGCTGTACACAGCCATCCAAAGCAGTGTGCCTGAGCTGACAGGGGGGACTGTTAGTAAACAAAACAGTTCTCCCCGTCGGAGATCGTCATAAATCACCGGGCATCGGCGAATAATCACCGGCCGGGATCCGGTGATTGACAGCCACGGCCACAAATAGCGGGTAGGGCGTGCATGCAGTTCGCGCACACCTCCTACACGTAAATGCAAAATCACATATATATGTGATTTTGCGCACCTGTGCCACCATGTAGCAGTATTTGTGCTATAGGGCGGCAGGAAGAGCATGCATTACCGACACAACTTACAGACTGTATAAACAACCAATCCTGTAAACTGACTGAGTTTGGCTGACAAATACTGACTGTTGTGCATAGGCTTTCTTCTGAAAATATAACAGTAACTTATGTTTTACACTTGATCAGCCTTTCACACATAATATTGGAAAGAATAAATACAAATAAAAGAATTGACAGTATTTCCAGATGCTTTTTCACACTTACTACTCACTGTAACTCTGCTGATGGGTCTCTCAAACTCTTGGGTTGCGCTCCTCTCTCAGGCCTGGTTCACACTAGTGCAGGCCATGTGGCCCATGTTTGCATGGGCAGGACAGCCCATTCACTTGAATGGGCTGCTGTGCCTGCATTTCTTTCAGGGAAAAAGGTGCATGCATCTTTTCCAAAGCGCATCCACAGGGAAACCTACGCTGTGGGATGAGATGAATAGGGGTGCCATTCAGAATAAATGGTACCCTCACGTGTCTGATGCAGCTGTGGGTGGCTGAGGGTGCGGGAACCGGCGTGATTCCTGCACCGGCAACCAGCCCACAGCCTGCTTGTAGTGTGAACCAGGCCTCAGTGTTTCACACTCCCTAGGTACCCTCCCTCTGGCAAAAAACCCCAGGCAGGCCAGAGGCTCTTCCTACCCCATCTTCCCATCTTTTGCCTTGCCAGACAAGTGCCTTATAGACTGCATGTCACTCAATTCACTGTTGGGCCTCTTGAACCCTAGTGCTCCATTTTCTGATACTATCCGTGTGTGTGTACATTTTTTTTATTCATCAATTACCAACCTATAAAGTGCTTAAACAGAAGAAAAATTAAATCAAATCAATATTGGAGTTTTTCACCAATTGTCTTTAAACAGTATGAATTCACATAGGTACACTAGCATGCAGTTTTTTTAAGGGACTCTACAGATAGGTTGTTCCAAGTCTTTCAGGACTCCTTGTTAGTTTTTCATTAAATATAGCCTTTTATGATTTTGACTGTTATGTTTGAAGTCATTGCCCTGGGGCAAAATGAATGTGGGAACATTTAGATGCCTCAATAACGGTATTGCATGATGGATAAATATCTTCCTGTGATTTTCATTTTTTTGAAAAGACTATTAATTCTGACCAAATCTGCAACTCTATGTGTAGAACTGCAGCCCCAATCTGCAAGGAAACTCTACCATGCTTCTCTGTTCCCTGCAGATTTCTGCCATTGCACTACTGTCCAGGCCTTTGGCAAACAAAGAACCTTCTGTAACCACATATTTTAAAATTTTGACTCCTCAGTTCAGAGCACCTGTGTCATGACCTGTTTCTCCTGCTGGGTGGAAAACTGCAGTTTTAGTGTCCACCAGCAGGTGTCTCCCGGCAATCAGCTCCACCTGGACACACCTGCTGGGAAGGTACCTAGATTCCACTTCTTCTGTGATTCCTTGTGTCAGTGTTTTGGCTGCTCCTGTCTTGAGATCTGTTTGCCATACTGCTACCAGATTCTGTTGCCAAATAGCTCTTGATTTTGCGCTGTATCCAGTTTCCTGTTACATTGCCCTTCTCAGCCTTGTTTCCCTCCTTCCTATCTGCTTTCCCAGGATTCCCCCTGCCACATGTATTTCCCCCTTGTACATATTTGTATATTTAGTTAGACGTTGGGGTTTTGCATTTTCGTTGTTCAGTTTTGATTTTCATGCGTTTTCATGTTTATATACAGCCACACATAGAAACTGGGACCAGACCATATGCATATATCTTTAAAGTGAGATTTATTTTCATTGCACTATAAACAATGTTTATGTTTATGGTGCAATGAAAATAAATCTCACTTAACCCGCTAGCCTACAGGGCACTCATACCCCCTTCCTGCCCAGGCCAATTTCCAGCTTTCAGCGCTGTCACACTTTGAATGACAATTGCGCGGTCATGCAACACTGTACCTATATGAAATTTTTATCATTTTTTTTAGACAGATAGAGCTTTATGTTGGTGGTATTTAATCACCTCTGGGATTTTTATTTTTTCTTAAACCAAAAACCACTGTAAATTTTGAAAAAAAAATGTTTTTTCTTAGTTTTTGTTATACAATTTTGTAAATAAGTGATTTTTCTCCTTCACTGATGTGCGCTAATGAGACTGCAGTGATGAGCACTGATAGGCTGCACTAATGGACACTGATAGGTGGCACTGATGGGCACTGATGAGGAGGCACTGGTAGGTTGCACTGATGGGCATTGACAGGCATCACTGATGGGCACTGAAAGGCAGCACTGATAGATGACACTGATATATGGCACTGATCGGCGGCACTGGCTGGCACTGATAGGCGGCACTGACTGGCACTGTTAGGCGGCACTGACTGGCACTGATAGGCGGCACTGACTGGCAGCACTGATAGGTGGCACTGATTGTCATTGATAGGTGGCACTGACTGGCACTGATGGGTGACATTGAAAGGCAGCTCAGATGGGCACTGATATGTGCTATTGATGTGCTCTGGTATGCACTGATATGTGGTATTGATGTGGCACTGATGGGCACTAGCATGTGACACTTCTGGGGCCACACTGATCATCAGGGCACACTGATCATCAGGGCACACTGACGATCAGTGTACATGTCCCCTCCGCGGAAAGCCGATTACCGGCTCTCCTCTCCTCTCGAGGTGACAGCTCGAGAGGAGAGAAATGCCGATAACCGGCATTTTGGTGTTTACATGTGATCAGCTGTGATTGGACACAGCTGATCACATGACCGATCCAACATCTTCGGCTCTTTCTGTAGATCGGTGATCCGCTGTGTCCGAGGGACACAGCGCACCGGTGATCGCTGCACTGCACGCTCCCTGAGCCGCGCATACGAGGTGAGAATGGAAGGACGTCATATGACGTCCTATCAGAACGAGAGAACCACCTTGCTCCCGTCATTGTACTATAGGGCGGGCGGAAGGTGGTTAAAGATATATGCATATGGCCTGGTCCCAGTTTCTATGTGTGGCTGTATATATCTGGTCATCTCCTGTGCTGACTCCTGACAACCTGCAGACATTTTTCTGCACAGCAGTTCTTGTGTATGTGCATACTGTATGTAGCCCAGTGCTGGCTAACTTACCTGTGCCATCGCAAGACATTCATAAGAATAACTATAATGAGCTAGTGCTCCCTCTTGTGTTTAACTGTGAGTGAAATATTGTTCAGAGGCACAGAGAGAGAAAGAAGGGCCGAACAAAAGAGCCAAGGATTGTGGGATGTGATTCAGAAGGGTAGATTTGCAGAGGGACCCATACTGTTATGAACTAACAAGTTCCAGCTGGCTGGGAGAGGATATACTGTATAAATCAGACCCCGGAGGAAGTGCTCTCTCTTGGGACCATGGGCTGAAGCTGAGAGGAGAGACCTGGCTGCTTGTGAGAGTTTAGTAGGCCACGTGGTCCAGACAGTGACTGTCCAGAGTTGGTTAGCAGCATCACTGCCACAGACCCAGTGTTGCATGGGGCTAGGCCTGACACTCTTAAGCTGGTTGCAGATGCTGTGGAAGCCCTTCCAGGACATCCTGAATCCCTTGAGCCGCAGTGTTATCAGGATTGGTGAGCAGGCTGCAGCTCACACTGTGGACACTTTTCACTAGGGACACTGCATGCAGACACCTTCACTATACGTCTTATTTTAAATCTGTCACCTTTACTTGGAGCCATTCACCTACATAATCATGGATTGCTGGTCACCATTGCACAGCAATCTCTTTGGGCTCTACTGCACTAGTAAGATATTCAGGACACTCGTTCCTTCAAGACTCCCTTTCATTGCTCTTCGAACCAAGGACTCTGTGCCTCACATTGGTGCATTTATTAAAGGGGAACTCTATTTAAAATTTGTGTATAGCATATATTAAATATCGGCTCAGTTGTTTACTGCAATTTGGTGTCTTTGAAATCGTGACTACTTGTGCAGTATGTCTGAACCCAGGATGTCAGAGGTGTCAGAAGGCTTTCAAGGTCAGGGCAACCTAATGGGACTGTCATTTTACAATGGCCCTCATGAAGGTAGCGCTACACATAGATGACTCCCTTTGACTTGTTTTCATGACAGAATAGATCAAGGCTAGGGATTTTATTAGGGATAAACTCAAGGTAACACATGTTTAGACCAAACTTTGGCTATTCAGGTGTTTAGATGACTGCCTGAACATTTACTCATTTTGTGGGAACTGAACGACATTTAAAATAGCAGTATTATTTCTACTATTATAAATGACAGCCTCTTACTGTTAATGGTTGTTAAGGACACCGGAGAGTGCAGGTGATGGACCCAATCACATAAAGGGTCCAGAATTCCCAACCAAGCAAAGGGGCAAAGATTGTTCAAAAAATGACTTTGGGTTTCCCCTAGTTAGGTCTGGTGTGAATTTTAAAGGGAGCAAAACATTTAGGAAAAAAGTAAGTTCCCCTTACTTACCTGTCCTTATCTGAGCATGAAGCCTAGCTGGTCACAAAAGGGTGGAAAGGAGTGTGCATCCCCCAAACCATGCCAGGCCACATGCCCTACACATAGAGGGCTACCTTGCTAGGATTGGATCCCCCTGGTAAAGACCAATGTCCTCATGTTGATGAGGACAAGGACCTCTCACCTCTGAGGAAGGGTGGTGCTCCCCTGACACACATTTGTTTAGAATATTAGGAGATCAACTGAGCTACAGGATGCCATCCCACTGCTGGAGTGGAATATATGCTGACTTAATTCTGCCAAGTTTGTGATTATGTTTTTCTTTGGTTTCTGTTCACTAAAGGTTATGTTAATGCACCCTCCTGTATCTGAAAATGTATATAGTGAAGTGATTTAAAGACATAGCATACAGTTTGTTTTCTAAAATGGGGGTGGATGGGTTGATGACAAAATACATAATATTTAGCTAGTTACATAATATTTAGCTAGATAATAATATATTAGCTATACTAGTGGGGAAATCCATATACCAGCTCATTGAAAACCTGCAGATCCCATAGATGAAGATGTGAGCTTTCACTTAAACTTCAATATATATTGCCTATGAATATCTTATAATAAACAGACACAAAAACACACCAACATTGAAGAGAATATGGACCAAAAAAGCACTAGACATTAGACTTTAAGAAATTAAGCCACATGCCAACTAAAACATAATTAAATGTTACCTTGAAAGCCAATGGAGGCAAAGAGGCAATCCTGTATATTGATTTATCTGTTTTATGCATTAATTGTTCAGCCTGCTTTTTGGGTACATTATATGTAATAAACTATAGCTTTCTAGTTATAGTGATACTTGGCAAGTGATTGATATTGACTTATATATTGTATATGCTACTGATTTTTGCTTTTGTGATTGGATAATGTCTAGTATTCTTCTGTTTTAAGTAATAAAGTATACTAAAAAATATGATTTGTTTTGTTTTCTACCACAAAAAAGATATTTGTTGCTTTACTGTACTGGTTGAAGAATCTGTATTCTATACAATAAATTCTACTCATCCTATGTTTAAAAATACTTTTAGTATTTCTCTTTTTAGTATACTTTACAGTAAAAAAGAAATGGCCAGTTTGGATTATACTCTTTTCCATAATACCTGTGGTACAAATATTGCATGTTTATATAGTTGCCACCCATTATAGCCTCCACCAATTATAGCCTAACCCGCCAAGCTTCATAATATGGTTACAACATATTTTGTTTTAATGATTCAATTACAATAGCTGGGATGGCCAAGAGAACAGTTTCCTATACAACATGACAAGCTCAATTATACTGGAGATTTTGAACTTCCTAATAGAATGAGATTGCTCTCTTGTTGATAGTTGCCTCATTTTGAACAAGAAAAAACAGTCTGGCATAGGATGACAGGGGCACCATAGGGGAATGTATCATAAGGCCTTTGCACTGTTTGTACTTAGGTTTTAAGCCAGGTTAGATTAAATTCAAATATAAAGGGGAATAAGTCAAATTGAGGTATGCAGAATTATGGTGGCTTAAGGTGTTTCCAAGGTAATGGTCTTTATGTTTTCTTTTTATGTTCTGAGAATTTTTTGTATATTTTGGGAATTCTCATTGTTTAATTTTTTTGACAGTAGGAGAAATAAACATGAAAACATGCTTGTATTTACCCTGCATTCACACTATGTGCAATGGCTGGCATTTTACTGCATTTTAAATGCTGAACAATTGTTTTCTGTGTGTCTCATTCACATGGCAATGCAGCCCGGAGCTGATCCGCAATGAGCTGCGGTAAAGTACAGACTTGCTGCACTGTACGAGATTATATGGCACTGCACAGTGACATGAATAAAGTGTAATTGTACACTTCAAATAACGTTCAGTGAAAAAAGTTATCTATGTGATGTGGTGAATTGCGCAATTGGAACAGACAGCTACCGGAGAGGAAGCCGCTGAGGTTTATCTCTCCAGCAGCTGTCCATTCAGTGTTAATTTGCACTTTTTATTCCAACCCACCTGCCTGCTGACAGGGGATGGTATTTTTCCAATAAGGTATACATGATTGTAGAATACCCTCCAAAAAGGACACTTGGTGTTACCTCTGTAAAATGATATCCACTCACAAATCTTAAGATAGACTACCGCAACCCTTTGACAATCTATATATGATGGGGGAACATTCTCTGGCAGTAGGGGATAAATGTAAATTCACTTTTTGGTATCCATTGGAAATATGTACAAGAACTACAAGTGTAAGTACCTGTCCTATGTATCTCTTCAGGTCCCAAACTGTGCTCTGTTTAGTGGCTTTGAGTGAGCTGATCTCTGAGGGATCTAGCTCATCAGAAAGTAATTTCTAGTTTGCGTTCTTAAGATAGACTACCACAACCCTTTGACAATCTATATAATGGTGGGGGAACTTTCTCTGGCCATAGGGGATAAATATACGTTCACTTTTTTGTATCCATTGGCAATATGTACAAGAACTACAGGTGTAAGTACCTGTCCTATGTATCTCCTCAGGTCCCAAACTGTGCTCTGTTTAGTGACTTTCAGTGAGCTGATCTCAGAGGGATCTGGCTCATCTGAAAGTCATTTCTAGTTTGGGTTCTACATGTCTAGCAACTATGGGATCATCTGTGAGGAGATGCCAGTGGTTTTGTAAGATAGTATGCAATTGAGCATGTGGCTTTGAGTATCATAGAATTACCCTGATATTTTTTTTATTGTCTCACTAAACAGGGGGTTTTGTGATTTCAAAAATGCTTCTTTAAATGCTTTTTTTCAGTACATTTTTTACATTGTCTCTTTGTAGGAAGTGATCACGTATTAGGTTAGCTTGATTCAAAAAGTCTTCCTCTTGGGTACAATTGCATCTCAAATGCTAATATTGGCCACAAGGAATAGTCCTTTTTAAAGGGCCAGGATGGGCACTAGTTCCATGTAATATAGATTTGCAGCTGTCAGCTTTCTATAAAGGTCGGACATCAAGGTGCCCTGATCCCAGGCAGCTAAGTAACCAGGAAAGTGACTCTTTTTAGGTCACACTCCTTCAGGAAATTAAGATTGTAACTGTTTTTGGAGATGTAAAACATAAAACTATCCAATTCCAGTCTGGTACCAGTTCAGAACAGACCTACAGTATACCATCAATGTGCCTGTGCCACTCAAGTATGTTGCACATGTACATTGATGAGGACTGATCCCAAGAGAAGACTTCCTTTCCCATCTCACAGATACACATTGGCATGAGAACGGATACACCACATGCCCATTGCCACCACCTGGAGAAAAGGAAACTCATTAAAGAAAAAAAAATTATAGTAAGAATATACCATAACAGTTGCAAAATAAAGAGATTATATAGTGTATGGGAGCTTTCTCTTGTGTACTATGGCATTGCCATTATAGTGGGGTGTGGAGCTATATAAAGCTTTCACAATCTACAGTGACAAGCCATGTATCTAGTGGTACATGAATGCCCTCTACAGTTCTTAACATGTCACGAGTGTCCTGTATAGAGGAGGGGAGGGAGGATACCTTGATGGTAGGCTCTCTAATAATGTCATAAAATTCTTGCTGATATATTGTGTCAACAATAATGCATCTATCGGCCTATACCAATCATTACTATATATTATCTTGAGGCACATGCATTGATAACCCTGATGACCCATCACTACCATGTTCCCCTCCTTTATCAGATGGTTTGATAATGCTTTGCTGATTGTATTTTAAATCTTTAAAGGATAAGTTCTCCTTTGGAACATGTTCCACTCGTTTTTAGGGTGGAACATGTAACATGTTCCCATAGCTGCAGCTGCAGCCGCAGCCGCGCCCGCTGCCCCCCAACATCGACAGATAGTACAGGGAGAAGTCTCCCCATACTATCTATCAGATTTGAAAACAGTGTGGCTGTGTGGGGCTCTGCCCACATAGCCGCGTTACTCATTCAGAGGTCTGTAAATGAGTGCCTACAAGTCCTGGCAGCCTTGGCCGACTTGTAGTTTTCAATGAACTACCACGGCACTGTGGAGTGCCATGGTAGTTGATTGAAGTTTCCTGTCAGAATATTTTCAGACCGTACATCCCGTACGGGAAGAAGATATTCTGACAGACCTGCATGGTATCAGCGATCTATTGATCATTGATGCAATGCTTTACAGGCTCCTTTGGACAAAATAATAAATGCACTTTTTTTTATCTGCAAAAATGTGCATTTTTAATTTTTGTCCAAAAGGTGAACTTATCCTTCAAGGGCCTTCTTTTGAGCAGACATCAGATTGTTTGGACCTCCTTCTATTTGTTCCTTATTTAATGTGAGCTTCCTCACAAATAGCTAGACATCCTTAATAACCTCAAAAAAAACTAGATTACAATAGGGACATGCCCTGACCCTGCCTGTGAAGTGGCACATGTGTGCAGTGTATGCCCCCCTGTAGCAAAAGTGACATTGAAAAAGAAAAAGGAATGTTTACATTGCTAGGCAAAATGACAGCTGCCAGCAGCTTTGAACTGTTTGTAAACAAAAGAGCCAGGTATTCCATTAACCGCCTGCCCTCCTGAGGATTTACCCCCCTTCCTGACCAGGTCATTTTTTGCGTTATGGCACTGTGTTACTTTAACTGACAATTGGGAGGTCATGCAACTCTGCACCCAAATTAAATTTACATCCATTTTTTCCTACGAATTGAGCTTTCTTTTGGTGGTATTTGATAGCCTGTGTATTTTTTATTTTTTGCGCTATAAAAAAAAAGACCGACAATTTAGAGAAAAAAAAACAATATTTTGGACTTTTTGCTATTAAACATGTCCAGGAAAAAAATACAAAAAACAAATTTCATCATAAATTTATGCCAAAATGTATTCTTCTACATGTCTTTGCTAGTAATGGCGGCAATCAGCGACTTATAGCGGGACTGAGGGACTGTGATGGGCATTCTGACACTGTGGGGAACTGCCTTGGTGTCACTGACATCCCCAGTGAAACCAATACAGTGATCAGTGCTAAAAAAAAAAAGCATTGACACTGTACTAATGGTACTGGGCAGGAAGGGGTTAACATGAGGTGTGATCAAAGGGTTAACTGTGTGCTGGGAGTGTTTTACTGGGGAGCAGTGTGTTGGTGCATCACTGTAAGCACACAGCTCTGGATGGCTATGCTGTGCACAGACATCCAGAGCAGTGTGCTGAGCCGACAGGTAGGAGGAATGTTAGTAAACAAAGCAGTCCTCCTCCCCATCGGTAATCACTGGGCGCTGGCGGGGAATCACTGACCTGAACCCGGTGATTGACAGCCACGGCCGTGAATGGGCCCCTACCTGGAAAAACAAAAGCACATATATATACGTGATTTTGCACACCCCTGCCACCCTGTAGCAGTATATCTGTTATAGGGCGGTCAGGATGTGGTTAATCTATATACCAAAAGCTTCACCTTATATAAGGGTCTGATACATGGCTGGGGATTTTTGGCCATGTAACTGAATGGGGCTGGTAACTGGTTGTTAAGGACTCAGCAGTACCTGCACCCGCTAGCATACTTAACCACTGACAGAGAGAAGCTGTCAAGCAGTAGTAATACCGCCATTATACATAATGTTCGACTCCTGCCATACTGGAAAATATTCGGATATTCCACTGAAGACCTGAACAGCCAGGGCTCAGTCAGAACTTGTGTTAAGACCGAACCTTAAGCACATCTCTAGTTACCAGGTTAAATGTGCCCCTGTGATTGGAGGCCTAATCCCACCCAAACTAACCATTTGGGCCCTTGGGCACTGCCCGAGGGTCCAGGGTCAGTAGAGGACCTCATGAGAGGTTCAGTCCATCCCCTGGGTGTGCCCTCAGCTTAATTCAGAAAGGAGATTTTGGCAAGCCCTGATGGGGCAGTGAGCCATGGCATCCATGCCTGCGGTTCATGCAGCAATCGGAAAGAATTAATGCTGGCCAGGATCAGAGAGTGATGGTGGATGGGGCAGCTGCAGGTGCTTCAGCCACCTCTCCTCCTTGGGGATTCAGCAGAGGCCATGGGTGCTGAACTGCAGAGCAGAGTCGTCGCTGAGCTGGCAATCTGCCCTGTGTGCAGCAGGTCAGTGTGTATTCCCAAACCCAGGTCAGCACTGAAGCTAGTCAGGCTGTGTTCTATCCTGCTCAGTGTCTATGCCAGGTGCTTGTTCCTGTCCTGACCCTATATCTAATAACCCTGATTTCCCTTGAGCCCGCACTGGCCACAAATAGTTTTCCCGTTATAGCCAGTGCAGCCAAGATTTTCCCCTTCCCCAGCCAGTTAACACAGGTACAGCTGTGGGCTGCATGTGCTAGAGCCTGCTGCTTCTCCCTTTGCCAGGACCTTAGCGGCTCTCTATGTTCCCCAGCCGGTCAGACTTGAGCAGCACACAGTCGAGTGAAGTGTTCTAACTGTGTGCTACAAGACTGACAGGGGGAGCCTATACTGTGTTGGGAAAAGTGCCCAGCGCACCTTACAGATCGGTGCCTCCTGCACTGCTGTGAAGCTTCTGTAAACAGGTGAGAGGGAACTGTGGAGAGAAAGGGTGGTGGGGGGGTCGTTTGTGCAGAGAGCGAGCTTGTAGTGAGGTTGGTGGTCTAGTACAGAGGTGCCCTCAGGGAAGGGGGGTTGTGAAAAGGAGAGGGAGCACTGAAGGAGAGGGGGCCACTGAAGGGGGGGATTTTTGAAGAGGTGAGAGCACTGAATGAGGGGGATTTGCGAAGAGGTGAGAGCACTGAAGGGGAGGGGGGATTTGTGAAGAGGTGAAAGCACTGAAGGGGAGGGGGGAAATGAAAGGGGGGTGATTTGTGAAGAGGTGAGAGCACTAAAATGGAGGAGGGGGGTGAATTTATAAAAAGAGGTGAGAGTTGTGTAGGGAGCAGGGCAGGTTGTGTAGGCTGGAGATGGGGGGGAAGAGCTGAGTTGTTCACAGGAGGTACAAAGGTGAGTTGTGGATGAGGGGTGCTAAGGTGAACTGTGGACAGGGGTGCAGAATTGAGCTCTGAATTGTCAAAGAGGTGAACTGTGGACAGGGCAAGAAAGGGTGATCTGTGGACAGGGGTGCAAAGGTAAGCAAAGAGGTGTGCAGAGGTGAGCAATAGATGGTTAGTTTGGGAGGGGAAATGTGAGTACTGCCCCTTGTGCTGATTTTATTCTGTGCCTTGTGTGATAAAAACACCTCAGCATTGCACAGTACACACTTCTGAGCCCAATGTGTTATGCAATACTAAGTGTGGTACTCTGTACCTCTTGTGCAATGCACACATTTTTTTGGCACTACTCTAGATCTCTCCACAAGGAATGCCAAGGTTGGGGGTAAGGAGTTGGCCAGAGAGGGGGAGTTCCTGCACCTGTTGTGAGAAAAAAAGCCCCTGCTACAAGTAATAACCCTAGCTTGCCACCCTCTCTGTCTTCCCCCTCACCTCCTGGCTGCAGAAAGGACCAATTAGAGAGACCAGTGGTAATGACGCACAGTAGTCTGTAGCAACCAATTAGTAAATGGTAATTACGCACACCTATAGTAACCAATCAGTGAGCGGAAATGATGTGCAGTAACCTCTATCAACCAATCAGTGACCCTCGACCAATCAGTGAGTGTGGACCAGTTTTTTATGTTTATGTTATAAAGTTTTTTGAGATAAGTCTATGGATTTGTTTGTTTTTTGGGATGTTGGGGTGGAGAACGAAATTGAATGGCGGAGGGGGGCCCAAGAAACTTTTGCCCAGGGTCCAATCAATATTAAAGGCGGCACTGGGTATGGTCCAAGATTTCACACTTCTACCTGTACACTGAGTGAGTACAGATGTCAGTTTTATATATAGGGAATAGCACTCAGTGTACAGATATCAGTGTTATATTTAGGAAATAACACTAAGTGTACAGCTATCGGTGTTATATAACACTGATATCTGTACACTTAGTGTCATTCCCTATATATAATACTAATATCTGAACACTAAGTGCATTTCCCTATATACATATCACTGACATCTGTACATTGAGTGTCATTCAGTGTTCAGATATCAGTGTTTTATATAGGGAATAGCACGCAGTATACAGACATCAGTGTTATATATAGGGAATAATAGTCAGTATACAGATATCAGTGTTATATAACACTGATATCTGTACATTGACTGCTATTCCCTATATGTAACACTGATATGTGTACACTGACTGCTATTCCCTATATATAACAATGATATCTGTACACTGAGTGTCTTTCCATATACAGTATATATCACTCAGTATTCAGATATCAGTGTTATATAGGGAATAGCACCAGGGCATTTTTTGCTATTCGGCACTGCGCTTTGAGTGGGTGTGGTTTGAGTGTTGGCAGGGACACAGGGGGCCCTATGAACTACTATTGCCCGGGGCCCCATGAGTTGTCAGTCCGCCCCTGCACCCAAAGCTCTACAAAGTCTCCAGGACCAGACATGAATTTAATAATATCTGAGAAAAAATTTTGCTTTCTCCATATCAAACACAAATTCTGGGAGTCCTCACAATATTTGGGTGAGAAGGTTGGATACCTAGGTGACACATATACAGCACCGCTCAGTGTCTGTGTATATATATATATATATATATATATATATATATGTTTATTTATTTATAAACAGCTGTCATATCGTTGCGCATCAAATGGGTGTACAAAATGGGGACCTCTCTCAAAACCTCAAACCAATGCTAATGTACTATTCCACTTCTACGGATTCTCAGGTTTTTTGCAGTGCAGTTTTTTAGCAGACTTTATGTGCAAGCCATCTGCCCCCTAACAATAGATAAAGAGTATATTCAACCATCTCAATACATTTTTTGACAGTTTAAATCTTACCTTTTCCTTGTGCCAAGTTTCTGTTATATCCTACAGGACTAAAGTACTCAAATATAAAAACAGCCATTGCGGACACCAAGAGAAGCATCACAAACATCATCACCCAGACAGAAGCACTAAACGGTTCTGCAGAAAGATAGGAGACAGGGAAGAAAAACAATTTATTAAACTGACAGCTAAAAAATTGTAGATATAAACTAAATTATTCTTTACTTAAAGATATAGAGAAGGCCTAGAGCTAAGACATATGTGCTTTGTTTATGACAAGAGGAGCTTCACAATCATCTGAATTAATTAGAAATAGGAGAAACTGGCTTTTAATTGAGTAAAACTATATAATACCATTGTATTTAGCACCTTTATACATATAGGTGTATTTTTGTCATTCCTGATAAAACCTGAGGAGAGCACATAGAATTGTTCCAATTCATTATAAGTTTTGGAAAGTTTTCTTTCTGAAGTAAAAGATAAATACAAAGAACTTAGTAGTTGTGTCATCCATAGATCTTAATCATTCTGAACTTCTTATGGTAACCCAGTAGGCTATGTACACAGATGTGTTCTGCAGAACCATAGAAATGTGGATGGGCTCCAACTGTTAGAATACAATTTGATTAACTTGTGTTAAGGAGAATGTCAAGTTGCAATTATTAATTCTCTTGAAAATGTACCTTCCCCCTCCCTTCCTTTCACACTATGCCATGATCTATTCCTCTATCACAGCTATGGGTCTAAACTCCTTACAAATGTTATTCTACTTGCTTCCCACATGACAGTTTTCAGGCCTTGTGATTGGAGTCTCAGGCATGAACACTGCATCCTGGGTAAAGGCCACATGCTCCTCTAAGCCTAGAAGCATTGGGTATTTCTGAGAGTTCTGACAGATGAGCAGAGTTACATGGAAGCACACTAAAGGCACATATAAGTGTGTGGGAAGGGGAGGAGGAGTTTTTAACTGCTTGCCACCCACCCACAGTATATTTACTGCAGGTGGGTGGCACAACCTGGCTGGATCATGTACATGTATGTGCTCCAGCTTCTTCTGGGTCCCCTGCTGACCTGCGCTGTCACTGGCTACAGCACAATTTTGTTAGCAGGTCCAGGCTGAGACCTGCTGATCGGCTGTATCCCATCACAGCACAAAGTCCTGTGTTTACAAACTCACAGGGATATGTACACAGATCACCAATCTGGCTGTTTCCTCTCCCTGCAAATCTGGGAGACAAACAGCCAGATCTTTTAGTAAAAGCAGCACATATTATGCACATTACATTTGTTAGGCACACAGTTAACCTTTTGATTTTCCCTTGATGTTAACCTCTTTCCAGCCAGTGTCATTAGTACAGTGACAGTGTACAGTGTTATATCTGATCACTGTACTAGTGTCACTATTAATGTCAGTGTCAGTCAATTAGTGTACCTCCCTGCAAGGGTCTGTTAGCACCAGATTGTCCACCACACTATCACTGTCCCACTATAAGTTGTTGATCACCACCATTTCCAGTATAGCATCTTGGCTGCCTAAATTCCAGTATATATACCATAGTTTGTAGATGCTATAACTTTCACATGAACCAATTAATATACACTTATTGGGATTATTTTTTACCAGAAACAGTAATAGATTACATTTTCGCCTACATTTATGAAGAAATTTGATTTTTCAAATTTTTCTATCAGTAATATTTCATAACAGAAGAAGAAAATATTGTTGTTTTTTTTTTAATTTTCTCTTTTTTTATAGCACTACCTTCTTAGGATTCGCTGGAGTTTTGGGTCCCCCTAAGTTATGCACAGCCAGGCAACATGTATTTTCCACACCTTGCACACTGCAGTCAAAGAACAGTCCTTGGGCTTGGGTTTGTGATTTTATTAAAGGGTTAAGAACTTGAACAGGGTCTAAGGGTATACGGGATGCCCAAGGTACTGCAGAACTTGAGGACAAACTCCTTAGCAACTATGTCCAAAAATGTGGATAGCAGCAGTCCCTTCCCTTGAAGAGCTAAAAGACACTTCCTAGTGTACCTCCTCAGACCCTGGATGAATAATCCTTTTCACTCATCTGCACTGAGGGTATCCCTGGGCAAGGGGGCCCAAGAGCTGTAGATTAAAAACGCCTGACCGCCCCCTCTTCTTATCTGGCCCCAGGGGGGCATTGGAGTACTCCCTCTGTCTTTCCCTGTATTCTTGGTGGGTTGGTGGCTGCTTTCAGGACTTATGCTGGGCTGACTCCTTCCTTGCTTCACAGGCTATCCTCCCAAGGAGACAATGGGACAGAGAAGATCCTGCCTTTTAGAATCCTGCCTGCAGGTGGGCTCACCTCTCTGAGGCCCCCTCTCAGGCTCCTCACTACAGCTTTCCTCTTAGTCCATCTTCCACCCGACACAGCACACCTCCCCCCAGGCTCGGCCACATTTGAGGGTTGCCTTAGTCACTATGCCCAGCCTCTTGTCTGGGAATTGTCCAAGGTCCCTCAAACATGCAGATCTGGACCTCCTTTCCTCCTCAGCCCCTCTTCCAGAAAGTTCTCTAAGTTTCTGGAAGGGTGGCAAGGCTCCAGAAGCCCTGACCTGTTAGATCCTCTCAGCCTATCCTGAAGTGAACTCCTGCCTCACCCACAGGCTGACTCAGCCTCTTGTGTAAAAAAAAAAAAAAAAAAACACATCTAGCTAACCTGGAGGGTGTTACATTTATATAATACTAAAAAAAAACAGTGAAGATCAAATACCACCAAAAGAAAGCTATATTTGTGTGAAAAAGATAGAAACATTTAATTTGGGTACAGTGTGACATGACTGTGCAATTTCCAGTTAAAGTAGTACAGTGCTAAATAGCAAAAAAATGACCTGGTCATGAAGGTGGTAAAAGCTTCCGGAGGTCAAGTGAACATGCCAGATGCTCATTAACCTTTAATTCTTTACCCTTTTTACTGCCACCAATGTAAGTATTATGGCATGGCAGTATCAGGATGTAAACAAACTTGTGGCTTCACTAACAAAAAGATTATTTTCTGTATAAAATTTCTAAATGCACATGTGCAAGAGGGACTTGAGCATTACATAGACAAGTTATGCAGACTGCTTCATGATGTTGAATTGTGATGGCACTTTACAGTTTTTTTTCTCTGTGTGCAAGTTTATCAGGCTGCCCAGACAAACTGAAAATAATTTTTGCACTGCTTAAAGGATAACAGCGCTGAGTCAACTGTTGGCGCTATATAAATACTGTATAATAATAATAAGTTCACCTTTTGGAAAAAAATAATACATGCACATTTTTTTGCAGGTTAAAAACCAGTCCGGACACTTTTACCCTTTTCCTGCCCAGGCCAGTTTTCAGCTTTCAGTGCTATCACACTTTGAAAGACAATTGCGCAGTCATGCAACACTGTACCCATATGAATTTAATAGAATTTTTTTTGAGACAGATAAAGCTTTATTTTGGTAGTATTTATTCACCACTGGGATTTTTATTTTTTTTTGCTATGTAAATGAAAAATCAAACAATTTTGAAAAAAAAAGTGTTTTTCTTATAAAATTTTGCAAATAAATAATATTTCATCATAAATCTTGGCCAAAATTTATTCAGTTATCTTTTTAGTAAAAAAAAAATAACCCAAATTAGTTTACAACCAAAAATTATAATTTTTAAACATTTTTATTTTATTTTTTTATATCATTATTTATGGGGGGGGGTTTTCAACATACTGTCACCTTAGCAGTACAGTGTCACCATGGTGACACTGTACTACTTGTGGGGGTGATGGAGATTTATTTATTTATTTTTACACTGATTGGTTTTACACCCCTAAAGGCTGTAAAAGCAATCATTTCTCCTTCTCTCTAGATGCATTCTTGCAGCCATTGAGAACTACTGTGTGAGCTGTGATTGGTTACAGCTTGTCAAATGGTACAAGGCTGTTGTGAGTAGCCTTTTACCATGTGACCTCTGTGATCATTCACATATTTCACACATAGTAAGCAATGATGTCAGAAGAGACATCTTGCTTACTACTCTGCATGTGATCACTGATTGGCCAATCAGTGATCACATGATTGGGACCTCGCACAGAGGTCCCGTAAGACGATCGGTGTTCCACTGTGTCCGGAGGACACAGCGGGCACCGGATCGCGGTGTTGCAAGCTCCCAGGGAGCACAAGCAGGGGGCATTTATAAACGGCCACCCGACCCTGCACTGCCAACGCCCGGCCGTTTATATACAACGGCCGGACGGGAAGTGGTTAATGGTTTGGTCATATATTTAAGGTGAGAGCACAACTGGTGGGGGTGCACAGGTGTTGAATTGATAACAGACACCAGAGGTGGATTAAGAAGCACTTGATATGTTGCACTACAGTGATCGCAGAGAATCAAGCAGTTAATACAGACATTTTTACATATATGTGTTGGATTAATTTATCATTTGCACTTATGTTTTCAGTTTGCTGTTATTTTGAGTGGAGCACGGCACCTTTATGATATTGGATTTTTATTTTTTTTTGCTATATAACTGAAAAAAGACCAAACATTTTGGTAAAAAAAAAACCCATATCAGTTTATAAAAAAATATTATTTAAAAAACTTTTTTACATTTTAATTTTTTTTATATTATTATTTATGTATTTGTGTACATGCTGTCACCCTAGCAGTACAGGGGGAATCAAGTGATTTTATTTCCTGCAAAGAAAATAGCATCATCTGTGGCCTGCCTTACAAAGCTAGGTTAATTTACCAAAGGATTAGCGCATGTTTGCATTGAAAACTAAACTTTAACTTTAAATTAATACACTCCTGCGCCACAGAATAATCTCCAACCCAGGTATGAAATGCTGCTGTACACCAGTGTAAAACACCAAATAAAAGACAAAAATATATAAACAGCGCAAAACAATACCTATTAAATATAAAGTATTATAGTGTCCAAAGGAATATTATAAATTAATATATCAATAAATGAAATGTGTCCATAATAACTCAAACATAAATAAATAAATGTGTCCATAATAACTCAAACAATATGCTTTATATATTCAAAATCCTTCCTCTGAAACTCCACAGTGCTTGAACAACGAAATATTCTTCTGTGATAAATGCTTCCACCATCCACCAGTGCAAACCGACATAAACCGCACTCACCAGATATTGGTGAATAGTAGGCCTTTTAGGACTTTCAGGGATCCTATACCCCCTCTATAGCCTCCAGACCTCCATTCCACCATGCAGAGCTATGATGATCCTTCCACTCCCTCCTTGGTTAATCACTCCAAACCAGCTCCACCGTTGTGCCAAAGGAAAAATATTGCATATAGTGTAATATTGCTAATGACCATAGAACATGTATAAACAAATACCAGGCCACTCACATAATCCAAGATTCATAAAAGCATGTTTAATAGCCTCCAACAGCTAAGAAGAATCAAACACCATCCATGGACAGCTCCAGAAATCTCACAGCTCCAATATAGCAGAGGATGACAGTATGTAGGACAGACAGATCCCAAGATGGCCGCTTGGAACGCACCGCTCAGCGTGCGTTCCACTCACCGGAAGTTGCGCAAGACGTAGGGACAGCAGACCGGAAGTACGTCAATGCGTTTTGCTCCTCCCACTGTGGAGTTTGGGAGCAAGGATTTTGAATATATAAAGAATATTTTTTGAGTTATTATGGACACATTTATTTATTTATTTTTGAGTTATTATGGACACATTTCATTTATTGATATATTAATTTATAATATTCTTTTTGGACACTATAATATTACTTTATATTTAATAGGTATTGTTTTGCGCTGTTTATATATTTTTCTCTAAACTTTAACTTAGATTAGTGAATGAAGTAAAAATTCACGTTGCAAAGAATGATCAATCACATGCGAGGAAAATGCAAACAAAAATGTTTTGCTTGCACATGATTGGATGATTAAAGTCAGCATAGCTTCACCTCATTCACTGAGTGAAAATTTCTCTGTAAAGTGAACCACTAAAGTAAACAGAAAGTGACAGAATGGCAATTGCCATGATTCCCTGCATCATTCTCATTCCTAAACTCAAATGATTACCGATTCAGTTATTGTCTAGCTGGAGGTCAGCAAAGTAGTATAAATAGCTACATTTCTCAAGATAGATGCTACAAGACATAAAAAATATTCTTTGGAACATTTTGATAATTTATTGGGGATAACATTTTAATTAGACAACATTTATTGCAAAATGGTGGTGTTGGCTTTATATATGACTGCAGTGCAAGATCACAAAACAGGGAGTAACAAAACATCTGAATCCTGCAAGAAAACAGACTGAACATAAACCTCGCTCCACATGAAAATACTGCTTAACACCAATTATACCAATTTCTATTTTAAAATTTTTATTTACTTTGCTAAATATATAGTAAATTTGCATGTACTTTTGCTGATAAATAAAGTGGTATTAAACCCAAAAGGAAACATTTGGTATATTGCAGCTTACCAAATCTTAGATGTGAAGGATGCATTGTTTTTTATTTAAGCTTTTCTTCTTTCTTTTTTTCACCTGGTGATCTGCCCAGTAAGTCAGTTGTTTTTCAACATAACAAGCTGTTCTGCAGATGTAGCAGGGGTGCGTACAATGATGTGCTTTTTTTATGTATGTAAAACTTTTATCACAAAAGAAAAAAAAATGTTGCTGCAACTACTTGTGTAACTGTAGTGAAAGCTGGATTTTGGCTTCAATTTGCTAGCTGCTGTCCAAAGGTGCCACTGTGCTCATTCATCCAGAGTGGTGGCACTATAATTTAGGACATTTGTTACTGGCCGGATCATCTCATAAAAAAAGATGGAAAAATCCTAAAAAAAGAAAACTAGTGCAGCCACATCTAATGGATGGTCAGCAGCAATACGTTACATGTTTGGTTTTGGGTTTAATACTACGTTAACATTTCTGTTCAATGGAGTTGTCAGGCCAATAGTAACATAAAACGTAATATTAATTTTAGACTGAATACCTTTATAAAATACTATATATCTAATAAAATATTATATATCTAATAAAATACAATATATATATATATATATATATATATATATACAGTGGGGATCGAAAGTTTGGGCACCCCAGCTAAAAATTTGTATTAATGTGCATAAAGAAGCCAAGGAAAGATGGAAAAATCTCCAAAAGGCATCAAATTACAGATTAGACATTCTTATAATATGTCAACAAAAGTTAGATTTTATTTCCATCATTTACACTTTCAAAATAACAGAAAACAAAAAAATGGCGTCTGCAAAAGTTTGGGCACCCTGCAGAATTTATAGCATGCACTGCCCCCTTTGCAAAGCTGAGACCTGCCAGTGTCATGGATTTTTCTCAATCATCGTCTGGGAAGACCAGGTTATGTCAATCTCAAAGGTTTTAAATGCCCAGACTCATCTGACCTTGCCCCAACAATCAGCACCATGGGTTCTTCTAAGCAGCTGTCTAGAAAACTGAAACTGAAAATAGTTGACGTTCACAAAGCTGGAGAAGGCTATAAGAAGATAGCAAAGCATTTTTAGATGTCAATATCCTCTGTTCGGAATGTGATTAAGAAATGGCAGTCATCAGGAACAGTGGAAGTTAAAGCAAGATCTGGAAGACCAAGAAAAATATCAGACAGAACAGCTCGCAGGATTGTGAGAAAAACAATTCAAAACCCACGTTTGACTGCACGATCCCTCCAGAAAGATCTGGCAGACACTGGAGTTGTGGTACACTATTCCACTATAAAGAGATACTTGTACAAATATGGTCTTCATGGAAGAGTCATCAGAAGAAAACGTCTTCTACGTCCTCACCACAAAAATCATCGTTTGAACTTTGCAAATGAACATATAGACAAGCCTGATGTAATTTGGAAACACGTTCTGTGGACCAATGAGGTTAAAATTGAACTTTTTGGCCGGAATGAGCAAAGGTACGTTCGGAGAAGAAGGGGCACAGAATTTAATGAAAAGAACCTCTGTCCAACTGTTAAGCATGGGGTTGAATCAATCATGCTTTGGGGTTGTGTTGCAGCCAGTGGCACAGGGAACGTCTCACGAGTAGAAGGAAAAATGGATTCAATAAAATTTCAGCAAATTTTGGATGGTAACTTGATGCCATCTGTGAAAAAGCTGAAGTTAAAGAGAGGATGGCTTCTACAAATGCATAATGATCCTAAACACACCCATGGCCATGGCCTTCACAATTTCCTGACCTCAACATAATTGAAAATCTATGGATAGACCTTAAAAGAGCAGTGCATGACAGACAGCCCAGAAATCTCAAAGAACTGGAAGACTTTTGTAAGGAAGAATGGGCAAAGATACCTCAAACAAGAATTGAAAGACTCTTGGCTGGCTACAAAAAGCGTTTACAAGCTGTGATACTTGCCAAAGGGGGCAGTACAAGATATTAACTCTGCAGGGTGCCCAAACTTTTGCAGACGCCATTTTTTTGTTTTCTGTTATTTTGAAAGTGTAAATGATGGAAATAAAATCTAACTTTTGTTGACATATTATAAGAATGTCTAATCTGTAATTTGATGCCTTTTGGAGATTTTTCCATCTTTTCTTGGCTTCTTTATGCACATTAATACAAATTTTTAGTTGGGGTGCCCAAACTTTCGATCCCCACTGTGTATATATATATATATATATATATATATATATATATATATATATATATTTATTTATTTAATAAACTTAAGAGTTTTGAGAAAGACAACATTTGCAGCATGAGAAAGTTTGACAGTTGGTTAATGACTTAAAGGCCACACATTTAGACAATATGATTCTGGATTATGATGAGCTCCAATTTAAAACATACGCTTGACAAGAACCCAATCTTCCATAATGGCTTCCAAAAGCTAAGGTTTGCTTTCTTTCTTTTTTTTTTATATAAATGTAGGCTAATGAGCACATTTAAAGCGGTTCTAAAGTGGTCCCGGGTCTCTCTCTCATCATTGGCTGAGACACGGCTTGGGGACCACTAGGTCCCACTGATTTCAATCACAGCCAGTAAGCCAATGAGGAGGGGGGGAGGCTGAGCCATGGCTTTATGTGTCTTATGGACGCATAGAGAGGGACCCAGGAGCAAGCACACACCAGTGCCCTTATAACAAGCGGCTTGCTGTTAGGGGCACTAGTCAAGGGGTTGGAGCCAGGAGCACCAGAGGGGGACCCAAAAAGAACAGAATTGGGGCTGCTCTGTACAAAACTATTTCACAGAGCAGGTAAGTATGACTTTTTTTAAATAAACAAACCTTTAATATCACCTTAAAGTGTATAGTTAGACAGGGGTTGGGTTGATCCATAAGCTATGTTAGTTTCAAGTAGTTATGGGATACATTATGATGGAAAGGCAGGCAAAATGCTAAAAGTCTGTATTAGGTATTTAACACCTCAGGACAAAAAGACCTGCACATGCTTAGTTTGAGCTTGCCTAATAAACACCACACAATTTGGTACTTCTCACCTAAAAAAGCAGATGGAGAAACGGTGCCATTGCTACGTGATACCATAACACTAATTCCAGTTTCGACAAATGGAACTGAAAAATCAACAACCTCTGAACGCTCTTCATTGATTGTGAGTGAACCCACTGCCAAAACCGCTCGTTTGTAAACCACCTGGTCCATTAATGACAATGCAGAAAACAGAAAGAAAAAAAATGTCAGTTAATGTCACAAGAACTGGAAAATTGTAGACTTATATTTACGAGTTCTTACTAAAGAGTTCTTTTACCTAACAGAACTTACTTCACCAATCATTCCATTCCAAACGTTATTGATTTTTTTCCCATGCTTCCCATTGGTTACGAGGTAAAGGTCATATGTGAATTTCACAGTATTTGATAGTTTCTTCAAGATATCTATGCAGAATCCCTTACAACATTTTTTCACATATGTCCCTTCAGTCGTTGAATTGCTGCAACAAGCAGAACACATTCATATAATCAAAGAAATATTTTAAAGCATTTATTTACGATAACAGTATATAGAAGGGTGGGACTTTTATATTACCCTAATACAGGGACTATAGGCCATGAAGTCTGATCTATGGATAAACAGTATATGCATCCTGTACACAGGGCCGGTGCAACACTCTTTTGCGCCCAGGGCAACAACAGCTACTTTCACCCCCCCAAAAAAAAAAAAAAAAACTAAGCATATAGTTCTACTTCACTCCTCCTAGCACACATCCTCCTTTCCCCTCAAATTTTCCACCCTAGCACAAATCCTCTCCCCCAAATCCCTCCTCTTTGCATAAATCCTCCCAAGCCCACCTCCTAGCACAACCCCCTCCAAATTACCCTTCTCAGAACAAATCTATCCTCCCCACCCAAAACCCCTATCCTAGAACAAATCCTCCCTTCTAGCACATTCGCTCCTAATCCTGCCTCCAAGCACAATTTATCCCCCACCCAATCCCCCTCCTAACACAAATCCCACCCCCATCCCCCTCTCCTAGCACACATTTCCTCCAAATCCCCTCCTCTGCTAGCACTCCCCCCCAATCTCCCCTCCTAGTACAAATCCTCTCCAATCATCCCTTCTAGTACAACTCCCTCAATCCCCTCTCCTAGCACAAATTCCCCCAATCCCCCCTCGTAGCATAAATCCCCACAATCCTCTCTCCTAACACAAACTCCCCCCCAATCCTCTTTCCTAACACAAATCCCCACAATCCTCTCTCCTAGCAGAAAACCCCCCCCCATCCCCCTCCTAGCACAAATCCCCAATCCATCTCCCAGTATCACTCCTCTTCCTTTAATCCCCCCACCTAGGACAAATTCACCCAAATCCCTCCTATAGCCAAACCCCCTCCAAATTATCCTTTACAGCAAATCATAACCAAAGCCCATCCCAGCACCCCCCTAGATCCGGCCATGGCATAAAGTAGGGAAACCAGAGGCCGTGCCTACACCCCTAGGTAGAAGTGCCTTCTTGCTGGCTCCCTAGCTTGCCTAGTGATAGCACCGGCCCTGCCTGTACATGACTGATATATCTAAAGTTCAAAAGCAGTGGTTTACATTGTGTTAGAAGTGATACTGGAGTGGAAAACGGTGGAAAAATAACATAATTCTATCTCAGTTTCCCATCTCAGGACTTCTTGATTCACATATAATAAACAAAATAGGTGATTTACAAGTGACAATGTCAAGACGGTAGCATGGGGACTGCTTTTGCTGGCCCCCTTAAGAAAATGGCAGTTGCATGACAGCCAGGGAACTAATATTTTAACATTCAGCAATGGCAATCTTTCCAATTCTCACGACAGAGCCTCTTAAAAAAATAATGTGGAGAATTCAGTAAAGCTGCTGTGCCACTTTTGTAGGCAATAATCCCTCTTGCTAATGTATTTTGCCAAAATCACGAAGCATTTGTGACACTTTTGGCTCTAACAGCAACTCCTGCACCAAATTCAGGTAGTTCTAAAATGTGTCACTTTTACTTTGTAGTGCATTGATGCGCAAAATAAAAATAAAATACCAACAGTCTGTAACTTACGAAAGGAGAACTAATTAAGATCAAGTCTCTTTTGACATACAAAGAGAAACTGGTGCAGACAGATTTTGCAAAAGTGTCTCTCATGCATTCTATAGGTTCTAGGCAAGTATATGAATTTGACGTATGCTGCACCACTTTTTTAGAACATAGGAGAGACATTTTCAAAAAATCTCTCTGACCCAGTCTTTGTGAATTCCAGGGATACTGTTTATAAGTTTAAATTTTAAAAAATGCATGTATATATTTACCATATACATATATATTTATTTAAAGGTATATTTATAAAGAGTAAATATACCATTCACCAAATATTCACTACAGGAGCATCTTTCAGTTGCATGTGTTTTAAATTACAGGTTTTGATTCCCTTGCACTTGAATGCTTGGTGAATGTCACATTCACTTTATAAATACACCCTTTGGGTAATTTTGTCATATTTTTGGACCTGAACCTTTAGTAGAAATGCATTTCTTAAAATTTGAAGTCATCACTCCAGCAATATGTTATATTAAAGCTCTGGGGATTTATGAATCAGCATATGTGTCCACACCAATCAGATATGTTCCTTCAAATTATTCTCCAAATATTCCTGCCTACAGTACAGGAGAAGGTAAAATAGATGCAAAGTGAAAGGTTGTTTTTTTTTTTGTTTTGTTTTGTTTTTTTTTTAAATTAAAGATACCACAGGAGAGGTACACATTGCTACATAATGAGGTTTACAATAAATCCAAGCCTATTTTTGATAAAGTGTAGATTTCCTGATTCATTATTTCAAAGAATTATACAATACATAAATACATAGTTATTGTGTCAAAAACACAGTATGCTCATGTTAACTACCAATCCTGGAAGGTCAAAAAAGCATATAAAATAAAATCTGATTACATATATTTCTATATAAAAGAAGGGGTTGAAGGTCACTTTCATTGCAGACCGAGGGGTGTTAAAAATGGTCACTTTATGAGCTACACAAACATGTAGATAAGAAAAATTGGATTGATAATAAGAATGGAAAAGGTAAAGCAAGGGGAAGGAGTTGGAGAAATCTGTCAGGCAGAAAGATCCCCATGTAATATTTTTGAATGTCTTCTGAGTACAGTAACAAAGTCCACATTTCGCTTATTGCCAGAGGGAAATCTCATGGCATCTGTACCCTTTCCCTTCTTGTACCTATTATGATAATTTTATTGAAAGATTTGTGTCCGGTATGTTTTTAGATTAGTTTTCCTCTAGTATGTTTTAACATATACTTACTTTAACCTGATGTATTTACGGCATGGCACAGTATTCCTCACGCATGTTCCTGTCAGGTAATCCATGTTTTCAACAATGACAAATGGTGCCTCTTCTAATGTAACCACACTGAGATGGTTGTCATCAGGCTCACTGTCCAAAGCACCTGAAATCCTGGGCCATACCGGGTATTTTGCTTCCAGGGTTTTGTTTTCCCATTTTCCTACCTGTAACATATATGAAACAATATACGCATCAATAAAATAATGTATATTCATAATCAACTTATATCACTTACATCATTTTCTTCTGCTACCGTATGTTGTCTAGGAATAGAAAAAACGTCTTTAAAGTGCATCTGCAATTTAATAGGGGATGTAATTCTTTGAAACAGTAGAAATTATTGCTCTTGCTTCTTTTAGTTTTAGTGCATTTTTTAAACTGTCATATTTAACCACTTGCCCTCCTGAGGATTTACCCCCTTTCCTGACCAGGCCTTTTGTGCATTATGGCGCTGCGTTACTTTAACTGACAATTGCACTGTCATGCAATGCTGCACCCAAATGAGCTTTACATCATTTTTTCCCACAAATTGAGCTTTCTTTTTGTGGTATTCGATTGCCTTTGCATTTTTAATTTCTTCCGCTATAAGCAAAAAAAGGCCGACAATTTTGAGAAAAAACAATATTTTTTGACTTTTTTCTATTAAACATGTCCAGTAAAAAAATGTAAAAAATCTAATTTCATCATAAATTTAGGCCAAATGTATTCTGCTACATCTTTGTTAAAAAAAAATCCTAATGCGTGTAAATTAATTGGTTTATGTGAAAGTTATAGCATTTACAAATAGCGGTATAGATACTGGGATTTTTTTTTTCTACTAGCAATGGCGGCAATCAGTGACTTTTAGCGGGACTGGGTCGGACATTCTGACACTGGGATGAAACTAACTTGGTATCACTGACATCCCAATACAGTGATCACACCAATACAGTGATCAGTGCAAAAAAAAAAGCACTGACATTGTACTAATGGCACTGGCAGGAAGGGGTTAATGTGAGGGACGATCAAAGGGTTAGCTATGTGCTAGCAGTGTTTGTGGGGGGCGGGGTGGGGTGGGGGTTACTGTAAGCACACTGTTCGGGATGGCTGTACTGTGCAGCTGTACTGTACTGTACTGTGTAGCTGTACTGTCGAGCTGACAGGGAGGAAGACTGTTTGTAAACAAACAGTCTTCCTCCCGATTGGTGATTGTTGGTAATCACCAGGCATGGGCAGGTAATTACCCACTGGGACCCAGTGATTGACATCCAGTAGAGCGCGTGATTTTGCGCACAGGTGCCACCCTGTAGCAGTATATCTGCTATAGGGTGGTCCTTAAGTGGTTAATCCTTTCATTATGGGCCCTGTTTTGCATTTTATGCATCAAGTGCCTAGGTCATTTTATTCTATCACAGCCAACAGCCTCCTAGCAAACAGTGTCACTGACAGTGGATGGAACCTGATAAGGAAGCTGAGACACTAGTTCCCCATCAGGTCCACTGTCTCCTTGGGACTGACACCAGTGGGAAGATTCTATAGTTGAAATCTGGCTGTCTAATGGTTAAGGATTCACCCACTGCTTGTTGTCAATGACAAGGGGTGCAGACTAGATGGGGAAGTAATGTTTGTGAATCCCCACCAGTCTCCACCCACCGAATTTAAAACTCCCCCACGGCTATGCTGTCTGTATCACAGTTGCAGCAGCAGGAAGAATCATGGTTGTGCTGAAGATGGAGTGTCTGTATTTACACCCCAGTGTCAGTGCACCTCCACATGTGGTGCATGCCCCAGATTAAGGCACCTTCTTACAACAGCTACATGAATCTGTCACCTGCACTTACATTTGTCATATGAAGGCACAGCAGAATTCTAAAGTGTCTTCACCATTCTTCTAAATATTTATCATAAATACGCATCACAAATTGAAATCTAAAAAAATTACATAATAAAAACTGGTAATCGTGCATCACAGTGTGATGCAAAATGTATACAGTGTGCGACCTCAGTAATGAATTTTAACATGGTTTATTTTCACAGGCCTCTTTTGGAGTTGCAGTTTATAGAAACAGCAAAAATAAAGATGTCAGCCACAAAATGATTAAGTACGGCTTTGACTAAAGATTGTTTGAGGTTGTTCCAGTCAAACCTGCGTTTTGTGCTGACTTGTGTCACTATTTAGTTGATATGTCTATCGCTGTAATTTTAGTAGACGGACGCAAAGATTCCATCACTGACAATGAAGTGAGAGAGATGCTGACAGTTTCATCATTCAACTACAGTGTCTTTTTATTGCGTTGCTATTCAAAAGCATGTCCCCACATGTAATGAAGGAAATGAAAATATATTTAGGTATCTTACTGAGAGATCTGAAAATATAACAGTTAAGCTTTGATTCACCTGTAGATATAAACTTGCAATAAATTCTATAATCAGTTTTAACCACTTTGGTGCTGATTCACAAAAACTGTAGGAAATACAAGTATTTCTCATTAGAAAGCAATTCATTGTTACTTTCATTTTATGGAACTTAAAGTTTAGCTATGGCCAAAATGTAAAGTCATGTATTAACCACTTGCCTTCCTGAGGATTTACCCCCCCCCCCCCCTTCCTGACCAGGCCTCTTTTTGCTACTCGGTGCTGCACTAATTCAACTGATAATTGTGCGGTCATGCAATGCTGCACCCAAACTAAATTTACGTCCTTTTTTTCACACAAATAGAGATTTCTATCGGTGGTATTTGATCACCTGTGTGCTTTTTATTTTTCACGCTATAAACAAAAAAAGACCAAAAATTTTGAAGAAAAACAATATTTTTTACTTTCAGCTATAAAAAATATATAGTAAACTCAAAGTTAGTTATAAATTTAGGCCAAAATGTATTCTGCTACATGTTTTTGGTAAACAAAAATCCCAATAAATAGAGATTTCTTTTGGTGGTATTTGATCACTTGTGCACTTTTTATTTTTGGCGCTATAAACAAAAACATTTTTGAAGAAAAAAAACTTTTTTGAAAAAAACAATATTTTCTCATTTCGATCATAAAAAATATCCAAAACAACTAAAATTTCATCATAAATTTAGGCCAAAATGTATTCTGCTACATGTCCCAGTAAGTGTATATTTATTGCTTTGTTGAAAGTTATAGCGTCTACAAACTATGGTATAGATAATGGAATTTACACAGCTTTTACTTTCTGACTGCTCATCACATTTCTTGAGGTGCTAAAATACCAGGATAGTACAAACACCCTCAAATGACCCCTTTTTGGAAAGTAGACACCCTAAGCTATCTGCTGAGAGGCATATTGAGTCCATGGAAGATTTATTTTTTTCCCACAGTTTTCTGGAAAATGACAAAAACATTTTTTTTTACACAAAGTTGTAATTTAAATGATTTATTTCTTGCACAATCCATGGGTATTTGTGAAATTACACCCCAAAATACATCCTGCTACTTCTACTGAGTATGGGGATACCACATGTGTAAGACTTTTTGGGAGCCTAGCCACATACAGGAGCCTGAAATCCAATGACCACTTTGAAAGCCTGAAGGTGCATAACTTCCTCATTTCACTTCCTTAATACATATCACAGTTCCGAAAGCCCTGACATGCCAGGATAGCACCACCCCCCCCCCCCAAATGACCCCTTTCTGGAAAGTAGACACCCCAAGGAATTGATGAGTATTTTGCAGATCAAATTTTTTCTCACAAGGTTTTGAAATATAAAAAAAGAATAGAAAAAATATGTTTTTTTTCTTCATTTTCCAAAAACTTGTGGCAACAAATGAGATCTGCAAAATACTTACCATGCTTCTTATCAAATTCCTTGGGGTGTCTACTTTCCAAAAAGGGGTAATTTGGGGGGGTTAGGTGCTGTCCTGGCATTTCAGGGCCTCCAAAACTGTGATAGGTAGTCAAGAAGTGTAATGAGGAAATAAAGCCCTTTAAAAGCATGAAGTTGATTATTGGATTTTGGGGTCCTGTACTTGGCTAGACTGCCAAAACGTCTCTCACATGTGGTACTCCCATACTCGGGAGAAGTAGCAGAATGTATTTTGGGGAGTAATTCCACATATACCCATGGCATGTGTGAGCAATAAATCATTTGATGACAATTTTGTGTAAAAAAAAAATGTTTTGTCATTTTTCAAAAACTTGTGGTAAAAAAATAAATTCTTCTATTGATTTAACATGCCTCTCAGCATATAGCTTTGGGTGTCTACTTTCCAAAAAGGGGTCGTTTTGTGGTGTGGAGGCGTTTTATGACCAGCATTAGAAGTTTATGCCACACATCACTCACTCTTCTAACCACCTGAAGATCAAGCCTTTTCTGACACTTTTTGTTCACATGAAAAAAATCTGTATTTTTTGCTAGGAAATTAATTTAACCCCCCAAAAATTATATATCTTTTTAAAGCAGACACCTTAGTGAATAAAATGATGGGTACTACAATTGTTTATGGCACATAGTACTCGCGCAGCGATTTTTTCAAAAGCAATTTAAGAAAAAAAAAATACACTTTTTTTACTTTTAATGCACAAAATCACAATATATTGGCCAATTATTTGGTAAAATATAAAAGATGATGGTATTCCAAGTAAATAGATACCAAACATGACATGCTTTAAAACTGTGCATGCCCGTGCAATGGCGACAAACTGCATACATTTTTAATATCCATAGGCAATGCTTTAAAAGCTACCATTTTAGATTTACAGAGAAGGTCTAGTGTTAGAATTACTGCCCTTGATCTGACATTCACGGTGATATCTCACATGTATGGCGCAACCGCTGTTTACATGCCAGCACAGGGTCAATGCTATTCAGTGTTATTTTGATTTTTTTTATTATTTTTACACTGTACCTTTCATTTTTTTTTTATCACTTTTAATGCTATCACGGGGAATGCAAATATCCCCTATAACTTCAATGGGCAATTTCATATATTCTTTTTTCAGAAATCTGGGGTCTATCAGACTCTGGATATCTCCTCTTCCCTTACATTTATCTAATCAAACTAAAATCAGTGTGATCAGATGCTTTCCCAATTTACAAATGGCGCTGTTTATCTCCTGCGAAACTGAAGTGATGAAATGCTTGTAGCTTCTGATTTCTTAGGCTATAGAGATGATTGGCACCATTCTAGTCTCCAATCAGCTCTATGGTCAGCTGGCAGAAACACCGGCTGCATTCTCATGTTCCCCCGATGGCGCTGGACTGCCCGAGAAGGCCGTGGAAGGCAGCGGGAGCATAATCTCCTGATGCTTGTAAAAGCAATCCTGCAGCTAATTAGCCACTAGGATTGCTTTTATATGAAAGCCTATCGCTGGCTGACAAAAATTATACCAGGATGATGCCTGCAGCTGTAGGCATCATCCTGGTATAACCATTCAAAGTCCAGTGATGTACCAGTACATAGCTGATCCTTGTTGGGTATATATACTATGTTCTTTTTTTTTTGTATGCAGCCTGTGGACTGAATGAAAAAAACAGAAGAAATCTCTGCCAGAAAAAGTGTGTGTTATGCCCACCATTAGAATATACCGCCCTGCATCCACCCACTTCTAATGCTGGGCACACATTAGGTCACACTTTGCCGCATGCAACAGTTCCAAGATTGTACAAATGTCTAAATAGTGGCACGCTTGAATAAAAATTGTCCACTTATAAGTGGTACCCCATATGGAAAAATGAAGACACCAAGTCCCAAACTATCCTGCTACTGCTCCCTATGTAGTCTGGGCATCCAGGGGGCTCCAGGTGACTATCTTTTCCCTCGTAAATCCGAAACTTATAAGTATATCCTCTCACAGGTCTTCTACATCTTGATCCCATATCTGGCACGCTTGCTGGGGACAAATTGTTTGAATGCAAGGCGGTCAGGGACTCATCAATGCAGATTTTTTGCTGAGGAGTATAGACATCTGCAAATATTTGGTTAAGGTGATTTGCGAGGGGCTGAATTTTGTGGAGCCGGTCAAATTCAGGGTTACCCCAAGGATGACAGGATACACTGTCGTGGAAATGCATAAAACACATTATACTCTCATATCTATGCCTGGCCATGGCAGCAGAGAACACGGGCATATGATGAATCGGGTCTGAGGACCAATACAACCGCAATTCATTTCTTTTAGTAATGCCCATGTTGAGGGTTAGGCCCAAAAAAAATGTAAATTCGGAAATTCCATGCGACTGGTCTGGCAAGGTTTGTGCATGAGCGTGTTCCTGGCAGTCAAGGGGTTAAATGTGATGACTGGTGTACTGACGGGCATTCTGACGTGAAAACCACGGGAGCACAAATCATATATATATATATATATATATATATATTTATGTGATTTCGCGCACCTGTGCCGCCCTGTAGCAGTATTTCTGCTATAGGGCAGTCAGGAAGCGGTTATAGAAGCGGTTTGTGTTACGGCGCTGCGTTACTTTAACTGACAATTGTGCGGTCATACAACACTGCACCCAAATTAAATTTATGTCCTTTTTTCCCATGAATTGAGCTTTCTTTCGGTGGTATTTGATCGCCTGTGCGTTTGTTATTTTTTGCGCTATAAGAAAAAAGGCTGACAATTTTGAGAAAACAAAACAATATTTTGGACTTTTTGCTATAAAACATGTCCAGTAAAAAAAAATGTAAAAATCAAATTTTGTCATGAATTTCAGCCAAAATGTAATCCCAATACGTGTAAATTAATTGGTTTACGTGAAAGTTATAGCGTCTACAAATGGTGGGAAAGATACTGGGATTTTTTTTTTATAATAATAATGGCAGCGATTTATGGCGGGACTGCAGGACTGTGGCGGATATTTTGACACTGGGGGGAATTGACTTGGGGTCACTGACATCCCCAGTGACACCAATACAATGATCAGTGAAAAAAAAACACTAACACTGTACTAATGGCACTGGGGTTAAGAAGGGGTTAACATTTTTATTCAATCAAAGGGTTAACTGTGTGAGGGGAGTGTTTTACTAGTGGGTGCATACTTTACAGGAACACACTGATCCTGAGAGTTAAACTCTGCTCTCAGGATCAATGTGTTGGGAACTGACAGGGAGCAGCGCTGCAGTGTAAACACTGCAGCCGTGCCTCTGTCAGTGATTCCGGTAATCGCCGGGACCCAGCGGGTAATGACCGGCTGGAACCAGTTGATTGACACCCGTGGCCGCGATTGGCGGTGCGGGTAGGGCGGGCTCGCGCCTCGCGTGCGCCCCCTACCTGTTTTGCTAAATTACGTTTTAAAACGTGATTTAGCACAGCGGTGCCGACCTGCCGCAGTATATACACTGTGGCTGGTAGGCAACCAGTTCATTTCCATGTTGAATTTCAATTATTTCAAGAATACTCCTATCAGTCTGAATGATCTTTAAGTTTATAAACTAACTTTTTAAAGAATACCATATTTTTTCTTAAATGCTGTGGCACATATTCAAAAATTGTGAATATGCACTGCTATGTCACCTATTTCACACACTGCTATCTGATCTAAAAGTATACATCATGATGTTTTGAATAGCTTTAGGATGCACAGCATCTCCCCCACTGCTTTCCTCCGTCAGTTTCTAGAACTCTTCTGGCACTTTGCAGATGTTAAAGAACTCCCATAGTGGAGCATTTTACTACTGCTGATGCTTGTGTGAGTGGGATGTGTACTACCCCAATCACATGGGATGAATAGAAGAGGAGGGCCGGTGAGGATGAGAGCAGTACACATCACACCCATACAAGCAGCAACAGTATTAAGATGCTCCACCTTGGGAGTTCTTACTTAACCCCTGCAAGGCACCCTAAGAATGACAAAAACTGTGGGGGGAAGGTACAGGGGGAGATGTTAGTCCAATCAGGGGCGGACTGACCATTTGGAAACTCGGGCACTGTCTGAGGGCCCGGGGTCAGTAGGGGGCCCCATGAGATGCCCCTGGTACCATTTTCATAGGCTTTTTTGAGTTTGGGCAAGGACACAGGGGTCTCATGATTCCCTATTGCCCGGGGACCCCGAGTTGTCAGTCCGCCCCTGAGTCCAATTGTAGATTTATTCCAGTGACAGTGATAGCCTGCCAGACCAGGTAAGATCTGTGACATCAGCTGCTATGCACTGCTCTACCCCCCTGTACTGTGTCCTCTAACCCCTTTGCACTGTGCCCTCATGACTTTCATACTATGCCGTCCTGCTCCTCTTTACTGTGCACTTCTGACCCCCCCTGTACTGTGCCCTTCTGCTCCATTCTACTGTGCATTCCTGCCCTCTGTACTGTGCCCCCTTGGCTCCCTTTGTCCCTTTGTTTTCTTATTGTTTAAATTAAATTTTGAAAGTACTAATAAATATATATTTAATTGTATCAACTATTTATATTTTAATTCTTGAAAGCAGATGTTCAAAACTGGGGCAGGCTAGTAGGGGCCCAGCGCATTGCTTTGCCCAGGAGCCCATGATGCTTTTAAGACAACCATGATGCACAGTCAGTACAGGAAACTCACCACATGTGACCTCATCACTGCTAACAGGCAGCAAGGTACCATGGGATATGTAGCCTTTAGAAATGTAATTTAATCCAAAGGAATGACAGAGGAGAAAGCAAAAGCAATCAAGAAATACAGATTTTTTTTAAAGAGAGGGCCAGCAGATAGTCTGCATTCACAACATAAAATTAGATTTTTTTTTTTTAAGTAAGGTTATATTTGATTGTTAGAAGCAATTCTTGTTCATATTGCTATTACAATGCTGGTGTTTCAAAATGAAAGTATTTTTGGCCATAGATCTCATTTAAGTGGAGAATTTTTAGGATTTAGACCATTTGTATGATAATTGAAGAATCATTGCTAACATAACAGATCAAGCCAGTTTAGACAAATATTTCCCGGAGATATTCTAATTTCCTTGACTATGTGTGCGCCAGTATGCATTATCCATAATCAATAATCTCAGCACAAGCCATAAATCTAAGTATCATGACTGCGACTATACTGAGAGCTTGGCCAGCTACCAAAAACACAGCAATGTACCTTTTAACAATTGCCAGGCAAACATTTTAATGTCTCACTATGCTACCTAAAAAGGAGAGAAGGGAAGGTGACACCACCTGCCATAAAGCTATGTGAGATTTCAGAAATAGAAATTTTTCATTGTAGCATGGTACAGAAAATCTACTCACTGCTCTGGCTCCTATATTTGACAATATAGAGGGGATACCCTCTCCCACCGATGCTTGTTTTCTGTTGTACCATATATTGTGATTTCAGATTTTGCTTTTGTTCCTCCACCAAATAAAGACTATTAGCTGGCATATTGTAACTAATAGGCCAAATTTTATAAATTAAAGGATAAGTCCACCTTTTAATGAAAACTAGCAAATGCACATTTTTTTGCAGGTAAAAAAAATGTGCATTTATTATTTTTTGTTTCTGGAGCCTCTAAAGAATTGCACCAGTAATCAGCAGATCGCTGGTGCCATACAGGTCTCCCTCTGACCTGTCACTGCATCTGCTTGTTCATACATCCCAGAGGATGAGCAGATACTTACTAACAGGAAGACTCAATGAACTACCACGGTGCTCCACAGTACCGTGGTTGTTCACTGACAACTACAAGCTGACAGCTGCAAAGGCTGTTGGAACTTGTAGTGTTCTCATTCATAGAACACTGTGAATGAATAACGTGGCTGGAGCCCCACACGTTTTCCTAAAATTGTGACAGCTAGCAAAGAGGAGATTGTCCCCCGCTAACTGTCACAACGGGGATAGGGGGGGTGCAGTGGCTAGTCCGATTGTAACAAGTTACATGTTACACCCTGAATATGGGTGCAACATGTAACATGTTACAAAAGGTGAACTTATCCTTTAACATTTCAACTGTCACTGGGTGTCAAAAAATTTAGAATTGGGAACATTGAAATAAATGACAGTTAGTCCAGTATATATTTTTGTTACATAGTTTACATTGTTAGTCAAGCTGAACAAAGGACCTTGTAGTTCAACCAATAGAAAAACAAAGCAAACTAATAGAAAACCTCAATATAAACAATCCTATACCAATAGTTACTCAAGTGGAAAGCAAAAGACCTCCAATAAAAGATGATTCCATTTGTTCCATTGAGGGAAAAACATTCCTGCCTGAAGAAGCAATCTACTTTTTCCTGGATCAGCTTCCCCTGGTGTTATATTATTTTTGAAGGTTTTCTGCTAAGAGTTCTCAAGTTTTATTATTAAATACCAAAGAAAAGGATGTCACTTACTGGAATGTATCTCTCAGATATAGCAAAATAATTGGGCTCACGTGTTTACTTTTGTACAATAAATGACATCAGTCTTTTCTATCACCAGCATGTGACAAGTATGTCTTAGTTATTGCACAGTGTTAGAGCAAACAGCTAAAGTGGAGACAGATTAGTAAATTATCACTTATTATTTTTCTGTGCGCAAGGAAAATGTATGTGGTTAAAGTACGCATTTCTAATATTTCCTAGTGTACTAAATGTGTATTTGTATTGTTTAGGGCTTTTGCCCAAGGCTGTATATTAGGTTAACTTTACAAAGTAAAATATTCTTGTTATTGAGGCACTCGAAATCCACAGCTGTGGTGTATTTTTGCCCATTGAAATGCATTACAAAACATACTGTGCACAGCTATATGTGCATAACTGCTGCCACTTGCATTTACACGTGCACATGTATTGGCATTTTTTTTAAATTCTAATACTAAAATTTAAAAAAAAGGCAGCATACACATGCTTTTGTAAATGTGAGTACTGGTGGTTGCGTGCATATGATCATGCACAGAATTTTTTGCAAGGACGGGACAAGGGGTGGGCAGGAGGGCACAGTTGGGGATTTTTAATTGTTGTGCTAGAGGGGGTGATTGGTTGGATTTGTGCTAGGAGAGAGGATTTGTGCTGGGAGAGGGGATTTGGAGAAGATTATGCTCAGAGGGGAAATGTGAGGAGTAGAGGGTTTGTGCTAAGAGGGGAGATTTTGGGAGGGAGCAGATGTGAGCTGGGAAAGGGGATTTGTACTGGAAGAGGGTATTTTTTGTTTAAGAAGATTTTTTTACCTACAAAATAATGTTTTGCTTGGGGGTAAGTGTGAAGATTATTGCTTCAATTTTTTTTTTTTTTTGAGGGGGGGGGGTGATTTTTGCCAGACAAGGTTCAGGGTGTGTAAATCTTAGAAACTGATGGACAGAAATACTACGTTTGGCAGGTAAAGAGCTCTCTTACATGTATTTCAACTTTGTATTTAGCTGTTAACATAAAGCTCATATAAAGTTCAGTGAGGCCACAGGAGATCGATACTCTTGGACATAATTTTTTATTAATCAATTACTTTCTTCCTATACTAGAGTATCTTTGTTGGTGTTTTTTTTTTATTTGGCAGGGTCCCTTTAAGAGACATTGTCAAAATAAAAAAATGGCTGTGAATTGAATGTTGTGTGTCCAAGGTAAAGAGGCTGATAGGGGGAATTGGTGGGGGTTAATCAAAGGGATTAAGGAGGTCTCTGTGAAAAATGGACACGATTTATTTAGACCAGCCGAGTCAGATTCTAATGGCACACTTTGTCAATATACATAGAATTGAAGGAAATCTGTACTGAAATAATTACGAAGGCTGTTATTACTGATCCACTTTCAAAATTGCTGCGTGAGAGTGATATAGTGGAGAAAATAAACATTGAAAGGAATGGGGGGGGAGACAGCAGATAAGGATGCAAAGACTTTAAGTCATATAGCCTCTTGGCATTCTGAGGAGGTAAACCCTGTGCTATTACCTTGCAGAGATGCAAATGCCAATGCTAAAGTGGAAGTAAGCACATGGCAATAAACGGATGCACAAGAGTACTGTGGTCACAGTAATGGTAAAAAATCCACCTTTGGTCAGCAACCTTTGTGGGACTGGAAGTGACTCAAACAATATGCTGCGGTTGCAAGTTAATACTTTAGCACTTTCCGTCTTGTATACAGGTATATGCTAATCACTGGATTGTGCCCTGTGGTTGACCAGTAGGAAAATGGTTGTGTCTGTTTTGCAGCCTGCAGCTTGAACTGAATTGCTACCAGGAACATTATCTTGGTGAAGTTTGCTTTTTCCTCTTACTTCTCATATTCCAGAAATTCCTCTAGACTGACATGAATGGTTCTATTCAGGGCTTTTTTTTCACAGAGAACAGGTGCGGGAACTCCTCCCTCTAACTCACCCCTTCTCTCTGTCCCCTTCGCACCTCTGAGCACCGTCCCTTGGTTTCACCCCTACTCACCTCATTACCACCTGTTTTAGACCCCCCCACAACAATGGACCCCCACAACAAAATACCACCCCAGAGAAATTAGACCCACTGCAGCAAAAACAGATCTCCCAGCAGCCAGCACTAATAGACCCTCCAGCAGCCAGCAACGGAAGACCTCTCTCTCAGCAGTAGATCCCTCTCAGCAACAATTGACCCCCACCAACAATACAGTATATCCCCCACCAGCAAGAATATACCCCATGCAAAAAAAGGATTCCCTCCAGTGACAATAGATCCCCCAGCACCAATAGGTCTTCCAGAACATCCAAACACCCCTTGCCATTACATACATTCAGTGTTGGAGGTGTTGGAACTGCGTCTCCCCCCCCCCCCTCGTTCCCGCTGAAAAAAAGCCTTTGTACTATTTATTTTCCATGCAGTTGCATAATGTTTATGTGCTATACAATTAAGTCTCACTGATCACCTAATTGAAAGGAGAAAGTAATTGGTGCACCAAAACTCTTATTGCATCAATGTGCTCCCATGAGTTCATGCAATTTTTGCTCTTTAGGAGTTGCATTATTGGGTGGGAACTGACGTATGCAGTAAGTTCTCCATCTTGTTTTTATCTGTACAAAATTGTAGGAAAAAAACAGAGTGTCATGTCTTAATTTATTTAGCTCCAACATTTACAACCTAAGCCATTTGGGAAAGAATTTCACTGGTACCAGAACAAGGCAAACCAGATATTGATAATAACTGGTGTGAGTGTAAATTGGGCTGTAATAAAATCTAGATTACAGAGATTGTGGCCACCAGATCCAACCACCAAAAATGTTATCTTAAAAACATATTTCCATGCACACTTGTTGTGCAGGTAACACTTGGCTGACTTTATTGGTTGAACAAGATAGACTTTTTCAAATTTAAAAACTATGTACCTATGTAGTTCAGGTGGGATTAAAATGTAATATGTGATGTATAAAACTGATTATGTCAGACAATTGCAAATCTTATAAGGATGGCATCAGGAGGTGTCCAATGGTGGCATACACATGCACATGTATCAGAAACAATTGTAGCCATTTTCACAGACATCCTAACAGAAGTGTCTGCTTTCAGTAGTAAATAATTGGCTGATCACTGCCATCCAACAGTAAAACAAAATCGCACTGGAGGGTTAATAAATGCTAAGTGCTATACTTTCAGAATGGAAGCACTGTCCTACTTTAGCTGTAACTAGTTCACACATTTCTATTTCAGATATCTGTTATGTAAACTAATTTAGAGACCTGTCAGTTTTCATTCATATGTTAGTATAGTTTGCACTAGTAAAAAAGTGAACATCAGAACACTTTAGATCCCGGTTGATTTCTTCAAGTAACAAGTAGCTGTGATCAGCAATGCCATGCTTAGTATTTCACTTTTTTTTTTTTTGCAGAAGTAGAAATACATTTTCAGTTTGATTTTTCTAAATAAACAGTGCCACCTGCTGAGCCACTATTGAAAAACACCTAGGCAGTAATATGAACAACATGGAATGCTAGGAGATAATGTTCAAATATAAACTACACTCAGTCTGGGTTGACACTGCATGTAATTCACACAGGAATCACACTTCATTCCTGTGCGAATTACATGCAATGTCTGTTTGGTGCGATTTGAGCCATACATTTTGTATGGTTCAAATCACAGCTGCATCAAAAAGGTGCAGTATCCTTTTTCATCCACACTTGAATCACATCACATGCGTGTGCTCACCCATATGATGCGATTTCTGGCAATCGCATCTCGTTATTCGATCTGTTTCGGGATATCATTAATTGACACCCGCACCAGTTCGCATAAATGCAATGTGATCACAATGCAATGCAGGAAATGCACAGGATTCACAGCATTTCCGGCACCACATTAGTGTGAACCCGGGCTGAAGAATATTATTTCAGTTATACAGAAAAAAACTTCAAATGGAGGAAAGTTATCTGGATAATTTATTTATTTATCGAGTTTATATAGCGCCAAAGGGTTTGCTCAGCGCTGTACAATAGAGGGGGGACAATAAATGAAACAGAACAGTAACATCAAACAGCACACGAGGGGTTAGAGGGCCCTACTCTTTCGAGCGTACAATCTAGGAGGGAGGGGGTAGAGGCACAGGAGGAAACGGCTGTGGGGGATGGAGTGGTAGGAGGAGGGAAGGGCAGCGGCTGTTAGGTGAGGGTGGGGTAGGCTTCCCTGAAGAGGTGGGTTTTCAGGGAGCGCCTGAAGGTGAGGAGGGAAGGTGACAGTCTGATGGATTGGGGTAGTGAGTTCCAGAGGATGGGGGAGGACCTGGAGAAGTCTTGCAGTCGTGCGTGGGAGGAGGAGACCAGGGAGCAAGATAGAAGGAGGTCCTGTGAAGAGCGAAGGGTATGGGTAGGGTGGTACCTGGGAATCAGGTCGGTGAGGTAGTTAGGGGCAGTGTTGTGAATGGCCTTATAGGTCAGGGTGAGCAATTTAAATTTAATGCGTTGGGCAATGGGGAGCCAGTGGAGGGAGAGGCAGAGGGGGGTGGCAGAGGTGGAGCGGCTGGTGAGGATAATGACATGTTTTCAGAGAGAACCTCTGCTCTGAGAGGCGTATCTCCCAACTTTTGAACTTGGCAAAGAGGAGCAGAATGTAGCATGTGTTTTGCACCATGGCAAAAGAAGATGTAGCCAGAAAAAGGGGATATGGTAATACGGATGTGGTTTAAAAATATTCAGGCAACAAATTTGATAAGAATATCACCACTGGAACTGGCACTGGATGATTTATCATTTTAAAGACAGACACGCTTTGATGAAGCTATTTCTCATTAAAAAATGATTTATGTATTTATCCAGTTACAACTTTTAGGGTGAATTCACACTGCAACGGAGAGCTGCTGGAGTGATTTGCAGCTCTGGTAGCTCTCCATTGCTGACTGCAGTATGGGGCAGTGTGGTGCATGATTAAGCACATCACACGGCTCCTGTTTTGTTTTCTTTGTATAAACTTTATGTGAAGTGTACATACACTTCATTCATGACAATCTCCTCCCCAGCCCAAATTCCCCATTCAGTACAGTTTTGCTCCCACAGTCCTAGATCCCCCTCTCACAGACCTCCCTTCCCAGCCCCTTCTCACTACAGCCCTTACAGTGCAAACTGCCCCCCAGTCCCTTCTCAGTACAGACCCCTTCCCTCCCCATGAATGCAGACCTCCCACCAGTACAGGCTTCCTCATTTCCCACCAGTACAAACCCCTCTCATATCTCACAAGTACAGACTTCAGTACAGGTCCCCCTCCAATACATAACCCTTTTATCCCCACCACTACAGAATCCCCCTCCAGTACAGACCTCTTCCATCCCCTCCAGCAATACTCCCTCCCCACTAACACACACTTCCCCCCTTAAACTTACTTACCAGATGCAATGGAGAAATTCTGTGACAGCAGAAAGCGCTCCCCTTAGTTGTGCTATTACAGGAGCCAAGAAAAACCTTCCCTTGGCTTTGCATATGAATGAACTGGTGAAGCACATTCATAGGCAAATTACACAGACAGCTTATTCATATGCAAATTACATGAAGGTTCAATCTCCTGCAAATCCTACTGTCATTTGCATATGAATGGATTGTTGCTGCAGTGTGCAGGGAGAGAGCCTTGTAGGATACAACCCATGTACAACAGACAGCATGAGAAGTATAAAAATGTGGACCAGGAATATTAGGATGTATGATATTGTAGGAAGGGGCTCTGGTGGTGACATCAGCATGTAATGGATGCTAGATAACCCTGTTTTGTGCCTCTGACTACCAGTGATCTTTGCTGTTGGTCATCATGTCAAGCTCCCATGCTTGTTTGCTGCTAAGTAACTAACCAGGATCTGCTTCATTTCAAGATGTTATTAAATAGTTTACAGTTTGACTATGTTGATTAGTGCTAGGTAGTAGAACACCTAGGAAAACTGCCCAGACTCTTAAGACATGCTGGTAGCCTAATTAGCTTTTGTCTAAATTGGCCCTAGTAGTGTCTATAAATTGGCTATGCCCATGTGTTATCATATTCTGTGTGCCAATGCCTGCTTGTGCAAATAGGGAGGGTTGAGGAAAGTCCTGCTGACCTACTTCATAAAAAACATCTCACCAGCACATCATGCTCAAGCAAGAGGACAGGTTACCTTATTTTCACCAGCAAAAAGTAATATTTCAAGGTAGGAAAATACATCTCCTTCTGGCAGCAGTGACATTAACCAGATAATCAACACACCCCCCCCCCATATGAAGGTTCATAGACAATAATCAGTGGATAAAACATACGTGCTTTATACAACAAAGTATAACTAAAGGCAAAACTTTTTGTTTCGTTTTGGACAGAGTGGAGATAGACACCTGTCAGTTTTCATTACTGTCTGTGTCCCCATTAGAAAGATTCACCCTCTCTATTTTTCCTGTTTACCATTATCATTGAAAGTGAAAGTAAAAGAAAATCCCCAGTTTTGAGTTGTCCCCTGAAAAAGTAATGTTTATTTATTTATTTTATTTCAGGTACTTATATAGCACTGTCAGTTTACGCAGCACTTTGCATACATATATTTTACATCACAGCAGTAACAGAGGGGAAATCTTCCAACTGGAACACTAGTTCTGGTGACCTGGGGTTCCCAAGGGATTTGCTTAATTTGTAGTAATTTTCTCTAACTTCCTGTTTTGGCTATGGAAAATTAAGGCAAAAAATAAACCAACAGGGGTTAAAACCCTCCCTTACTCTATCCAAAATGGAAAAAATGTTTTGCCTATAGTCCTACTTTAAGTAAGGACACAGCCTCAAAAGGTACCTAGAGCAAAACCACTACCCCAACACTAAGCAGATCACTGTATAAAGCTCAATGTAGAAGCTCTATATTTCTGCCTATGTGGTAACTGTCCTCCCTTCAAATCAGCTCAATTATTATTATTATACAGTATTTATATAGCGCCAACAGTTTGCTCAATGCTTTACAATATAAAGGGAGAGAATACATCAATGATACAGTTCAATACTAGAGTAGGGTCCTGCTCCTTGGATCTTACAATCTAAGAGGGAGGGGTTGGTGGTACAAACAAAAAGTAATAACTGTGGGGGATGAACAGATAGGAGAAATAGAAGATTCAGTTATTAGCTGAAGGCAGGATAAGCTTCCCTGAGGAGAGATGTTTTCAGAGATTGCCTAAAAGTGGGTAGAGTAGGCCATAGTCAGATAGATTGGGGTAGAGAGTTCCAGAGGATGGGGGAAGCTCTGGAGAAGTCCTGGAGATAAGCATGGGAGGAGGAGACAAAGAAGCTAGAGAGCAGGAGGTCATGGGAGGAGCAGAGAGGATTGTTTGGGTGATATTTGGAGACAAGATTGGTGATGTAATTTGGGGCAGAGTCATAAATGGCTTTATATGTTATTGTTAATATTTTGAATTGTATTTGTTGGGCAATGGGAAGCCAGTGGAGGGATTGGCAGAGAGGGGTGGTGGACACGGAATGGTTGGTAAGGTGGATGAGTCTGGCAGCAGCATTCATGATAGACTGAAGAGGGGATAGCCTGCGATGAGGTAGGCCAATGAGAAGGGAGTTACAATAGTCAAGGCGAGAAATAACAAGGGAGTGAATAAGTTGCTTAGTGGTTTCAGTGGTTAAAAACGGGCATATCTTGGAGATGTTGTGGAGGTGAAGTCTACAAGATTTGGACAGTGATTGACAGCGATCAAATACCACCGAAAGAAAGCTCAATTTGTGGGGAAAAAAAGACGTAAATTTAATTTTGGTGCAGCACTGCATGACCACGCAATTGTCAGTTAAAGTAACACAAACTGCTATTGTAACCGCTTCAGAAATACTGCTACAAGGCAGCACGGGTGCGCAAATTCACATATATGTACGTGATTCGCGCTCCCATGGTTTTCATGCCCCTCCCAGATAGCGTCAGATTGCCCGTCAGTACACCAGTCATCTCATTTAACCCCTTGATTGCCAGGAAGACGCTCATACACAATAAACCTCCATTGCTAGTATAGCGTCTGAACAGATCAATATCTTTGATCAGATCAGCACTATACCAGAGTTATACCACAAAAATGCAGCGTTAGCAGGATCAGCCCCAGCACCTGCCAGCACCTGCGTTTAGCACCTACGCTTACAACCCCAGCAAGTGCAGTGTCAGTAGGTCACTGTCACTTGATACATTGCACACAGAACCGCAGTGTTGTCAGAATCAGGCCTGATCTCTGTTAGCACCAGTTACAGGGTCACGGGGACCTGTGAGAGGGCAACAGGCTATACTTATAAGTTTGGGATTTACGAGGGAATAGATAGTCATGTGGAGCCCCCCGGATGCCCAGACTACATGGGGAGTAGTGGCAAGATAGTTTGGGACTTGGTGTCATCCTTTTTCCATATGGGGTACCACTTATACGTGGACAATTTTTATTCAAGTGTGCCACTATTTAGACATTTGTACAATCTTGGAACTGGCACTTGTGGCAAAGTGTGACCTAATGTGTGCCCACCATTAGAAGTGGGTAGATGCAGGGCAGTATATTCTAATGGTGGGTATACCATACACTTTTTCTGGCAGTCCAAAGGCTGCATACAAAAAAATAAATAAATAACATAGCATATATACCCAACAAGGATCAGCGATGTACTGGTACATCCCTGGACTTTGGTTATACCAGGATGATGCCTACAGCTGAAGGCATCATCCTGGTATAATTTTTTTCATGTAAAAGTGATCCTAGTGACTAATTAACTGCAGGATTGCTTTTACAAGCAGCTGGGCCTCATGATCCCCTATTGCCCGAGGGCCCCATGAGTTGTCAGTCCGCCCATGTGTGACATAAAAAATTGTAGCACCCACCATTTTATTCACTAGGGTGTCTGCTTTAAAAAAATATATAATATTTGGGGGTTAAAATTAATTTCCTAGCAAAAAATACAGATTTTTTTCATGTGAACAAAAAGTGTCAGTAAAGGCTTGATCTTCAGGTGGTTAGAAGAGTGAAAGATGTGTGGCATAAACTTCTAATGCTGGGCATAAAATAAAATACCTCCACACCCCAAAACGACCCCTTTTTGGAAAGTAGACACCCTAAGCTATTTACTGAGAGGCATGTTGAATCAATAGAAGAATTTATTTTTTTACCACAAGTTTTTGGAAAATGACAAAACAATTTTTTTTTTTACACAAAATTGTCACTTAAATGATTTATTGCTCACACATGCCATGGGTATATGTGGAATTACTCCCTAAAATACATTCTGCTACTTCTCCCGAGTATGGGGGTACCACATGTGAGAGATGTTTTGGCAATCTAGCTAAGTACAGGACCCCAAAATCCAATAAGCACCTTCAGGCTTTTAAAGGAGTTTATTTCCTCATACACTTCCTGACTACCTATCACAGTTTCGGAGGCCCTCAAATGCCAGGATAGCACCAAACCCCCCCAAATGACCCCTTTTCGGAAAGTAGACCCCCCAATGAAGCATGGTGAGTATTTTTCAGATCTCGTTTGTTGCCACAAGTTTTTGGAAAATGAAGAAAAAAAACAAAAACATATTTTTTATTTTTATATTTCAAAACCTTGTGAGAAAGGGGTCATTAGGGGGGGTTTGATAATATTCTGACATTTCAGGGCCTCCAAAACTGTGATAGGTAATAAAGAAGTGAAATGAGGAAGTTACGCATCTTCAGGCTTTCAAAGTGGTCACTGGATTTCAGGCTTCTGTATGTGGCTAGGCTCCTAAAACGTCTCACACATGTGATAAAAAACGTTTTTGACATTTTCCAGATACTTGTGGAAAAAAAAATCTTCCATGGACACAATATGCCTCTCAGAAGATAGTTTAGGGTGTCTACTTTCCGAAAAGGGGTCATTTGGGGGTGTTTGTACTATCCTGGTATTTTTTTAGCACCTCAAGAAATGTTTATTGCAGTCAGAAAGTAAAAGCTGTGTAAATTCCATTATCTATACCATAGTTTGTAGATGCTATAACTTTCACACAAAGCTATCAATATACACTTATTGAGATTTTTTAACCAAAAACATGTAGCAGAATCCATTTTGGCCTAAATTTATGATGACATTTTAGTTTTTTTATGACCAAAATGAGAAAATATTGTTTTTTTTTAAAATATTTTTTCTTCAAAATTTTTTTGTTTATAGCACCAAAAATAAAAAGTGCACAGGTGACAAAATACCACCAAAAAAAGCTCTATTTGCGTGAAAAAAAGGACTTAAATTTAATTTATGTACCATATTGCATGACTGCACAATTGTCCATTAAACTAGTGCATTGCTGTATAGCAAAAAAATGGCGTAAATTGCAGTATCTATACCATAGTTTGTAGATGCCATAACGTTCACACAAATCAATATACTATATTCAGATTTTTTTTTTTACCAAAAACATGTAGCAAAATACATTTTGGCCTAAATATTTAACTAACTTTGAGTTTACTATATATTTTTTATAGCCGAAAGTAAAAAATATAGTTTTTCTTCAAAATTTTCTGTCTTTTTTTGTTTATAGCGCAAAAAATTTTGTTTGAGTACATGATTGCATGACCGCGCAATTATCAGTTGAATTAGTGCAGCGCCAAGTAGCAAAAAGAGACCTGGTCATTAAAGGGGGTAAATCCTCTGGAGGGCAAGTGGTTAAAAATGCAAAAAGTGTACTGCTCCAGTTAACACAAATCCAAGAAGCTACCAACTGAAGAGGTCATGTGATCACGAAATGTATGCACCATATTGAGTTGAGTGCATCCAAGAGGCCTCCTTGCACAACAGTAACAGTTTTTGATAGACAATAATATTTTAAACAACAGCCAGCATGGATTCACGAAAGACTGAAGTTGGCAACCAAATCTGATTTCTTTTTATGAGGAGGTAAGCAAAAACTTAGTGGCTGTGGACGTAGTATACTTGGATTCTGCCAAAGCGTTTGACAGCTAATGTGTTAGAAAATTCAGTTTGTAAAGTGATAGAAGACTGACTAAAATATTGTATTCAGAGCGTAGTCATTAATGATTCATACTCTAAATGGTCTAAGGCTATTAGTGGTGTACCCCAAGGTTCAGTATTGGTATACTTTTTAATTTACGCTATATTGCCAACAGTATTGGGACGCCTACCTTTACACACACGTGAACTTTAATGTCATCCCAGTCTTAGTCCGTAGGGTTCAATATTGAGTTGGCCTGCCCTTTGCAGCTATAACAGCTTCAACTCTTCTGGGAAGGCTGTCCACAAGGTTTAGGAGTTTGTCTATGGGAAAGTGTGACCATTCTTCCAGAAGTGCATTTGTGAGGTCAAGCACTGATGTGACATGAGAAGGCCTGGTTCGCAGTCTCTGCTCTAATTCAACCCAAAGGTGTTCTAACTAGTTGAGGTCAGTCAAGATCCTCCACCCCAAGCTCATTCATCCATGTCTTTATGGACCTTGCACTGGTGCGGAGTCATGTTGGAACAGGTTGGGGCCATCCCCAAACTGTTCCCACAAAGTTGGAAAAGTGAAATTGTCTAAAATGTCTTGGTATGCTGCTGGAACTAAGGGGCCAAGAACAAACCCTGAAAAACAACCCCCACCATAATCCCCCCTCCACCAAACTTTACAGTTGGCACAATGCAGTCAGGCAAGTACTGTTCTCCTGGCAACTGCCAAACCCAGACACCTACATCAGATTGCCAGATGGAGAAGCATGATTCATCACTCCAGAGAAAACATCTCCACTGCTCTAGAGTCTGGTGACAGCATACTTTACACCACTGCATCTGCCGCTTTGCATTGCACTTGGTGATGTAAGGTTTGGATGCAGTGGCCATGGAAATCCATTCCATGAAGCTCTCTGTGCATTGTTGTTGTGGTTTGAAGGCTTCACAAAATTTGGAGGTCTTTAGCTATTGACTCTACAGACAGTTGGCAACTTCTGCGCACTCTGTGCTTCAGCATGCTCAACCCCACTCTGTCATTTCACTTCATGGCTGAGTTGCTGTTGTTCTCTGTTGCTTCTACTTTGTTATAATACCACAGTTGACTGTGGAATATTTAATAGCAAGGAAATTTCATGGATGGACTAGACTTGATTGCACATGTGGCAGCCTATCACGGTACCACGTTTGAATTCACTGAGCTCCTGAGAGTGACCCATTTCACAAATATTTTTAGAATCAGTCTGCATGCCTAGGTGCTTGATTTTATACAACTGTGGCCATGGAGGTGATTGGAACACCTGAACTAAATGATTTGGAAGGGTGTCCCAATATTTTTGGCAATATAGTGTATTTATAAATGATATAGAGTCTGGGATTAAAAGCATAATTTCAGTGTTTGCAGATAACACCAAGCTATGCAGTGGAATTATGTCACTACGAGATGAATTTACAAGCTGGCCTCAATGTAGTATTTAATTAGGCAACTATGTGGCAAATGAGGCTTGATGTTGATAAATGTAAAGTTATGCACTTGGGGGCTAAAACCATACATGCATCATTGTGAAAGGGAGGGTCACTAGTCAAATTGGAGACCAAGAGATGCTCAGTCACTTTTAGGTCACTAGATATGGAGGTGTAGCATGAGGAAATGTCAGGGTGCAAATGCAAGTTAAGTTCTGAAAGTCTGAAAGGACAGGATTCAACTGTCATAAAAATTCTGTCATTGTTGATGAGACATTTTCCACTCTCCTAAGGGTTGTGCATTGAAGATTCGGGACTGTTATTTTTACCTGTAGTTTTGTGTATACATTCCATTACTCACACTGTTTGCTTACAAATTAACAGACAGCCTTGGTGCAAGGTGACCCTGTGCATAAATACAAGTGATAAACATTTACTTTCTCTGAAAAGACAGTATGCACATTAATTGTGTTGTTTACATTCCTTGAGACAGCAATAAAAGTGATCTTTTTTTTTTTTTAGCGACAGTGTTAATTTAAAAAAATAGATCACTAAATAATAATTACAAATAAAATTAAAGTGGCTCCCTTTCCCTCGTGCTTCCTCACAAATACAAATGCAGCTATCCGTCCCATGAGAACATTAGATCATGGTCAATAATTCTAGCACCAGACCTCCTCTGTAAATCTATAGTGGTAACCTGTAAAAGCTTTTAAAATGTCGCTTATGGATAGTAAAATGTACATTGTTGTCACCATTGCATGCGCGTGCACAATTTTAAACGCTTCCCGACCGCCCTGTAGCAGAAATACTGCTACAGAATGACACGGGTAGGCAAAATCATGTATATATATGTGATTTTGCATTTCCAGGTAGGGGCCTACCTGCACCACCATGCGCAGCCACGGCTGTTAATTACCGAGTCCCGGAAGGTGTTTACTCGCTGGCACCCGGTGATTGCCGAGCATCTCCTTGGGGAGGAGAACTGTTTGTAAACAAAGCAATTCTCCTCCCTGTCAGCTCATGCACACTGTTTTGGATAGCTGTGCACAGCACAGCCATGCAAAGCAGTATGCTTACAGTGAAGCACACAAACACAGCTTATAGCAAAACAGCACACAGTTAACCCTTTGATCACCCCTCATGTTAACCCCTTCCTGTCCAGTGCCATTAGTACAGTGTCAGTGCTTTTTTTAAGCACTGATCACTGTGTTGGTGTCACTGGGGATGTCAGTGACACCAAGTAAGTTCCCCCCAGTGTCAGAATGCCGCCGCAGTCCTGCAGTCTTGCTATAAGTCGCTGATCATCGCCATTACTAGTAAAATTAAAAATAATCCCAGTACATATATCGCCATTTGTAAATGCTATAAGTTTCATGTAAACTAATTAATTTACATGTATTGGGATTTTTTTTAGGAAAGACATGTAGCAGAATACATTTTGGCCTACATTTATGATGAAATTTGATTTTTACATTTTTTTTACTGGACATGTTTAATAGAAAAACACCAAAAATATTGTTCTTTTCTCAAAATTGTCGGTTTGTTTTTTATAGAAATAAAAAATGCACAGACGATCAAATACCACCAAAAGAAAGCTCAATTTGTGTGGAAAAAAAGGATGTAAATTTCATTTGGGTGCAGTATGGCATGACCGCTCAATTGTCAGTTAAAGTAATGCAGTGCCGTAATGCAAAAAATGGCCCCATCAGGAAGGGGGGTAAATCATCAGGAGGGCAAGTGGTTAAAGTGTGACATGTTTGCTATCTATTTACTTGGTCTTCAAGTGGACACTGATGTTTATTTGCTTCTAAATTGCACTGTTTGTGATATCACCTCAGCAATCCCTGCTATGTCCATTTATAGAGAGGGGAGGGCTGGAATACACAGCAGTGCTGTGGAATAATATAACGCTTGTTTGTACACCTTGCTGTACACTAAAGTTTTGTGCAAATCGAAACAAAAACGAGAAGCGCACCAACCTTGCGCATTACCTCAGTAACCAAAGTTTATTAATTGTAAAATAATACTCACAAACAGTGAATAAAATCAGGCATATAGGTCCTCAAAGGGACCTGAAAAGTAGAAAGCCAGCGCGGATCCCATCGTGGGGGTAGATACTCAGTACAGTTGACGCGTTTCGAAGGGCATCCCTTCTTCATCAGAGCTGACTGAACTGAGAGTGCTCACTCCCATATATACCCAAGAACTGGAAATAAACCCTCCCCACTGGGTTGGGCAGTCTCAGGTTGGGAGGAGGGGCCAAGGTGTCATCAAAATACCATAGCCATTTGTAATTCCAACAGAAAGTAATAAATAAACATGAACAAAAAAACACTCAATATAGATACAGTACATCAGCTACAGAATGACAGCAATCATGATGATGATGGTACAAATTGTTATGAGATATTAATTATTAGATGATCAATTAATAAATGGGTTTTTTTTAAATGTTTTAAAAAATGTTTAAAAAAGGGGGGGGGGGCAATTTATCCAAAGTGCTTGTCATCATAATAGATGATATATATTCATGAATTATTAATACATCAATTTGTCAATAGATAAATAAATAAACCTATATATATATATATATATATATATATATACAGTGGGGATCGAAAGTTTGGGCACCCCAGCTACAAATTTGTATTAATGTGCATAAAGAAGCCAAGGAAAGATGGAAAAATCTCCAAAAGGCATCAAATTACAGATTAGACATTCTTATAATATGTCAACAAAAGTTAGATTTTATTTCCATCATTTACACATTCAAAATAACAGAAAACAAAAAAATGGCGGCTGCATAAGTTTGGGCACCCTGCAGAATTTATAGTATGCACTGCCCCCTTTGCAAAGCTGAGACCTGCCAGTGTCATGGATTGTTCTCAATCATCATCTGGGAAGACCAGGTTATGTCAATCTCAAAGGTTTTAAATGCCCAGACTCATCTGACCTTGCCCCAACAATCAGCACCATGGGTTCTTCTAAGCAGTTGTCTAGAAAACTGAAACTGAAAATAGTTGACGCTCACAAAGCTGGAGAAAGCTATAAGAAGATAGCAAAGCGTTTTCAGATATCAATATCCTCTGTACGGAATGTAATTAAGAAATGGCAGTCATCAGGAACAGTGGAAGTTAAAGCAAGATCTGGAAGACCAAGAAAAATATCAGACAGAACAGCTCGCAGGATTGTGAGAAAAACAATTCAAAACCCACGTTTGACTGCACGATCCCTCCAGAAAGATCTGGTAGACACTGGAGTTGTGGTACACTATTCCACTATAAAGAGATACTTGTACAAATATGGTCTTCATGGAAGAGTCATCAGAAGAAAACCTCTTCTACGTCCTCACCACAAAAATCATCATTTGAACTTTGCAAATGAATATATAGACAAGCCTGATGCATTTTGGAAACAAGTTCTGTGGACCGATGAGGTTAAAAGTGAACTTTTTGGCCGGAATGAGCAAAGGTACGTTCGGAGAAGAAGGGGCACAGAATTTAATGAAAAGAACCTCTGTCCAACTGTTAAGCATGGGGTTGGATCAATCATGCTTTGGGGTTGTGTTGCAGCCAGTGGCACAGGGAACATCTCACGAGTAGAAGGAAAAATGGATTCAATAAAATTTCAGCAAATTTTGGATGGTAACTTGATGCCATCTGTGAAAAAGCTGAAGTTAAAGAGAGGATGGCTTCTACAAATGGATAATGAACCTAAACACACCTCGAAATCCACGGGGGATTACATCAAGAGGCGTAAACTGAAGGTTTTGCCATGGCCTTCACAATCTCCTGACCTCAACATAATTGAAAATCTATGGATAGACCTTAAAAGAGCAGTGCGTGACAGACAGCCCAGAAATCTCAAAAAACTGGAAGACTTTTGTAAGGAAGAATGGGCAAAGATACCTCAAACAAGAATTGAAAGACTCTTGGCTGGCTACAAAAAGCATTTACAAGCTGTGATACTTGCCAAAGGGGGCAGTACAAGATATTAACTCTGCAGGGTGCCCAAACTTTTGCAGACGCCATTTTTTTGTTTTCTGTTATTTTGAAAGTGTAAATGATGGAAATAAAATCTAACTTTTGTTGACATATTATAAGAATGTCTAATCTGTAATTTGATGCCTTTTGGAGATTTTTCCATCTTTCCTTGGCTTCTTTATGCACATTAATACAAATTTTTAGCTGGGGTGCCCAAACTTTCGATCCCCACTGTATATATATACACACACATACATATAAATGATTATGTAGAATAATGTACAATAAAACAACGTGTATTACCCGGCCTCTGCATACACTTGGTGGTAAAGTGGTGGTGAATCCATGTCTCAGATTGTCTCAGATTAAGAATTACGTAATATTAAACAATCAGCAGCAGAGGAAGATCTTGTGCCTCCTAATATGGCTGCAGGCTGATAGTATATGTGAGACGCACGCCAGTGTAGCGTGGTGATAACTGCACATGCGTGGTCCAGCATGCGCATGCGCAGTGTGTAGAAGTCAGGTCCGTTGTTTTATTGTACATTATTCTACATAATCATTTATATGTATGTGTGTTTATATATAGGTTTATTTATTTATCTATTGACAAATTGATGTATTAATAATTCATGAATATATATCATCTATTATCATGACAAGCACTTTGGATAAATTGCCCCCCCCCCTTTTTTTTAAACATTTTTTAAAAATTTTTTTTAAAAAAACATTTATTAATTGATCATCTAATAATTAATATCTCATAACAATTTGTACCATCATCATCATGATTGCTGTCATTCTGTAGCTGATGTACTGTATCTATATTGAGTGTTTTTTTGTTCATATTTATTTATTTATTTCTGTTGGCATTACAAATGGCTATGGTATTTTGATGACATCTTGGCCCCTCCTCCCAACCTGAGACTGCCCAACCCAGTGGGGAGGGCTTATTTCCAGTTCTTGGGTATATATGGGAGTGAGCACTCTCAGTTCAGTCAGCTCTGATGAAGAAGGGATGCCCTTCGAAACGCGTCAGCTGTACTGAGTATCTACCCCCACGATGGGATCCACGCTGGCTTTCTACTTTTCAGGTCCCTTTGAGGACCTATATGCCTGATTTTATTCGCTGTTTGTGAGTATTATTTTACAATTAATAAACTTTGGTTACTGAGGTAATGCGCAAGGTTGGTGCGCTTCTCGTTTTTGTTTCGATTTGCAGTAATGGTCGGGCTTTCCCAGCCTTATTTGGAGCTGCACAACTCTACATGCATTGGTGGTCAATCTTTCCAGGTCTGGTTCCATCTATTCGCCACCCGCCTGAGTCCTTGAGCGCAGGAGATTTCGCTTATGAACTAAAGTTTTGTGACCAACCTTTTTTTTTTTAAATAAATGCTTCAACCTAAATAACACTCTATGGGGCCTCTTTCTGTGTTTTTTTTTTCCTGCAACATGGCTGCTCATAATTAATGATGTGCTTGTTAATAGAGAAGCATAAAAAAGAATCACTGCAGTTGAATAATGAAATTAAAAACTTGTATATTCGAGGTAAGAAATGTCAAATAAGTTTTTCAGAAGAAAGATATGGAGCTAAAAACACACTTGGAAAAGTTTATTCTGCCATTGATTGTGCATAAGAAAAATACATTTTTCAGAGATAAAATGGCCTTTCAGAAGAATAGAGTTTACAAGTGGAAAAACGTTAGACAACAGGCCAAATGTAGGGGAAATACAGTAAGAGAAAGTTACACTAATGAGAAAACTGACTCTGATGCCTCTTCTCATGTTTCAATAGCAATCACAAGGAAATTAATTTGAATTTGTAAGACAAGGCCAAAAAGTCGTAAGGGTGAAGGATACGACTCACGATTTAGGTAGTTATAATGTATCACAAGCGCAAGGCACTGATAAAAGTACTAAAGGTCTTGCAAATCAGAGCACATCAAATGCACAATCCAGTAATAAGATACTGTACACACAGTGATTAATACCACTTGGTGTGGTCCACTCAGTTTAAAGTGGAACTTCACTGCATCTGAGCACCTCAAACCAAGAACACCATTTAATTAATTTTTAATATACAAAGGAAACCGGCCCAGCAATCCATGTTTTAATGCTTTATTTTGTTTAGATAATTTTGAAAAACACCTCCCAGATTTTATGACCATGGCCATCTTGATTTATGCACCGTTTACTTCCTAGAATCCATCTGCCCTTAGCTCAGGCATGCAGGCAGGAGGGTGTGCTTAGCTGAGAAAACCTCATGGGATGCATGACATCATTTTTCTAGGCCTGGAAACCAGGGAGTAACTGAATACATTTGAAAAAAGTTGAAAGCTAATAAATATGAAATACTGTTTACTAATGCTAGCAGCATAAGGATTAAAAATAGTCAATGTTGATTGAGAGAGTGAAGTTCTGCTTTAACAAATGAATTAGGTGAAATGCAAAAATCCCAACATTCACCTTTTTTTTCTTTTTAAGGACAACTCAGTCAGACAACACAAAAGTACAGATGAATTTAGATCACTTGGACAAAATACACTGGAGATTCTCAACCTATCTTCAACATATCTTCCTGATAACAATCAAAAGCAGAGGAGCAGTTCGAAAACTGGGGTTAAGTTTCTGGCCAGGGAACGACATTGATAAGTTCAAAGTTAATAAAGTTATACATTTATTTGTCCAGAATTGAGCCATCTGGATCATCCATGAAAAAAACCCAAAAAAAAACAAAGATTGGATAACCAATTTTCATTGGTCAATGTATAAAAACAAATGGGACTTCAAAACTGATTGGTCATGGACTCTGACCTTTTATGTTCTTCCAAAAGCCCATAAAAATTTGAAGTCTGCCCTGGTAGACCTATCATCTCTAGTTGTGGTAGTCTCAAAAAGAATGCCAGTAGACTGGTGGACACACAGGCCCCATGTAACAAGTCTGCAATCACAAATAAAGGATAAAATTCACCTCTTGCGAATGATAGAGGATATACAGGTCCCAGATGGTGCCTGGTTAGCAGCTGTGGATGTAGAAGTGTTGGACCACTGACTTTTACCATTACATGTCATCAGAGTAAAAATTTCATTTTTGGATATAGGGATCTATATTACTAATGGTATATGTCTGCAATAGAGATCCTGATTAAATCAAAACCATTTACCTTCATGGCAATATGTTTTTTATTTGGAGTATTACATATGGTTGGCCAAAGTTGTTTACCCCTCCCCTGCTTCTTTACTAGGTTCCTCCTTGAACTATTGGGCTCAAGATTGCAAGGATGGTGTTTGCCATCACCAGGTATGAACATTTTTTTATTTCAAAGCCAATAATATGCGTTAACATGATTTAAACTGATTGCAGATAGAGGGATTAGATATTGCCAACATCCCTAAATTTACTAACCATTCAATCCGATTTCTATTTGGATGTTACTGGCAAATAACAGGAAAAAAAATCTCATAAAACACATATTTTTTCCATAAAGCATTTAATAGTCTAACCTGGGACTATTTGTTCCAGACGTTGGGCACATATGGCTTTGGTTCCTCTTTTTTGACTCTTCTGCGGGGCTTATATTATAATCCTTCAGCGCAGGTCTCTATTCGTGGGTACAAATCGGCTTCTCTGCCTATTGGGAGAGGTACTAGACAGAGTTGTCCCCTCTCCCCTTTACTTTTTGCATTAGCAATGGAACCTCTTGCTATTGCTGTCCATTGTGACGCTGCTATCTCAGGTATCCACTGCGGCCAATGGAATCATAACTGCGCCCAATCTGCTGCTGATGTCCTTCTTCGTTGCTATCTAGTCTCTACACGTCTTGCTAAAATGTACCCAACCGCGTCACCCTCCTGTTTTCGACAATGTGGACAAGAGGGCACTATGTTCCATATTTGGTGGAAGTGCCCTGTGGTGACTAGATTTTGGATTTGTTTATTTAATTTTCTCTATTCAGGGATGGGAATTAATATCCGTAGATCCCCTGAGGTGGCCCTATTTGAACAACTGCCTACTGATATTTCCAATGATCAGTTAAATTGATTCTTAACATCCTACTGGCAACAAGAATTATGATAGCAAACACTAGAACCAGTCGGCAATATCACTTGACTTATTCAAACATAAACTTAATTGAATCATGATCAATGATAATCTTACCAGTATCCTTAATAATAATACTTATAATTTGAGAGCACTTGGGATCCATGGATTTGATATATTTCTGTCATTTAACAGATCTCTGACTTACCCTCTTTTACTTTATCTTTTACTTTACTCTACTCATTTTCTTATATCTTTTCCCTCCTTTTTATTTCTGCTTACTGGTCCAGCGATATTATTCTTACCATCCTACTTGTTGTACAATATGTCAATATTTGATTTGAAATTGACTGTGTTTAGCAACGCGTTATTCTCAGTACATATCTTCGGTCAAACCATTGTTACCTAAGGATCTAATTTGGATTTTAGCATGTACTTGAGGGATTGTTATTTGTATCCTTGCCTACTTCACCCTGTTCTTTAACTTTAATGATTTGCTGTCTGCATCATTCTTGAATGAATAGATTTATTATTTGGCACTCTACAACCCACAACTGTGAGTTGTTTTCTCTTGTATGCTGTTTTCTAAAACTAATAAAAACATTTTTATTTTTACATCATAAAATAACTGACATAGTTTGAAACCACACTGAGGCTGACATCGTATACATCATAACAACTTTCATTTTTTGTACATTATCTAGGGTATATACAAGTTTTCCCATAAGGGATCATATATAAGATGCGCTGTGCTTGTTTTTTCTGTACATATCCCAGAGTCAGGATAGACCCAATGGGTTTTCAACAATTTGAGGTTAAGAGTATACAATATTGTTGTGCAATCATATAAATACATATCAGCCAATTCTAAAACCAAGGTCTTTTTCTCTACACCAAAGGGGTTAAGATGGCTGCCAAGAATGCAGCATGTGCACACAGAGATTGCATGCACAGCACTGAAGACAGATAAATTCTGTGTATAAATTTTTCTCCAACCTCTTCAGGGTGTAGGTCATCTGAATAATAATGTCAGGTTTTCATTATTTGAGACACATGTTTCTAAGAATAAAGGAAGGCATTTTTGTTGGTCCATAGATCAGATCATTAAAGGCAAGCGTTTTGAAGATCTGTTGTGGGACCAGAGAAAATCACTTGAAAAGCATTCAAGGATGTTATTGAGGATTTTCTTAGCAACTACAGAGCACCAGACTACATTAAGCTGCTTGACAAACATTTTACAGTATACAAGACCATGAAGTGCAATATGCCCTTGAAGGTTAATCCTCTGTATTCACACTTGGACTTCTTTCCACAAATGTAGGTGCAGTCAGTGACTAACACGGTGAAAGGTTTCACCAAGACATTTCCACAATGGAAAAACTGTTTCAGGGCAACTGGAATCTCCATCAATGCTAGCTGACTATTGTTGGACACTGCAGTGAGATGCACTGTACACTGATTACAAATTAAAATCAGCTGTAAAATACTTTTAGCTCTGTTGAACCCATGCAGTATGTCAGAAACAATGTCAGAAACAAACTTTGGTATGAAAATTTGTCCATAGATGACTTTTTTAAAGCCTTTACAGGTCATTAAATTTAACCAATGATGGCCCTAAAACTATTGCTCTCACTCTAGCATGCATGGTGATACCTAACATACTGTATGTGGCACAATCGTCATTTTATTACATAGGCACAAGTATGTTATGCACTAATGAGGCGGCACTGATGGGCACTGATCGGTGGCACTGATAAGGTGGTACTGATGGGCACTGATAGGTTGCACTGATGGGCACTGATATGCACTGATGAGGCGGCACTGATGGGTACTGATAGGCTGCACTGATGGGCACTGATCGGCGGCACTGATAAGGCGGCACTGATATGCACTGATGAGGCGGCATTGATGGGCACTGCTAGGTTGCATTGATGGGCACTGAAGTGGCACTGATATGCACTGATGAGGCGGAATTGATGGGCACTGCTAGGTTTCATTGATGGACACTGAAGTGGCACTGATATGCACTGATGAGGTGGCACTGATGGGTACTGATAGGCTGCACTGATGGGCACTGATGAAGTGGCACTGTTATGCACTGATGAGGCGGCACTGATGGGCACTGACCGGCGTCACTGATAAGGCGGCACTGATATGCACCGATGAGGCTGCACTGATGGGTTCTGATAGGCTGCACTGATGGGCACTGATGAAGTGGCACTGTTATGCACTGATGAGGCGGCACTGATGGGCACTGATCGGTGTCACTGATAAGGCGGCACTGATATGCACTGATGAGGCGGCACTGATGGGCACTGATAGGTTGCACTGATGGGCACTGATGAAGTGGCACTGATATGGACTGATGAGGCGGCACCAGGGGTGGACTGACAACTCATGGGGCCCCCGGGCAATAGGGGATCATGGGGCCCCTGTGTCCTTGTCCAAATTCAAAAAGGCCTATGAAAAAGGTACCAGGGGCATCTCATGGGGCCCCCTACTGACCCCGGGCCCTCGGGCACTGCCCGAGTTTCCAAATGGTCAGTCCGCCCCTGGGCGGCACAAATGGGTACTGATAGGCTGCACTGATGGGCACTGATGAAGTGGCACTGTTATGCACTGATAAGGCAGCACTGATGGGTACGGATGAATTGGCACTGTTATACACTGATGAGGCAACACTGATAATCAGTGTAAATGTACCCTGTCAGAATTGCCAGTTACCGGTTCTCCTTTCCTCACACTGTCACAGCATGTGAGGAAAGGACTGCTGATAACTGGCAAGTCTGTTTACACTGTAATCAGCTGTGATTGTACCCAGCTGATCACCTGGTAAAGGGTCACTGTGATTGGCCCTTTACTGTTATCTGTGATCAACTATGTCCGAAGAACACAGCATTCACAGGATGCATACCCTGGGAGTGCGCAGGGGATGGGGTTCTGGGAGGATGTCAATAGATGCCCTCCCAGAATTAGCCAACTGCACTGTAGGTATATTTCGGCTATGACACAGAAAGTGGTTAAGTATGACATACATCATTAGCTGCTAAAGGGTTAAAGAGATAAAACATGGACAAATTACCATGTATTCAGGTAGATACTGTATACCACAAATGTTTTTTTTTTCTTTTGTATTTTTTTTTGCCCTGACACACAGGGGTTGATTTATTAAAACTGAACAGTGCAAAATCTGGTATAGCTCTGCATAAAAACTAATCACTATCCATTTTTTTTGTCAAAGCTCAATTGAACAAGCTGAAGTTAGAAGCTGATTGGTTACCACACACAGCTGCATGAGAGTTTGCACTCTACAGTTTTAGTATATCAAAACCACTGTTTAGGTTTGTATCCAATCAGTGATCAATGTTAGCTAGTTGAAAGATTATAGATTCACACAAATATATTTATCATTTGAAGCAACTCTGTAGCTAAAATTACATTTTTAAAATATGTGGCCCCTATAAAAAAAAGATGTTTAATGCTAACCTCTTGTCAGGGCAGGAACGCTGGAATGGGCAGGCAGGCCTATGGTACGGTCATGCTGCGACTGACGACAGCCACTACCCACACACCAGAGTCCCTCAGGGAGCGGAGTCTAAGCCCCAGGCTACCCTTCACCAGGGCCCCTGATGGTGGGGATGGACTTGACGCAGCCTGAGACCAGGTCCCGGCCCCCGAGTGACCCCAGCTGCGATAACGACTGCCGCCAATGGCGTACAGCTGGTGGGAGCTAGATGGGAACACGAGTAGAGTAGTCAGACAAGCCGGGTCAATAACAACGGAGCAGACAGTACTAGACGGTAGGCAAAGAATACTCAGGTCACGGGCCGGGTTTAGCAACGGGAGGTCAGTTAAAGGGTTAACGCAGAGAGTAGTCTTGTCCAAGCCGAGTCGGTTACCAGGAGAGCAAAGGAAACAACACAAGAGCTTGCAACAGGGCAACATACAGGACACAAGTGCAGAGCACACTTGCAGACAGCAGATTTAAATGTGCTCAACCACACCCTTCTGAGGAGGAGCCGCAGAAGCCTGAAGGCATAAAGGTTCCCACCATGCTTTGCAGAAAACCAAGATGGATGCCAGCTCATGGAGATGCACAAGCTCTGAAGAAAGGTAGGACCTTGACACCTCTCCTGCTGTCCATGCTTCTAATCCTGTCAGAAAAATCATTCCTTAAAATCACCTGAATCCAGCACTTCTAGGCGTGTCAGATTCCTGGTTTCCCAATGTGTGCCAGTGTTGGATTCAAAGGTTTACTGCCAGGTCTATATATCTAAGGGGATATAAACACTTACTAAATGTCCTATAAGCAAAAATCTGTGTATCTTGGAGAATGTTGGGGGTAGTGTGAGTGAGTGAGTGAGTGAGTGTTTGTCCTGAAGCTTCTTTGAAGCTTGTCCCTGTCCACCTGCACTATAGTTATTATAGGCTGCATGTGATTTTTCACAGGGTATACTTCCTAAAAAGGTGTTTGGACTCTTCTTAGTTATACTTGTTAGTCTTCTGTAATACAGGTCTGATTCTTTTTATTAAAGTCACAAATAATCATAAATCCCCCACCCCTACCTGCTGAGCTGAAGACCCTCCCTGACATGACATAAGCATCAAAGTAGACTTGTACCTCAAGTGCACATTGGACCTTCCCCAGCCATTGGCATATCCTTGACACCAAGTAGTTCATAGATATGATCACTTACAGCATTTTTGTTATAACCTTTCTGTCCCTGCCTGTGTTTGCCTGACAGAGGCGGGGACAGCCTTATAGTGGAACTTCATTGTATCTGAGCTCCTTAAACAGGAAATGTTGTTTAATTCATTTTTTAATACTCAAAACAAATGTACCCATCCATTCATGTCCCCATGATTTTTTTTATCGAGAACATTACCTAGTATTTCTAGCTGCAGAAATACGTCCCTGCTTAGGCATGCAGGCCAAAAGGTGTGCTTATCTGGGAAAGCCCCTCCTCCAGATGAAAGAAAAAATTGTCTTAGAAGGCTCCTGAGATTTGTTACATTATTCTGACCTAGACCAGAAAGGAAGCAACAAAAGAAATGTAAAAAAAAAGAAAGAAATAATAAAATATGCCTTCCTATCAGTTTACTCAGGCTAGCAGCATAAAGGCTAAAAATAGTTAATGTTGATTGAGATAGTAAAATTCTGCTTTAGGAGGGGAATTTTTTTAAAAAATGAAAAAGATAAAAAAAATGGAAAATGAAAATCAGTAAATAATGTTTAAACAGAATACAAAAATGGTGGGTAGGAAAATGGTTAAGTCTGGATCTGTGTTTGGTTTCCAGCACTATCAAAGGTTGAAGCTCCACACCACTAAGAGGCTCAGATGCAACTTTATACCAATAAAGTCAGATAGACAATCCAAAAAGTAGCAACAAGTTTCGGTGGTCCAAGAGCAAGAACCTCAGACAAATGTGAGAACTTGAATAAGAAATCATTCCATACCAACTTCAATATCAGTTTTTGGATATATTTTACTCATTTTTAAATATTTATTCAGATTAGGTCCATAGTTTAATCAGAATGTATTAATTCGTATTATTATTATTGTTTTTTTTACCGATTTGATCATCAGAAATGTTATGGTTTATTGTACATGTTCTCACATTTGTCTGAGGTTCTTGTATATTCATTACCTATTTAATGTTTCCTAACTTCAATTTTCATACTTCCAATACTATTGTGTGTTGAGTATGTGGTTTTAAACATGACCCCAAGGAGGGGATATTGTATTGATATTGTATTGATACGGTGATGTCCTTATGGTGTTTTTTTTTAACCCTGATGAAGTTGGTGTTCTTGGACCTTCAAAACGCATTGGCTACTTTTTGGATTGTGCCCTCTGATTTTTCTTTTTTTTTTTTTTTTTTTTTAGAATAAGGTTGTATATGGACTGTTTAGTGATGTGGTGCTTTAGTTTCCATTTCATTACATACCCTATTACCCTATAAGCCAATGTGGATATTAATTTAAATCAACAACTGATCCTTTTGCCCCGAGTTTAATCACTAAATTGTATAGCCACTTACATTCTCCTCCAACTCTCACCTCCCCTCTTATGCCACTCACTGGGCCTCTGACCTCAACGTCATATTAAACCTAAATCTTCAACTATAAATATACTGGCTTTGGAGGCTAACTGTAAAGTCCTTAATAGGTGGGTCACTAATCCCCATATACCCTAACAACTGTTTCAGGGGATGTACGAACTTAGGCACTCATTTGCAAATCTGGTGGTCTAGCCTAATTATCTCCCAGTTTTGGGAGGAAGTATTCCAGATTCTGTCTAAGCATACACATCATTCTCTCCAGCCAGACCCTACAATATTACCTTTGAATAGAAGCCCTCCAGAGTTAACTAGAGCACAATTTAAACGTCTTCTTTATATCACCACAGTTTCCAAGCAGACAATTGCTAAAATGTGGAAGACATCCAACCTATCTCTTCTTGAAATTAAATGAACGAAAGCTGTGATTCACAGCAAGATAGAGGCTACCATATTAGACCACATTCCCAAACACCTAAAGATTTACCAACCCTGGGCTGACAACCTCGTACCCCCAATTTTTGATCAATTTCTGGAACCATGAGCCATTCTTCTTGTCTCACAGTTCAGGTTTTTTCAGACTATATACATGTGGTTGGCCTGGATGGGAGTAACCCTGACCCCATGTTGTTCCTTTCTTGTTCCCTCTTCCCTCTCTTTGACTTCTTTTATTTTTTTTTCTTAAAATCTTCTTTACCACAATAATATCATCTAACTTACACTCTCTACAGAGTGACTTGGAGCTTACAGGCTAATCTCTCCCAGATAATCCATCCTTCTGAATGTACTATGTATGCTTGTTCCAAGCTCATACTTGTTGAATGTTTTTGCTTATGCTGAGTTTATACCTCCTGGAAAATGTTAGCACTTACAGTATGTTGTGATAATATTGTATATGAATATGCTTCCTGTCTAATATGATACAGTTTTTGTGCACTATCTTACTTTCTTAATAAAATTATTGAACAAGATTTTAAATGAAAACTGCCCATCACAATGAAGAAATAACCACTATATTATACAGTGGAGACGCAAACAGAGATCTTTTGCTAGAAGGGACAACAATGGCAATTCCTTCACTAGACATCACTAACCGTACATTTTCCATCCCATCTATTATTATGAACTAATGTCCTTGGCAGAATATACTCATGACCAAGGGCGAATTTACAAATACCCAGAGGCTAAGCAATAAGAACAAAGGGATTATCGACATTCTACTTTCACCAGGGTTACCTCCTACATCCACACTAACATTCAGTCTTCCAGAACCACAATCATCCAACAATGTGTTAGATTCCCCCACAGATACATGAAAATCTACAAATTCTCTGCCACATTCTTTTAGATCTGTACTCAGGTTCCAAGACAAATAAGCCTACATCCTTCCCTGTTGAGCGCACAACCAAGAAAGATCATGAGTTTTTTTGCCCCACTAGAGTTAAAAAGATTTCAACAAGAAAGAGTAGAAGAGGAGGAGCGAGTAGAAAAAAGAATAGGATTTCAACCCAAAAAACATAATGAATCAGTAAAAATGTTCAACTTGTCACATATACTTAACCATAATGAGGAATCTCTTCTGAAAAGGGCCTACATTTTGTCCCACATTCAACCAAATGTGTTTGATCTCTTTGCAGACCTCCAGAATTTCATGAGAAAACTAACACTACAACTGTAAAAGGAAAAAAAAAATAAAGACTATCCAAGATTCAGCTGAATTCATTCCTTATTCTATTGGATGAACTGGTGTACTCTCTCATTGAAGAATTACTACTGTGCAATGGTCTGGAGTCAGGTTTGGAGGTCATATAGCAGTTAGGCCGCACCCACTGACAAGCGGAACAGGTATACAAGGAGATCACCCTGGCAGATGACATAGGTTCACCTGAGGTGCAGGGTCTCAGCATTAACCGGAATTCACCAGAGCTCCTGATGGTGGAGATGGGTTTTGCTGCATGTTAGTACCAGGTCACTGTCCTTAGGATTGCCATACCAGGAATTGAGCAAGCTGGGGTCCAGTAGCAGATAAGCAGGAAGAGATCAAGCAGAAGCGCAGTCAGTAAACAAGCCATAGTTCAGTAAAGAATGGTTGCAGGTTGGGATTAAGCAGAAGCATAGTCTACGAACAAGCCAGAGGTTGTTAACGAATGGTATCAAAGATACGAACAACAGCAGGAGAGACAAAAGAGAGAAATTGGCTGGGAAGAGCACAATAATCTGGCAAACACGAGGTGCAGAGACATGGCTTAAATCAGGAAGTTCATACAAGGAGCAAAGATTCCAAGGTTCATTGGAAAACAAGGCACAATGCAGGATTGTCCAATGGATCAGACAGGGTGCTGTCCAGCATTTTAAGTAGCACAGGGAGAAGAGTCACTGACAGACACAGCAGAGGTTCCAAATTCAAGTTCAGGCCCTGACAGAACTCCTCTCCTCCCAGTTCATCTTAGGGCCAGGTTTGTGAGGAAACCCCTGGTGGAATTCTCTTTTTAATCTAGGGGCACGAACATTTTCCTCAGGCACCCAAGAATTTTCTTCTGCCTTCATACTGTCAGGAAGTTTTAAGTGAAAGGCAACCAGGTTGATTTAAGCAGAAACCTGGAACAGTCCCACATACTTTTGGCCCACTTTAACAGATGAAACATGAGCCTTCAAACTTTTGGCTGATAACCAAACTTTTTCACCCATATGAAAGGTAGGAGGTGACCTGCGATGCCTGTCAGCAGCCTCTTTATAACATTCCTGAGCCTCCTTTAAAGTATCAATCAATTTCTTCTGAATCTCCTGCAATGTAGCTAATCTGTTGGTAACAGCAGGAATTGGAGTTGAGATAGATATTCCTAACAGTCACCCTAAAGATAACTGACAAAACATCAAAGGTACTGCTCCAAAGTTTGATTGGTCCTCTTGGTCTGACCATTAGACTGAGGATGAAAGGCAGGGGACAGTATACTTGTTAAACCTAAAGCTGAACAAAAGCTTTTCCAAAATGTTGAAGTAAATTGTACTTCTCTGTCAGACACCACATCGGCAGGAATACCATGTAGTTTAAAAACTTCTCAAACCATTAACTCTGCAGTTCATTCAGCAGAGACATATTCCCTCAACTAGTCGACAACTACCAGGACAGTGGTCATCTCTTTTGAGGGGGAAAGATCAATTATGAAGTCCAAAGAAATGGACCTCCATGGTCTTGATGGAACAGGCAGTGGTTGGCGTAACCCCAGAGAAGATTTTTTTTTTTTTTTATTAGAAATATTATTTATTAATGTTTAAGGCATACATAGTACAGAATGCAGTACCAAATATAACACATTACAAAAGAAGAAAAGTGCTAAAAGAAATTTCCAGTGTACCAGTTGTTCAAAGAACAAACAAGTACAACAAGATTGTGGTATTATTATGCAGAAAAGGCACATGTGGAACCCCACACACACAGAGCAGTAGATGTTCCCCTCCAACAGTGGACCAGTGGAAAATACAGCAGATAGATCTTCCTACATGATAATCGAGGCAAACAACACAGCAGGCAGAGCACATCATGAAAGGATAATTACAACAGCCTATGCTTTATCAAATCCAATGGAGCTAAACCCAGAGTGGCCAACCATGCTTCCCAGAATTTCTCAAATTTACCTGGGCACCCACGATGTTGGTAAATTAAACGATCATATCGTAAGATGGTTCCCATATTCTGCCTCCAGTCCTCCATAGTAGAGGGAGTTTCTGATTTCCAACGCACCAGAATAGCCTTGCCTGCCTGGAACAGGGCTTTGGAGAGGGCTTCTAGTATAAATGTATCTTGGGTAACATTATCTAAAATACCTAAAAGACATTGTTTAGGGTCTAGAAGTAGGTTAGTTTAAAACACTAAATTAAGAGTGTTGACCACTACCTGCCAGTATTGATGAAGTTTCAGGCACAGCCATAGCATGTGAATAAGATCCCCATGGTCCCTTTACATCTGCCACAAAGAGGGTCCTGGTATAACCCCATCATACATGTTTTAGCTGGCATATAATGAGCCCTAAGTACAATATACAGTTGTGATATATGGTGAGAAACTGTCAACGAGCTAAGATGAATAGACTGCAGTCTCCCACTGGTCTTCCTCAAAAGCTCCCACATGTCGCTCCCACTGCCCACTAGCCCTATTTGGGTATTTTTCTAAGTAATCTGACAGAAGCATGGTATAGCAGCGATAAATAATCCCTTTAGTAGTTGTAGCTGAGTGCAAATAATTGAAAATGGAGTGGGGGAGGAGTGCCATAAGGCTGATGGGCCTTGAGCGGCAGCTGCATGTTTTAACTGCATGTAATAAAATAACATTGTAGATGATAAATTATACCTGGACTTCAATGTATCAAATGATATGAGTTGACCACTGTCAAATATATGTTTCAAATGAGTTATCGTGTAGGAATTCCACTTAGAGGCATATTGTAGCTTGGCCAGTTTTTGTAATGCCGCATTATTCCATATGGTACTATATGCGATGTGACCTGTAACCTGCTGCAGCTGCTTGACCTTGACCCAAATTTTATGTATTAGTCCATAGGTAGGGAAGGACTTATTTGATTTACAAAAATATTGAGACTCAAGACCTTTTGGTAATGAGCCAGAGGCTGTACAATGTAACTAGAGATGAGCGAATTATTCAAAAATTCGATTCGGCTGATTCGCCGAATTTGCAGGAGAAATTCGATTTGATGCAAATTTATTCGCCGCAAATTTAACTTATTAAAAGGGTTTCTAGGCTTCAGAGAGCCTTTATATTAGTGCAGAACACTGTACCTTTAATTTAAATGCCCTTGGAGTCTGCTGGGGAAGAGAAATAATACTGTCAGTCAGTATGACATGCAGATGAGTGCCCGTCGATCTTAGAATCACCGCACACTTCACTCATTTGGGCAGTCACGGGGCACGACGAAGAAGAAGAAGAAGAAGAATGAAAAGAAGAATGAAAAGAAGAAGAAGAAGAATGAAAAGAAGAAGAAGAAGAATGAGGGTTCAATCTGACAGGAGTGAGTAGACCAGGGGTGGATGAGAATGCTGTATTCTTGCTAATCTGATGGTAACATGACAAAGTAGGGCCTATGAGAATGTGTTCCTTGAGCTCAGATGGGATGTGAGATTTTAGCAGTCAAGGGGAGATGGCGAGTCTCTGAAAAAGCAGCTTCCAATTCAACCCAGGCCTTGCGAGCATGGTTCGTGGACCAATCTACTATTCTTGCATTTGACAAGCTTTGTAATAACGGAAGATGTCAGGTAACCCTATACCTCCACACGTTTTGGGCATGGTTAGTTGGTTAAAACCAATTCTAGGACGTTTATTACTCCATAGAAATGAGGTTCATAATGTTTTGTAGGACTTGAAGAAGGAGTTGGGCAATTTGATTGGAATTGTTTGTAGTAGGTACAAAAGTCTTGGAAGCACATTCATCTTGATGATAGCTGCTCTGTCAAACCAAGAGAAAAACGGTTTATCCCATGTTTGCAGATCTTTGGTAATGTTACGCAGGATGGGTAGAACGTTTTTGGCGTAGAGCTCTGCGAGATGGGTTGGCAATTGGATTCCTAAATAGGTGATAGCATCTGATCGCCACATGAAGGGGAAATTAAATTTCGCTTGTCTAACCGCATCCTGGGTTAGGGAAATATTGAGTGCTTGGGATTTATTGAAGTTTATTTTAAAATTGGCCAGATACTGAAACAGTTTGAAATCTTGTAATAGGTTAGGCAGTGTAACATGTGGATGTGTCAAGAAGAGTAAGATGTCATCAGCGAAGGCTGCTATTTTGTGAGTTTTGCCATTTATAGAAATCCCTTTAATATTGTCATTCCGTTTAATGCACTGCAAGAAGGGTTCCAACGTGAATAGGAGGGGGGATAATGGGCAACCCTGTCTGGTCCCATTGGTTATGGATAGAGATGAGCGAATTATTCAAAAATTCGATTCGGCCGATTCGCCGAATTTGCGGGAGAAATTCGATTCGATGCGAATTTATTCGCCGCAAATTTAACTTATTAAAAAGGGTTTCTAGGCTTCAGAGAGCCTTTATATTAGTGCAGAACACTGTACCTTTAATTTAAATGCCCTTGGAGTCTGCTGGGGAAGAGAAATAATACTGTCAGTCAGTATGACATGCAGATGAGTGCCGTCGATCTTAGAATCACCGCACACTTCACTCATTTGGGCAGTCACGGGGCACGACGAAGAAGAAGAAGAAGAAGAATGAAAAGAAGAATGAAAAGAAGAAGAAGAAGAATGAAAAGAAGAAGAAGAAGAATGAAAAGAAGAATGAAAAGAAGAAGAAGAAGAATGAAAAGAAGAAGAAGAAGAATGAAAAGAAGAATGAGAAGAAGAATGAAAAGAAGAATGAGAAGAATGAAAAGAAGAATGAAAAGAAGAAGAAGAATGAAAAGAAGAATGAGAAGAAGAATGAAAAGAAGAATGAGAAGAATGAAAAGAAGAAGAAGAAGAAGAATGAAAAGAAGAAGAAGAATGAAAAGAAGAATGAAAAGAAGAGGAATGAAAAGAAGAAGAAGAAGAATGAAAAGAAGAAGAAGAAGAATGAAAAGAAGAAGAAGAATGAAAAGAAGAAGAATGAAAAGAAGAAAAAGAAGAAGAATGAAAAGAAGAATGAAAAGAAGAAGAAGAAGAATGAAAAGAAGAAGAAGAAGAATGAAAAGAAGAATGAAAAGAAGAAGAAGAAGAAGAAGAATGAAAAGAAGAATGAAAAGAAGAAGAATGAAAAGAAGAATGAAAAGGAGAATGAGAAGAATGAAAAGAAGAATGAAAAGAAGAAGAAGAAGAATGAAAAGAAGAAGAAGAAGAATGAAAAGAAGAATGAAAAGAAGAGGAAGAAGAATGAAAAGAAGAAGAAGAAGAATGAAAAGAAGAATGAAAAGAAGAAGAAGAATGAAAAGAAGAAGAAGAAGAATGAAAAGAAGAAGAAGAAGAATGAAAAGAAGAATGAAAAGAAGAAGAAGAAGAATGAAAAGAAGAATGAAAAGAAGAAGAAGAAGAATGAAAAGAAGAAGAAGAAGAATGAAAAGAAGAAGAAGAATGAAAAGAAGAATGAAAAGAAGAATGAGAAGAATGAAAAGAAGAAGAAGAAGAATGAAAAGAAGAATGAGAAGAAGAATGAAAAGAAGAATGAAAAGAAGAATGAGAAGAATGAAAAGAAGAATGAAAAGAAGAAGAAGAAGAATGAAAAGAAGAAGAAGAAGAAGAAGAAGAAGAATGAAAAGAAGAATGAAAAGAAGAAGAAGAAGAATGAAAAGAAGAAGAAGAAGAATGAAAAGAAGAATGAAAAGAAGAAGAAGAATGAAAAGAAGAAGAAGAATGAAAAGAAGAATGAAAAGAAGAAGAAGAAGAATGAAAAGAAGAAGAATGAAAAGAAGAATGAAAAGAAGAAGAAGAATGAAAAGAAGAAGAAGAATGAAAAGAAGAAGAATTAAAGTACAGCAAAAAGTGTATCTGCAGAGAGCTCAGCTATTTCTGACAGTTCTCTGACAGTTCCTTCACATTTACAGCGGTTGAAACATTGTATCTATTTATTTCCGAATAAAAACATCTGTATCCTAAATGGAAACAAATAGATACAATGTTTCAACCGCTGTAAATGAACTGTCAGAAATAGCGGAGCTCTCTGCAGTGACACTTTTGCCGGCTGATCGGGAAAAATTCGATTCGAATGAAAAGAAGAAGAAGAAGAATGAAAAGAAGAAGAAGAAAAATGAAAAGAAGAAGAAGAAGAATGAAAAGAAGAATGAGAAGAATGAAAAGAAGAAGAAGAAGAATGAAAAGAAGAATGAGAAGAAGAATGAAAAGAAGAATGAAAAGAAGAATGAGAAGAATGAAAAGAAGAATGAAAAGAAGAAGAAGAAGAATGAAAAGAAGAAGAATGAAAAGAAGAATGAAAAGAAGAAGAAGAAGAATGAAAAGAAGAAAAAGAATGAAAAGAAGAATGAAAAGAAGAAGAATGAAAAGAAGAAGAAGAAGAATGAAAAGAAGAAGAAGAAGAATGAAAAGAAGAAGAAGAATGAAAAGAAGAATGAAAAGAAGAAGAATGAAAAGAAGAAAAAGAATGAAAAGAAGAATGAAAAGAAGAAGAATGAAAAGAAGAAGAAGAAGAATGAAAAGAAGAAGAAGAAGAATGAAAAGAAGAATGAAAAGAAGAAGAAGAAGAATGAAAAGAAGAATGAAAAGAAGAAGAAGAAGAAGAAGAATGAAAAGTAGAAGAAGAATGAAAAGAAGAAGAATAAAAGTACAGCAAAAAGTGTATCTGCAGAGAGCTCCGCTATTTCTGACAGTTCTCTGACAGTTCCTTCACATTTACAGCGGTTGAAACATTGTATCTATTTATTTCCGAATAAAAACATCTGTATCCTAAATGGAAACAAATAGATACAATGTTTCAACCGCTGTAAATGAACTGTCAGAACTGTCAGAAATAGCGGAGCTCTCTGCAGTGACACTTTTGCCGGCTGATCGGGAAAAATTCGATTCGTGCACCCGAAGTTTGCTAAAATTCGGATTCAATGCGAATCGAATTTTTCCTGATATTCGAAACGAATTCCACTTCGCCAGGTTCGATTCGCTCATCTCTAAATGTAACATCAGTTGTAACGTAGAATCATTAGCCGTGGCACTAGTGGTGTCTCCTTCCACCATACCTAGCCAGATAATACAACCAGGGCTTGGGCAAAGCTATCCCACCCTCTATCCTTAGGATGCCGTAACTATTCTATCCGTATCCGTGGTGGGTGGTTTCCCCAAAGTGAGGAGCGAAAACTAGTATTTATAATTGAGAAGGTTTTCAGCGGAAACATTACTGGTGAGTTGTGAAGAAAATACAGCAATTGGGGCATAAATATCATTTTTATAAGGTTTGCTCTACCTGCCAAAGACAACCAGAACTTAGACCATATCTTTACCTTGTCTTTAAAGCGAGTCAACAACGGGGCTAGATTTAATCGACAGTAGTCTAGTAAATTGAAACTAATGAGAATATCCAGGTATTTAAAGGAGGATGTTATTATAACCGGACAGAAAGTAGACATTGCTGGGTCTGTGACCCCATCAAGTGGCAACAGGGCCGACTTAAATCATTTAAATATTAGCCCTGAATATTTTCCAAATTGAGAGATCATATGCATGGCTGTTCGTAAGGATGAGCCTGTATTGCCAAGAAAAAGCAATACGTCGTCTTAATATAACAATATTTTGTCATGGATGTTACCATATCGAAAATCCACCACTTCCTCACTAGCCCGTATTCGCGTTGCCAGAGGTTCAATAGCCAATGCAAACAATAGTAGAGAGAGGGGGCATCCCTTTCGGTACCCCTAGCTAGCTGAAAAGTTAGGGAAGTTGCTCCGCCTTGTCTGATAGCTGCACAGGAAGAATTATATAAAATCTTTATCCAGGTTATAATACGCTCGCTGAATCCATATTTTCCTAGAATTCTCCACAAATAGTCCCATTCTATACTATCAAACATAGTTGCATCAACCGACAACAGTGCTCTGCAATCCATATTAATAAATAATCTACATAAATTGACAGCAATAAATGTCTGTGGTAAAAAACCTGCCTGATCAGGGTTCACTATTGTGGTGAGGATTTTATTTAATCTAAGTGCTAATACTTTGGCTAGGATCTTCACATCCGACTGTAACAAAGAGATAGGTCTATAGGAATTGGGATCAGTGGCCACCTTGTCTTACTTCAGCAGCAGTACCACTGTGGCCCTGGTCATGGAGGCTGGTAGAGTGCATCTGTTATAGGCTGCCTGAAGCACCGCTAATAGTCGTAGCAACATGGAATCAGCATATTTCTTGTAGACCTCCATCAGGAGACCATCCTGTCCCGGGGCTTTATTATTGGGGAACAGACTGATTGCCTTGGCAAGCTCCTCTATTGTAATAGGTGAGTCCAGGAGTATTTTTTGGGCAGAAGAGATTGTAGGTAAAGGGGTATATCGAACATATTCGTCCAGGACCTCAAACATGGAAGAAGATTTTGATGAGTAGAGGTCCATATAATAGTGAACTAGCTCCTCCATAATAGTGGTGGAAGTATTCACCAATCTACCTGTTGAGGAAATCAATGACCCAATTTGTTGTACTCAGCGCTGAGTCCAAATTAATTTGGCTAACAAGCGGCTAGTCTGCTCACCTTCCTCATAAAATGTTTGTTTAACAAATAAATGCCTCCTCTCCACCTGCAAATTGGTCAGGCGAAGAAGTACCTCCTGCACTGATAACCATGCCTGTTTGTTAGACTCAGTTGGGTTATCTATATGCCTACACTCCAATAGTTGTGCCAGCTGGGTAACCTGGGCCTCTTGCATCCTCGTCTTAGTTTTAATGGCAGATATTTCTGACACAAATACTCCCACAAGGAATGCCTTAAATGTATCCCAAGTAAGTAACGGGTCAACTTGAAGATCATTATGATGGAAGAAATCATCGATCTGTTGCACTAGCATGTCATGGAATGGGATCGAATTCAACCAAAAAACACTTAATTTCCATGGAGCTCAAGGGAGAGCCGACCTGGGTTTAATATGTAACTTGACCACTAATGGTGAGTGGTTGGATACACCTCCAGGGCTATAGGTAATCATTTTAATTAGAGAAACTACTAATGAATTTCCAACACATAAATCTATGCAAGAAAGCGTGCTATGGGTTTTGGAGAAGCAGGAGAACTGACAGGAAGTGGGGTAACGCATACGCCAGAAATACACCCAGTCTACCTCAGACAAGAAACAACCAAGGGCAGTCTCTCTAGTCCGGGAACCCACTGTAGCCAGGGGATGCTTATCTAAAGTCTAATCCAGATACCCATTAAAGTCACCCGGCACAAACAATTGCACATTAGGCATGTCAAGCAAAAAATCTACCAATTGTCTCAAGATATTAGTTGAAAAGGGTGGAGGTACAGTATATAAACAAATGCTAAGACACAGTATAGCTTACACAACAGGAATACAAATCTGCCCTCAGGATCAGTTTCACGCACCAGCTCCCGGTAAGGTATGGCTGTATGTATCAATACACACACACCACGTGAATAGGCTGTGTGGGTCGAGTGACACACCCACCCTGCCAAAGAAAACTGCCATAGACAGAGTGTCCCTGGTGAGTCTCCTGTAAGACACAGATAGCAGGCTGATGTTTACATAGTACTGCAGATACCATCATCTTTTTCAGTGGGTAATTGAGACCTCTAATGTTCCATGAGATCACAGGAATGTCTTCCATAAATTGAGTAGAGGTAGCAATGTTAGAATATTGCTAGGAAAGGAGAAGCTCAGTATCAAAGACTCCACTGCCACCTTAAAACAGTCAGAAAGACCACGTTCTATATTGCAGAGCACCACACCGCTGATGAAAAAAAACAAGGTAGTTAGGATGACCAACACTGGAAAAAGGGTTTGAAGATTCATTCTGAACAGTGGCATAACAGTGCCTAACAAAACAAATCCACAAAACATTTGGTGAACTGAATGTTCGCTTACTCACTGGGCCAGATTGCTGACACCCAGGTACGAATAGATTGAAATGCATAGTGTTAACTGCCATTCAAACACTAGTGCGATTATTCAAATCTTACAACAAATGTGAGTATAGCTCCTTATTGCATCAGTCTATAAAAATAACTTCCCAGAGAGGAATGAACAAGGCATATAAGACATCGCAGCTTATCACAGAAGGTATGGCGGCAAGAGTCAATCATCTGGATTGTGTGGACGACGTCGCTGTTGAGCTTCGTGCATGTCCACCCAATCGGAAGCTGCGGCAGCAGAATCAAATAAGTGTTACTGATTATTGGCAATGATTTTCAGGCGAGCAGGGTACAGCATCACATATGTCAATTGCAAGGTTCGGAGGTGACCTTTAACCTCAAGAAATTTAGCTCTCTTACACTGCACCTTCACTGAGAAGTTAGGGTAAAATGAAACTTTAGCCCCATTGAATTGAATGTTGAAACGCTCCCTAGCCAGTCGTAGTATGATCTCTATCCTTGTAATTGAGAAGACGTGGCAAAACAGGTCTGGGCGGTTGTCCAGAAGGCAAGGGGCGAGTAGGGGGTATGATGTGCCCGCTCCCTCAATGTGTCTGGAAGGCTTACAATACGTTCATTATTATGTCGCAGATAGTTTTCAGGATCATCCATTCTGACATTGTTAGTCTTAGCTAATTGTGCCCTAGAGCGGGTATCAGAAAGCAATGGGGGAAGTTTATCCTCCAAGTCACTTATGTGACTCTCCGTAGCTGTGTTCCTTTCTCTTATTTTTTGGATGTCATGTCTGAGAAAGTTCACTTCTTCTCTTAAGCCCCCCCACTTGCTCTTTCACAGAGTGTACCGATGCAGTACAGTGCTGCACAGCCTTAAGGATATCCAATAAAGTTGGCTGCTCTTGCTCAGTGTGATCAGTGTCCCTCTCTGTACACTGCTCAGCCTGCATATCCTCCTCCTCTCCAGAAGGCTGTAGCTGTAGTGGAGTAGCAGGCCACATAGGGGGAGAAAGGGTGGGGGCTGCCTGATTGTCTGAGTCCAGTGACCCTGTGATCTTCTGAGTGTAATAAAGCATGTCCCGGGAGCACTCCCTCCCCACAGGGCAGCTTGTCTTACCAGACTTTCCAGCAGCCTCCTTCATCTTGTCACCTCCTCCTCTATGAACACGTTGTGGCTGTGGAGTAGCGGCGCCATGTTGGAAATCCATCCCGGCCGATTCTTCCCGGCTTTTACAGGTCATCATTATAAGTAAAAGCTCACCCCAAGTATTTAGAGGTGCCTGGGTCAAGATCATTCTGCAGAAGCAGCAGGAGCCACAAAAATCTCTCAGGATTGGTGATAGCATCAGAAGTGGGAGCTCTGTGAAGCACAGCAGCTCACATGCCCTGCTTGGCCACGCCCAGTCACACAACTCTTGACATCTTTCTTTTACCCAAGTCACCAAAAGGAATGTGATAAGAGTTCTTCTGTCTTGGAAACTACAAAATCACCAGCAAGTTTGGAGTCATGAACCAACCTGAGGGCTCCTACCTAAACTGATTCACGTACATAAAGGCAATCGTGCTTGAGTCCAAAAGCCGTTTTTGTACTTGAGGTTAATGCCCTTAGGAGAATGACTGATAAATGGGTCGACACCATACCCTTCCTTGAGAAGATTCAAAATGTCCTAGATCTCATGGCCTCTAGAAAATTCTTTTGAGGCAGGATCATACATTCAGAGTTGCTTTCCTGAAGAGGCCCAGACAACATCCACGATAGGGCATCAGCTTTACCATCCTTGACCCAGGGCAGTAGGAAATAAAAAACTGAACCTGGAGAAGAATAGGGTCCAACGGGCTTGTCTAGATGACAACCTTTTGGCAGAACAAATAAATTCTAAATTTGTATGATCCATGAGAACAGTTACAGGGTGCATAGCGTATTCCAGCAGATGCTTCCACACAGAAAATGCTTCCTTAATTGCCAGCAACGTCTTGTTTCCAATGTCATTATGCTTGTCAGCTGAAGACATTAGTCAAGAGAAATAAGCACAGGGACGCAGCTGCATTTTTTCTCCAATTTGCTGATAAAAGGATAGCTCCCACAGCAGAATCTGAAGCATCAACTTCTATGATGAAAGATAGTTCAGGATCTGGATGTACCAGTATTGGTGCAGAAGTGAAAATAATTTTTAGTTTATTAAAGGCAGTCTGTGGCTTGGGTGACCACAGAAAGGGCACCCTTTTGTTCATCAGTTGCATAATTGAAGCAATTAACTTGGAGAAATTCCTTATGAATCTTCTGTAAAAATGAGCAAATCCAACAAATCATTGTATTTCCTTAACATTCATAGGGACAGGCCAATCCACCACTGCTTTGATCTTATCAGGATCCATGCTCACTCCTTCCAGAGAAATGATGTATCACAACAACTGTATCTGAGTTTGTTCAAACTAGCATTTCACTAGTTTGATGTAAAGTTGATTCTTTCTTAGTCTCTCAAAGACAGTACAGACATGCTTGTGATGTTCCTCCAAATTATCAGAAAAAATGAGAATATCATCCAAATATGCTATTACAAACTGGTCTAACAAATCTCACAAAACATCATTAATGAAATGTTGAAAAGTTGCCAGAGAATTGCAAAGGCCAAAGGGCATGACCAAAGACTCAAAATGTCCATAACTGGTTCTGAAAGCTGTTTTCCATTCATCTCCAGGACAAATTGGGAGAACGTTACATGCCCCCCGTAATTCTAATTTGATAAAGAGCTTGGCCAGGCATAGATATGAGAGTATAATGTGTTTTATGCATTTCCATGACAACACACTCTGTCCTCCTTGGGGTGACCCTGAATTCGACAAAATTTGGCCCCCCACAAATCACCTTAACCAAAAATTTGCAGATGTCTATACTCCCCTACAAAACATCTGTGTTGATGTTTCCCTCATTAATTTTTCTGGCCTCCTTGCATTCAAATAATTTCAACCCAGCAAGTGTGCCAGATATGGGGTCAAGATGTATAACACCTGTGGGAGGGCAACAGGCTATGCATACAAGTTTTGGATTTATGTGGGAAAACATAGTCACGTGGAGCCCCCCGGATGCCCAAACTACATGGGGAGCAGTGACAAGATAGTTTGGGACTTGGAGTCAGCCTTTTTCCATATGGAGTAACAGTTATACGTGGACTATTTTTATTCAAGCATGCCACTATTTAGACATTTGTACAATCTTGGAATTGGCACATGTGGCACAGTGTGACCTAATCACTGGGGATTACCCCAACAGCTTGTAAATACCCACCTTAGAAAGGGGAAAACCCTGCTTGAGAATGAGGATGTCATTCAGCTGCAGCACCAAATTGTTTATTCTGACAGATTCTTACTTTCATAATATACATAAGTAGGTGTGTACAGTGCTGTTGGATGAGATTTTTTCATCCACAGTTAAAAAAATATATATATATGCCGAAGCATGAGGGCCTGGGGCAGCTGCATGCATCATCCTGGTATCGTTTTTTTCAGCCAGCGATCGGATTTCATGTAAAAGCAACCCTAGTGGCTAATTAGCTGTAGGATTGCTTTTACAAGCAGTGGAAGAAGGTGCCCCCCTCCCCCGCTGCCTTCCACAGCCTGGCAGTCCTGTGCCATTGGGGGAACCTGACCATAGAGCTGATTGGAACGGTGCCAATCATCTCTATAGTCTAAGAAATCGGAAGCTACAAGCATTTCATCTCTTCAGTTTCGCAGGATATAAACAGAGGCATTTGTAAATTGGGAAAGCATCTGATCACACCGATCTTGGTGAGATTAGATAATGTAAGGGCAGAGGAGATATCTAGAGTCTGATAGACCCCAGATTTCTCAAAAAAGAATATATGACAATGCCCATTGAAGTTAAAGGGGATATTTGCATTCCCTGTGATAGCATTAAAAGTTATAAAAAAAAATGAAAGGGACAGTGTAAAAATAATTGTAAAAAATCAAATTAACCTAAAGAAAAAAGTATCCTCGCCCCCTCACGCGTGTGCACCTGCGTGCGCAAGCACTAACCCTGTGCCAGTATGTAAACAGCTGTTGCACCACACATGTGAAGTATCGCCACGAACGCCAGATCAAGGGCAGTAATTCTAGCACTAAACCTCCTCTGTAAATCTAAAATGGTAGCTTGTAAAGGCTTTTTAATCATTGCCTTTGTATGTCATGTTTGGTATATATTTACTCGGCATGGCATCATCTTTTATATTTTACCAAATAGTTGGCCAATATATTGTTTTTGTGCATTAAAAGTAAAAAAAAGTGTATTTTTTGCAAACAATTTTCATTTCAAAAATAGCTGCACGAGTACTATGTGACATAAAAAATTGCAGCACCCACCATTTTATTCACTAGGGTGTCTTCTTTAAAAAAATGTATAATGTTTGGGGGTTCAAAGTAGTTTCCTAGCAAAAAATACAGTTTTTTTTCATGTGAATAAAAAGTGTCAGAAAAGGCTTGTCCTTCAGGTGGTTAGAAGAGTTAGTGATGTGTGGCATAAACCTCTAATACTGCCTAATACTGCCTCCACCCCCCAAAACGACCCCTTTTTGGAAAGTAGACACCCCAAACTATTTGCTGAGAGGCATGTTGAATCAATAGAAGAATTTATTTTTTACCACAAGTTTTTGGAAAATGACAAACAAAAAAATCTTTTTTTTACACAAAATTGTCATTTAAATGATTTATTGCTCACACATGCCATGAGTATATGTGGAATTACTCCCCAAAATACATTCTGCTACTTCTTCCTAGTATGTGAGAGACTTTTTGGCAGTCTAGTCAAGTACAGGACCCCAAAATCCAATAAGTACCTTCAGGTTTTTATAGGGCTTTATTTCCTCATACACTTCCTGACTATCTATCACAGTTTTGGAGGCCCTGAAAAGCCAGGATAGCACCAAACTCCCAAAATGACCTCTTTTTGGAAAGTAGACACCTCAAGGAATTTGATAAGAAGCATGTTGATTATTTTTCAGATCTCGTTTGTTGCCACAAGTTTTTGGAAAATGAAGAAAGAAAACAAAAACATATTTTTTCTTTTTTTTTATATTTCAAAACCCTGTGAGAAAACAAAAGATCTGCAAAATTCTCACCATGCCTCTTTTTAAATTCCTTAGCATATCTACTTTCCAGAAATGGGTCATTTGGGATGGTTTGGTGCTATCCTGGCATTTCAGGGTCTCTGTGATAGGTAATGAGGAAGTGAAATGAGGAAGTTACGCATTTTCAGGCTTTCAAAGTGGTCATTGGATTTCAGGCTCATGTGTGGCTAGTCTCCCAAAAAGTCTCACACATGTGGTATCCCCATACTCAGTAGAAGTAGCAGAATGTATTTTGGGGTGTGATTCCACATATACCCATGGCTTGTGTGAGCAATATATAATTTAAGTGACAACGTGGTATAAAAAAAAATGTTTTTGTCATTTATCAAAACTTGTGGAAAAAAAATAAATCTTCCATGGACTCAATATGCCTCTCAGCAGATAGCTTAGGGTGTCTACATTCCGAAAAGGGATCATTTGGGGGTGTTTGTACTGTCATGGTATTTTAGCATCTAAAGAAATGTGATAGGCAGTCAGAAAGTGAAAAGTTGTGTAAATTCCATTATCCATACCACAGTTTGTAGATGCTATAATTTTCACACAAAGCAATCAATATACACTTATTGGGATTTGTTTAATCAAAAACATGTAGCAGAATACATTTTGGCCTAATTTTATGACGAAATTTGAGTTTTTAGGATATTTATTATGACAGAAATTAGAAAATATTGTTTTTTTTCAAAATTTGTGGTCTTTTTTATAAATAAAAAGTGCACAGGTCATCAAATACCTACTGAAAGAAAGCTCTAGTTGTGCAAAAAAAGGACATAAATTTCATTTATGTACAGTATTGCATGACCGTGCAATTGTCAGTTAAACTAGTGCAGCACTGTATAGCAAAAAATGGCTTAATTTGCAGTATCTATACCATAGTTTGTAGATGCTATAACTTTCACACAAATCAATCAATATACACTTAATGGGATTTTTTTTTACCAAAGACATGTAGCAGAATACATTGAGGCCTAAATTTATGACTAACTTTGAGCTTACTATATATTTTTTATAGCCGAAAGTAAAAAATATAGTTTTTCTTCAAACTTTTCGGTATTTTTTTGTTTATAGCACAAAAAATAAAAAGTGCACAGGTGATAAAATACCACCGAAAGAAAGCTCTATTTGTGTAGAACAAAAAGACATAAATTCCATTTATGTACAGCATTGCATGAATGCGCAATTGTCAGTTAAACTAGTGCAGCGCTGTATAGCAAAAAATGGCGTAAATTGCAGTATCTATACCATAGTTTGTAGATGCTATAACTTTCCCACAAAGCAATCAATATACACTTATTGGGATTTTGTTTTTACCAAAAACATGTAGCACAATACATTTTGGCCTAAATTTATGGCTAACTTTGAGTTTACTATATATTTTTTATAGCCAAAAGTAAAAAAATATTGTTTTTTTTCAACATTTTCAGACTTTTTTGTTTATAGCACAGAAAATAAAAAGCACACAGGTGATGAAATAGGTGATAGAAAGCTCTATTTGTGTGAAAAAAGGACATACGTTTCATTTGAGTACAGCATTGCATTGTAGCGCAATTACCAGTTGAATTAGTGCAGCGTGGAATAGCAAAAAAAGGCCTGGTCAGGAAGGGGGGTAAATCCTCAGGAGGGCAAGTGGTTAAAGGAGAATTGTTTACCCACTTAAGGGTAGTTAAGAATGTGATTTTGCCTTAAACAATACATCAGATCTCTGATAAAATTCAATTGAAACTTATGCCTTGAAGCAGTCTGAGGCCAGGAGGCATGATTTGTCACATATTACATCAAAGGTTCTTGCAAAACCAGACAATAAGGAAGCTGTTTCTAAAGAAAGATTATGATTGCTGATGCACAGTAGTATGGAAGTACAGGCCTAGAAGATAGTATACTTTATTGTATGCATGGAAGCTACTTAGTTGCATATTATTTGTTGGATATTAATGCTGGACAATGTATTGTCTCTATGCTTGCTAGAACATGAATGATGAATGGCACTTTGAAGCTGCTGTTCTTTGTAATATTCACAAATATTCTGCTGGATTTTGTCATCTGTTGCAAGTTCCTTGTAGACTGTTATGGAATATGGAATCCAATAAATGTCTCTCTCTGGAAAATGATTGTTGAACTCGTTGCTGCGTAGATACTAACTAATCATCATTCTTTTTATATGACAACAGTTGTCACACTAGAGAGCAGTACATAAGGTAGGGTCATTACCAGAGATTTCTTCCAAAAAGTTGATAGCAATAGCTATCTGGACTATAGAAGTTGTCTCTACAAAACATGGTTCAAAAATGTATCATTCAGTCAATTTGCAAAATTGAGAAGAAATTGTTCCCTCAAAGTGGACTTTGACACACAGGCCCAAGTATTTAAGAATCATTTTCTGGCCAAACACTATCCATAGGACCTAGTGGATGGACCCCTTTTGAAAGCAAAAAGGCTAACCCAGAGTAAAGGTCTGCTTACCACAAAAAAAGAACACAAATTCCACTCACTACACTCCAAATTTCGTGACCTAATACAATGGAGAACATCATTTAGCCAAAGGCTAAACAAATACAGATCAAACAGCAGGCTGCGATTAAGGAAACAATGTGTCAAGGCCTTTCTTGATATATAACAACAGAGAGTTACTATTGGCAATGATTCTGGAACAAATCCCTGTTTCCAAAAAGCACAATAGATTCTAGAGACTTTGTAAATGGGAAACTTTATGAAAGAAGGTTCATGGGAGAAATCCTAGAATCCTAAATATTGGAAAAATATCTGAAGTGCAATCAATTTGCATTCTGGGTAAGTGTCCCTGGGAAAAACTAACCTAAACGAAAGTACTGGTGGGTGCACCATCCAACGCCTTCCAGCTACATTGGTTTTCAGCCTCTCATAGAGTTTGACAGGCTGGCTGAGCCAGGGCTGGACAATACATCTATGTCCTCTGCCCACACTAAATGCCTAAAACTGTTCTTATGAAGCTACAGTTCATATTTTAAATTCACTGGACAGAAACAGTTTTATAAAAGGAAACACAGACACAAACATTTTTGATTTTTGGGTATTTGACACTGGCATTCCAAACAGAAATTAATAAAATATTTCTAGCTGACTCCATGGTTTAGCACCAGAATGATCTCTAATGTTCCAACTAATCTGAACCAAGAAAAGACAAGGGATACATAAATCTCTCATACAGAGAACTCCCCTCACATCAATGTTGCCCAGCACGTTTTATGCTAAGCTGACTGGATTTCTCTCTCCATACACTGTGCTCTACAAATTCATAGTTACTGATCTCTCCACAGTTGACTGTTCATGCTATAGCACACTTATATTTGAAAAATGTGTAAGTTCAGCAATTTTTAAAACAGTAGAACAGCTTGGTGTGTCTACTCCATGCATTACCGTATCTTCAGGATCTTAGCACATCTACCATATTACTTTTACAAAAGGACTGTAAGCTATCTGTGCTAAGACCTCTGGGATGCTTGCACTAACCTGTCTTAGTAAGTTGGTTAGTCTGCCACAGCTACAGGCTTTTTGCTGAAGTCTAAATCAGAATTAGAGTGAAGAGAACCGATTAATACTACTTTTTTCATTGTCTCTGTTGTTCTTGACACCAGTCTCTGTGAACTTATTTTGTCCTTGTTGTTAATAATTTGAGTAATTAGCCCACTAATTCCTTTTCAGTTATAATTCTTTTACTGGTTCATTGCCCGCCTAGAAACAAAAACACATCACTTTGTGCATGTCCCTTAAAGTGTCTCTGGCTCATCACCAGATAAATTAATCTGACTACATAGAGTCATAAAAAGTTTGTTGGTCTGTGTCTTTGAGGTTTTTCCTGAAGTATTGTTACTTAAGTTGTGAAACAACTGAAATACAACTCATCTATGTCTGTCAGTCAGTAAGTGAAGACTTGAAAAAGGGAGTCCTGGTTCTCCATCTCTGTCACATTGTTGCTTGCAGTTACAGAATGATACAATATTGTGAGGGTTTACTATGGTAAGCAAGGGTACAAGAACAGTAGTCAGAATGGAGAATGTCTCTATTCAGAAATATTCAGATGAAGCAGCAAGTCCTTTACTTTTCTTGTCAAAAACAGAATAACACTTTCACTAATGGTGTATGGTATGGTATGCTATGGTACAGTATGGTAAAAGCATAGTATGATAAAATAATGGATGGCCAAAGAAATAAATAAATAGGTATGGTCACTTTAGAACCCTTTGCTGACAGAAAATAATACTCCTTGAAGGAATTTCAGTATAGAGTACTGTAAAACCATAGAAATGCTTTTAAAATTACAATTTCACTAAAACACAAAGACATTGTATGCAGTGGGAAAACAGACCTAGGGTTATACCAAACCCATACACTGCAGTGTAATATCAGAAAAAATGAAATCCTTCATTAAGACCATATGGTGGCCTGGAACCATAAAAATCAATTTTGCCTCAGTTCTCAGCAGGTTTTTCTCTAGATTCCCTTTTCTGGGACCCAGTTTGACTTCCTGCATGATTCAACATTTTTAACATTCAGGTTTACCCTAATGTTTCAGCCAGACATGTCTTGTTATTAGTTGTCTTTTTTTTTTAGGGTGACATTAGTAATATGTTCTAACACTCTTCACCTAAATTGTCATATCGTCTTTCTGACTGAGAGGACATTGACATTGTGCTGCGTAGATTACCCCACTCAAGCTACAATTGTAAAAGATCCAGATGTCAATCTGTTTACCATTTTTGGGGTTACTGAAATGCTTAATAGTTGGTACATATGCACATGCTTTACAGTGTCCACAGTGAAAAGAACCATTTGGTCTCTTTGGAGCCATGATGAGCCATTAGGTACTATTGAACCTAATTCTTTCCCCTCCTATAGGTTATGAAAGGACTCCTTGGGAGAAATGTATTAAGGTCCTTGCCATCATCAGTAGCTCTACTGTAAATGACAAGTGTTCTACTGTCCAGGCTCTCCAATGACATCTGTATTCTAACTCCCATAATAAGAGATTGGATGTCTTCATAAAGCTCCTGTTCTTTCTAACTCCGACACTTAAATTGATTAGATTCAGGGAAACATCTCATGCCAGGCTTGCTAAATGGAAGAGACTGTTAGTTAAGTGTAATATAGAATGAAACTGACAACTTAGATCCATAGGAAGAATGCTGAGAAGGAGAAGGACAGTGCAGTACAATAGCAAAAAATCAAAGTGTCAAGTTCATCAGCTTCTTGTTGTAGCTTTAGTGATTAACATGCCATTCAGCTGACAGTGTCAGGTGCTTGTTTAGGATTAATCAACTTGCTGAAAATTTGCAACAACTTTGGGAAAATCACATCTCTCTTGCTGCTGCCGCTGCTCGCTCTACCTACCCCTTCAACATAGTTATTACCTTTTTTTCTTTTCTTTTTTTTTTTATTTAAAATTTTTTGCTAGGAATGCACAGGGCAATGGTTTGTGAATGAGGTTTCTACCACAATATTGTGGATTGAAAATTGACTTTTTTGTGAAAGTGTCCTGGAGTACACAAGTAAAATCTTGTATTCACAAAACTGTAAGAACAAATACCTGACACAGTGTATGTTGGAAACTGAGTATCTTTTTGAATAAACATGAAGTCACTAGACAGCATAAACTTCTAACACCATAAAGCAAACTGTTGTCCTCGTGTAAGATTTAACTCCAGTTATTTTGCAGGGAATTAACAGACTTTTTGTAGAATATTACCTTTCTTTGTACTAAAAGAATTATCATTGCTTTCACCTTGTCCTTTCCCTGACTTATTTCTGAAAAGGAAGGTTTACTTTCATTATAATCACCCAAGCAAATCTAATGAGAAAATCTTAGTGCTACAATGAGTGTATGCATCCCTTTTGAAGAGGACAAGCCTCATAACCCATTCACTCCACTGTGCTGGGTTAACACATGAAACCCGCATTGGTGCACTGTGGTAATATTCACTGTAAATGCCACCCCAACACACCTTCACAGGGCATCTGCATAGCGTTGCAGTGTATCAGATCTGATTTTTGGTCCATTGAGGTGGGCTAGGTCAAATAAATGAGCTGATTTTAAAAGTACAATGAATCTGACTGGTATAAATGGGCCCTTAGAGGGTATCTTACCAAAAATAAAACTTTTGCAGAGGATGCCTGAATTATTTTAGTATAAGTATGGAACTCCTTCAGGAAGCAACATTGTAAGGAAGCAACATTTAATTTTTTTTTTTTTTTACAGTTTTAGAAGAGTGAAATGGCTATATCAATTACACCATTACAATTGAAAATAGCTTGTATAGTATTTATATAGGTTTTATTACATTAGACTCATATCAGAGCACAGTTTTTTTTCAAATTAATGATAAACTTAGTTCCTAAATTCCTAAATTCACCAATACAAATTAGGAAAATGTTAGGAGCAGAGGTCAGAAAAAAAAAACGAGATATGCGTTCTCAAATCCTCAATGCATGCACTCATTTTAAGGGAGATTACAGCTCTGTAATAACAATAATTCTATCAAAAGGAATAACAGTATTCTCTTGTAACACATATAGTACAAAAACATTTTTTTTACTGTTTTAAATTATTTTAAATAATCTCAGTATTTGCGTAAAAAAGAGTGAAACAAACAGCCACAATGCTAGGAAAAGGAGGATATTCTCACCTTCCCATGGTGTTTAAGGAAGCAAAGGTGTTTTGCTTTGTTTTTATGCAGTACATTAATGAGAATTAGCTATACCTTATTGCTATTACTGATCACAAAACTTTTACTGCGTGCAGAGGGCAATGAAAATGACAGCTGCTACTTTTTTTAAATGCTTTTAAATTGGCATTATGAATGTCACAAGTGCTCCTGGTTGGTTAGTGCAAAGAGCAGCTAACCACAATAATGTTTAAAATGCTCCAAAAGTCTTTGAGGGAACCTATTTAAAGCATTATTAATGATGAATGAATTTTCATGTATAATGTATACAACAAACATTTTGGTGTGAATCTTCGAATGGATCTGCCTAATCTGGTTCAAATACTTCAACATTTTAGGTAATTTTAAGTTCTCAGGAAATTGTTTGTTTTTTTTGTTATACAGTCCTTATTTCCATCTGTGTCCACATGGTTTACCCTTTAGAATGAGAATCCTAGTTGTTGAGGCTATATGGTATTTATTATGCAATAACAAGATGCCTTGCACATTCTTGTATTCCACTTGACCTCTTTTTGGTCCCCATCCAACACCAGTGCCTGAAATGAGACCTGTAGATTGGAAACACTGACACAGATATGTGTCAATCACTCCTATTTTATCAATTGACTTCAATACAACCAGCCTGTCTGGCATTTTATTTTTTAGTCAATCACTACTGGTGACTATAGCTGCTAACAGTGATCACTGTATTCTGAGGTTGGTAAACCTCTCACTGTGAGAAGACAGTGGTACAGCGGGAGGAATCCCCTCATCAACACTGACTGTGTTGATGGGGGAATCGAGCAATGTTCCTTCCTTCAGACCAAAGTTGACAGAAAGAAAATTGCATAATGTATGGCCTGCTTTTTTTTTTTCGTATTAACAATTTTTATTGGTTTTCAAGTAAATCAAGTGTTACAGAAAACAAAGGGAAAATAAAACAAGCAAAACATAGAAGTACATCGATGGCTAAGATTACATTTGGTCAGGACCAGTGGAGTCATATAGTAACAATGCAAAAAAAAAAAAAAATCATGGTCTTACAATTTGGGCTGGCATAGAGGAAGAGAAGGTATCCCACGGGAGCCAAATCATCTCAAATACAGCAAACGAACCACTATGTGAAGCAGTCAAACACTCCATCTGTCTTACATCGGTAATAAGTTTACACAAAGTTTGCAATGAAGGTGGGTTAGAGGATAACCAACACATAGGAATACTTCTCCTGGCCGCTGTTAGCACATGTGCAGCAAGTTTTCTGGCCAGTTTAGATAGACCCGGGAATGGCAAGCCCAGCAAAAAATGCAGTGGGTCAAATGGGAGAGAAACTTGCAACAATGATTGCAACAAGGAGCGGACCTCTTCCCAAAAAGGAGCAATGGAGCTGCAGGTCCAAAAAATATGATAAAGAGAGCCAGAAGCGCTACTACAGCGCCAGCAGGCAGGAGAAGCACTCGGATTATAAACATGAAGAACTTCCGGGGTTTTGTACCACAACATCATAATCTTGTATATGTTTTCCTTAAAAACCACACAAATAGAGGATTTAGATGCATTATCCCATATTTTCTTCCACGTTAATAAGTCAATATCACGTTGTATAAATTGAGACCACCTACGCATATAAAGGTGAGCGTCATTGGACAAAGGGGGGGCCTCCATAAGAATTTTATAGGTGCTAGAGACAATACCCCTTTGATGGGGACCTTCCATACATAGACGTTCGAAGGGGGTAGGTTTCCCCAAGCTCAATGAGGGTGATAGAGTAGAGAAAAAGTGGCGTATTTGAAGGTATACATATAGATGATGAGGGGGTAGAGAGGCTTTCCTCTGGAGATCCGAGAATGAATGTAACTTACGAGTCACCGGGTGTACCAGGTGACGTAGTTGAAAAAGGTTAGATACTACCCAAAGAGACATCCGGGACATGGCCATATTGTCTGGAAGATTAGGGTTATGAAGGATATTTGTCAGTGGGGAGCATTGAGAAGCCAATGTGAATTTAGCCTTACATTTCTGCCAAACAGTCAATGAAAAAAGCATGGGGCCTAGGAGTGAGTGGCGAAAAGAATGAACATCCACCGCCGAGGTCGACCAGAGAAGGGAACACAGATGAACTGGGGACAATTGTAAAGACTCGATCTCAGTCCATGTATTGGGAGGGTAGTGAATGGACCATGACAGAAGAAAGCGAAGGTGGGTTGCAAAATAGTATGTTATTATATCCGGTGCTCCCAAGCCTCCCCTAGAACGTGGGGAAAGCAGAACAGAACGAGCAATCCTGTGCCGCCTGTTGTGCCAAATAAAATGTAAGAAAGATTTCTGAAGGGAGTGAAGCTTGGACATAGGAACGGGTACGGGGAGGGTTGCAAACAGATATAAAAGTTTGGGTAGTACGGTCATTTTTAAGACATTAATACGACCGAGGAAAGAGATAGGCAAGGCATCCCAGTGTTTCAGGGAGCGAGAAATTGCTATAAACAGTGGGGGAAAATTGGCCTCGTATATGGATTGGTAAGAGGAAGTAAGGTTGGTGCCTAAATATTTTAAAGAGTGGGTGCACCACCGGTAGGGAAAGGCTGCCTGAAGGGAGGAAAGAACAACAGGAGAAACATGTATTGGAAGTGCCTCAGTTTTGGACGTGTTGACCTTATAACCTGATAAAGCCCCAAATTGTTTCAAAATTTTGTGCAAAATCGGTAAAGAGGTGTGGGGACTCGTAAGTGTGAGGAGGATGTCATCTGCAAATAATGATAATTTGTACTCATGAGAATGGGATTGTATCCCCCGGATATCCGGATTCGACCTGATGGCAACAGCCAATGGCTCCAGACAGAGAATGAACAGCAGGGGAGAGAGTGGACATCCCTGACGAGTGCCATTTGACATCTGAAAGGGGGGTGAGAGAAAGGAAGCTAATCTGACCTGTGAGAAAGGGGATGAATAAAGGGCCTTCAAAGCTGCAACAAATGAACCCCTGAAACCAAATCGCTCCAAAACCATGAACATGTAAGGCCAGCTTAAACGGTCAAAGGCTTTTTGGGCATCCAAGCTCAATAACACAGTAGGGGTAGAGGAACGGTTGACCAGATCAACCAGATCAATAGATCTCCTGGTGTTATCCGCAGCCTGTCTGGCAGGTACAAAGCCCACCTGATCTCTGTGAATGAGCTTGGAAATAATACCGGATAGTCGATTGGCCAAGATTTTAGTAAAAATCTTATAATCGGAATTAAGTAGGGCAATAGGGCGATAGTTATCTACGATAGAGTGATCCTTATCAGGCTTAGGAATAACCGAGATATATGCACGGGAGAAGTCAGTCTGGGGTATGATTCCCTTAAATAGATCTCGGTAAAGGGATAGGAGATGAGGGGCCAGAGTACCAATAAAAGATTTATAGTAGGAGTAGGGCAGTCCGTCCGGTCCCGGGGCTTTACGAGAAGGGAGGTGTTTAATTGTATCCAATAATTCCTCTAGCGTAATATCCGCATTAAGAGTGTCAATGTCTGAGGGTGATACTCTCGGAAGTAGCAAGGGGTCAAAAAAATTATCAAACGATGGTTGTGTGAGAGAAGGGTGAAGGTCCGGGGTTAAACAGTTATACAATTTCCCATAGAATGAGCCAAAAAGGGTTGCCATGGCCCGAGGATCATAAGTAGGGCATCCATCAGGCTGTAGTAGAAGGTCGGGCATCGTGGAGGGGGACTGGGCTTTGAGACGGTTGACTAACATACGGTGTGGCTTGTTAGAAAATTCATAAAATTTCTGTCTAACCCAAAGGAGAGATTGTGCAGTCTTACTGGAGTCAAGGGCTTTAATTCGGTCACGTAGAAATGTTACCCCCTGAAGCCCTGAAATAGATGGCTTATTCAGTAACTGACGTTCCGCCAACGAGAGCTGTTGTATGAGAGAGGCCCTAGCACTCGCCGAGGACTTTTTTAAACGGGAACCCATGGAGATACAGAGTCCACGGAAAACCGCCTTGTGGGCCTCCCACAGAGATGAGGAAGAAGTTATGGAACCGACATTAAGAGTAAAGTATGAATCGAGTCCCCGTGACAATTCATCCCTAAGATGGTCTGTGGAAAGAAATGTCTCATTAAGGCGCCAGTGACACGGTTTGGGCATAGCAGGGGGAAAAAAAAGATTTAAGGTCAAAGAGGCATGATCAGACCAAGTGATGGGATTGATTTCAGAGGAAACCAGAAGTGGGAGCAAAGAGGCAGAGATGAAAAAATGATCTAGGCGGGAATAACTACGGTGAGGGTTGGAGTAAAATGTAAATTGTTTATGAAGGGGGTGTTTAATCCGCCAAGCGTCAAAGAGACGATGCTCCCTAATCAATTTACGGAAAGATTTTGAAGAGGAGCATTGCCGCTTCGAGGGGGTGGACTCAAAAAGCACTTTCCTGTCTTTATGGGGGGAAACAATCAGATTAAAATCTCCCCCTACAATCACCTGCGAGGTAGTAATAGAGTCTAGATTAGCGAGCGTTTGGGATAGGAATTGCAGTTGACCTGTATTGGGAGCATATAAATTCAACAGAACAAGGGGAGTCTCGCCATGCATACACTCTAAAATAATAAAGCGACCCTGATGGTCAACCTTGGAGGAAACAACCCGAAGGGAGCAGTGTGACCCAATAAGGATTGCCACCCCGGCCTTCCCAGGATTAAAGGATTAAAGGCCGAGTAGGCTTGGGGAAAAAATCTCGAGGCAAAACGAAAAAAGCCAGTTGATTTAAAATGGGTTTCTTGGACAAAAATAATGTCTGCTCCAGAGGATCGGAATTCCCTCAAAGCCATCCACCGTTTTTGAATGGAGTTGAGGCCCTTGACGTTATATGACAGAAACCTCAACGCCATTATGAAACAACGACAACTGACCTACATGTAATAGCATGAAAAATGAATGGAATACCATCGATGTAATATAGTGAAAAACAAAAAACATAAGACAGTTGAATAACACAGTACAGTGCAAAGTAATAGTATAAAAAACAAAAAACAGAGAACTAACACTAATAAGTATCCGCAAGGATATAAACTCGGGGATAACAATGGGACCCAAGTCGTCTAGGCCTATGGCTAGACAAAGTCGGGGGCAACAAGACAACCAGGACATCGGAAAGATCGTCAAGCCCGGCCAGAAAAAAAAAAAAATCAACCATGAAAAACACCCGACAATTTGGCCGGACAGATAAGGTAAACCTGTGGGAAAATTATGTAAAGACAAAAAGAACCAAAAACCCAGGAAGGAAGGTTCATCACCGGATTCAGAAGGGCGCCCCAGAGAATCGTCAAGCAGGTGGATCAGTTGACCGAGGAAGACGCGGACGTTGTGGGGTACGAGAAAGTCTCTTCCGACCTCTGCGAACTGGGGTCCAGATCTTGTTGGGGGTAGCAGATGGACGAGACGGAGTTGGTGGCAGTGGGGATACATCTTCAGACAGAGGTGGAAGTCCCAGGCGTTTTAAGAAGGAGTCCGCCTCATGAAGATCACGGAGCACAACTTGGGTATTGTCCCTAGTTACGATCAGCCGAAAGGGAAACCCCCAGCGGTAAGGGACACGGTGTTGCCAAGGGGGCAGTCGCGGTAAAGAAGGACAAAAGGTGACGGTGCAACTGTGCATCTGCAATAGACTCGGACATACCGCGGATACGGATATTTTGGCGCCGTTCCCTGTTTTCCAGATCCTCTTGCTGGAGCTGCATTTGGGACATGGAATGCTTCAGATAAGCGTTATCCTCTTCCAGCACGTGGACGTATTGAACCAGATCATCAAACTCATTTTCCAGTCTGTCCGTGCGGTCTCCAATCTGGGTAATTTCCCCTCTAAGCTCCAAGGCCAGCTTTCCAATTTCAGCGGATATGGACGCGGTAATGTTGCGCAAAAAATTTTGTAGCTTGTCATCCAACGCTGACAATGTAAGGGAAGGTGACTGGGTGGCCTGTTGAGGTGCCAGGGTGGAAAGAGGATGCTTCTCTGAGGCAGAGTGCTCCGCAGCCCGTGCAGTAGCATGCTGGGGCTCATAGTCCTCCAGCAGGGAGTGTGTCAGGGCAGAGGCTGGAGTGTCTGTGGGTGCAGTACCGTCTGCGACCACCGGGGGGCCGCGATCTCTCCCTGGGCTCTCAGTCATACCTGAGGCTGGGGATTGTGGCCTGGAGAGGAACCTGGAGAGGGCCGCGGGTCACGTGGTTGCGGGGAGGGGGGCCTCCAGCGCCCTATCTTCCCCATCAAGCCTTCGCTCAGGTGCCGGGCCGGGTGCAGAGTACGGGTGACTCACCCGCAGCGGAAGAGGAGCGGAGGCAAGTGTCGGGTGAGTCTTCACTGGCCGGGATGAGCGGAGCTCACTTAAAGTGCGGCCGCCATCGTCCCTGGCCGCGCATGCGCCCCCGTATGGCCTGCTTTAAAAACATCAATTTACATATTTGAGCGGATGTGTAATTCTACATCTAGAGATAGAGGCATTAGCTCTGTAATATACAAGCTACTTAATGAATATATTCTCCCAGCTAAGTCTACTGCAATGTTAAATTGTGAAGCTGAAACTGGTCAAGACTTTTCAGCTGGGGACTGGTTAGAGATAACAGGTGCACATTCTAACATGCACAAGAGCACTAAACTAAACACTTAGATGGTATTATACTCCTGCTATATTACATAAAATGTATCCTCTAGTCCCAGAACCATTCTTCAGGGGCTGTCCTGACAGGGGGACACATCTCCATATATTTTGGAGCTGTAAAGCCCTGAAACCTCTTTGGCAAATAGCTTCTACTACAGTGGCTTGGATTACAGAAGTTCATTTGACCCTCACCTATTCAATATGCTTTCTCTTTGCTGATCTACCGAATGTGTCACCCCCCTGTCAGAATTTGGCACATACATTGTTTAGTGCCATTCATTGGGTCATTATGTTACTTTGGTCCAAGGGTGGGTCATCACTGGAGCAGGGCAGGATGTCTCAACACATCCAGCAGCTTCTCCTGGGGTAGCAGAACACAGGGAATATCTGACACTCAATTCACAGAGTATGCTGGGTTTTCTCTTTTTGAAGCCTGTGTAAACCGACTCAAAAATATCTCCTCTTGGAAGTTTCTGAGCCCTCAAAAAAGCAGCTGTTCCATTTAGAGCTGGCCACCTGCTATATGCATGTGGTAAGTATGAATTTATTTGTATTCAGTATTTTAGTTTTAATATTTACCGTATGACGTTATGTTTAGAGCTAATCATATTTAAAAAAAAAAATAAATAAATAAATATATATATATATATATATATATATATATATATACACTATATCTCAAAAGCCATTAACCAGAAATTGTGTAAGGCGGATTTTAGTCTGATGGCAATTTGTTTTTCAATTTGAATAATAGGTCTGTTTTAACAATCACAAAAGGTATACACTCTATTTTCTGTAGTGCCTGATTCTTGTATTCTGCTGGCTTATGGAAGCATGTCAAATCTTTTTATATTTCATTTTCTTTCTCTCTTTTTTCACTCTTCATTTCCAGGGTAATGTTAGCCTTAGGACACAAAACTGTTTCAAGATCATACACTTGGCTGTATGCAGTTCAATAATGTTTGCCTACTTGGGACTTTTTGTGCCTAGAAAAAAACCATCAAGGTACTCAGATCAGAGAAATATCCCATTGGGACTGAGAGACATGAGCATGTAATTCCAGTTAGTGGATTGTCTCGGCATATCCCTTTAGACATGTAGGAATGGACTTGTCTTCTGCTTCTGCCTATCTTTATGTCTTCTGTGCTAATGAAATGTTTATGACAGTGGAAAGATAGACAAGCAGCTAAAGAGCTGTAGAAAGAATTCAGCTTTGTAGACATTCAAGCCTGGTACTAAGAGATTAATGGACTGTGCTTGATGCACTTTTGTTCCTCAGATACAAATATATGTTATGCCTTCATAAACATTTTTCTGGATTGTGCTGTGAATATTATTTTTTTAGTAAATTATCTTAGTGTAGTTATAATTACAGTTTATAGGTTTACCCACTGTGTAGAGAAAACACTGTCATCCAGTTCAGTGCCAGGGATGCCAATCCTTTATCTTAATACATTTAAGTCATACCTCAAACTATTTGTGGTTTTAAAAAAATTCTGTGAAGAGTGATATAGTGTCTGATGCAAAAAAGTGAAGCAGGAAAATCAGTAAGAATAGTTAAGCACTTGCACATATTAACCAACAAATTCCCAGCTTCATTTTCAAAAGATAAAACCAGTTGAGTGGCTATGGAAAATTGTTTCAACTATTAGTTTCAAAGGGTTTGTCAACATAATTCAAAAGGGTAAACAGTACGTTTGCAGTCAGGTATACAAGAATGAGTTGTCCAAAATTATTTAACCACCTCAATACCAGACAATTTTATCCCCTTCCTGCCCAAACCAATTTTCAGATTTCAGTGTTATCACACAGTCAACAATCATTACTCATTCATGCAACACTGTACCCAAATGAAGTTTTTATAATTTTTTTGAGACAGAGTTTTCTTTTGTTGGTATTTAATCATAGCTGTTTTTTTTTTATTTTTTGCTATATAAGCAAAAAATACCAAAATTTTTAAAGAAAAAACACGTTTTCGTAGCTTTATTCTGAAACATTTCTTTGGTAAAAAAAAATAACCCAAACAGGTGTACAGTATACTATTTAGTCTGTGTGAAAGTTATGGAATCTACAAACTATGGTATATATATTGGAAAAATTATCAATTCTAATGTGCTGACTGCTAGTGCTTACCTCATTTCCTGAGGCCCTAAAATGCCAGGACAGTGCAAATAGCCCACAAATAACCCCTTTTTGGAAAGTAGACTGTCCAAGGAATTTAGTAAGAGGCATGGTGAGTTTTTTGAAGTTGTAATGCAGAATTTAAATATTTTTTTTTTACATTTTGTGTTTCCTTACTCTCACCAGAGCAGTACAACACCATCATTTGAGGTGTGGCGGTGATCGGGGATACTGACTGGCAACAGTATGTAAAAATCCATATTTTTTTAAATATTATTATTTTAGATTTTTACATTTTTTTAAAACATTTTTTACATACTGTGTCAAGAGCAGTGTTACCTTAGTTACACTGTACTACTATGAGGATGTGATTAGGATTTTTTTACATTATTTTTGCCAGTGTGCACTGTTGGTCCCAACTATTGCATGATATAGATGCACTGTGAGTGCCCCCCGTCTGTACCAATGTGATCTATTCTATATCATTCTTTGTGCATTCAACTGTGAAAAGCAAATGTAGACATTATCTTCAAGTTCACTTCATGCTTTTTTGATGGAATAGCTCAGTATAGTATTTGAGATAGCAATTTAAATACAAATTTCAGCTACAGATTTGTATTCATTCTTAGATATAAACTTTCAAAGTATCAATAACATATCCAGCAATCAAAATGCACAGTAGAATAGAAATTAGTTTTTTTTTCAGAAAATTATTGAAATAACTTTCAAATGAACCTCTAACCACTTTCATGCTATGAATCTCATATGTGGTTTCCTTCTTTCTTCAGTATGAGTTTGGAGGGGAGGAAAATAAATTAATATCAGTAGTGCCTTTACACAGATGTTACAATAGTTGTGGTATTGTCTCTACATTTTACAATTTACAATATCCCTTGTCTAGTAGACTTTCTACATACTCCTTCCCCCATATAACATATAGATATACTATATATATCCTAAACTGCATTTCCATGTTAGGATATGCATGACAGAGCAAAGTACAAACATGTCCGTCAACTTAAGTAAGTGAAACTGTAAATCTCATATACTGTACAGCTCTAACTATATGCATACAGCTTTATGGGAAAAGAGATGTATATGATGGCGGGCGAACTACGATAGATAGATAGATAGATAGATAGACAGATAGATAGATAGATAGATAGATAGGGATCTTACCAGAATTCAGTTCATGGAAGGTTCACCAAACTACATATGGTGAGCACATAGCACAGTGGCTAAATGGTTAACACTTCCACCTGGCAGTACTAGGGATGTTGGTTCAAATCCCAACCATGGCACCACCTGCCTGGAGTTTGCATGTTCTCCCTGTGCCTGCGTGAGTTTCCTCTGGGTACTCTGTTTTCCTCCCACACTCCAAAGACATGCTGTTAGGTTAATTGGATCCTGTCTAAACCCAGATACCGCCCCCTCATGTGAATGAAGCCAGTAACCATATATGGGCAGTGATGTCACTGCTATCCCCATCCCTTTTCTCACATGCCCAGGGATCGGTGGTCATATAAGTCAAAGTGTTGGTGACAATGGCAGTTGCTAAGGATCTGTTAGGCGTCAGCATCTGTTGCTTCCTTAAGAACAAATAACAGCAGGAATATGTCATATATACCCCTTCTATATGTAATGCTTGGTTCCAATCCAACATGGAGTTGGACAGATAGAAGTTTGGGTGTTCGTCTGCTAGATCAACTAATATGTAGCCAGTACCTAACATCCTGTAAGACACTTTGTCTTCGTCTTCTCCTGCTACAACATTGTGCTGAGTTACTACACAGAATACACAAAGAGAAACAGGCAAAGCTAACAATACATTGAGGGACATTTTTAAAAACTGGAGCATACAGAATCTAAAGCAGCTGTGCATGGCAACCAGTCAGTTTCTATCTTCAACTTATTCAGTTAAGCTTTGAAAATGAAAGATTAAAGATGATTGGTTGCCATGTACAATTGTTCCAGATTCTGGCTTCTCCAGGTTTGATAAATTTCCCTCAAAATAGGAACATTTTAATGTGCTTCAGTTCTGTAAAGCGTAGATACTGTTTACTGAAGAGGAATTGACAAAATATTTAATATTTTTTGTAACACAGTTGGTAAGGTTAAATAAAGACACCAGTCCATCCAATTCAACCTTAATGTGTGTGTGCGTGTGTCTGCCTGTGTGTTTATGTCACAACCATGTTCCATATCCCTTTATTATGTGTTGGCTAAGAAACACATTTGAACATTTTTTTTAATTTATCTACACTCCCTATACACTCCATGTGACACCACTGACTGTTGAAGGGAGTTCCACATCCTTATTGCTCTAACAGCAAATAACCCCTTATGCATCCTAAAATTGCACAGCCTCTCTTTCAACCTCAATGTGTAAAGTCACTTCTTAAGCATCTCTTCTCCAGGGAAAATAAGTTAAATGTTTGTAGTCATTATTTATAACTGAAGGCCTTCTTACTAGCTTCCGTGCCCTTCTCTGTACTCTCTCCAGGTGAAGTACATCCTTCCTGAGGATGGGTGACCAAAACCGGACCACATATTCAAGATGTGGCCTAACCAAAGCTTTGTAAAGTGGTAGAATTGTAGTTTTACCTCTTGAATAATTACCCCTTTAATGCATGCTAATATTGTAGTTGGCTAGCCATGCTTGCTGCAGCTTGCACCCTGTTGCTGAGTCTGTGATCTACTAGGGCCCCCAGATTTTTTCCTCCAGAGGTTCTGTCCCTAGTGAGAACTTGCATGCATATTTTTAGCTCCCAAGTCCATAACTTTAATTTTTTCTGCTAGCTGCTAGTTGCTATATCCTATTGCAACGTTATTGCCCTGCTTAGCTTTGCTTCATGGTCCTTATCATTACTTCCAATAGGGTACATGCTATTACTGTTAGGCTCACTGGTCTGAAGTTCTCAGGTATATATCTTGGCCCTTTTTAACAATTGGTACCATGTTTGCTTTTTTACCATTCAACTGGTACAATTCCACTTAGTAAGATTCCCTAAAAATGAGAAATAATAGTCTAGCTATAGCATGACTAAGTTTGGGTGTAATCCATCCAGCCTTAGCGATCTATTCACATTAGTTTTTCTAGTCTTTTTTGAATATTGGTTTCAGTCAGCCACAAGAGTACATTCAATATAATGCTATTACAGAACTGTCTTATTTATTATAACCCTTATTTTCATTCATCGAAACTAAGGAGAAGAATGTATTTAATACTGTTGACTTCTCCTTTTCATTTGTGGCCTACTTCCCCTGATCATCTCTAAAAGGGCCAATATGTTCTGATCTAGCCTTCATACTATTAAATCAGTATTAAACCTAAAATCAAACATTTATCGTATTGCCAATTCTTAGATGTGATGGCTGTATTAGTTTCCTTTTTTAGGATTTCTTTCTTCTATTTTTATCTTTCATTCAGCCAGCAAGTCTGCTGTTTTTCAGAGATTCAAGCTTTCCAGCGCAATGTATCAGTTTACATGAGACATTCCATTTAACACTGACAGGGGTGATTAAAATGTTCAGCTTTTATTTATTCATGTAAAACTTTTACCCAAAAGGAAAAAAAATCTTTTCTATAAGTTATTATTAAGTGTCAGCTGGTGTTTAACTTCAATTTGTTATTGTATTCAAATCTGCTAATAGATTTAACCCTCCCATTCCCCTTCAGACTAACAATGCTGTTGTCTGCTGTGCCCTGTGCACATTCCTCAACAGTGGTGTCTCACTAACACAGGAGGTGTGTTAGTGGCCAGATTACTAGCTGAAAACAGAAGGAAAAAAGCCTAAAGAAAGAAAACTGATGCAGCCAACAAATCTAATGATTGGTAAGCTGCAATACAATACATTGGTTTTGGGTTTAATACTGCTTTACTTTATTTAAAAAAAAATAATAATAATTGTGATCTTTATTACTCTCCTCAGCAGTGTGTCACTTATATTCTATTTTAACGCCCTAATTGTGCTTTTGCATTTCTATGTGTACTTTGTAATTTTTTAATGCCTTTTTTGGACTTTTGTTCTTTCTCATTGGAATGATAAATACCATTGTTTAATATGTCCTTAAAGCACTCCCACTTTTTTTCAGTGTTCTTTGTTGCATGAAGTTGATCCTATTTAGTATCATGTAGTATGAAGTTAAAGTTGGCTCTTGTGAAATTTAGTGTTCTTGTTCTGCCCTCATGTCTCTCTTTCCTAAAATGTATGTATCGCGCACCACTATGGGGTTGCTGATAACACTGTTCAACAAATTTTTATTTTTTGACAGTTTTGGAAACAAAAGGATCCATTTCTTAATGAATTTCATATTCTGAGTTCAAATATAACAATGAAATTTGTCAATTGGCTCTAGTTTTTCTGTAAACGGAAAGTTTTCTACTATAGGCATAATGACTACATAATGCACAATAATTATATAGATAGATGTCTTTCCACAAATATAAAGCAAGTGATATTGACTACATAACAAAGCCTAAATGGCATAATATATTGCATAGGATTACCAAGAAAAATTATAGCCATAAGCTAAGTTGAATCATTTTAATACTTAGGATTCTCACTAGTTTTGTCTTCAGTTTGTGTCGGTTTTGCTTCTCTTGGCTTTTGTCTTGTATTCGAGGAAAGGGCTATCTCTTACAACTGCACGTGACTACACGCTTCAGGTTCTTCCTCACTTGACTCAACCACGAAGGATTCTGGTGCTTTAGGAATTGGTAGCCCCTCTCCATGAGGAACTGGACGTATTGCCGATGGAATGTTTGGATAGTGCACAGATAAATTTTTCTTCTTATTTAGCCCTTTTACAATTGGAGGCACCATACAAAAGTAACAATTACTAACATGATCTGTTGGCTCTCTCCAAATCATTGGCACAGCGAAAGGCATAGATGCCTTTTTTCCATTCAACCATTGCTCCAGTGCCGTCCCACAAGAATTGCAGCATATATGTGGTGCCCAGCTCTTGTCCTGGTCTCCTATCTTGCAGCCAAAATACAAGTTGTAGGCTTTCTTAATCATTCCTGTTATCCTCCTTTTTTGTGAGATAAAAGTTATTTCACCGCAGATATAGCAGAAATTATCTGCTTTATTCACACAAGTTCGAGGCATTACTGAGTAGCCTATATAAGCATAAAACGAAATGTAAAGACGCTGTCGAACTACAATCAGCTACAGATACTGCAGCTTTTATGCAGTGAAGTGATGCAATTAAAGGCTAATATTGCATCATCTCAGTATACATGCAATTTTCTATTGGTCACCAGTATCAATTGCGCAATATGCAGCTGAAGTTGCATCATAATTTTGAATGGCTTATGTCATTAGATGGGTGAATATATCATGGAAACTAGAGCCAATCAACATTTTTTAGGGTCATCTTCGTTTTCAGCACCCCAAAATTATGTCAGATTAGCTAATTTTATGCCCAAAACTTTTTACCTGTTGAACAGTGTAATATAACAGGTTCTCCCACAATAGTGCAGAGGCTGCCATCCACAAACACAGTTCCATTACAGGCTCAATCTAGGGGTACCTTTTTAGAATTTATTGCCTAATAACTTGAAACAAGAGAGGGGTCCAGGGGTTTAAAGATACTCCAAACTGATAGTAGCAGTCAATGGGAAGATACTCTTATGGCAGCAGGCGCACACTAAAGTCCCAACATCAGGTCTTACTCACAATGTCCCAGGAGCTGTCCGCCACCCAGCTTCCACTGATAGATCCTCAGTAAAGGAGATAAGAGATTCTTCTTCAGGCCAGGACTTCAAAGCAGCTTCCTCTAGCAAAAATCCTTTTGTAAATCCTCTCTAGGCTCACAGGCCAGCTCCTACTCAGGTCCAAACTGAAATTCTTGTCTCTATCTTACTGTCTCCCAAGGGTTGCAGGCCCAAGAGAATTGGAACACTCCTACCATTCTGACAAGGCCTCCAAAACATTTATCATCTCTCCATCCACTTTTTGGATGCCTCCTTCCAGGGATAGGCTGGGGCATAATACATATTCATAGTGGACAGTTGACTCTCTTAGCCATATATTCTGGAAGCTTCTTCCAGAAGCAGGTGGTAGAAATCAAACACCCAACTTAGGAATCCATATCAGACAAAAATCTAAGATCACCACTTCCACTGGCTACAGTGAAGCCAACAACTAAATTTAACTATAGCTTTCTAATCTATGGAAAATGTAATATAGCATAAACCCAAAACCAATTTATTTGTATCATCCCTTTGAAGCTCCAGCCACAAAGACTCTGTCTTCTTACTAGCAATCTCATTCCTCATATTTACTATCAAATCGCTCTTGACATACACTCCCTACCATTCTTCTCCCTAAACTGTTCCTCCTATATAGGGAGTACCCCTGCACAGTCAAAAGCCAGTCATTCGAACTGTCAAACCAGGTTTCTGATAATCCTACAAAGTCAAAATCCTCTGTGTATCAGACATTCTAGTTCTTCCATTTTATTAACTTGACTAATAGCATTTGTGTTCATAACCTTTAATTTTGAACAAGCACGTATTATTTTATCTTTGCACACTTAGGTCACAGTAAGATTCAGCTTATGACTATTGGTCCTCAATACTTTAGTTCCCCTCCCACCTAGTTCGAGACCCCCTTCCCCTCCAACTTCACCCACATCTGCACACTTTGACCCTTGCAATCTGCACAGTATATCTCTTACTGCTCCCTTCTCCCATCCTTATTTAAAAGTTCCTCCAACCTTCTGACCATAATACCGCCTACAGAGCTGCTCCCTCCTCATTTAGATGCAGTCTGTCTCTGCTGTAGAGATGGTAAATGACCACAAAATCAGACTAGTTCTCCATGAACCCAAAACCTATCATTCTACACCAGTTCCTCAGCCACTATGTCCTTTTTAACATAATACCTAAATCCCTGAAAACATTTTTAAAGGCATTCCATTTTCCTCGAACTTTGTCATTAGTACCAATTTAGACTATGACAGCTGGGTCCTCCCCAGCTCCACCCAGTAATCTGTCCATCCAGTCGACTATGTTCCAAACCTGAGTGCCTGGTAAACAACATTTGGTGATCATGGTCTGTCCCATCTGTCCTTCTAATTATCCCAATTTCCCTAATACCAGTGTCTTTCTATCCCCACTAGTACCCCTGCTTCCATCCTTACTTCAGTAGTTGCTCCTCGGCTGTTAGGCATCCTGCCCAAGCAATGCCGCCCCTGAGCTTGGATGTATAATCTCAGGACTAGCCTTTCTAACTCTACTCCCTCTACCCTGTCTTCTAACTGTAACCTTACTACCTACCTTTGGCACCTTCACCTCTATATCACCAATCTCATCTATACAGGTCCCAGCCAGCACCTGTCGGCTAGGTTCCACAATCCTTTCCAGGTTGTTGATGGTTTGCAGTGCTACCAGTTGATTCTTTAGATCCAGGACCTGGGCTTCTAAACAAACAACTTGCTCACATTTGCTGATAGCAGTGTCCACCTTCAAACGATTGCTCAGGGAGCATATGCATGGAGCAAGATGTGCACCAGGTAGCATCAACACTCCTGGATGGAATGGTCAACAAAGGTCCTAACTATTAAATTTTTTATCATTTATATCTTTCTGACAAGTATCAGTGAGATCTCATAAAATGTTCCTCAAAAGATTGGCTTGTTTTCCTTATAGAAGCATATCATTCTAAAATGACATTTCAGCAAGTATTTGGCAGCTATGGTAATTCATTTTTATATGAAGCAATTTTTTTCTTCAGTCTTCTGGAATTCTGATGTGGAATCTCAGTTGTCTAAGGACAGATGTGTAATATAGTGAAACTAGCTCTGCTCTTTTTGGAGTGTCTCTTGGGCATCTAATATATATATATATATATATATATATATATATATATATATATCAGTTTTCCCAATTTATTGAAGAATAGCAGAATTTTAAAGGGTAGCTGTCATGAATTTTTGGCTGAATATTTGAAATGCATTTTTGTTCAGTTGATCAACTAAATCACATAAGCTCTTCTGTGACAAAAACTTTTTGGCATGTCAACCAAGCAATATGAGTCTCAACCTCCAGCCTGAAGGGCCAAGGCCTGACATATGTCAGAAGAGCTGAATGGAAGCTGTTTGGAGTACACCCTGAACCAACATGCAATTCCTGAAGTGGCCAGGAGATGACTGCCCCTTGTGATGCGAGTCAGTGTTAATTTTGTTGACGAAAATATATTTTTCATAATTTTCGTCAGCAGCATGTTTCCAGTGTCAAAAACTAAATGAAAATGACTCCGAATTTTTGAAATTGACGAAAACTATGAAGAAAATCGATTCCAATTTTCATCAACAAACAAAAACAGAATGAAAATGTGAGAGAGGGACATTTTACTTGTTATATAAATAAATCTGTGTCTGTGTAGTTTGTTCAAGCCTTAGTACCATAAATAATAACATATTATAACATTTTTTTTATTCCAAGAGTATATAATGAGTTTAGAAATTCTAGAAAAAAAGCTTAAATATTACATTACAATTTAACTAAACCCATTAGATTTTAGTTGACTAAAAGGATTTTAGTCAACTAAAATGTACTGGAGATTTTAGTGAACTAAAATATGACTAAAACAATTCAGATGACTAAAATACGACTAAAACATAAATGTATATATATATATTTTAGCCAAAAGACAATGACAAAACTAAATCGCAATTTGACTTCAAAATTAACATTTGTGCGAGTACAATAACTGCACCTCTGTGTGTATGTTTCATCTCTGTCTCTCTGTGTTTGCATGTCATCTATGTCCCCTCTGTGTATTTGTAATCTCTGTCTCCTTTTTTGGATTTGTAATCCCTGTCCCTGTCCCTGTGTTTGTGTGTCATGTCCAGGGGCGGACTGACAACTCATGGGGCCCCCGGGCAATAGGGGATCATGGGGCCCCTGCATCATTGCCCAAACTCAAAAAAGCCTATGAAAAAGGTACCACGGGCATCTCATGGGGCCCCCTACTGACGCAGGGCCCTCGGGCAATGCCCGAGTTTCCAAATGGTCAGTCCGCCCCTGGTCATGTCTATGTCCCTCTTTGTGTACATGTGTCATCTGTGCCCACTCTGTGCATTTGTAATCTTTGTCCACTCTGCAAGATGTGTATCATCTCTGCCCCTCTGTGTGTATGCTTGCCATCTCTGCCCTATCTGTGAGCATGTGTCATCTCTATCCCTCCGTGTGTATGCGTGTCATATCTATCCCCTCCGTGTGCTTGTTATCTTTGTCCACTCTGTGAATATGTGTGTCATTGTTGCTACCTCTGTGTGTAGGCAAAACATCTCTGCCTCTGTATATAATCTCTGTACTCTCTGTGTACTAGCTCTGTCCCCTCTATGTCTATGTGTGTTATCTCTTTTCCCTCTGTGTGTGGATGATTGCTGAGATCTCATTTCCCTCGGTGTTTATATGTGCCATTTCTGCGTCCTTTGTGTGCTTTTTCTTTCCCCTCTGTGTTTACGTGTGTGATTTTTGGTGCATTTGTCACATTTACAATCCTGTAACTGGCTACAGTTGATCCATGACAGAATCGTTATGCCAGGTCAGAAGAGTGTAAACTTTATTTTTAGCCTGTGGGGCATGGAAGCTTTTTGTAATTTTCTGTGCCCTGGTCTCACAAAGATTGTAAAGTGAACAAGAAGTGGAATTTGCCTGTACTTTGAGGAATCAGTGTGTGTGATTTTTTCTTAAGCTCAAACATCAGGGGATCAGGAAGTAATTTTTTTCCCAGCAGGAGCAAATTGGATCATGCTTTGCTGTTTTTTTTGCCTTCCTCTGAATCAACTGAGGGTATAGGATTATAACTTTTTATTTTTACCCCTATGGTCGAACTGGATGGACTTTTGTCTTTTTTCAGTCAGACTAACTTATGTAATAACTATGTAAACATACTGTAGTAGCAGTTTTGGAAAACCAGGAAACTCCGGACACGGACCTTGAAGAAAACAAGTGATTTATTAAAACAGCGCTGTTTGACCCAGCCGGGTTCATGCCTGCAAAGCCGAGTGAGTTGTATCCACTTCTTACAAGCGTATATACCAATGATTACATCACAATGCATATTTTTCCTCTTTCACTTTCTATACATTCAAAAGACTTTCTAAACTCTGAAAACTATAGCCTTGAATTCCAGTTACAGATAAGGGTGCTAGCTACAGACTGGAACACATTACTCCACAGGAAATAAGGGAGGGGGAAGTGAGCTGAAAACCTTGCTTTGCAAGCAGATGCTGTTAGAAATGTTAAAGTTTAAAGGGGAACTCTGCAATATCTGGGTGCTGCCATAATAACTGGAGTACCAAAGCCAGAGTAGTCAAGTACACATAGACTGACCTTGTTTGCCAACTTTTGGAAATTATACTTGGCTTGCTGTCATGATAAACCTCTGGAATTAATAATTACTATCTCACTGACCTGGAACTTGTATGCAGATTAAATTAAAATTAAAATTTTGTTTGACTTTTCGTGCTGTGAGTTATGCTGAAAAAGTATTGAAGCCTGTGGATCAGCACGACAGTGAGAAAACTGTTGATTTTCACAAAGTGGTTGGCAATGGAAGGTTTTTTCTTTTATCATGACAATTGTCAGTGAAAAAAGAATTATTTATGGATGCAAAATTCAGTTATGTACTTATGGTATCAACCTCCTGTAATTTTCTGTACACAAAAACAGACTGGGAGAGGGTAAGTCAGCATTAGGAGCCAGTCAAGTTGTATTCTAGTGCACATGTGCTGACAGTGAACCAGTTGGCAAAAGGAGAGCACAAAAATATAGGGTCACAAGTACTGCAGTATAGTAAGCAGCTGAGAAGCCACTGTATTTTTTCAAACAAGGCAAATCATTCATTAGAAGTTCACAAAAAGTCAACTCATTTTAAGGATCTGTATGTTGTGCTTCGGGGCTAATAGCAACCAAATGATGTACAGTCAATGTTGTGTATAATTAACTGTGATTTGTTTTTAAAAATGAATAGTAAAAAAAAAATTACCATTATCAAAAAGGATTATGTTCATTATTAGTTAAAAAAATAAAATTAGATAATAAGAAATCAGAGATAAAAAATCACACAGTATTCACAATATCAGAATGCAACATTAACATCAATACATTATGAGTGCAAGTAAACAACGCAAACAGGATGCTTATAGCAGCCACAGACTAAAGAAGCTCCTGTTTCAGGATCCTTCATTATTCAGAAGAGGATGCAGGCAATGGAGTGGAAAATGCAGTTCATTGTTTCTAAATGTAAAATAATGCACCTAGGGGAAAAGAATCTCTTGAGAGAGTAACAATATTAGGGTAACAGTGTTAGCCAGTACTACAGAGGAAAAGGATTTGGGGGTATTTATTCCAGGTGATTACAAAATAAGCAAACAGTGTGGCCAGGTAAGGGTATACTGTAGCAGATATACTATAGCAGGTATACTGTAGCAGATATACTGCTACAGGGTGGCACGGGTGCTCAAAATCATGTATATATACATGATTTTGCATTTCCGGGTAGGGGGAGCGCGTCCTTCCCACGTTGCCATTCTGGGCCGTGACTGTCAATCACCGGGTCCCGGCCAGTGATTACCCACCGACGCCTGGTGATTACTGAGCATCTCCAAAGGGGAGCACTGTTTTGTTTACTAACAGTTCTCCTCCTTGTCAGCTAGGGCACATTGCTTTGAATGGCTGTGCACAGCACAACCATCCAAAGCAGTGTGCTTACAATGAAGCCTACTGACATGGCCCCCTAGTAAAACATTCCCTGCACACAGTTAACCCTCTCAACGCCACTCATGTTAAACCCTTCTTGCCCAGTGCCATTAGTACAGTGTCAGTGCTTTTTTTTAGCAGTGATCACTGTATTGGTGTCACTGGGGATGTCAGTGACACCAAGTCAGCTCCCCCCAGTGTCAGAATGTCCACCGCAGTCCCGAAGTCCCGCTATAAGTTGCTGATTGCCACCAGTACTAGTAATAAAAAAAAAAATTCCAGTATCTATACCACCATTTGTAAATGCTATAACTTTCACACAAACCAATTAATTTACACATATTGGAATTGTTTTTAGGAAAGACATGTAGCAGAATACATTTTGACCTAAATTTATGACGAAATTTGATTTTTTACATTTTTTACTGGACATATTTAATAGCAAAAAGTAAAAAATATTGTTTTTTTTCTCAAAATGGTTAGTCTTTTTTTTATTGCATACAAAATAAAAAATGCACAGGCAATCAAATACCACCAAAAGAAAGCTCAATTTGTGGGAAAAAAGGACGTAAATTTTATTTGGGTGTAGCATTGCATGACCGCATAATCGTCAGTTAAAGTAACGCAACACCGTAATGCAAAAAATGGCCTGGTCAAGAAGGGGGGTAAATCCTCAGGAGGGCAAGTGGTTAAAAACAAAAATACAAAACAAACAAAAAAAATGGGCAGACGCGATGGACCACTCAGTCATTTTCTGCCTTCACTTTTCTATGCTTCTATGGTTCTAATGAAGCTAGAAATGGATCTAAACATAGTTAAACAACAGATACACATTATATTAGCTTTTCCTGACTAAGACCTCAAATGCAGTAGTGACCAGCTAAATGCACAAAGGGCAATTGTACAGGAAGTAACATTTACTTTAATAAGTGTTCAAATAAGTGTTAAAGTGTTACTAAACCCACAACAGCAAAATTAGTCTGTATAAGCAGTAACGTATGCTTGTTATACTCACTGGGGAACCTAAGGGGTTAATCCTCCGCATTGTGTAAAAAGGCTGTTTTATCTTGTTTTCTATGATCCTCCCCTTCTTCCACAGTCCCTAATACATCTGCTGATAGAACAGAGCTTTAGGAGTCACTCTGCACATGCTCAGTATGGTATGTATTGCTAGAGGGGTTTTTTTTTCTTTGGGAGGGTGCATGTGATCAGCACAGGTTCAATCAGCGCTGTCCAGACAAAGGGCCAGGGGATATGCAGCCTCATAGGACAGTCAGAGCAGAATAAAAACTCCTCCTACAAGCTTTAACCAGTGTTCAGGTGGACACTAATAGCGGTCACAAGACTGCTATGTACTGCTGATGAGAAAAGGTATTTAGCAGTTTATATTCACTAAAATAATTGGATTTTAATGTTGTGTGTACTGTGGAAGACCGGATATAGTGAAAGCAGGGTTATGGGTTTAGTAACACTTTAATGTTGCTTTTCTGGCAGTAGTTCCCTTTAGAAAATTACACTAACATTACAGTACATTAACATTACCAACAATGGCAACAAATTCAGGTAGTTCTAACTACTGCCACTTTAAAAACCTGTCACTATGGCAGCGATAGGTTCGTAACGAAATAATGACAGTCTGCAGATTAAAAAACTGGTGGCAATAAAGACTAGCTCTGAGCCTGCACACAAAGGTACACCAGTTCTCAGAGTGGAGAATTGTGCTGTTGGGAAGCTGTGGATGGTTTGGACTGAATATTGCCATGACGTAGCATGGCAGTGGGTGGATTGGGCTGAAGCTGGTCTCTCAGTTCTCTGTCATACTTACCCACTGTCAGGAATGGACTCACCACTGGTGGTGGGACTCACCTGCCGTGTGGGCTGCAGTACCAGGGCTGGCCAGTGGGTGCTCTCAGCAGCCAGAAGCTCACTCCTGCAATCAAGTCATCACCTGAGGCTGAGTGCAGTAGGTGTATTTAAGGAGTGGCCAGGCCTGCAGTCAGTGCCTTGGTGTATAGTTTCCCTTGGCCCCTGTATCCTGATCCTGCCTGCTTGAATCCTGACTCTGCACGAACTCTGCCTGTACCGACCTCGGCTATTCCTGACTACTCTTCCGCCTGCTCCTTGTACCTTGCCTGCCCGTTTGCTACCGACCCGGCCTGCCCGTTTGCTACCGACCCGGCCTGCCCGACTACGTTTAGTATTGTTCTTATTGTTATCTGTTGGAGGTTTGGTTTGTTTGCACTGTGTTTATGTTTAGTCTTGCACTGCGTTTATGTATTGTTTAGTCTTTAATAAATTGTATTGTTTATACTATACCTGAAGCCTGCGTTTCCCTGTGTCAGTCCACACACCTCTGGTCTTACCTGGAGTCTGACACCCACCCATCCTTACTACAAAATCTTTGGCTATGTGCCCTTTAAGTATTATAGACCCAGTGGCCAAGGAGGAATGGAGAGAGTGAATTAAGGAAGAAGTGTCCAATAGGGCCCAGAACCAACAGATTAACATACCTGTCCTTGAACTGGGCACTACAACTGACAATTTTGGTGAGACTCCCCATAAAATTCTAAACGCTCTTTATGAATTCCCTCAAGAGTATTTCTTTTGTAGTCCAGGACAGTCAATCAGTGCTATATCTGAATAGGAATATGGGAATCCCACATGTTTTCCAGAACATTTATCAATTTAATTAACATTGTTTTATACTTCTACCACACCAGCAAGGTTATTAAAATTACCCTTTCATATGATGCTCAATTTTAACCATTTACACATATAGTTACACATAACAAGTCTGGTATTGAAAAATCAACATTAGGAATATGCAGAATAAAGCTTGGTTTGGTTTATGGGATGTTCAGTGAAATTGTCCAAAGTCCAGAAGCCCATTCACACCTGAATTAAATCAGTAGATGCTGTACAGCAAGGGGTTGTCAAAGAAAGGACTTAGGAAACTGAACAATGCTCTGGAGGACATAATTAAACAAAAAATGGCAGTTAGTGTGCAGAGGGTATTTTCAGATGGCTTAAAGAGTAACATTACACAAATCTTAAGAGTAAATACACAAATATTTTAAATAATATGCTTGGGGATGCCTTAAAGGTCTGTGGTGTACAGGACACCAGGGTTGGATCCTAAACGTACATTTCCCCACTTTTTCTCTACTATTGAGGACAATATGAAGGTAATGTTGAGTATTTAGGGGGTCCTTACCCATGCAGGATGAGAGGTTCTGGGGTACTCTGTCTGGAGAGGCAAGGAATGATTTTCATTACCATCCGGATTGGTAAGTCCCTATTAGGGACCCAGAATTTTATACTTCAAAAAGTTTTGGGTGGAAAGAATCTTCCCACCTTGATTACACAGACTTTGGTTTTGGAGGGGTTAACCCAGAGGACTCAGAGCCCAGAAAAGGAAGATAAAATAGTCAGCAACTGGGCTGTGAGAGAGAGCTGAAGTGAATAGGATTAACTCAGCTCAGGACTGAGCCATGTTTGCTGAGCTGTGAAAACCTCCTCTTTGGGACCCATAAAGCTGATGGAAAACCCTAGATTGGGACTGGCAAGGTGGCGGTACACTATTACCTTGTTTTTGCCATGTGAATCAGAGATATGGACCATTTTGTGTTTGTTTTGCTGCAAGTAAGCTGTTTTGTTTTCTGGACTGTTTGCAAACACCATTGAAAACTGTCACTTTTACAAGTGGCTGGCAGTGATCCTGAGCTCCCATATGACAGTGGTTTTACAGAACATTACAATTCTTTGGGACAGCATCAACAACTCTGTATTCTGAATTTACATAAATCACATGAGTAATAATATTGTTTACTCATACATTATTCCTTGTATTTCATACAGCAGCAGCAATCCAATATGATTGATTTCCCTTCTGAAATTTATAGTTACATAGTTAGTCAGGTTGAAAAAGACACAAGTCCATCCAGTTCAACCAATAGAATAAAAAAATACAATTAAAAAAGCAGCACTGATGTAAATCAAATACTTATCAATAAAAATGAATCATCAAATGTGATTATAAACACACAAGTAAAGTGCAAATGTGAAAAATATATATATAAAGTGCTTATGCATAAAGTGCATATATATTGTCCATATGTTTATGGATCCTGAAAATTAAAGTGCATAGGAAAACAATTCATCAAAATAAATGTGAACTCAGTCCATCCATATATAAACGTGCTTCTGGAAGCGCTACCCATTTCACAGTGTGTAGGAAATGATCACTCCATAGATGTAATGTGCGTCATAGAAAGTCAGAATCCATCACCAAGTGCACCCTGCTGACAGATGCCTTTTACCAGATAGGGTGAACACATCAAGTTATAAATGGTCAGAATCGCCTTAATACAACTCCATCCAGAGATATCTGCTAACGTGACAAGAAGCATTCCGCAGTTGGATTCCATTAGCAGCGGAAAATAAAAAAATACACTTCCATGGTGAAGTATGTATAAAAAAGGTTTTACACCATTTGTTTAGACATCCAAAAGGATTTCCATACAACGCTTATATCCTCACATTACAAGGTAAGCAAATAAAAAAGGGAAAATAGCAGGCTGATAGCTTGCAATGCAAAAATCGCAGATCAAAATCGGCCTCGTGTGTGATGATGTCACGTGCAAGTCACTTCTTACGCATTTCATCAGAATGTCTTGGGGGACAGGCTCAGCCTATACTTTATGTATATGCACTTTATATATATACATTTTTTCACATTTGCACTTTACTTGTGGGTTTACAATCACTAGAGATGAGCGAATTATTCAAAAATTCGATTCGGCTGATTCGCCGAATTTGAGGAAGAAATTCGATTCGATGCGAATTTATTCGCTACGAATTTAACTTATAAAAAGGGTTTCTAGGCTTCAGAGAGCCTTTATATTAGTGCAGAACACTGTACCTTTAATTTAAATGCCCTTGGAGATGAGGAAGGAGAAGGAGAAGGATGAGAAGAAGGAGAAGGAGAAGGATGAGAAGAAGGAGAAGGAGAAGGATGAGAAGAAGGAGAAGGATGAGAAGAAGGAGAAGGATGAGAAGAAGGAGAAGGAGAAGGATGAGAAGAAGGAGAAGGATGAGAAGAAGGAGAAGGAGAAGGATGAGAAGAAGGAGAAGGAGAGGGATGAGAAGAAGGAGAAGGAGAAGGATGAGAAGAAGGAGAAGGATGAGAAGAAGGAGAAGGATGAGAAGAAGGATGAGAAGAAGGAGAAGGATGAGAAGAAGGATGAGAAGAAGGAGAAGGATGAGAAGAAGAAGAAGGATGAGAAGAAGAAGAAGGATGAGAAGAAGGAGAAGGATGAGCAGAAGAAGAAGGATGAGAAGAAGAAGAAGAAGGATGAGAAGAAGAAGAAGGATGAGAAGAAGGAGAAGGATGAGAAGAAGAAGAAGGATGAGAAGAAGAGAAAGGATGAGAAGAAGGAGAAGGATGAGAAGAAGGAGAAGGATGAGAAGAAGGAGAAGGATGAGAAGAAGGATGAGAAGAAGAAGAAGGATGAGAAGAAGAAGAAGGATGAGAAGAAGGAGAAGGATGAGAAGAAGGAGAAGGATGAGAAGAAGAAGAAGGATGAGAAGAAGAAGAAGAAGGATGAGAAGAAGGAGAAGGATGAGAAGAAGGAGAAGGATGAGAAGAAGGATGAGAAGAAGGAGAAGGATGAGAAGAAGGATGAGAAGAAGGAGAAGGATGAGAAGAAGAAGAAGGATGAGAAGAAGAAGAAGGATGAGAAGAAGGAGAAGGATGAGCAGAAGAAGAAGGATGAGAAGAAGAAGAAGAAGGATGAGAAGAAGAAGAAGGATGAGAAGAAGGAGAAGGATGAGAAGAAGAAGAAGGATGAGAAGAAGAGAAAGGATGAGAAGAAGGAGAAGGATGAGAAGAAGGAGAAGGATGAGAAGAAGGAGAAGGATGAGAAGAAGGAGAAGGATGAGAAGAAGGATGAGAAGAAGAAGAAGGATGAGAAGAAGAAGAAGGATGAGAAGAAGGAGAAGGATGAGAAGAAGGAGAAGGATGAGAAGAAGAAGAAGGATGAGAAGAAGAAGAAGAAGGATGAGAAGAAGGAGAAGGATGAGAAGAAGAAGAAGGATGAGAAGAAGAAGGATGAGAAGAAGGAGAATTCCAAGCCGGCAAAAAGTGTATCTGCAGAGCTCCGCTATTTCTTAGCAGAGCTCTGCAGATACACTTAGCGGAGCTCTGCAGATACACTTTTTGCCGGCTTGGAATTCTTCTTATTTGCAACCTACTTCTTCTTCTTCTTCATCCTCATCCTCATCCTCTTTTTCTTCTTCTGAGGATGAGGATGAGGATGAAGAAGAAGAAGAAGAAGAAGTAGAATGAAAATAAGAAGAATTCCAAGCCGGCAAAAAGTGTATCTGCAGAGCTCCGCTAAGTGTATCTGCAGAGCTCCGCTATTTCTGACAGTTCTCTGACATTCACTCCATACAGCGGTTGAAACATTGTATCTATTTGTTTCCATAAATGGAAACAAATAGATACAATGTTTCAACCGCTGTATCTATCTGCAGAGCTCCGCTAAGTGTATCTGCAGAGCTCCGCTATTTCTGACAGTTCTCTGACATTCACTCCATACAGCGGTTGAAACATTGTATCTATTTGTTTCCATAAATGGAAACAAATAGATACAATGTTTCAACCGCTGTATGGAGTGAATGTCAGAGAACTGTCAGAAATAGCGGAGCTCTGCAGATACACTTAGCGGAGCTCTGCAGATACACTTTTTGCCGGCTTGGAATTCTTCTTATTTTCATCCTACTTCTTCTTCTTCTTCTTCTTCATCCTCATCCTCATCCTCAGAAGAAGAAGAAGAGGATGAGGATGAAGAAGAAGAAGAGGAAGTAGGATGAAAATAAGAAGAATTCCAAGCCGGCAAAAAGTGTATCTGCAGAGCTCCGCTAAGTGTATCTGCAGAGCTCCGCTATTTCTGACAGTTCTCTGACATTCACTCCATACAGCGGTTGAAACATTGTATCTATTTGTTTCCATTTATGGAAACAAATAGATACAATGTTTCAACCGCTGTATGGAGTGAATGTCAGAGAACTGTCAGAAATAGCGGAGCTCTGCAGATACACTTAGCGGAGCTCTGCAGATAGATACAGCGGTTGAAACATTGTATCTATTTGTTTCCATTTATGGAAACAAATAGATACAATGTTTCAACCGCTGTATGGAGTGAATGTCAGAGAACTGTCAGAAATAGCGGAGCTCTGCAGATACACTTAGCGGAGCTCTGCAGATACACTTTTTGCCGGCTTGGAATTCTTCTTATTTTCATCCTACTTCTTCTTCTTCTTCTTCATCCTCATCCTCAGAAGAAGAAGAAGAGGATGAGGATGAGGATGAAGAAGAAGAAGAAGAAGAAGAAGTAGGATGAAAATAAGAAGAATTCCAAGCCGGCAAAAAGTGTATCTGCAGAGCTCCGCTAAGTGTATCTGCAGAGCTCCGCTATTTCTGACAGTTCTCTGACATTCACTCCATACAGCGGTTGAAACATTGTATCTATTTGTTTCCATTTATGGAAAGAAGAATGAAAAGAAGAAGAATGAAAAGAAGAAGAAGAAGAATGAAAAGAAGAAGAAGAAGAATGAAAAGAGAAGAAGAAGAATGAAAAGAAGAAGGAGAAGAATGAAAAGAAGAATGAGAAGAATGAAAAGAAGAAGAAGAAGAATGAAAAGAAGAATGAAAAGAAGAAGAATGAAAAGAAGAAGAAGAAGAATGAAAAGAAGAATGAAAAGAAGAAGAAGAATGAAAAGAAGAAGAAGAAGAATGAAAAGAAGAATGAAAAGAAGAATGAAAAGATTCTTCTTCTTCTTCTTTTCATTCTTCTTTTCATTCTTCTTCTTCTTTTCATTCTTCTTCTTCTTCTTTTCATTCTTCTTTTCATTCTTCTTTTCATTCTTCTCATTCTTCTTCTCATTCTTCTTTTCATTCTTCTTCTCATTCTTCTTTTCATTCTTCTTCTTCTTTTCATTCTTCTTTTCATTCTTCTCATTCTTCTTTTCATTCTTCTTCTCATTCTTCTTTTCATTCTTCTTCTTCTTTTCATTCTTCTTTTCATTCTTCTTCTTCTTCTTTTCATTCTTCTTCTTCTTCTTTTCATTCTTCTTTTCATTCTTCTCATTCTTCTTCTCATTCTTCTTTTCATTCTTCTTCTCATTCTTCTTTTCATTCTTCTTCTTCTTTTCATTCTTCTTTTCATTCTTCTTCTCATTCTTCTTTTCATGAAGAAGAAAAGAAGAATGAGAAGAATGAAAAGAAGAATGAAAAGAAGAAGAAGAATGAAAAGAAGAATGAAAAGAAGAATGAGAAGAATGAAAAGAAGAATGAAAAGAAGAAGTATTCCAGTACAGCAAAAAGTGTATCTGCAGAGAGCTCCGCTATTTCTGACAGTTCTCTGACAGTTCCTTCACATTTACAGCGGTTGAAACATTGTATCTATTTCCGAATAAAAACATCTGTATCCTAAATGGAAACAAATAGATACAATGTTTCAACCGCTGTACATGTGAAGGAACTGTCAGAGAACTGTCAGAGCTCTCTGCAGGGACACTTTTGCCGGCTGATCGGGAAAAATCCGATTCGCGCACCCGAAGTATGCTAATATTCGGATTCGCCACGAATCGAATTTTTCCTGAAATTCGAAACGAATTCCACTTCGCCTGGTTCGATTCGCTCATCTCTAATAATCACATTTGATGATCCAGTATGAGTATTTGGTTTACATCGCCACTGCTTTTTTTGATTTTATTTATGTTAATGGCTGGTATCACAGTTACACAAATGGCTGCTTAGTATTTGATTAGTGGTGACTTAGCATGCATTTATTTTGATTTTAGAATAAAAAACAAACTAATATAACATGTCCACATACTGTACATTTTCCTATACCCACAGTTGATACAGAGGAAACCAAGAAACCCTATAAATCATGATTCAATTTGTTCCAATGGGGGTAAAAAATAATTCCTTCCTGATCCTTCAAGGAGGCAATCAGATATTCCCTGTATCAACTACAGTATGTTTTAAATTATTTTTAATTATGTGCATTTGCAAAGACAAGTAACTTTTTTTAAGTAGCAGCAATAGAAGAGAGCAGCAACAGTAGCAGACAGCATATAGCTAAAATCTATCAGTGGGTATACTTAAAAAAAAATAAAGCTAAAGTCATTAACTTCATACCAACTGGTAAACTGTAGCAAACGTTTAGAATATTTATTGAAGAAACAAAGTAAGTATCATACTCACAATAGACATAAAAACAGAGGCATGTCAAACTGAACAAGATGTATGATCCAAACAACATCTGAGTCCATAAGATGGAACCCTGGATGACCAACTGGCTAATGCGTTTCGAGGCCACAAAATGCATTAGCAAGATGGTCATCCAGGGTTCCATCTTATGTTGTTTGGATCATACATCTTGTTCAGTTTGACATGTCTGTGTTTTTATGTCTATTGTGAGTATGATACTTACTTTGTTTCTTCAATAAATATTTTAAACAATAATGCATTAGGTCGGTGCGCCCTTTTTCTGTTTCTCCATTTGCATCCAGTGTATTTGGACCACCCGGTCTGTTGAGGGACAGAACAGAACATCCCTATTGGGTCTACTGAGTCTTTTCCTAGAGCAGGAGAAAAGTGTTTGTTGTGTTGTTAAACTGTAACAAAACAGGTTTTAGCATATCATAGTATAGCATGTGAGCTTCTTTTCAATACCACAGTGTGTGGATGTGTATAAAAATGTCAACACAGAGTGCACCAAAACAACTCAAAACTACCAACATAAGTTCCAGGGAAGAGGCATATTCAGACATAAAAAATAACAGTTCCATGTGTCAGAAACAACACTCAGGAATAAAATCTCTCCAAATATTATCAATCCACCACCTAAGACTATGCTATTTTCTAACTTAAAGGGTTTTTATCCATGTAAAAAATGCATAATATGTAAACAAAGCAGGAAATTAGAGAAAAAAGTAGAATCATTTACATCATTCAAGACAGGGAAGAAATATGACATCACAACATTTTTAACATGTATCAGTCGGTATGCAGTATACCTTTTAGAGTGCCTGTGTCACAAGCAATACATTGGTCGCACTACGAGAAGACTTCGGGATTGTTTCAGGGAACACCTTAATAATATTAAAAAAGGTTTCAAAGAACACTCACTCTCAAAGCATTTTAGATATCACAACAGGGATCCATCAACTCTGAAGTTCACTGGCATAGACATAGTTCAGAGTCACTGGCGAGGCACAAATAAAAGTAGACTGGTCTCACAAATGGAGACCAGGTGGATTTATGAAATGATAACTTTGACCCCTGCTGGCCACAATGTTGAAGTTGATATCAATTGCTTCATAGATAATAGTTAAATCTTTACTTGATTTCCATGGTTCCTTGATACATATATTGCATCTACAGACCGATCTTACCTTGACCCTTTTATATCAGTTTTTAGCATTTTATTGGTTTATTGTTATCCTGGTCTTTTATTGTCATCCTAGTCTATAATAGTTTTTCGCTATTATTCTTGCATATTGACTTTGGATTATTCCTGTTGGTGGATTTGCTTATTCCATTTATCTATTTTTGGCTTTTAGATTGGTTTATAATTTTATATACATTGTGATTTATTACGTATTTATATCTTGGCCCAGATTCTGGCTTCTACCATGTTCATATATCTTATCTTTTATGATTTTATATGACATTATAGGATTCTATACCTGCATGCACTGAGCAGCTCACAGTTTTAAATTTTACATTTTATAAGTTTACCGTATAAACTGGGCTAGATAGGGGAAGAAGCACTCTGGTGGGAAACCAGATATGTCACCTACTGGATTGTCTAATCTTTTAAAGGGACAGGCACCGGATCCCCTGCTCAGGGATAACTCTGACAGCTGGGTAGAAGAAGAGGAGTCTATCTAGGATCTGAGGTGGTACACTAGGAGATGCTGGCTAGCTCTCCAACAGACTGTGTTGCAGTGGTGGCTTGTAAATAGTTCCCGGAAGTTGTCCTCAGTTCATCGGTTCCATTGCACATCCTGTACACCCCTAACCCTATCCCAGTTCAAATCCCCCTAATAAAATAATAAAAACAAAGCTCACAGACTGATCTCTGACTCCTGGATGCAAGTCTGCATGAAAATGCATGTTGCCTGGCTGTGAAGGGCTATAGAGGGACCCAAAATCTTTGCAACTCCTAAGGGGGTAGTGCTACATGTGGTGAAGATGGTTTGCTGAAGTTAAAACCAAGCATCAGAATAGGGAAGGGGATTTTAGTGACTTTGAACATGGCATGGTTGTTGGTGCTAGATGGGCTGATCTACTGGTATTTTCACGTACAACCATCTCTAGGGTTTACATATAATGGTCAGAAAGAGAAAGAATATCCAGTGAGCTGTAGTTGTGTGGACAAAAATGCCTTGTTGATGTCAGAGGTCATAGGAGAATGGGCAGACTGGTTCGAGAAGATAGAAAGGCAACAGTAACTCAAATATCCACTTGTTACAACCAAGGTATGCAGAATACCATATGTGAACACACAACACATCAAACCTTGAAGCAGATGAGCTACAGCAAGAGAAGGCAACACAGGGTGCCACTCCTGTCAACTAAGAACAGGCAACGGAGGCCATAGTTCACACAGGCTTACCAAAATTGGACAAATGGAGAAATGTTACCTAGTCTGATGAGTCTCGATTATAGCTGTGACATTCAGATGGCAGGGTCAGAAGTTGGCATAAACAACATGAAAGCATGGATCCATCGTGCCTTGTATCAATGGTTCAGGCTGGTGGTGTAATGATGTGGGGGAAATTTTCTTGGCACACTTTGGGACCCTTAGTGCCAACTGACCATCGTTTAAATGCCGCGGCCTACCTGAGTATTGTTGCTTACCATGTCCATCCCTGTATGACTACTGTGTACCCATCTTTTGATGGCTACTTCCAGCAGGATAATGCACCATGTCACACAGCTCAAATCATCTCAAACTGGTTTCTTGTACATGACATTATGTCACTCTACTCCTATAGCCTCCACAGTCAGCAGACCTCAATCCAATACAGCACCTTTGGGATGTGGTGAAATGGGAGATTCACATCATGGATGTGCAGACGATAAATCTGCAGTAATTGCATGATGCTATCATGTCACTGTGGACCAAAATCTCTGAGGAATGTTTCCAACGCCTTGTCAAATCTATTCCATGAAGAATTAAGGCAGTTCTGAAGGCAAAAGGGGGTCCAACCCAGTACTATCAAGGTTTACCTAGTAAAGTGGTCAGTGTCTGTATATATACCATAGTTTGTGGACTCTATAACTTTCCTACAGACTAAATAATATACACTGATATGGGTTATTTACACAAACAAATGTAGTAGAATACATGTTTACTTAAATTTTTACTGTACTTTGGCCTGTTACTGCTGGTGGAATAGCACATTATAAGAAATATTTATGATGCTGGTAATGCTTTAAGCCCCGGTTCACATATATGCTGCTGTGTGGGCCGCGTTTTGCGCGGACATGAGAGCCCATTTATTTGAATGGACTCTTATGCCCAGTGACACGCAGGGAAGAGGTCCCTGCGCTTCTTCCAAAAACTCAGCTCGCATGGGAACCTCGGTTCCCGGTACGGTTGCAATTTCCAGTGTGGGCGGCATGCCATTAGAACTAATGGCACCCGCATTTCTCTGTGCGAGTGGTGCGGCTGCACGGATTTTTGTGCGAATCCGCAGCAGCAGCACCCACACAGATGTGAACCTAGCCTAATTCCTTGAGTGGACAGGTTTTGCATTTTCCAGTTTCTAGCTTTAGAGGGAGCATTTATTCTGTTTGGCTTTTTATAGCATTATTGTTACATTACAACAACAGGTTAATGTGTACATAAAGTATATATGGTACAAGGGACATCATGAGGAATCCACTGCTCCTAATTAAGTTGATTGTATGAGACCTAATAAACCTATCATAACTGTGACCCCCCCCTCCCCCTGCCTATTCTTACTCCCCCCCCACCCGACTCCTCCCTTCCCCTTCCTCATCTGCCCCCTCTCTTCCCCATAACCTTCTACCCCTGCCTTTCTCTTAATGTGCCCGCAGCTTTACTACACTCTGCTATGGCTCTAGGATACGTCCTATCCCAAATACGTTTTTGCTACTTACCTCAGACACCAGTCTCCCAGCACTCTTGAGCCTTTTGGAACATCGGTGTTGCAATGTGCTAAAAGTTATCTTCATGTCCCCCAGGACATCTGTTGACTTGTCCTAGCAAGCTAATCTTCTCATGTCCTAACCCTCCCCTTTCTCTAAACGACTACTATGTTGAAATGTTGTAAAGTTGATATCTTCTTTATGTTTGGTTTGTTAACATACTTATGAATGCCTTCCCTGAGGATTGTCCTCATGTTATTTACTGACTACAATGTGTTATCTGTCCTTGCATGGTTGTCTCCATGCTTCATTTCAGCTATGTAATATATATATATATATATATATATATATATATGTTACAAATATATAATTGCTGCTCTACTGTTTGCACTCTTGTGCAGGCCATAGAAAACCGGCTGAAAATTCGTCCAAAAAAATAATCGGTTGATTTTCGGATCATTAGTGGCTGAATTGGTCGGCCGGTTTTCTTGATTTTGACACATTTTTTTTATTTCCAAAAATACTTTATTAATATAAGAGGAAATAAGGAAGCACATAGAGCATATACAGCTATAAATCATAAATCACATTCAGTACATAGACATGACATGTTGCCTCCCGTGTCGCAGACGGGACATATGGTAAACTGTACTACAAGTTGAAATGGGGTAGAAGGTTACATCAAATATACAATGCAAACCAGAGGACACACAGAGGAAAGTGGATAAATCAATGTTGGTGCATGTTGTTTCGTCTTGAATATCAGCAATTTTTAGTGATGAAGTGACATGGAGATTAGGGTAGAGAAAGCAGTGGATGATATGAGGGTCATGGTTTACATATTTATAACTTGATTGTATGATATAGTTGAAGTTAGTCATATCTGTGTGACGGTAAATGCTCTATTTGGTTGGGAGAGAATGAATGATAAGGATATATGACAGGTGTGAAAAAAAAAAAAGGGGAGATCAGAACGAAGAACAATAAGGAAGAGAAATGTCTGATGAGATGGTGGGTGGAATACAGGGGAAGGGAGGTGGGGGGGGAGTAGGGGGTTAAGTAACTGTAGAGTGTATAGGTAATAAAAATCTAAAATGGATCACATCCCTATGTATTAGCCAAGCCAGAAAAGTAGTAATAAATCATAAAATATGATACGTGCAAGATCGGTCAGTGGGGAAACACGTGGATCAAAACCCCCTTAAGGTATGTCATGATGTAGATCTACAGCCCATCCTTATGTGCAATAAAGGTATCTTGGATGATTAGGGTAATCCCCAAAACAGCATTGTACGAGGACATTCAATCAGGAGATAAAGATTGATCATGTCCTAACAGATGATAGGTAGAGGTGGATTTGAAATGACTCCAGCATGTCCATGTTTTCCTAAATCTCTCGGGATGTTCTTTAGCTACAGAAATCAGTTCCTCAATTTCCTCAGTTTTGTCAATCCTAGCAAACCATTCTCGTATAGTGGGAACATGTGTTGAGCGCCAGTGGACTGGGATACATTGTTTTGCAGCATTTACCATGTGCATGGCGAGTGATTTGCAGTATGTCCGAAATGGAAGTGCAGTGTGGTGAAGCAAAAATTGTGCAGGAGAAAGGTCAAGGGCATACTTGTGCAATTGTAGATTGAACTTTCCCCCAGAAGGGTTGCAACAATGGGCATTCCCACCAAATGTGCAGGAGTGTACCCGTCGTTTGATGGCATCTCCAACACAAATCAGAAATGTTGGAGTCGAAGCGGTGAAGCAGGGATGGAACTCTATACCATCTAGAGTATACTTTAAAGTTATTTTCTTGTGTGGAGACACATATAGACCCTTTGTGTATGTGTTCATATATGTGGTCCCAGTCTTCAGGCAGTAGTTGGAGTTGTAAGTCAGCGCTCCAGGCCTTGCATGCTTTCCTAGTTGAGACTGGTGTGTTCGAGACATGTATAAAGCAGGGATATAACATGTCTCTGGGGAGAGTCTGTTGAGCAAAGTTTTTCAAAGGGGGTAAGATGTCTAGTATATTCTTTTAGATGGGGTGAGCTGTGGATAAAGTGGTGGAGTGTCTATACATCCAGGGTGTTAGGGTCAAGGTAGGCCATTTATTCAGAAGGCAGTCTCTGAATAAAAGCAATCCATCTTGTAAACTCACGCCACCTGTGAGGCCAGATCCCGCAAGAAAGGCATGCGACATAGCTGGGGGGAAGTCTGGGTTCAATCTGACAGGAGTGAGTAGACCAGGGGTGGATGAGAATGCTGTATTCTTGCTAATCTGATGGTAACATGACAAAGTAGGGCCTATGAGAATGTGTTCCTTGAGCTCAGATGGGATGTGAGATTTTAGCAGTCAAGGGGAGATGGCGAGTCTCTGAAAAAGCAGCTTCCAATTCAACCCAGGCCTTGCGAGCATGGTTCGTGGACCAATCTACTACTACTACTACTGCATTTGACAAGCTTTGTAATAACGGAAGATGTCAGGTAACCCTATACCTCCACACGTTTTGGGCATGGTTAGTTGGTTAAAACCAATTCTAGGACGTTTATTACTCCATAGAAATGAGGTTCATAATGTTTTGTAGGACTTGAAGAAGGAGTTGGGCAATTTGATTGGAATTGTTTGTAGTAGGTACAAAAGTCTTGGAAGCACATTCATCTTGATGATAGCTGCTCTGTCAAACCAAGAGAAAAACGGTTTATCCCATGTTTGCAGATCTTTGGTAATGTTACGCAGGATGGGTAGAACGTTTTTGGCGTAGAGCTCTGCGAGATGGGTTGGCAATTGGATTCCTAAATAGGTGATAGCATCTGATCGCCACATGAAGGGGAAATTAAATTTCGCTTGTCTAACCGCATCCTGGGTTAGGGAAATATTGAGTGCTTGGGATTTATTGAAGTTTATTTTAAAATTGGCCAGATACTGAAACAGTTTGAAATCTTGTAATAGGTTAGGCAGTGTAACATGTGGATGTGTCAAGAAGAGTAAGATGTCATCAGCGAAGGCTGCTATTTTGTGAGTTTTGCCATTTATAGAAATCCCTTTAATATTGTCATTCCATTTAATGCACTGCAAGAAGGGTTCCAACGTAATAATGAATAGGAGGGGGGATAATGGGCAACCCTGTCTGGTCCCATTGGTTATGGAAAAGGCTTCTGAAAGGAGGCCATTGACTCTCACTTTAGCAGTCGGTACGGTGTATAGCAACATGATAAAGTTCAAAAGATGGAGCGGGAGCCCAATGCCAACCAGAACTGCTTCCATGTAGTCCCATGCCAATCTGTCGAAGGCCTTTTCCGCGTCTAAGGAAAGGAAGAAGCCGGATTGTTTCTTCTGTGTTAACCAATGGTGTATGTTGATTGCCCTGATCGTATTGTCTCTAGCCTCTCTACCTGGTACGAACCCCACCTGGTCCATTGAGATAATAGAATCTATGATATGCAGTAAGCGATTGGCCAATATCTTGGCAAAAATCTTTAGATCGACGTTCAGTAATGATATCGGGCGATAATTTGCTGGTAATGTCTGGTCTTTATTTTCTTTAGGTATTACCGTGATATGGGCTTCAGAAAGATGGCGCATGGACTGTCCTGGGGTATCTAGCAAGTTGAAAGCTTTTAGGAATGGGTGTGCTAGAACGTCAATGAAAGATTTCTAATATGTGGTTATGAGTCCATCTGGTCCCAGGGTTTTAATTGTGCAATGGCCTGTTGCAATTCTGGCAGCGTCAAAACACCATCTAAATCATTTGCTTGTGACTGGGAAATGGGTTTAGGGAGGTATTGAGCAAGAAAAGACTGGATAATGACCTTACCTGGTCTATCGTACCCTGTTGGTTTTGGAGGTAAGGGTAGGTTATACAGGGATGTATAATATTTTTCGAATTCAGCTGCGATAGCCTCGGAGGTGGTAAGTGAGTGACCTTGTTTAGAATGAAGTTGAGAGATGGTATGAGACGCTATTCTAGCTTGCAAGGCCCGGGCTATAAACCTGCCGCTCTTATTTCCATGTTCGTAAAAAAGTTTTTGAGTTAGAATGTAATTATGCTTTGTTTTCTTTTCCACTATGTCTCGGAGTTGTTTGCAGGCTTGGCCAAGTTCGTACGCAGAATTTACAGTCTTAGAGCGTTTATGTGAGCATTCCAGTGTACGTACTTTTTGGAGTATGGAGGTAAAAGACGCTTGCGCCATACGTTTCCGAGAGGCAGATATGGAAAGCAAGAGTCCACGAATCACACATTTGTGTGCTTCCCATTGAGTGAGGGGAGTTGTTTCAGGTGACGAGTTTTCCCTAAAGTATTAGGTTAGGGATTTGCGTAATTGAGTGATAACGGACGAGTCTGTCAGGAGAAAGGGATCTAATCTCCATGTTTTAGATGCAGGAGGGGCATCTGGAAGTTGTAAAGTCATCATGATTGGGTGGTGGTCAGAAAGAATCATTGGTTCGATGGTGACTGACTTCAATGTGTGTAAGTCCCTTTGCGACAGAAAGAGGTAGTCAATTCTGCAATGACGTTGGTGCGGTGCTGAGAAAAAAGTGTAATCTTTATCAGAGGGATGTAGGGTACGCCAAGTATCATGTATGAGAAGATTGTTCAATTCAATTTTAATCTGTTTAAGTGCTTGGTAGGGTTTCGATGAGAAGCCTGTCGATGTATCTACTAAAGGATTCAGTGCCACATTAAAATCACCTCCAAGAATCAAGAGACCCATTTGGAATGCTGCTAGAGTTTTGGAGATTTTACGAAAAAAACTTACTTGTGCTGTATTGGGGCTATAGATGTTCGCTAAAGTGAGCGGTTTGTTGTGTAGGGTGCCTTTAAGGAAGAGGAATCTACCCTCTGGATCCTCAAGGGAATTATGAGCGGGAGTCTTTTGGAGATCAAAATGGATACCCCTTTTGCTTTTACCTCTGTATTTACTGAATTATATGCTGTTGGATAGTTGGCGTTGGCAAACCTAGAGATATGATCAGCACGAAAATGAGTTTCTTGAATGAGAAGCACATCTGCTCGTAGACTTTTCATGTAAGTCAGGAGTTCTGAACGTTTCTCCGGTATATTTAGGCCTCTTGCGTTAAGAGATGCCACAGTGACTGTACGATGGGTATGTACAGATATGCGTTTAGTGGACATTTTATAAAAATAAATTTTTTTTTTAAAAAAGGTGGTGGGGGGGTTGGTTGGGGGAAAGATGGAGGTAGAGGAAAGAAATAGAGATGAAAGAGAGAAAGAAAAAGAGTTCAAGAAATCAGATCACAGTAGAGGTGAGAAGCATTAGGCATTCACACTCAAAAACAGACAGAAGTGATAACGTGCAATCCCAAAACTTCTCTAGAGAAATAAACTCCGGGGACTGAGTAGTCCAGCTACTCTGTCCTATAAAATTAGTCCTATACGTTGATATGGTGCTTGGTGTATTGTGTATGGGTGTATAGTAAAGATCGGGTTTGTGTCAGACCCAGAGGTGGCCTCCGTGAGTTGCCTCAGGGCAAACCCAATAAAGACGTCAAGGGCCCACCAGGTATCGTGTAAATGAAAAGAGTGTGTAAGATATAGTCCAATAAAAGAAAGCCATGACACAAGGAAATCGGTGGATAATAGTTGTGAAGGAGAGAGGTTCAAGTGGTAGCATGGGGATAAACGTAGGCAATAATACACATAAAAGTGTGTTAGTTGTAATACGGTGAACCGTTGTGCGTGGGATTCAAGATGGTTACTCGTGGGTGTAAAGGGAATCTGGTCCGAGGGCCGTTGCTAATATGTTTAGTCACGTGTAATACTATCTTAGAAGGGCATTCAGGTGCGACTATGTCACAGGATGTGGTGCAGTTATACAGTTACAATACTATAGTATCCCACAGTAAGCAGTAAATAATAGTAGTGATTTGTCCAATCTGTGATTGGTCAGACGTCATGTAGTGCGATCCAAGAAGACAACATGATAAGGTCTCTTATAATATGTCAATGTAGACTAAGAAAAAATTAGTTGTACAAGAAACCATAAAAATAGCAAATATATGACATGAGAACAATCAAAAATGTAGGCCAAGGGTCAACCCTCAGGTTGAACTGTGGCTCTATAGTCCTAATATAAGAGAAATAGTGATCTCAACTCCCATAGTCATCCCATATGAAAGTCAAAATCCAGATACATGTGGGTATGAGAGACCACTGAGGAAGTGTCATGTGGTTGTGGCCGGCCGAGAGCGTGGTCCAACATAATACAAATACACGTAGTTAAAAACTAACACAGCTTTAAAGCGCACTGGTAGTGTGCGTAACGTTTCAGTAAAATCCTCTTCAGTATACATGATGTTGCATCTTGTCTAAAGGCAGTTAAGAGGCTAGTGTTGGAGAACGAGCTGAAACCTAGATTGATAGGGTAATCATACCCAAAATTGAGAAGGATGTGAAGACAGTCAAGCTGTAAGAAAAGGGGGAGGTGAAATGGAATAGATACTGGAGGGAAGTGGGAAGTGCATCACTGCATTACCCACGCTATCTCACTTATGAATGCAGAAATCTGAATGCATGTGTGTGCGCAGGGGGGAACATTATAGTCAAGAAAAAGGTCCTATGAGCTCATAGGTAATTAAAACTTTTATGGATAAACATAATGGGCGAGGTATGTGCTTAGGCAAGGCATAAATCTGTAACAGCAGTATCACAGAATCGTAGCGTCACATATGAACTCACAGATATAAGGCGCATTCCGGAACAGCTCATGGATCATCAAACGTATCTGGCGGGCAACTCAGGAAGGCTTCAGTATACCAAAATTATTATTATTATTACATCGAGTTTATATAGCGCCAAAGGGTTTGCTCAGCGCTGTACAATAGAGGGGGGGGGACAAAACATGAAACAGTACAGCAACAACAAACAGCACACGAGGGGTTAGAGGGCCCTACTCTTTCAAGCTTACAATCTAGGAGGGAGGGGGTAGTGGTACAGGAGGAAGTGGCTGTGGGGGATGGAGTGGTAGGAGGAATGAAGGAGGATGGCTGTTAGGTAAAGGTGGGGTAGGCTTCCCTGAAGAAGTGGGTTTTCAGGGAGCACCTGAAGGTGAGGAGGGAAGGCGACAATCTGATGGATTGGGGTAGTGAGTTCCAGAGGATGGGGGAGGACCTGGAGAAGTCTTTCAGTCGTGCGTGGGAGGAGGAGACCAGGGAGCAAGACAGAAGGAGGTCCTGTGAGGAGCGAAGGGTACGGGTAGGGTGGTACTTGGGAATCAGGTTGGTGAGGTAGTTAGGGGCAGTGTTGTGAATGGCTTTGTAGGTCAGAGTTAGCAGTTTGAATTTGATGCGTTTGGCAACTGGGAGCCAGTGGAGGTATAGGCAGAGGGGGGTGGCAGAGGTGGAGCGGTTGGTGAGGTGGATGAGTCTAGCCGCTGAGTTCAGGATGGTCTGAAGCGGGGAGAGCCTGCGCTGGGGCAGGCCGGTGAGAAGGGAGTTGCAGTAGTCAAGGCGCGAGACAATCAGGGAGTGCACGAGTAGCTTAGTGGTGTCTGGGGTAAGGAAGGAGCGTATCTTGGCGATGTTGCGGAGGTGGAGCCTGCATGTGATTGTACAGTTGTGGCCAAAATTATTCAACCCCCAATGCTGTAAAGGGGTTTAGGGACTATAGTGTACATTTGGAATTGTATTCAGAATCAAATCCTACAAGGACGTTGTAACTACCCAAATGCAACTAAAATGACATCAATTGTTTATGTAATACAGTAGTAAATGGTTCTTATGTGGTTTCTTCATTGCCACAATTATTCAACCCCTTAAAGACTACCACTCTGAAGAACAGAGGTTCATACAGGTGCTTTCCATCAGGTATTGAAAACACCTGTGGATGTCACCGAGCAGCAATCAAGCATAATAAGCACCAATTAGGCAGCTTTAAAATGACTGTGATACTCAGCTCCTTCTAGACATTTACTGGTGTGGTTACAAACATGGTGAAGGCAAGAGAATGGTCCAGGAAGACAAGAGAAGAGGTGATTTCTCTTCACAGGAAGGGCAATGGCTATAAGAAGATTGCAAAGATGTTAAACATACCAAGAGACACCTTAGGAAGCATCATTCGCAAATTCAAGGCAAAGGGCACTGTTGAAACGCTACCTGGTCGTGGCAGAAAGAAGATGCTGACTTCGACTGCTGTGCGCTACCTGAAGCGTAGAGTGGAGAGAAGTCCCCGTGTGACTGCTGAGGAACTGAGAAAAGATTTGTCAGATGTGGGTACAGAAGTTTCAGCCCAGACAATAAGACGCACACTGCGTAATGAAGGCCTCCGTGCCAGAACTCCCAGGCGTACCCCCTTGCTGTCTCCAAAGAATAAGAAGAGTCGACTGCAGTATGCCAAAAGCCATGTGGACAAACCACAAAAGTTGTGGGATAGTGTTCTGTGGACTGATGAAACAAAATTAGAACTGTTTGGGCCCATGGATCAACGCTATGTTTGGAGGAGGAAGAACAAGGCCTATGATGAAAAGAACACCTTGCCTACTGTGAAGCATGGTGGAGGGTCAATCATGCTTTGGGGCTGTTTTGCTTCTGCAGGTACAGGGAAGCTTCAGCGTGTGCAAGGTACCATGAATTCTCTTCAGTACCAGGAGATATTGGATGGAAACGTGATGCAGTCCGTCACACACCTGAGGCTTGGGAGACGTTGGACCTTTCAACAGGACAATGATCCCAAGCATACCTCCAAGTCCACTAGAGCATGGTTGCAGAGGAAAGGCTGGAACATTTTGGAGTGGCCATCGCAGTCACCAGACTTAAATCCGATTGAGAACCTCTGGTGGGACTTAAAGAAAGCAGTTGCAGTGCGCAAGCCTAAGAATGTGACTGAACTGGAGGCCTTTGCCCATGAAGAATGGGCGAAGATACCCGTAGATCGCTGCAAGACACTTGTGTCAAGCTATGCTTCACGTTTAAAAGCTGTTATAACTGTAAAAGGATGCTGTACTAAGTACTAAGATTGAATGTCACTTGGGGGTTGAATAAAACTGATAATGCTGTGAGCACAGAAAAGACATTTGTGGTTATTTCATTATAACTGTTATGTTATATTTGTCTGACCTACAAGTGCCTCTTTAATGTAAATGTAAGCAAGATGACTGAATGATCAAAAGCAATGTCAAACTGGCCAAAACACTCAATTTCAGTGGGGGTTGAATAATTTTGGCCACAACTGTAAGTGATTTGACATGAGGTTGGAAGGAAAGGTTTGAGTCCAAAGTGACGCCAAGGACTTTGGCTTGCTGGGCGGGATTGATGGTGGTGTTGTTGGTAGTGATGGATAGGATGGGGGGGGGAATAAGGTAAACATAAGATCACAATCACATGACATGTCCTATCCGGGGAAACCAAATGCAAAGTAAACTTCAATGACTCAGACATAGGACAAGGGAGAAAAGCAATCTGTAGCACTGGATCTCAAAATCGCAACATGCTCTGGTCTCGACCGAGGCCGCCAGCACGGTGCGATAGGTCATCACTGACTGATCCTACATACTTCAAAGTCGGCAAGAGTATTGACTACAGCCCCGTGGACACCGTTACCATGCAGCCTGCAGAAGGCAAGAGCCAACATAATCTCAGCGTCCACAAACAAAATCGGTGTACACATATAATGAGCAGATATTGTACATGAGAGTGAGGAAAGTCTAGTGTAACACACATACCCTGGCGCCTTGTCTCAAGGTGGTTTGAATTTCCTTCGAAGGTGAAATTGGACCAGGATTTGGAGATGAAGCATTGGAAATAGTAGCTCAGATGGGAGAATAGCCAATAAATGGATAAGCGGTAATGCACTGATGTGGGGAGGGGGGGGGATGGAAAAAGTGTCATTCATGATGTGCCTTATGGTGTGCTGGAGAGGCTGGAGGAATGTCCCCAATATTTAGCCGTGGGCTTGCAGGAGAGGACGAGGTGCGGTGGGATAGTCTGCGTTGCCTTGTTCCTACATGATGTCCAGCAGAATGGGCCTCGATTAGTTCCTCTTCTTCATGGGAAGTGAGATGGGATTCGCCTGACCAATTGGGTATGACCACTTTTGGAATGACAAGGGCCTCACAGAATGGTGCTACATCCTCCGGGAATCTCAGGAGAGCTGATACCCCATGTGTGTTGCTGAGAGGCGTAAGTCCTTTCTGCGTTGCAAGGTAAGATGGGATAGATCTTGAAAAAATTTAACGTCTGCTCCATTGTAGAGCACACGATTGCGATCCCTTGCTCTACGCAGTATTTCTTCTTTAAGACGGAAATCAACTAGGCAACAAATTATGTCTCTCGGGGGTCAGTCTCTCTACCTCTCAGGCGCAGCGCCCTATGGAGGCGTTCAAATTCAATAAGAGACTCTTGCGGTCTTTCTATCAGATCATTAAAAATGGTTAAGAGCATTTGGATGAGTTGTCCAGAATCAATTGTTTCAGGGACACCGCAAACCCTTAAATTATGATGCCGCCCCCTGTTGTCCAGGTCTTCGATGTGATGATCAAGCTCTCTTAGGTGCATAGTGTGCATATCTACCAGCGTGCGAATATCATGAATGGCAAGGTCTTGTGTGATGACTTTATCCTCCACCGCTTCAAACCTTTGGGCTACCGCTGTTCTGGGAAGGGGGTCTCTGGTCCACAGGAACCCCCTCCCACCTCAAACCGCACTCACCCGGCTCCTGTGTGGTGATGAGTTCAGCCGCCGCCGCGGCTCCAGTAGGCCGCACTAGGCTGCAATGGATCGCTGCAGCGGAGGGGGATGATATGCACCCAATTCACCTCCGCTGTGCACCCGCTAGTGCCGCGGTGACCCCGCCTCATGCTTCGGGTCCACAGCCGCCCGGATGAGTTTAGCCACCGTGGCGGCTTTAGCAGGCCGTGCTAGGCCACAATGAATCGCTGCCGCGGAGGGGGGTGATATACACCCGGCTCACCTCCGCTGTGCACCCGCTAGTGCCGTGGCGATTCCTCCTCTTGCTCCGGGTCTGCTGCCGCCTGGATGGCAGCGGATTCTCTATATCTCCGTCGGAGCTCCAGATCATGTCCGGTCTTGTCCGGTTGCCATCTTGGACATGCCCCCACTTGACACATTTTTTTTTAATCGTTCGTGTTGGGGAAAAAAACGGCCGATTTTGCCCATCAGCCGATTTTCACGGCAATGATGGGCAAATCGGACGATCTTTTTCCCGATTAAAAAAATGTGCTTGAGCTGTGACCAAAGAAAAAGAACATCTGTATCTATTTGTATCCATACAAATAGATACAATGTTTGCAACCGCAATACTTATGTCAAATCTATTAGCGGTGTCCCTGCAGAGAGCTCCGCTATGATATTTGACATTTAAAAGTATAAGGGTTGCAACATTGTATCTATTTGTATCCGAATAGAAACATCTGTATCCGAAATGGATACAAATAGATACAATGTTGCAACTTTTTCTTCTTATTATTCACATTCTATTTCTTCTTCTTTTAAATGTCAATTATAGCGGAGCTCTCTACAGGGACACCGCTATTATATTAATTGCCGGCCGTAGACGGGACGAAAATCAGCCAACTTTTTTTACCAATGGTGGTAATGTCGGCTGATTGAACGACCGGTTTTTCGTTTTTCTAAATAAAAAATGGCAGGTTTTCTCCCCGTCTATGGCCCGCATTGTACCATATTTACAATTAGTCCCAATAAACTTTTTGAACAAGTTAATTGTATGAAACTTGTTGGGCAGAGCAGGATTCTTGTGATATCTTTAGGCATGTGAGGCTACACACATCCGGAAAAAGTACGGACATAGGAACCAATTACAAGCTTAATATCTTGATGCTGGGTCACAGCATAGCAGTATGTGAGTGCAATTTAACATTTTAAGCTGTTTTTTTATACAATGAGGTTTATACAATGAATATTTGTAAGCTTTTTCCCCTTCTATGGTGCTTTGGAGTTATATGTGAAAGCCACCTAGGGGTGAAGAATCAGTTCTTGGAGCAGAAATAGGAGGATTTATGTACTGAGGCTGGTTTTGACCATCTCAATAAGCAAGTGGTCAGTATTATCAGGTTAGGATATCACCATGGGGGAATCTCATACTGAAGTGTGACCATCATCTCATCACTTTCCCACCAATGACCACCCATAGCTGGGTCATCATTTGATCTATGTCAGTGCCAGGGATATGGTTAGGATCAAAGTTCATGTTCAAAATCAAATTCAGGATAAAAAAGCAGGGTCAGTGTATTCTAGGCAGAATAAAAACAGCATTTTAAATAAAGTGTCAGTGCCAGTGCCAGTGCCAGTGTAGATACGATATAAATGCAAAATGGGCACTATTGTTTCTGTGCCCTACTATGGGTACAAACAACAAATATACACATATATGGTATCACCGTGATCATAAAAAGTAGGAGAATGATGTAAAAATATTAAATCTGTGCCACGTAGTACTTTACAATCATAATGAACTGAAAATTACACTCACCGGCCTCTTTATTAGGTACACCTGTTCAATTGCTTGGTAACACAAATTGCTAATCAGCCAATCAAATGGCAACAACTCAATGCATTTAGGCATCTAGATATGGTGAAGACATGCACATGTGTGTGGACAAGCTTCACAGCCTATGTGCTCAAGGGCACACCCTTGTTGGAGCCAGATTGCCTATTAGCTGTGACTGAAGATTGATGGTTGGTTTTCAACTACTTACTCTGTCACCTGTGCACCCTATCCTTTTTTATTTGACCTTCAACTGTTCAGCTCGCTTGTCTTTCATGGCTTGTTCCTGTTTACCTGTTGCTGACCTGCTTTGTTTGCCGAACATGGCTTGTATCTGTCTACATTGGCACTATCTACATTGTCTCCATTGGCACTCAGGCTGTGATACAGCGGTGGTTCTCCTCTGCTGGACATGTTGGTATTTTAGATGTTCCCTTGGCAACATAGTCTCTCATTTGGTTCCATTGTTTTCTTGGGTGACCCCAGTGTGAGAATTCTGGGGGTGTTTTCCTGTTCTCCCCACACTCTGTTCATACCCATCCTGGGATGCCTTGAGAAGTTGGTGGTGGACACAGTAATAGGAGAATATTCTGTCTTTTGAAGTTTTGGCAAGTACATTTATTAAAAGGAATTGGATGAATGCTTTTTGGCCCTTCCTTTTCTTCAGCTTACTCCTGAGGAAAGACTAAGTTCTGAAATGCGTTGGTTTTCCCAGTTGAAGTCAATTTGTCTTTCTCTCCTCCCTTGAACAATTCGAAGAGGGAGAGTTTATCTTTACAGCAAGTCAGCATGTTTCTAAGTCACCACCTTTTATATGTTGATTTTAACTGTCTGTACAACATGTTGATCTAATAAAGTTATAACTTTTTGTAATAAAATTAGTTTTTCTATATAGATATGTGTATGCTGCCTGAAAAGTCCCAACACATTTAAGGGGAAAAAAACTTTCTGTCTACATGTTGCTGATGCATATTGTCTCTGGAGCACAGCATGATCCTATCTAAAAGCTGCTAGCCAGGTGTGTTTCCTGACCATGGTTTGTTCTTGTCTACTTGTTGCTGATCCAGTCTTTCTCTTGACTACAGCTTGTTCTTGCCTATCTGTTGCTGATCTAACTTACATTCTAACTACCTGTCCGCTACTTGAACATTGCCCTGCATACCACACCTGTGGCAAGCTCATGTCTACTGGTCTACTGCACCTAGGGAGAATTCTTTGGCCAAGACTTTCTCTCCAAGTCAGGGGCGGACTGACCATTTGAGCACTCGGGCATTGCTTGAGGGCCCAAGGTCAGTAGGGGGCCCCATGAAATGCCCCTGTTACCTTTTTATGGGCTTTTTTGGGTATGCTTTGAGTGTGGGCAAAGACACAGGGGCCCCATGATCCCCTATTGCCTGGGGGCCCCTTGAGTTGTCAGTCCGCCCCTGCTCCAAGTCATCTCTCTGGGCCAGTGTTACCAATATGGGACTGTCTGTACTCATACTACTCTGCACTCTTGTGTTGTCTGCCACCACTCCAGGGGAATTTACACTAAAAGTGCAGGGGAGGCCCCCTTATTACATGGTTTCCAACCAGGTACTGCATGTGTTAAAAATGTGAGTACATCCTTTAAGGACCAGTAAGCTGCAATATACTATATTTTAGTTCTTGGATTTACAGAATGGTCAAGTCATGCAAGAAAATGCACTGTGCTACAGAGTAATCTTATTGAATAATGAGTGCAAGGACAGCAATCCCAGTTCAGGACTGATTTAGCTCTGGTGTGAAATTCTACTAATTAGTAAGAATGCATCAGTAAAGTCAAAAAGAAAACAGTTGGGAAAAAGTTAGTCAAAATACTTATCTTACTCCCAGCTTCTACACACAGCAACTAGATGAGGGTGACATCGCAATCCTTCCAGCAAGATCCTGGGGAGAGCCGAGTCTACCAAATCACACAAGATGATGTACCAGCACAGTGCGGGAACAGATTCTCATGAGATTTGGGGTATTCAGCTTTCAGAAGGGCCTCACCAGAAGGATAGTGATTCCATATCCTGCAATGTGGAAACCATTGTGGAAGTGAGTGTATTGACTAACTTTTTTCTGTTTTGGCATATTTTGGGAAAGGCTTGACTAAGTAAGTGCTTCATAATAAATAGGTTGTTTTGTAATGTAAGGTTCATAATATACAAAGACAAACAACAGTATTGTACAATACCGTTTTGCAGCCAGACAGAAATCACCATTCATTAAGCTGCCCACTCTAGCTTCTCAAAATTAATTCTGCCCGGCTGTCATGTGTAACAGGCATTACGCCACTGTGCTTTGCATTCTGAAATCAAATAATCACATCTGTTCTACAAAGCCATGGTAAGAAAGATGTTCCTGTGTGACACTTCTCTCATTCACAAGATGCTCAGAGTGGTCTAATAACTAGAGGAGGCAGGCAGTTTTGTTATGTACAGCCACATAATGAAGAGTCTGTATAAATAGATTGACGGTGTCAAGAGCAGCCAATAGATCAAGTGGCATAGCTATAGAGAAATGACCTTTAGATTCAGCAATGTGAAGATTATTTGCTACATTGCAGAGGATTTTCTTCAGAGTGAGAAGAACTAATTTTAGCTTGTGATGGCTCAGAATGTTATAATTCATTTCATTTAAAAATAGCTTATAAGAGCAGCTTACTACAATTAGATTACTTTTTCATTTTATTCAATATATATGTTTGTACTTTAGTACAAGAACGTTCTTTCTGGATGACTTTTATAACTTTGTTAGAAAAAGTATATCACTTAACCAATTCTTTTAAAGGTGCAAATAAATGTTTGATTTTATTTCCACTGTAAATTAGAAATATGGAACATTTCTCATCAGGGGCGGACTGACCATTTGGGAACTCGGGCAGTGCCAGTTCAGTAGGGGGCCCTATGAGATGCCCCTGGTACCTTTTTCATAGGCTTTTTTGAGTTTGGGCAAGGACACAGGGGCCCCATGATCCCCTATTACCCGGAGGCCCTATGAGTTGTCAGTCCACCCGTTTCTCATATCAAGTATTAGTACATGTACTGTATATATTTTTTTAAATGAGCAGCTTAACTAATAATACTTTTATTCAGCTGTGTATTAGCATTATATTATGATGAACAGATTTTACTAACTGAAAAAGTAAACATTTCAGTAAAATGCAAGGTGAGCTTTCACTGCCCTCACCTTCACAAATTATCTACTATAGTAGGTGTAAAAGGTACCTATAAAGAAAAATAATAGGGTTTATACTTACCTAACACCCTTCTCTTGACCATAGTGCCATGCTGTCACATTCCTTCAGCTTGGTCCTGGAGAGAATTCCATAATTTTCAAGATCCATCTTGAAATGGACTAGAGTGTCTTGTCCTGAGGTTTCACCTGCTTTGAATTCCCAAGGTATCTTCCTAGAGGGTCAAAGAAGTCATGCCCAGTGACGGAGAAGAAAAAGGCTATGTAAGAAAAATTCAAACTTAGTTGCCTTTTACAGCTAGGGTCCACAGGGTCTGCTTTAGGACTCAACTCATTTCAGAACAGGCTTTTCTCACACCCAAGACTGATTTCTATTGTGTTTTTGACAACCGTATGTAGTTTTTTGTAAGCTACTGCATGATCATCAAATAGTGAAATGAAAACTATTAAATATTGTTTAAGGGTGAATATGTATTTTATAATTTATGCTAAAAAATAGCCCACCCACCATCCCCCATAAAGTTATATGCTAAGCAAACTGTAGAACACAGAAAAAAGTTAGGAATTCAAGCCAGAGGCACATTTGCTACTAACTAAATTTAAAGTGGAACTAAACCGTTTTATCCTTTACAGCAGGGGTATCAAACTGTCAGCCCTCCAGCTGTTACAAAACTACAAGTCCAATCATGCCTCCACCTTTGGGAGTCATGCTTGTAACTGTCAATCTTGTAATGCCTCATGGGACTTGTAGTTTGGCAACAATTGGAGGGCTGCCAGTTTGACACCTGTGCTTTACAGCCAAGGAAGCCTCCATCTTGATCTACAGTTACCATAGTGCTGTACATTTGATCAGGTACAGTATGATACTGGCTACTGTGAGGAGGCAGCAGTCTTGGTAAATGTAGGGTTTACTTCCTCATATCATAGCCTTCAGCAAGGATGACATTGAGCAGCACAGCAGTAAAATCAACAAATCTCATTCCCAATCTTCCAAGACAGGCAGAAGCAGAAATGCGTTAGACCGCACACTCCAGACTATTGCTATACAACTAATATACAACAATTAGATTGTAGGCACCCTCACATACCAGGAAGTACACTGTTATTTTATGAGGGAATTTAAGACAAAAGGTACATTTTCACGTTAGTGTTTAGGCATAATTAACATTGTTCCTTATAACAAAACAAAGCTTTACTTTTTGAGTTTAGATCCACTTTAATACCTTAGTAACCCAGGACCATGGACTGCACCCAGGCAAAGAGCTCTCTTATTAAATGCTAAGACCCCCCTATAATTATGCAGAGTGTAATATCAGTATTCAGGATGAAGTGAGACTAACTTTGCTGCAATCAAAGAGCACTCTATAGGCTGTAGAATTCACCTAAACAGTCATATAGCTGCAGAGAGGCTTTAAAGCTGGCCATATATGGATCAAAATTCAACTACCGGTAGTTCAGCAGGGACCGGTTGAATTTAGATTCTTGTATGGGCACTGATTGACTTCTGTTCAAGCAGCCTATTGGAAAATTTCTGCTCGATCAGCGCTGCAGGCTATAGCCTGTAGTGATGGTGAGTGTATTCTGGTGGCAGGGAAGTTTCCCATGCTGTCAGAATACAGAGACACAGTGGGAAAGAATCCCCCATCCATACATTTGAATCTGGTCAGTTTTTTTTTCATTCAACCCCCTGGTTGAACAAAATAACAAAAAACACTGACTATGGGCTTCCTTAGCTAATGTGCAGTATTTAAAGGTTTCAGGTAAAATGAAGAAATAACTGCAAATAAACCATTATCTGTCTTGCTCAGACCATTATGGCATACCTTATTGTCTGGCAGTTGGAAAGCATAATGCCTTATTTTGGTGCTATGGATAATATTCAGTATCATATGTTATGTCCCCTAGTAAAAAAAAAACAACAAAAAAAACGTTGGAACATTTAAGTAAGTGCAGGCTTCAGATGCAGCAGGCTCAATAAAAAGGTCACATTTAGCCACAACTTTTACATTAGCCTTTGGGCAATGTATAGTCTTCCACTATGTGGGACAAATAGAAGAAGCAGAATGCTAAAAATAAAGTTGTTTTCTATGTGAGAACCATAGCTTTATGCACTGGAATAACACATAACAATGTTGTTTTTCATGTTGTGAACATGCAAATTCAAACTTGGCCCATTGGTCAGTTCTTCAGTAAAGATAGACAATTGAGAATACAATAATGAAAAAAACCTCAGCATAATCACCCTAAAACAATGCAAACTAATGAAAGAAGAAAATCTCTAAAAGTAACATATAACTAATGTTAGTACTGCTGCTCACACTTTTTGTGTTCCCACAAAAAAATTTAAAAAAGGTATAAGTGACACAGTGCTGCACAGTGCCAAACCTTCCCAGTGGCAAACCTTCATGTGCCATGCAATATCACACAAAATCATACAACAAAGTGAATTAGGAAGATATGCATATATCCTATGAGTTTATGTCCAAACATAGAACATGCCTAGAATGTATGCATTTATTTCATCACAATATTATCATTTTTAGAAACCCAACTCTGTTGCTAAAATGTGCATTTTTATTTAGTCCCTTTGTACTGTTGTAAAACATGTACCTTCCAAAAAAAAATAATATTCAATAGGATTGCTCCAAATACCATCTATAGAATAATTATCCTAAGCATGTGCATTATGTCAATAGACTTCACAATTCATTCTGTTATAACAAATAGATGACAAATCAGGTCACAGTCATTCACAGATGTACCCACCACCTGTCTGTCCTTTCTGAAGTGCCGTTTCAAAGCTATTTGTGGAGTTATCAACATAGTAGTGTAAAGGACTATACCCTTTTTTCTAACCCCCATGGATACTATTCTAGATTTGACCTGTTCTTGGTAGATAGAGATCTTTTGAAGAATGCGGTGCATTCTTCTTCTATTGGTGTTATCAGTTTGTCTGACCATGCTCCAGTCGCCTTGAAGATTTAGGCAACTAATTGGAATAAGTTCCCTTTAGACTAAATGCTTCTATCTTAAGTGACCAAATTAGGGAAGAACTAGAGAATGTTTTTCAGTATAATGCAAAGGATGATATGAGTGATTTTATACTATGAAACATATAAAGTGTACATGAGGGAAATTTTGATAAAATAGGCTTCATATAAAAAAGGTCTTGCAAATTGGAAACATAGCACTAGACCTGTAGGGTTATCTTACTGACATTGCTATACTAAAATATATACAGTTGCAAGAAAAAGTATGTGAACCCCTTGGGATTACGTGGAGTTTTGCATGAATTGGGCATAAAATGTGCTCTGAACATCATCTAAGTCACAACAATAGAAGAACACAGTCTGATGAACGTAAAACTACACAAACATTAGATGTTGCCATGGTTTCATTGCACATAACATGTAAACATTCACAGTGCAGGGAGGAGAAAGTATGTGAGGCCCTAGCTTAATGACTTCTCCCAGAGCTAATTGGAGCCAGGAGTGAGCCAACCTTGACTCCAATCAGTGTGATGATATTGGATGTGTTGCTGACAGCTGTCCCGCCCTTAAAAACCACACACCTGTTTTGGGTTTACTGGTTTCAAGAAGCACTGTCTGATGTGAACCATGCCTCGCAGAAAAGAGCTCTCAGAAGACCTATGATCAAGAATTGTTGACTTGCATGAAGCTGGAAAGGGTTACAAAAGTATCTCCAAAAGCCTTGATGTTCATGTGTCCATGGTAAGACAGACTGTCTACAAATGGAGAAAGTTTAGCACTGTTGCTACTCTCCCTAGGCGTGGTCGTCCTGTTAAAATGACTGCAAGAGCACAGCACAGAATGCTGCATGAGGTAAAGAAGAATCCCAGAGTGTCAGCTAAAGACCTACAGAAATCTCGGGCACATGCTAACATTTTTGTTGACACATCTACAATAAGGAAAACATTAAACAAGAATGGAGTACATGGGAGGACACCACGGAGGAAGCCATTGCTGTCCAAAAAGAATATTGAGGCACGTTTGAAGTTTGAAAAAGAGCACCTGAATGTTCCACAGCACTACTGGCAAAATATACTGTGGACAGATGAAACCAAGATTGAGTTGTTTGGGAAGAACACACAACACTATGTGTGGAGAAAAAAAGGCACAGCACACCAACATCAAAACCTCATCCCCACTGTAAAACATGGCGGAGGGAGCATCATGGTTTGGGGCTGCTTTGCTGCCTCAGGGCCTGGACAGATTGTTGTCATTGATGGGAAAATGAATTCCAGAGTTTATCAAGACATTTTGCAGGAAAACATATGACCATCTGTCCGCCATCTGAAGCTCCGCAGAGGATGGGTGATGCAACAGGACAATGACCCAAAGCATACAAGTAATTCAACAAAACAATGGCTGCAACAGCACAGAATACGCCTTCTGGAGTGGCCCAGTCAGAGTCCTGACCTCAACCCGATTAAAATGCTGTGGCATGACCTCAAGAGAGCGATTCACACCAGACATCCCAAGAATATTGCTACACTGAAACAGTTTTGTGAAGAGGAGTGGTCCAAAATTACTCCAGATCGTTGTGCAGGTCTGATCTGCAACTACAGGAAACGTTTGGTTGAGGTTATTGCTGCCAAAGGAGGGTCAACCAGTTATTAAGTCCAAAGGTTCACATACTTTTTCTTCCCTGCACTGTGAATGTTTACATGTTATGTGCAATGAAACCATGGCAACATCTAATGTTTGTGTAGTAGTATGTTCAGCAGAGTGTGTTCTTCTATTGTTGTGACTTAGGTGACGTTCAGAGCACATTTTATGCCCAATTCATGCAAAACTCCACGTAATCTCAAGGGGTTCTCATACTATTTCTTGCAACTGTATGTTGATGTAAATGATCTAGTTTTGGGGCAAGCAGTCTACATCCCAGAGTATCTCCATGGTCTCCTTGGCTTGTAATGAAATGTAACAAAAAATGCACATTCATTTTGATACTTCCAATACTATTGCTTATTTGGTTTTAAATATGACTCTGTCAGGAGTCAGCACAGGAAATGACCAGATAAATGTAGCTACACAAAGAAACTTTTACCAAACAATGTATAATGAAGTAAACTTATTATCAGTAAGCAAAAAGACATGCACACACCAGCAAATAGAAAACATAACCAACAAGTGACCCACAACCAAAAATGCCTAAGTAACTGAAAACTAGCAAACTAACTATATACATACAATATGTACAAATATATGAAATATGGGAAGCATGGCTAACGGGCAATGCAAGAAAAAGGGAGAATCAGGACTGGGTACAGGAACAAGGTGAGCAGCAGTAAGGGAACAGAATGCAGGGATAGTTCAAGAGCAAGATGGATCTGTCAGCAAACAAGGCAATCAAAACACTGATGCAAGGTGTGTTAGTAGAGACAGGCTTAAGTACCCTCCCAGCAGCTGGGACCAGGTGGAGCTGACTGCAGGAACCTGCTGGCCGCTGGAAGACACCTGCTGGTGGACACCAGAACTACAGCTTTTCAGGGAAGCAAGGTGCCACCAGCAGGGGAGCCAGATCCTGACAGACTCCAAAGAAGGGATATTGTATTGATATCAGATTGATATGGAGATGTCCTTTTTTTTCAAGGCTTACTTAAGGGAGAACGCTTGGACCCCAAAACACATTGGATATTTTTTGGATTGTCCCCCAGACATTTATTGGAATAAAGTTGTCTCTGGACCTCACATCAGTGGTGTTGCACCTCAATTTCAATTTATGAATTTATAAAAAGGCAAAGTGATGCATGGTGATAAGCATTAACTTATCACCATGGGGGGGGATTTATTAAAACTGGAGCATGCACAATCTGGTGCAGCTCTGCATAGAAACCAATCAACTTCCAGGTTTGATTCTCCAAGCTTAATTGAGCAAGCTGGAATCAGAAGCTGATTGGTTACCATGCACAGCTGCACCATATTCAGTGCTCCAGTTTTAGGTGTAGTGAAATAAACCATCTTCTCTGCTTCTACTTGTACCTTCTATTATGTTGAAAAGGCATTTGATTTTATTCTTTGGGGATACCTTGTAAAGATCCTGCATATATTTGACTTCTTGTGTTTGATGCATTCAGAGATTATAGTTCTCTATACCAAGTGCTTACCTTTACACTTCAGTACACAGCTGTTCTGAATAGAATTCATTTTGGAACTAATGATGGAGTCTTCAGCTGAGTATGTTGGGACACACCCAAGCATACACGGAGTGGAAAAGGGGGCTTTAAACATAATCTTTATGTAAGTATTGTTATCTTGGCACTCATCAGACCACTAGTCCAGGGGACCTACATTTTTTTTAAAGTTTGACAGTTTTTATATTATAAAGGAGACAATATTAAATCTCCTATACTCTACCTGGACATTTCATATTACACCATATGTCTGCTACAAGCAAGTTTACAGTACCTTTGATTTTTTACTTAAAATCTGTTCTTTTTAATTTAGTATGGCAATGGAGGAAATCCGGAGTTAATAAGAACCTTTAGCATAGGCATGTGAGTAGAGGATGTATGGAGGATAGCAGCATCTTGATTTGCTATAAATCCAGCATTCTGGATCAACTGAAACACTGATAGAACCCAAGGTGTACAATATAATGGTTCAAATGTTGTATCAGGATGTAACTATACTTAGATATATGGAACCTGAAACCAAATTGGCTAATTTGTTATCCTCTATACATACTTCTCTTGAGATGTGGCAATTTTTTCACAGCTGAAGGAACAAACCATCTTTGAAAGCAGCATTTGATCTATCATTCATGACCATCTCTGACTTTCATGACACGAACGTAGAGGGAGATGGAGGGTCTATCTAAGATTGGAGACATGTTCCAATATAATGTTTTAGGTTCCTTTGAAAGTGTACTTTTAAAATATAATCTCTCACCTAGAGACTTTTATAAATTGTATGTTACCCCACAAAATCAGATGAAATATATGAGTTTGTATATACATGTAGTTTTTTAAATGTAGCTCCTACAAGATTTATTTAGTCTATTGCTTTAAATAAACCTGATGATCCCACCAGTTTTCTTGAGTCCCATTTACAAACTGACCAGAATAGGAATGGAAGATCCATAGTCAGTTTGTGCCCTGGTATCATTTTTGAAAGTTATCGAACACTGTGTCAATAAACTGTGTGCCTGCATCTCTTGTGGTCAGCTCTGTGGCCATGCCATATCCCAGATCTTCTTGGTGTAGTGAGTTTATTTACACACACATAGCAGGGATGTTTCCCCATCTGTGGTTACATCACACAGTTGGCAGATAGTGTGCTGGAGGTGGTCAGAATTATCATAGTAAGTGGGCGGCTCGTGTCTTACATTGCACAACAGTGAAGCAGATTTACTAACACAACAGTGGGCTGGCAGACTTACACCACACACACATAGTGGGGAAGTAACTTCCTCTTTTGTGTTCGCTATGTTCTAATACCAGCTTCAGTTTTGACAGTGAGACTCCAGCTGGAAGCCTCTGTCAAGCTACAGCAGGTTCTGGAACACAGCACACATAGATAGGGGAGTTACTGCCCCACTGTGTGTCTGTGCTCACTGTGTCAGTAATCCCGCTGAGCTACCAGCCTAAAAACATACATTGAATATATACTGAATACACATATGCCCCTCATCCAAGTGTAAACATAACATATCCAAAAAACATGTAAATGGCTGCAAGCAATGACAAATGACATTAACGGCAGCGCAAATTGCTATAATATGCTGGTGAAAGAAGTGAACATAATAATAATGATGATGTGTATAGTGTGATAAAAGTGACTCAGTCCCAAAAAATATTATTAGATAAAGTGACTCAATCCCAAAAAATCTGACAGTCCCAAAACACAGGAAAGAACACAATAAATCTTCAGTGCATGCCGTGATGCATCCAGTGCTGCAAAAGTATATGAAAATATCCTCCACCGGCTGGCGCGCGCGCGCTCACCTTCAAAATGCGACCCATGAGGTGTCACAGAGCATAGAGAACCTCAAATGATGATTCCAAAAAATTTGCCATCGATACCAATCAAAGAGCAAAAGGTCATCTCCAATGGTGCTGACAAATACTCATAGGCATGCTCCAGAAATGGCCACAGACCTCCAACATCTCCAGTACCTCACATAGAAGATGCAAGCAAGAAGACTCCCATAGCGTAATATGTCACAAACTTTATTGCAAACAACATCCAAATAGCTACTTACATTTCAAATAGGTCCGAAGACCAAAAAAGGCAAAATTCTTGCAGCAAAAAGCTGCAGGGAAGGTGTATGGGATCAGGAGTACCAAGATGGTGGCTGCCGTCCGTACCGGATATGACATCACCACGCTTTCATCCTACGTGTTAAGTCATGGGTCATGTGACTTCCTCAGGGCTCCTGAGGAAGTCATGTGACCCATGACATAACGCATAGGTCGGAAGCGTGGTGATGTCATATCCGGTACGGACAACAGCTGCCATATTGTTACTCCCAATCCCACAAATTGAGCTTTCTTTCGTTGGTATTTGATCACCTGTGCGTTTTTTATTTTTTGCTCTATAATCAAAAAAAGAAAGACAATTTTGAGAAAAAAAACATATTTTGGACTTTTTTCTATTAAACATGTCCAGAAAAAAAATTTAAAAAATCTAATTTTGTCATAAATTTAGGCCAAAATGTATTCTGCGATATGTCTTTGCTAAAAAAATCCCAATACAAGGAAATGAATTGGTTTACATGAAAGTTATAGCGTTTACAAATGGTGGTATAGATAATGGGATTTTTTTTTCTACTAGTAATGGCGGCGATCAGTAACTTTTAGCAGGACTGCAGCGGACATTCCAACACTGGGGAGGAACTAACTTGGTGTCACTGACATCTCCAGTGACACCAATACAGTGATCAGTGCTAAAAAAAAAGCACTGACACTGTACTAATTGCACTGGGCAGGAAAGGGGTTAATGTGAGGGCGATGAACGGGTTAACTGTGTGCTGTGTGTGTTTTACTAAGGGGCGTGTGTTTTACTAAGTGTTCTTCACTGTAAGCACACTTATCGGGATGACTTACTGTGTACAGCCACCCCGAGCAGTGTGCTCGAGCTGACAGGGAGGAAGATTTGTAAACAAAACAATCTTCCTCCCTGTCGGAGATGCTCGGTAATCACCGGCGCCGGCGGGTAATTACCGTCCGGGACCTGGTGATTGACATCAGCAGCCGCGAATGGCGACTCGGGTAGGGCTGAGGTGCGGAAATGCAAACTCATGTATATATACTGCTACAGGTGCTGCCCTGTAGCAGTATATCTGCTATAGGGCGTTCCTTAAGTGGTTAAATAGATTTGCTAGGGCTTGGTTCAGAATAATTCAATGCAGTAAAGAAGATTATCAAGATCCATACCTTAAAGTAGTTGTAAAGGATGAAGGTTGTAAAAAAACTTCTCTGTGCAGCAGCCCCCCCCCCCCCCATACTCACCTAAGCCCCCTCTCCGTTCAGTGATGTGCACTGGAGTCTTGGCTGTTCCTGGACTCCCTTTTCTCATTGGCTGAGACACCTGCTGTTAATCACAGCCAGTAAGCCAATGAGAAGAAAGAAGGGGTGGGGCCGTGCCATGGCTCCATGTGTGAATGGACACACAGAGCAACGGGTGTCCCCATAGCAAGCTGGTTGCTGTGGGGGCACCTGACAGGAGGGAGGGACTAGGAGAGCCTGCAGTGGACCCAAGAAGAGGAGGATGCAGGTTGTTCTGTGAAAAATCACTGCACACAGCAGGTAACTATAGACATATTTGTTATTTTTAGAAGAAAAAATGTAAGCCTTTGTTATCGCTTTAATGGCTTCTAGGTTACCAGATTATGGAAACAACAAAGCCTCCCTTAGTTTCAAAATTTTTGTATATTTTTAATAAATGCATATATTGAGCTTATGTTTTCAAAAAGAATCAGTCTGTAAAACAATTCCATATTTTATGCGCAATATGGCTTAGTCCTCCTAAATGTACCTTGCTTTAGCTTGCCTATTTTTAGCCGTACCCCTATTTGTTTTTATTGTTGATTTTACTACCTTACCCTTTTCCCATTTAATAAGGGTTACTTCTGGTATCTGGCTATTTTTCTTACTGTAACCATATCTTGGTTTGGGTGTATTCGCTGAGTTAACACTAGTGGAATTTTGTTTGACTTTTTTTGTTGTAAGAACATTGTAACAATGTTCGTTCATTTTTCTAATCATTAGTGAGTTCAAATTGGCATTCTTTTTTGCAGCAGTGATGAAAAAATTTGAAGGATTAGGATGGAAATTTTTTTCTTGAATGTATGAATTTCTAACATTGTATGCCATTTTCATTCAGTAAAGTCCATTCATTCCAATATTGAAGGTTACTAGAAAAGGGAAACGTGAACTACTTTCGAACAACATTCAAATGTTCTGAGAATTTTCATTCAAAATTCTACTAAAGTATATCCACCTTGACATCCTGAGAATAATTGTATAGATCTATGTAATGTTTTTGTATAGACTAAAGAGGTTATTGTAAGCAATGCTGTTTATCATTGGCACATGTTTTTTCTTTATAAAATGTAAAAAAAAAAAAGAGAAAAAAATCTGAAGCTGGAGATGGGCTTTAAGATGTTTACTCTTTTCTCCCAGAATTTCTAGGAAATAAAGCCTGAAAACCATCTCGTCTGATACTGATACAGATTTTAAAATAATGAGATACGAAGGGCGTTCAGGTCAAACCGGGACTTTTAATTTTACAGGTATAAAAAGGGATGCTAGCGTGGCAGTACTACACGCAGTGGTAAGTTACTGATAGGCAGCACACGTGTTGCGGGTCAGTCAAGAGACCATTATTCATGGCAGACAACGGTGTTGGTACGTGCATGGAACAGCATGTCGTGACTCTCGAAAGCAGAGGCATGATAGGACTTGTAGTTCCTTGACAGCTGGAGGGCCTCAGTTTCACACCTGTGGTGTAAACATTTTGAAGATGGCAATACTTCTGTCAGTGTCAATCCCAGCCATGGTTGTCACTAGCCCACAGCAGTCATTCCTGTGAACATTCAGCCCGTGGAACACCTGATCCTGGATAATTGACACATAACATGTCATGAAACTGCACAAGAGACAAATCTTTCTGTGGGAACAGTGATCACAATGACGATGAAGTGAAACAGGCTGCCCTAGGATGGTTCAGTCATACTGGCAAATCTTTGTATGCAAAGCTTTTCCAGGCATTAGTTAAAGGCTGGGATAAGTGAATAAATAAAGTAGGGGAGTATGTAAAAAAATAAATGCAGTTTCCACTCCTTGAAATTTGTTCTTTTAATATATAAACTGAAAAGTCCCAGTTTGACTTGAACACCCCGTGTATATACAGTAAAGTTTAGAGCAGTTTAGATTATTTTCACTGATTGGTGTGTAGGGATACTGACTTAAGCTAGAGTATTCCTAGAGTTAAATGATATAATATTTTAGGTTATACACTCCCCTAACACTCTATTATGTACTCCTGTTCCATTGCTTGGTAACACAAATTGCTAATCTGCCAATCACAAGGCACAAACTCAATGCATTTTGGCATGTAAACATGGCGAAGACTACTTGCTGAAGTTCAATCCAAGCATCAGAATGGGGAAGAAAGGGAATTTAAGTGACTTTGAACATGGCATGGTTGTTGGTGCCAGACAGGCTGGTCTGAGTGTTTAAAAAACTGCTGATCTACTGGTATTTTCACGCACAACCATCTCTAGAGTCTACAGGGAATGGGCCAAAAAAGAAAATATTCAGTGATCGGCAGTTGTGTGGATGAAAATGCCTTGTTAATGTCAGAGGTCAGAGGAAAATGGGCAGACTGGTTGCTGCTAAATTCAGATGGTAGGGTCAGAATTTGTTGTAAACAACATGAAAGCATAGATCCTTTCTTGTATCAACTATTCAGGCTGGTGGTGATGTAATGGTGTGGGGGATATTCTTGGCAGTAGCAAGGTGTATCTAATAAAGTGGCAGGTGAGTGTAAATATTTATTTCACATTGGTGAATCACTGGAAGGTTTATCCTAGTGATGTGAGCTTGGGAAGGAGATAAATATTTGAGAAGACCTCCTAGATAGGTATGTATGAGTGAGAGATCCAGTAATGGCCTCCCAGACCTCTACCAGGGGAGGATAAGAAGAATCCAGAAGCCCTTTAAATCCCAGACTTACTGTATTGCCTGGGGAGAATACTGTTACAGAGCCAGGGCCCAAAGATTTGAAATTGGACTGTGCTAGTGTCTGGGAATACAGGAAGAGGGGAAGATGGCTACTAAGTGGGAACACATTCAGCCCATTGCCACCTTAAAGGTCTGCTATTACAGATTGTCAGAATGACTTTAAGGTGCACTACATTGACAAGCTTGGGTTAAAAGTCTACTGCTAGTCTGTAAGAGGGGCTGAAGATATTTCAAGGTAACTGTCTGTCTGGTCTAACCAGCTCTACTTTAGCTTGTGACAAAGACAAAGATACTATTAGGAGGAGGGAGTTTTGCTGATGTTTTTTGGTATCCTGTATGCCCATCTTTCTCTCCTCTAAATGGGTGGCTGGTGGGTCAGTGAGTGTTTGGGCGCAGCAATAAGTCAGATCACCAGTAAAAAGTCTAGATGGGAGAGCCCAAAGAATTATTGGGGTTATTGCTACAAGTGTAAAAAATAAATGTCACATTGTTAATTATGACTTTTTAGAATATTGTCTTTACAGCATACACATATAATGTCTTGCAGTTTTGCTAGCATACAGTTAATAAAAATTGCAGGAGACACTTATCTTCTCTGTCTTTTGACTTTCATTGACAGTGTGCAAGTCAGCTGTCATCAGTGAAACAAACCTGAGTGCTGCAACCTGAAAGTGTCTTTGAGCTAAATCATACAACCTTGCAGGACAGATGCTCCTTGAACTTTTTGTCTCAAGAAAGCCCATATCATATGGTGGTAGCACAAAAGATTACACACTTATTTATGACAGTGAGAGAATAAAATTTATATAAAATAATTGAGACTGGCTTTGCTATTTTAAATGCTTTTGCCTTAGTTTTTTTTATTATAACTACAAATCATTTTCTAAGTTATCATTTCCATCGGTTATAAAATATATATATACTGATATGGACTTGGCAATGTATTAGGAATGTAAGGATGTCCCATCGTTTGATGGAAATGAAATGTATCAACCTACAGAGGACTGAATTCAAAGACACCCTGAAAATCAAAGTAAAAAAATTAAAGCAGCAGGCTAGTCCATTTTGCTGAAATTTCATTGCAGAAACTCAAAATGGTACTCAGTAATTTGTATGGCCCCCACATGCTTGTATGTATGCTTGACAACGTTGGGGCATGCTCCTAATGAGACGGCGGATGGTGTCCTGGGGTATTTCCTCCCAGATCTGGACCAGGGCATCACAGAGTTTCTGGGCAGTCTGAGGTGCAACTGGGGTGCAGTGTCAGATGGACCAAATCATAATATCCCAGAGGTGTTCTATTGGACTTAGGTCAGGCGAGTGTGGGGGCCATTCAATGGTATCAATTCATTCATCCTCTAGGAACTACCTGCATTCTCTCGCCACATGAGGCCAGGCATTGTCGCACACCAGGAGAAACCCAGGACCCATTGAACCAGCGTAGGGTCTGACAATGGGTCCAAGGAATTCATCCCGATACCTAATGGCAGTAAGGGTGCCATTGTATAACCTATAGAGGTCTGTGTGTCCCTCCATGGATATGCCTCCCCAGACCATCACTGACCCACCACCAAAACAGTTATGCTGAAAAATGGTACAGGCAGCATAACATTCTCCATGGCTTCTCCAGACCCTTTCAGGTCTGTAACATGTGCTCAGGGTGAACCTGCTCTCATCTGTGAACAGCACAGGGCGCCAGTGGAGGACCTGCCAATTCTGGTGTTCAATGGCAAATGCCAATCAAACTCTATGATGCCGGGCAGTGAGCACAGGGCCCACTAGAGGACGTGGGACCCTCAGGTCACCCTCACAAAGTCTGTTTCTGATTGTTTGATCAGAGACACTCACACCAGTGGCCTGCTGGAGGTCATTTTGTAGGGTTCTGGCAGTGCTCATCCTGTTCTTCCTTGCACAAAGGAGCAGATACTGGTTCTGTTGATGGGCTAAGGACCTTCTACGGCCCTGTACAGCTTTCCTAGAGTAACTGCCTGTCTCCTGGAATCTACTCCATGCTCTTGCTGGGAGACACAGAAAACCTTCTGGCAATGGCACATATTGATGTAAAGTGCTGAGCAAACTGTTGGCGCTATATAAATCCTGTATAATAATAATGTGCCATCCTGGAGGAGTTGGACTGCCTGTGCACCCTCTGTAGGGTCCAGGTATTGCCTCATGCTACCAGTAGTGGCACTAACCCTAGCCAAATGCAAAACTAGTGAAAAACAGTCAGAAAATATGAGTAGTGAAAAATGTCAGTGGCCTCCACCTGTAAAACAATTCCTGTTTTTGGGGTTGCCTCATTGTTGCCCATCTAGTGCACCTGTTGTTAATTTCAGTAACACCAAAGCAGCTAAAAATGATTAACAACTAGGCTATTTAACTGGCCAGATCAATATCCCAGGAGTTTAATTGACGTGATGTTATACTCTGATTAAAAAAGTGTTCCTTTAATTTTTTTGAGCAGTGTGTGTGTGTGTGTATATATACAGGTGAAACTCGAAGAATTAGAATATCGTGCAAAAGTTCATTTATTTCAGTAACGCAACTTAAAAGGTGAAACTAATATATGAGATAGACTCATTACATGCAAAGCAAGATAGTTCAAGCCGTGATTTGTCATAATTGTGATGATTATGGCTTACAGCTCATGAAAACCCCAAATCCACAATCTCAGAAAATTAGAATATTACATGCAATCAATAAAACAAGGATTGTACATAGAACAATATCGGACCTCTGAAAAGTATAAGCATGCATATGTACTCAGTACTTGGTTTGGGCCCCTTTTGCAGTAATTACTGCCTCAATGCAGCATGGCATGGAAGCTATCAGCCTGTGGCACTGCTGAGGTGTTATGGAAGACCAGGATGCTTCAATAGCAGCCTTCAGCTCTTCTGCATTGTTCGGTCTCTTGTCTCTCATCTTTCTCTTGACAATGCCCCATAAATTCTCTATGGGGTTCAGGCGAGTTTGCTGGCCAATCAAGCACAGTAATCCCACGGTCATTGAATCAGGTTTTGGTGCTTTTGGCAGTGTGGGCAGGTGCCATGTCCTGCAGGAAAATGAAGTCCGCATCCCCATAAAGCTCGTCTGTGGAAGGAAGCATGAAGTGCTCCAAAATCTTCTGGTAGACGGCTGCGTTGACCCTAGACTTAATGAAGCACAGTAGACTAACACCAGCAGATGACATGGCTCCCCAAATCAACACAGACTGTGGAAACTTCACACTGGACTTCAAGCATCTTGCAGTGTGTGCCTCTCCATTCTTCCTCCATACTCTGGGTCCTTGGTTTCCAAATGAGATGCAACAGTTGCTCTCATCAGAAAAGAGGACTTTGGACCACTGAGCAAAAGACCAGGTTTGTTTTTCTTTAGCCCAGGTAAGACACTTCTGACGTTGTTTGTTGTTCAGGAGTGGCTTGACAAGAGGAATACGACATTTGAAGCCCATGTTTAGGATCCGTCTGTGTGTGGTGGTTCTTGATGCACTGACTCTAGCCTCAGTCCACTCCTTGTGAAAGTCCCCAACACTTTTGAATGGCCTTTTACTGACAATCCTCTCCAGGCTGCGGTCATCACTGCTGCTTGTGCACCTTTTCCCTTCCACATAACTTTCTATTAATGTGCTTTGATACAGCACTTTGGGAACATCCAACTTCTTTTGCAATTACCTTTTGAGGCTTTCCCTCCTTATGGAGGGTGTCAATGATGGTTTTCTGCACAGCTGTCAGGTCAGCAGTCTTTCCCATGATTGTGATTCCTACTGAACCAGACTGAGAGACCATTTAAAGGCTCAGGAATCCTTTGCAGGTGTTATGGCTTAATTAGCTGATTAGAGTGGGACACTTTGAGCCTAGAATATTACACCTTTTCACAATATTCTAATTTTCTGAGATTGTGGATTTGGGGTTTTCCTGAGCTGTAAGCCATAATCATCACAATTGTAACAAATCATGGCTTGAACTATCTTGCTTTGCATGTAATGAGTCTATCTCATATATTAGTTTCACCTTTTAGGTTGCATTACTGAAATAAATGACCTTTTGCACGATATTCTAATTTTTCGAGTTTCACCTGTATATATATATATATATATATATATATATATATATATATATATACAAATATAAATATTAACTTCTTAAAAACCTGTTAAAGCCTGAAAAATGTAAATAGAAATTTAGGAAATGGTGGCTATAGATGCAGTAAATTTTGACTTTACTAAAGCATTGGACAAAGTCCTTCACTCACTGGCAATTTTTAAGTTAAGGGTCTATGTGCTTAAAATATTAAGTTTATAAATGGATAGAAACTGGCTTAAAGAATGCATATAAAGAGTAGTGATTAATAAATCATACTCCAAATGATCTAAGGTTATTTGTGTGCTATTTAGTACACCATGTTTCAGTTTTGGGACCATTACTCTTTTAAAATAGAGTTTGGGATTAAAAGTACCATTCCTGTGTTTGCAAGTAGATACATAGTTAATCAGGCTGAAAAAAACACATCCATCAAGTTCAAACAATAGAAATAAATAAATAAACTGGAAACCTCTATATACAGAAACCTTAAACAGAAAATACAGAAAAAAACGTATAAAGCATGGTCCAATTAGATCTAACAGGGAAAAAAAATCCTTCCCTCCCCTGGTGCAGCAGTCTCTTGTGTCATTACTAACAAATGTTAATAGCCAGTTACTGTATATTCTGTGCATCCAGCTCTGTTTACACAATCAGTTGAGATGGCTAAAAATAATTCCTAAGGGAGTTTATTTCACATTTTACACCTCATACATAGTAAAAGCTTTTCCATATGCATAGGTTTTTAGGGTGGAATATGTAATATGTTCACAATGCTGCAGCCGCTGCCTGCTTCCCCTCCCCCCCCCCCCCCCCCGTAACAGAAGTTTGGGAAGAAGTTTCATGTACTAGCTGTCAGCCTTAGTGGGTGTTGGATTGTAGTTCTCAATGAACTACCATGGCGCTGTGGAAAGCCATGGTAGTTCATTGAATCTTCCTGTCAGTTTATCTGCTTACCCATACATTCCATATGGGCAAGCAGATATTCTGACAGGTCTGCAGGAGACCATGGCACCAGCAATCTGTCTTGCAGGCTCCTGCAGCCAAAAATAATAAATACTCATTTTTGTACCTGCAAAAAAATGTGCATTTATTATTTTTGAGCAAAAGGTGAACTTATCCTTTAAGTGAATAAATGTGCACCAAATTCACTATGTGAACCATTTATCTATTTATACAGGGTGATCACTGGGATAGGTTTTGGGTTTGGGTAAACCAAGAGTGCAACCTGAACTTTAGTTGTTCAAAGTTCATAAAAATGGTTCCTAATGGTATTGTTTGCCAGTATAGAAAAGATCATCAATAATGCACATTCTGGCCTTTAAAATGGGCCAAGGTGGCTCAGAAGGGCAAGCAATGGGGCTTCTCTTTGATATCAGCCCCCCCCCCCCCACTATACATGTCAGGGTTTCCAAGAGAGAGCCTTTGTTTAATGTGTGTTAGAACGGATATGACATAGCTAGGGAAAGCTCATGGATGACAGGGTAAGTTAGGTATTAATGCAGGGGTTTAATGTTCATTGCTGAAATAACATCTCTCTTTACATGCAATCACAGATACACAAACAGTAAGTTGTACAGCTGTCTAGCAGTTTAGGGGGAGATTTCAGAGTGTTAACAGGGAAAGTTACAAGCTGTTGGTCATTGCTGAGAAGTCCATGTCTGTTTTGACTATTTTATTAGGAAATGTGTTATGCGCACACACAGTACATACCAGAGTTTTTTTTCTTTGCAGGCAATATACCTAGATATACCTGCTGTAACCCCTTTATTTCATTTTTTAGGGGTGCTTTTTTTCAATTGAATAATTTTACAGTTAGTTTAAAAATAAAAGGACAGGGGTTGTGATTTAGTTAAAGTGTTTAAAGATGGAGCAAGTATTCAATAGAATATTTTGGGTACTCTTTTGCAGTAAAATAAATGCACTTTAAGTACTGAAGGGAATGTGTTGGGTGAAGTATGGATGGCAGAGCAGAATTACTCCCAAAAGGAGTAAACAAGGTCGGGCGGCATTCTTGAAGTGATCTAACTGCTGTGAAACTATCTGGCTGGTATTCCTTGGAGGGATATCCAGTCAAACCATGTTACTGTCAAGGAAAAGACAAGAAAAAACCTATAGGTTTAAAAAGCTATTCAGGTACTCACTACAATACTTTGATGGGCTGTTTACAGTAAAATAAATATGCTATAGCACTATTTTTTTTAACTATAAAAATCTGGCTGTTGTGGTTCCTGTTGACAAATCGGCCTAGGAAAAGCATTTAAAGACCATTTACTGTATCCTGCTGATTTCTAGTTTTTAAAATGTATGTTGTGGATCAGAAGAGGGCTCAGTGAAATTAATTTAATACAACACAGGCAGGCACAGAAATATTTTAAGGAGCTTTTTCTGTGCATGAATGACTTTCTAAAGTTGATTTTCACATCTGACAATGTATGTTGTAGGTCTAGCAAATAATTTAACAATCTTTTGGGGGATTTACTCTAATGTTGATTTCTAGATTTTTAAATGGCCCAGGGACCCTGTTCTAATTGGGGGCCTAGTATAAACAATTTAATACTGTGCATGTAGTTACAACCATATTTTGTGGTGTTTCTCTTTGAATAAATGACACTCTAATGTTGATATTTAGATTTGACAATGTATGTTGTTGGGCCAGTTCAAATTGGAGCCTAGTACAAATAATTTAACAATCATTTTGCGGATATTTTCTGTGAAATTATGACACTGAATTGTTACTTTCTTGTTTTTAAAATGGCTGTTGGGGGTCTTGTCGAATTGTGGCTTAGAACAAATAGTTCTATACTGTGCATGCAGGCAAAACATTTTGTGCATTTTTGCAAATAAATGAAACTCTAATGTTGATTTTTAGATTTTAAAATGATTATTGAGTGTTCTGTTGAAAGTGAGGCTTAATGCAAGTGATTCAAAACTTTGTACTGTGCACGAGGTGGAAAATATGCCAATGTAGTCAGGTTCTGGCTATATCAATATGCCTTTCAAGGGCATTTACAGATGAGACTATGATTAATCTTTTTTTCAGTACTGGGACTGCTACATCACTTCTTGTTAGCAGAGTGGATCCACTACTTCTGACAGCAGAGACTCTTGGGACCTTTAGTCCAATAGCCAATACATACTGTATTTATGAGAGCTGATTGAACTACAACTACCAGAGAGATGGAGAACAAGAGGGATGTTGGAAGAGCAGATATATTCTACAGCAAGGGACTGACTCTCTCTCTCTTGGTGTGTGATTCAGAGCTAAACACAGGGGGACTGCCATTCTCCTACAGAGACAGATTGAGGGCCTACTGCTGTGGGACTTTGTACATCAGTTCAGCACAGCAGTGATTGCATTAATCTTCTCTGCACCAGGACTGTCACTGTCTAGTCCTAACACAGACATTACTGTTTGCTGACAGGCCATCAGGTTGCAACTCTGCACATCCCAGAAAACAACCAAGAGCTTGTGCAAGAACTCTTGTGCCTAGGAGGCCATGTTATCCATGAGATTGGTGAGCAGGCAGATGTCCAACCTCTTTTGGTCATCAATTTAGAGACACTGCATGCAGATACCTTTACACCTCCATATCAGGATATACAGTACCACAGTCTATCTGTTTAACTTCATTGAATTACCAGTGTTCACTAATGCTTATGGGCCCCACCATTGCTGGCAGAAGACAACAGATATCACCATATGTGGAACTTTAAACATCACAGGATTCAAGTTGCAATCTCTAGTTAAAAGGACCTCTTCTCTTATAAAGCCATTATTATTCAAATTAGGGTACTTATATCTATTTATGCTGCAGTATACATTTACATAATTCTCTACATCCCCCATTGCGGCACCAGTAGCCAAAGGGATCTGATAAGTCAACAAGCCTTTTCTCTCTTCTCTTACTGCTGGTGTTGCAATTTGATAGTTGGACATTACTACCTATGACTGTATAATTTCCTAAACTTTGCTAACTGATTATTTCTATTTTACCATTGTTCTGTATATCCCAAACCCCTTATCCCTGTGGTCTACTCTTAAATAAGTCTGATATAGAGGTGTTACAAAAGCAAAGAAAAAAAGAAAAAAAAAGTGTTTTCGTTGAAGCAACAAGACAATGCACAAAAAATGCATAAACAAAGCAAACACCTAAAAAAAAAAAACACCAATACATTGCAATCCATAAATTATATGATATTCCAGCAAAGTAGGTCCTGTTATTAACTATAGGGACCCGGTATGTAAGTGGGCTAGAGGAAGGAACACTGAAGCAGATACTGAAAAAAATTGCATTAAATACTGTGCATGTAGACAATAATGTTTTGGGTTTTTTTAGAAAATAATTCTGACTTCTTGATGGTAATTCTAATTCTGACTTCTTGATGGTAAAATGTATGGTGGATGTCCCGTCCATATTGGGACCTAGTACAATTGATAGTGCATGCTTCGGCACTACAAAACTTTGTGGGCTTTTTGCATTGAAATAAATTAAATGTTAATATTGATATTTTGTATAAAAAGGTGGCTTGTGTTTGTCCTTTTTAAAGAGTAAAAATGCATAAATAGTATGCATGGGCTCAGTACAATATTTGAGTGTTTTGGGGGTTTTTTTCAGTGAACTAAACACACTGTAATGTTGTTGTTGTTTTTTTTAAGCTGGCTGGTGTGGGTGCTGTTCAAAATACTGCCTAGTGAAAATGTTTATACTGAAACTGAGCACATTGTTACAACATTTTTGGTTCCTTTTTCATCAAAATAAATACGCTCTGTTGTATGGGGTTTTTTTTAATTCAACTTGGGCTAGTTTCTCTCCTATTAAAAATGTGGTTTTGTAAATAGGTTTAAACATTGAGCATGAAGTCAGTACAATATTTTTTTTTATGTTAACTAATATACTATAATTTTGATTTCCTGCTTAAAAACTCCCTGGTCCCACTTTCTCAGAGCATGGCCAACTTAAGCTTTCTATAAAGTCAATACAAGTAAGGGTACAATGTACTGTACCTGTACATGTATGTTTGTCTGTTTTCTGGGAAACAATGCACTTGAATTTGGTTTTTGTTTAAAAGCTGCCCGGTCTGTTTCTCCTAACCTGCAGCCTACTTAAGCTGCTTGCATAGTACTGTATACATCAAATCTACACAATTTATGTGCCTTTTTTTTTTTAATACTACACTGTAAATTGGATTTTCTTATTAAAATGTACTAGTTGGCTCCCACTGAAACTGCAGTCTAGTAAAAGTGCCTACAGTTACAGTCGATTCAATATTTCTGGTTTTATTTCTGTGAAATAAAACTCTACATTTAATTTCTTGATTATAGACCTGCCTATTGTCTCCATGTGAAACCGTGGCTTACAAAAGCAACTTGCATAGAATGTATGTACAGAATTATGTTTCTGACTTTTTTTTCTGTGACATAATAACCTCTCATTTTGACTTCTTGATTAAAACTGCCTGGTGTCTCTCTCTCTTAAACTGTGGGCTATTAAAATTGCTTACAAAATGGGCAGGACTTGAAACGTATGCTGCTGAACTAGTTCACAGCTCATGGGAGGTGGGGGGAGTGCTTTGGCCTTTTCACCTTGAGTACTCACAGACCTTGTCCCAACACTGAGTGCAGGCCTTTTTCTGTTGACTTTTCTGCTCCCACACAGTTCTTTGGTGTATATTCATGTGTTTCCTCATGTGTGTGGTACTCAAATGGCTGGTACTTTTACCACAGCTGATACAGTACAGATACTGTAGAGGCTGCAGATCTCAACAAACTTGAGGGCTTAGACTTTATCTTTTTGAAGAGTGGAATTTCATATAGCTTTGAGATCTGTTGTGGCTGCTACTTGCATTGGTCAGTTCATGCCTGTTACCACAGGTTAAAAAATCAGGTGTCACAGCCAAAACTACCTTAAAAGTATATATTTTCTATATATAATAATGAATGATATTGAGGGCTGCTGCTATGTTATTGCCCAGCAATAATATAAAATCAATTTAAAAATGTATTATACATGAAAGTATATAATTTTTTTTTAAGTCTGTGGAGGTGCGAAAAAAGAAAAATCTGCAGGTGAACAAAAAACACACAAGCGCAAAACACCAACACAAAACAGTGCACTTAGGGGTATGCTTTTGTCCACCCCCTGAAGGGGAAGGACCTCTACCCTGATCCCCTGGGGTGTAAGGCTCCTGACATGAACAAAGAGTTTCCAACATGGTCCACCTAGGGTTTCCAACATGGTCCACCTGGCGGACCCCTTTCCTTGTGGCTAGCCAAAGCTGACCACCAAGTAATAGGTCAGGGAGCTCTCCTGAAGAGAGACCCCCCCAGGAACAGGGGAGCAAGGAACCTTAGGGCCACGCATCCTCCCCCTAGACTTTAGTGTAGGCCCGAGGACCCACACCCTCCATCCAAGTGAGGAAAAAAACACACACATAAGTGACAGGTGACAAAACAGTGGAGGAAAAAATAAATAAATAAATGGCCGTGCAATAGTGCACTGGCTAAGCCCTGAGGCCTGTAGCAAAAAATTGCCCTGGCCAAAAGGCTTAGCCCTAAAAGGTGCAGTGCAGATAAAGTGTTTAGAACAGTGACCATGTGCACTTTCCACACATGGGATCTCACCCCCATGTGTTACTAGAGCACCCCTGGGGTGACTACTCCCAGGGGGCACTGCACTGTGGGCTCTCTGCCTCCCTAGCCCCTGGCCAGACAAGGTAGACTCATTTGAATCTGGAGAAACTGGACCCATCCAGTTTTTCCAGGGGAATTACTCCATGCCTCAATTGCCTGTGAGCACCCTGGTTTCTCTTCCAGTTTGTTCTAACCTTTAGAACCCGCATCAAACTAGTAGGGGTACTATACAGCCAGCCATCCTCACCAAAAGGCAAAAATGACGGCCTCCCTTACTGAACACTGATAATAACAGATACTATACTTGATCTTAGCCAAAAGGCCGAGAAATATGTGATGCCAGCATGCAGCATCATTGATGCTGTCTGTAAAAATTGTACTATTTCATAGCACAACAGACAGTGTAAAGGCATCTGCCATGCATGTAATTGAGTGAATAGATGTTTTCCCAATGTCACCCTTAAAGAAAAAAAAGAGGACTTTCTCTCTTTTGAATGGTTCTTTTTAATTTTTTACATTTATGTATTTATTTATTTATTTTGCATTGTATTATGTCCCCAAGGGCAGTTCCTAGCTCCCTGAGCCATTTTTTTGCCTATTAGCCTTAAAAATATACAGAATTAATATTCAAGATATTTTGCACATTGAATTTAATAGGGTTTGGATTAAAGTTAGCAGTTTCAATTAACAGCTCGGAAATCAAACCCAGTTATATTCATTAATCATTAGTAAACATATTCTCCGGTAAAACTTTATTAAGCATGTATACGTTAGGAATTCAATCTTTCTTCTGTAATATATCTTGATTAAGATTTTATTATGGGAAATGACTTTGCATTAGATATACATACATTGGTATATGTAATATTTGATTTAGATGAAAGAAAGTTATAGGAGATAGAAGAAGTTATATGGGAATGTGTAAAGCCTCGTACACATGATTAGAATATTGGACGAATAATCGTCCATTTTTTGCATGCTAGTCTCAAATTGAAAGTGAAGAGGTTACTAAAGTTACAAAAATTCTTGTATGACAAAAAGAAAATTTGGAAGTGATGTAATGTATTTGAATTTATTTTTGGACAAAAACTGTACCGATTAAACAAAAATCGTACAAGCTGGTATCGTATGAGAAAAACTTTCATGCTTGTGCCTTCAAATAATTTCAGAGTAAAGCTGTGTACTAACATTGATTATCGTAAGATTATCGTACAATCACTTTGAAATCTGAATGTTTCTTACGATTTCTGATTGTGTGTACTAGGCTTAAATCACACAGACATGAAATCCCCCTCTTCCAACTCTGTCAGAACATTTCAAGGTAATTAGACACTAGGAATGGAGCTAGAGAAGGACTAATGGGCTCAAATTAAATTTAAAACCCAGCCTCTGAAAGAGATTGGAGGGCTGCTTGAGGCTGCTACTTTTGGATAAAAGGCAAAAACAAAAACTTTTGAGCAGACTCACGAAGATCTCAAAGACTCACATATACACAGACTCACAAGTCATGAAGAATTACACATATATGATTACACATATGAATGCACCATTTTTATCTCAAGAACATAATTATACTTTTTTTTTTTACAATATTCTATATTTTGTATTATAATATTTTTCTTGTAATCTTATGCTATGTTATTATTAAATCCATTTTGATTTTTGGACAATTATGAAAGGACTTTTCAGTTTAAACTTTCTTTTGTCATCAATAGAAGATATTTCTGTAAGTTTACAGAGTATAAAAATAACCTCATTCTAACAGTCTCTAAGTTACAGGGTCACCTAGATGGGCTTGATTTACTAAAGGCAAGTAGGCTGTACAAATACAAGGGAAGTTGCATTTTGCAAGGGAGTTTTCTGCAGACCTTATGATTTTGAGAGTGAATGCGATGAGCTTTCACTTTGCAAAGAATATCCAATCACATACAAGGAAAATAAAAAAACAACATTTTACTGGCATATGAGTGAATGATGGAAGTAAGCAGAGCTTCACCTCATTCACTAAACTCTGGTGCAACTTCCCTTGCAACATGAACAGCCTATTTGCCTTTAGTAAAACAATCCCAATGTCTGATTGGACAGCTATATGGCAAACAAAGTTTTAAAAGTTAAGTTCCCCTTTTAGGAAAAAACAATAAATGCACATATCCATCATACTGCCCCAAACTAAATCACAGACCTAATATCCAAGTACCACCCTACACGCACTCTCCGCTCCTCTCAAGATCTCCTTCTCTCTAGTTCCCTAGTCTCCTCCTTCCATGACCGCCTCCAGGACTTCTCCAGGGCATCACCCATACTCTGGAACTCCCTACCCCAATCCATCAGACTATCACCTACTCTCCTCTCCTTTAGGCACACCCTGAAAACCCACCTCTTCAGGGAAGCCTACCCCACCCCCTGCTAATTCCCTACTTCCTCCACTCTTCCTACCACTCCATCCCCCACAGCTATTTCCTCCTGTATCCCCTCCCACCTAGATTGTAAGCTCCAAGGAGCAGGGCCCTCGTACCCCTCGTGTATCGCATTGTATTGTTATTGTACTGTCGCATGTTCTGTCTCCCATTGTAATGTACAGCGCTGAGCTTTGTTGGCGCTTTATAAATACTGTATAATAATAATAAATAATAACAATATTTTTGCTGAAAAAATGTGCATTTAATTTTTTTTCGCACAGGAGTCTGCAAAGCATTGCACCCTTGATAAAAGGATCACAGGTGCAATGTCAGGCCCCTACAGCTTTCAGCCCATAGCTCCATACGGGCTGTCAGTTTGAAAGCTGAAGGGCTTGTGAATGAACTTTAAGCACACTTATCAGTGCCCTCACAGCTCATCGGGAACTACAAGCTGTCTGCCACGGTGAAAGATGAGGCTTGTAGTTCTCTCATTTACAGATTCCTAAAAATGGGTGTAAAGTTTAACATGCTCCAAAAGGTGAACTTACCATTTTAAAAAAGTAATGTATCACTCTAGATGGAGTAAAATAGATTGAATCAAGTGAAGAACATAGATTAAATAACCACATTCAATACTAGTCTGCAACCTCTGAAGCAAGCAAAACATTTATTTTTATTAAAAGAGACATATAACAGAAGCAGACACATGGGGGTTTATTTACTAAAGCTGGAGAGTGCAAAATCAGACTCCCTTCTGCATAGAAACCAATCAGCTTCCAGGTTTCATTGCCAAAACTTCATTGAACAAGCTGAGGTTAGAAGCTGATTGGTTTCTATGCAGAAGGGAGTCTGATTTTGGACTCTCCAGCTTTAGTAAATAAACCCCATGAGGTTTTCCTGTGGTAGAAAAACCCCACGATCTTCCTATACAATCCCCTAAGCTCCCATATTGTATATATATTTCAGAAAGTGCAAGGAAATGCAACTAAATTAATAATGGGCATTGGCATCTCAGTTATAAAGAAACATAAGTTTCACAGAATGCATTAAGTCTTGAAAAGTGGTGAAAAAGGGGGAATACGATCACATTGTATCAATACCTAACAGAGCCACACAGTAAACTCAGGTGAAGACTGTTTATCTTGAGGTCCTTGAGAATGACAAGGGGTTTCTGTTTGCACTTGAATAAAGGAGATTTAATGCCTGCTCATGGCAAAGGTTCCTTACAGTAAGAGTTTAAGTAGTAGCTGGTTCTGGTCAATTCTGTACATTTCTTTAAAAATATATGGATGTGTTTCTAAATAAAAAAAGCATAATGACTGTTCATATTTATAAGAAATAACAGTGTAAAATATTATTCCAAAGACATTCTTATTACCTTTCTCTGGATCAACAGAGAATTTAGAAAATCTTGCAGTAGCATTGTTTACCGGGAAAAAACAGGAGTCTCATACAGCACCTCATCCTCTAGAATACCACTGAATTCATGGCAACCCAGTGTCATATGATTGCTCCAAAAATTAAAAAAGGAATAGAAAACCCCATTAATAGAAAATGTTAATTAAGGTTTAACCTTTATTCCATGTTGCACATTGCACACAATGTCAGCTATATGTGAAAAATCCTTAGAATGGCCTTTAACTAGGTCCAGCTTCCAATATTGGAGCTCACAGTTTATATTATTCGACATTTATTCTACTTGTTTGTTTCAGAACAACATCCTCTTGGAACCTCATACTAAAAATAAACTTACAACTGTAGGTCAGAGGATATTACACTTTTAGACATAAATATCTAAACATTTAGACTTACGTGCTTAATTAAACATACCTTTTCCCACTCTCTGTCTATGTTCAGCAGCGTAACAGCCAATTTTGGATTTGCCTGATAACCATCTTCTGTAAAGGACAAATCTTTACCATCCCAAGTCACATTTAACATAAATCTGCAAACAGAAAGAAAAAGATAATGTAATAATAAGGCCATTAAGTGCTTAATAAGAAGATTAGTTTAGTCATAAAAGCAGATAAAATGAATGCTTTTAGCACCAGTCCAGCATTAGAAAAAGGATAACAAGAAATCAATTGTATCACATAAGATGCAGATGCTTGAAATAAAATTGTTTTACCCACCCAGATTTTCCCATCTGAAATTACACACACAGATATCACACTTAAAATTATTATTATTATACAGGATTTATATAGCGCCAATAGTTTGTGCAGAGCTTTACAAAATGAAGGTAGACATTACAGGTAAAATACACTTTGGTACAAGAGGAAACAGAGGGCCCTGCTCGTTAGAGCTTACAATCTAGGAGAAAATCTATTTGTTGTTTTCGTGATCACTAACCCTTCTAACCCACGGGTATCGAACTGGCTGCCCTCCAGCTGTTGCCAAACTACAAGTCCCATGAGGCATTGCAAGATTGACAGTTACGAGCATGACTCCAAAAGGCAGAGGTATGATGGAACTTGTAGTTTTGCAACAGCTGGAGGGACGCCAGTTTTCACACACCTGTTTTAACCCTTTTGCTTCCAGGCCCTGTTTTCCCATTTTCACCTAAGGTGGCCAGTCAATTTTCCCTTCTTTTTATAGCTTTCAAACTTCACAGAAAAAAGTCCCAAGCCATAAATTTTCAGAAAGCACAGAATCAGTGGAATCAAACTAAAAAAGGTCCTACTCATTTTGTAAGTTCCATGATAGTTGAGCAAACATTTATCAAATGATATTTTAATAAAAATACACTAAAATCATTTTTAGGGTACACAAGCAAACGTAAAAATTCCTATTAAATCTAAGAGATTAACCACTTGCCTACCAGAACTTTTTTAATTTTTGCATACATATTAAAATCTACATTTTTTGCTAGAAATTACTGTAAAGACTACAGAATGTATATATTTTCCAAAAGCAGACACCCTAGAGAGTACTTTTTTTATGTTGTACAATATAACAGATACCAAACATGTCAAGTTTTAAAATTGCACACTCCCATGGAATTTAAAAAATCTATTGTACCCAAAATTCTCCATAGGCAACAATTTAAATGCCTTTACAGGTCATCAGTTTAGAGTTAACTATGAAATATGGCCCAAGATTTATTGCTCTTACGTTGACTTATTAAGGATACCCCACATATGTGGTGAAATTGATGTTTCAGACATTCACACAGAATTTATGTTTAATAAATAGACCCCACAGTGTTGAATTAACCTCTTCACGCCGGCCTAGACGCCGAGCGGCCGCACATTTGCATGCAATTAACAAAAAACATATGTGCTAAAAGCGCGCACGCTGCCCTCTCCCAGCACACATGTCCGCTACTCACGGAAAGGTCCCGGTCTGCTCTTTCGATCGGGACCTTTCCAGATCATGTGACCGCCGTGACAATGCGGTCACATGATCCCAAAACCCCGCCCCGCCTGTCCCGCCTCCCAGCTTCTGAAACTCTTAAAGGGCCAGGCGGCGCCGTGGGAAGGGGTTAATGTATTTTAAACAAAGAAAAAAAAACAAGTACTGCAATGCTTTGTAAGAATGCCCTGCAGGACATGTGCAAATCACGCACCAGCCCATCCTCAGTTAAACACACCAAAACCTATGCCTACTGATGTGCATGGGCTCTTAAGCATGCTAGTCTCATATCATAAATGAAGAGGTTACTAAAGTTATGAAAATTCTTGTAACACAGAAAAGAACAGAAGTGAACATGCGTGGTCTTGGTGATTTTTTTTTAATGAATACTGTACTGATTAAATTAAAGTTGTACATTCTGGTGTTGTACGAGAAAAATATTCATCTTTGTCCCTATGGATAATTTTGCATGAACTGCTGGCTCTTGAAAGCTATGTACTAGTGATCAGATTACCGTATGAGCACATTGAAAGCAATTTTTTTAGTTTGATTTTCTGATCATATGTACTAGGCATAAGTGTTTTGGTACACCAACCGATGTGGTGTGCATTGCCACAATGTGTGTAGTGTACATGTACATTAAGCTTGTGTAATTTGTGTGTGTATATATAGTATGGGGTATTTTATTTCTGTTTTATTTTACTTTTTTTTTTACTTTTATCACTGTTACCAGGGAGCTTTACTGAAATATCAGGAATCTAAACATACCCCTGATGCTTCATGTTTAAAGTGTTACTAAACCCACAACAATAAAATCAGTCTGTATATGCAGTAAAGCATGCTTTTAACAACAATCAAATAATTAAATAATTACCACGCTTTAATACTAACAAAAAGTGCAAGGTGCTTATAAGAATAAATAAATATTCAGACCCCAAAAACATGGCAGCACCCAGTATACATTCAACAAAATGGTGCCGGAATTTTACTATATAAGGCAATTAGCTACGGTGACAGTTACACATCATCCCCCGGACGAAGCTACAAAATCCCTGTAGCGCAACGCGTTGGGGAGAGGCAGTGACGTCACCGCGCATTTCATTCACTATACGGCGAGTACTGAAGGTGTGTGGACACACACCCTCCGCTTTGTTTTAAACTGCAAGCTACGGATATTGACATATTCAAAGCGCATATGAATTGTATTACATGTGAGTGAATTATGGAAGCACATTAAAGCTGTTTTTATCTCTGGGATAAGGCACCATATTCTTTATTTCTCTTTTGCATGAGATATACAAGGAATACAAAGGCAGAGGATTAAGGAGTGGATCAAAGGAGGGAGTACCCTCACAGCCCTGCAGCAACACAGGCTCACAGCACTATTGTAAAGATCCTATCTTTATACTGAAGGAGAGTACATCTACTTTGGCTGGATATCCATTTGTACAGTTACATTGGGGACAGTATCGTTGCATTTTCACATTATATATTATTTATATTAATTATATATATTATTTATATTTTTTATTAATCTCATCATGAATTTCTCTGTGGTTTATATATGGAACATTTGCACATTTATATGAGGATTGCACATTCAGTGATTTGTTATTAGGTTATCACTATATTAATTTATTTTATTTAATTTCATTATTTATTCATATCAGACATTATATATTATATATTTATTTATTCTTATAAGCACCTTGCACTTTTTGTTAGTATTAGAGCGTGGTAATTATTTAATTATTTGATTGTTATTAAACGCACATTTTATGAGAGTGGTCAAATTAACCAGCGATCTAATACACATTTGTTAGTATACCTCAGTGGCTCACAAGTTAATTAGTATTTTCAGTAAAGCATGCTTGTCACTGTGAAACCTAAGGGGTTAATCCTCTGCATTGTTTAAAAGGCTGTTTGATTCTGACTTCTCTGATCCTCACCTTCTTCCAGTGTCCCCCTCTTATCTCTTGATAGGACATATCATGTGGAGTCACTCTGCGCATGCTCAGTTTGGTGTTTATTGCTAGAGAAGGTGTTTTTTTTCTTGGGAGAGTACATATGATCAGCACTGCCCAGACAGAGGTCAGTGGTTCTGCATCCTCCTAGAGCAGAATAAAAACTCCTACAAGCTTTAACATGTGCTGTGCTGGACAGTCATAGAGGTACACAAGACTTCTCTAACTGCTGATGACAAAAGGTATTTAGAAGTTTATATTTGCTAAAATAATAGCACTTACATGGTCTGTGTACTACTTTAGACCAGATATGGTGAATGCAGGGACCTGGGTTTTGTAACACTTTAAGTTAGAGTTTTAAGAACGAGTAAGAGTTTTAGGACACAGGGGACATCTACTATTGAACATGGAAGTTCTTTTTATCTGAACAGAAGAGAAAGTAAGCATGTATTTAATGTTTACTACTCCTACAAAGAGAATTGCTGGATCCAAAAAAAAACCAAACATACATACTAACCTAGATTGTGGCAGCATTGATCCAAGCTACAGCTGTCCCCCCTGTCTCTACACCAATAACTGAGTGGTAAAAGGAAGATGACCACTCAGTTCTCAGGTCCTCTCTGTCATTACTGTCAGTGCTCTCTGCTCTGCCCCTCCAGCTCTCACTCCAGCACCGGACTGCGGAGAAGGTGGGAGTGGCTGGTTCAGGCTTTCAGTGGCTCGCTGAGAGGTTGAGCCAGCTGCATGTCAGGCAACATTATTGTCAGGATCCCTGCAGAGCCTTGGCCAGCTCTGTGACATCAGCCAACAGCGGACTTTAGCTGAATCTGGGTCACAGGAGTGCAGAACTAAGTGCACTCCTGAGACCCAGAGGAAAAGTATGGCCAAATGAGCTTTGTCCATACTTCTGCTTTAAGTTATACATAAACACCAGAGTGCTCAGTAAGGGATCTGTAGATATAATAGACATACTCCATACTGTGTGCCTGTAATACAATGCCCCGAACAATCCACTGTCTCTGCTGGTACAGGAGGGAATGCCAGTGGGGATCAAAAGAGATACAGCTACACAGAGACTGTAGGAGGAGATCAGTCACACACAGGGTGCACTGCAGTCAGCAGCAGGACAGCCAGAATTTTAATGAACAACTGCAATCAGTGGCTTGTCAGCCACTGACCACATCTTTTCATTAATGAGAGAAGTATAGGGGACCCTTCTGTTATAAGTTCATGGTCACTGAAGAGACTTTGAGCTTATAGCAGAAGAGAATGCAACTGACATAAGGCTTATTGAGCTGGCCAGCTGCAAGCAGTTCTGTTTCGCCATAATTCTTGTGTTTGTGGCAGTGAAAGGCTTCACTCACACAGGCATATTTTCTGCATGGAACACAGATTGTTGCTGGCAGAGCTAGCAGAAGATTTTGCATAAAGTATGTGTCTAATATACTCACGTTTAGGCATGTACAACTCTTCTAATGACTTTACACTGTTGTCATATATATTATGGAGGATGAAGATGATGCTATATATTATAGCATGGATGAGGATGAGTGATAAATATCATTATTTTTGTTGAGGCAAGAGTTTGCTAGCTGATTTTATTATTATTGTACAGGATTTATATAGCATCAACAGTTTGCTCAGCGCTATACAAAATGAAGGTAGACATTACAGTTACAATACAATTTGATACAAGAGGAAACAAAGGGCCCTGCTCATTAGTTTACAATCTAGGAGATATAGAATATCAAACTCCTCTATCCCAGAAATGTATTTTCCATCAGCAACAACTTCAATGGTTCTTTTCCAGAGAGATGCATTTAATGAGCTCAGAAACAATCCATAAGAGGTACAGACAAGGCAGATGACAGGGTACTCAGAATATTCATGTAACTACCAGACACCTTATTATATAATTACAATATCCTACATATAGCTGTACAGCGCATCTGTGTGTTTGGGCCCATGAATCCTATAGTTCTACCTTTACGTTTGTACAAATATATACACTGTATAAACTAAATGTGGTGTTTTTGACACCTGTAAGAATAAGTGTAAAAGCAAACCTAAGGGTTAAAGCAAACCTGTGACAAAATGCAATTTAACAGACTAATAGAGCATAAAAGCAGACACCCTAAGGTCCCTGCAAATGCTTTTAGCTGTGTCTAAATGTTTTTTCTGTAGGGCCCTGAAGTCTGAGTGTTAAAAGATTTTAAAAACTGATCTACATAGGCCAACAGTTCCTGTTGAAAAATTTTGCTCTGAAGATATACTCTCTAAAAAATAATGTTTTGGCCCAACAAAAAAAAATTAAAGTTGAAGCAACAAACTACATTGCATTGAGGTAATTAGCTTTTCTGATAGAAATGAATGCATTTTTATTTACCGCCAACTTAATTACTGGCATTATAAACACATGTTTTTAAGTTGAGTACTTAAACATATTAAGTTAATTCAAATAGTTTTTCCAGTTTTTATAAGAAACCTTCAAGTCACGTGTACTTAATTGCTACAATTATGAGCAAGTTTTTTAAAGTTAAAAAGCAGTTAAAAATCAAGTTGATCCAAATTGATTTTCTGTATTAGTTTTTAGCTTTGTTTTTTTTATACTAGCTTTCAAAAATGAATTAATCAGTTTAGGCTTACACTAGAATGTGTTGCAGAAACCCCGCAATCTGTGTGCATTTTGTGCACCGCATTCAAATCGCACTACCCTTGCAGTCTGCAGTGGATGTCAGTGTTGCAAACACAGTGCATTTGCCGGCACCAGATTGCATGGTACAAAACAAAACATGCAATCTGGTTACACTGTGGTTCAAAAATTGGTGCATGCATGTCTTTGGTGCAATGTAGTGTGATTTGAGCTCATTCAAAATGAATGGGCTCAAATTGCATTACACTGAACCACATGTGAATTGCACAGGAATGTGTTGCAGTTCCTTTGTGATTCACATGCACTTCATTGTGTGAACCAAGGCCCAACAATCCAATTGTTAAACAATTGCCATTTTTTGCACACCAAAATCAAATCCTTTGTTGTACTGATGAATGAGTAAGCACTTTGCATTAAGATTTTTTTAATATTGTCTGTCTGGTGCAGAAACTGTTTCTCTACAAGACCTTTGCTATATTGTGCAACAAATTGTGGCAATATAGTGAAGCTATTGGAGGATATTGAAAGTTGATATTTTGTGAGCTTTCTTACAATTTGCTATATTCTTTCCGCATTACCCTGCGACAACCATTTTGTGAACTGAAATAAAAGTGAAAAATGTCATCTGAGTATGACTGTGCTATGGAACACATACGTTCTTCAGAGAATACTGTACTTGAGACCCATTACTTTAGCACTGGCTTTCAGTCCATCAAGTTAAAGGAACAGTTTTTGAAACAACTGAGACTTGATTTGTGTTAAGTGAATGGGGGTGGAGACTTGCAATGCAGCTCTCAATGTAGAGCAAAATTAAGTTACCAAGTCAAATTTATTAAGGTACCTTAACTTAAATTTCATTGTACAACAATGAATGCAGAAATGTAACTGTACATGACACACAATATTAAGTTGATGTAATTTCCAACATTATCATTTCAACACAACTCATGAAAGTAGGTTTTTAAATGAAAAAGTTTATTTAAACCAATAAATTAGGATTTTTATCTTGGAAATACACATTTAATTAAGTGGTGGTAACAGGTCGCTTGAGTTATTTTTTAGAGTGTATGTTGGCAGGAAAAGTATGTCAGAAAATGTATAAGATTGGTTAATGAACAAAATATAATACTTCAAAAATGACTGCACTCCAACCTTCAAATCAGACAAGAAATAAACTTAGGTGCTGATTTACTAAAACTGGAGAGTACAAAATTTAGCACAGCTCAGTATAGAAACCAATCAGCTTCCAGTTTTTTTTTTTTGTCAAAGCTTCTTTGAATAAGTTGAGGTTAGCAGCAGGCTACCATGCAGAGCTGCACTTGATTTTGCACTCTCCAGTTTTACTAAATCAATACCATATTGCTGCTAATGCATATGGTAAGATATGCATTGGCCTTTTTTCTCAAATAGGGCCAAATTAGAATTAGGAGCTTGTTCAAGTCATTTTTATTCGCCATCTATTGCTCCCATTTACATCTAAACTCCTCGAGCGCCTCGTCTACACCCGCCTATGCTCTCACCTCAACGATAACCACCTCCTCGATCCCCTACAGTCTGGCTTCCGTCCCCTACACTCTACCGAAACCGCCTTACTCAAACTCTCCAATGACCTTCTAACCGCCAAAGCTAATGGCCACTATTCAGTGCTCCTACTCCTTGACCTCTCTGCGGCCTTCGACACAGTTGACCACCCCTCCTCCTCAAAAAACTACACTCCCTCAGCCTCAGAGATTCTGCTCTCTCCTGGCTCTCATCCTACCTGTCACAACGCTCCTTCAGCGTTACCTATAATGCTACCACCTCCCCCTCACTCCCCCTCTCCGTTGGGGTCCCTCAAGGCTCCGTCCTCGGGCCCCTTCTCTTCTCCATCTACATCTCCTCCCTTGGCCAACTCATACACTCTCATGGCTTCAACTACCACCTCTATGCCGACGACACACAAATCTATCTTTCAACCCCCCACCTCACCCCCTCGGTCTCCACCCGAATGACACACCTACTGAGCGACATATCAGATTGGATGTCGCTCCACTTCCTTAAACTGAACCTCACCAAAACCGAGTTTCTTGTCTTCCCCCCAGCCCACATGAGGCCTTCAAGTTATTGGAGCTGATTTACTAAATGCTGTGCATTTTGCAACTGCTGTTGCACTCATAGCCCCCAGATCTTAGTGAACGTGGTGAAACTCTGCTGATTTCCATAATCCAATCATGTGCAAGCAAAAAATATATTTTTTTAAATTTTCCTTGCACCTGATTGGGTATTCTTTCAAAAATGAAGCTTCACCATGTTCACCAAGCTCTGGGGGAAATGAGTGCAACTCATTCAACCCCATTATCTCCTCTGTTACTGTAGCTTTAAATTTACTTAAATCAGTTTGAATTTACTTTAACATTCTAGATCAGAAGAAAAAATTGTCAACTTACTTATTTCAATGAATAAGAGAACATAGTTCAACTTTGAAAATGTTATATATGTTGCTGCTATTTTTTTAATTTAAATATACTTTGCAGGAACAAGGACAAAATAGTAAAAACAAAAAATTATTGTACAGTATAAAAATATTTTATAGTATGCAGCAAACAGAGTTTACCAAATAGTAAAAAAGGATTTGCAATCTTCTTGCCTAAACCTCCATCTCTATAAAGATTTATGTATATGCCTTTAAGCAGTAACAGCTCAGTCATTCATATGGCATTCTTGAAGTGGGAGCTGTAATTGAAATTGGTATGTAGAGGGATATTGCTCTTAAGAAAGGCTCAAAGAGCACAGCTTCCTTGATCTCAAGGAACGAAGTAAGAAGGTTGACTTAGTGCCAGGCTAGTCAGAATACAAAGATACCTGAACAGTGAACACTATAATTCTTCATTTTTTTCTTATTTGGAAAAATAAGAAGCTGACATTTGAAACTTAAAACCTGAAACAAAAATATTTAAATGACAGTTAACAGAGGTTTCTCTAGTCTAATTAAGACCACTTTGAATGTATGCATTGCATTTGCTTTTGCAAGTCTTAAAGGAAAAACCAAGTTTGTATAAAAATCACTAGGAAACCTTTGCATAACCCCACCCAGGTCCCGTGGGACTGTCCAGATGTTTGAACACAATCCCACAGATCTGCACTCAGTTCCAGTTTTATGCAGACCCTTTGCAGCAGAATTATCTAATGTCCAACAATGTTTGTATAGTTTGGGCAGCAGGAGGAGGTAGAGGGAGCAAGCTGTTTTATGAAAAACAGCTTCAGGTCAGTGTCCACTCCAAAAATGTTTTGTTATTTTTTTTTCATTTCCACTGCGTATTAATGTTAACTCCACTGAACATTAATGTTAGCCCAACTAAGCACCTACAGTATCTCACAGAAGTGAGTACACCCCAGGGGCGGACTGACCATTTGGAGACTCGGGCACTGCCCGAGGGCCCGGGGTCAGTAGGGGGCCCCATGAAATGCCCCTGGTACCTTTTTCATAGGCTTTTTTGAGTTTGGGCAAGGACACAGAGGCCCCATGATCCCCTATTGCCCGGGGGCCCCATGAGTTGTCAGTCCGCTCCTGGTACACCCCTGACATTTTTGTAAATATTTTATCTTTTCATGTGACAACACTGAATAAATGACACTTTGCTACAATGAAAAGTAGTGAGTTTACACCGCATTCCAAATTATTATGCAAATTCTATTTAAGTGTCACAGAGATGAAATATTTTGTTTTTCAGTTTAACTCATGGATGGCATTGTGTGTCAGGGCTCTTTTGATCACTGAAAACAATCTCGGACACCTGTGATAATTAGATTGGCCGGTGAGCCCAATTTAAGGAAAAACTACTAAAGCAATATGGGGAAGAAAAAGGATCTCTCTGCTGCCGAAAAGAGTGAAATAGTTCAATGCCTTGGACGAGGTATGAAAACATTAGATATTTCACGAAAACGTAAGCGTGATCATCGCACTATTAAGAGATTTGTGGCTGATTCAGAGCACAGATGGGTTCGTGCAGATAAAGGCACATTGAGGAAGATTTCTGCCAGATCCATGCATCGGATCAAGAGAGCAGCTGCTAAAATACCATTACATAGCAGCAAACAGATATTTTAAGCTGCTGGTGCCTCTGGATTCCCACGGACATCAAGGTGTAGAGTCCTCCAGAGTCTTGCAACTGTGTATAAACCTTCTATTCGGCCACCACTAACCAATGCTCACAAGCAGAAATGGCAGCATTGGGCAGAAAAATACATGAAGACTAATTTTCAAGCAGTCCTGTTCACTGATGACTGCCTTGCAAACCTGGATGGTCCAGATGGATAGAGTAGTGGATGGTTGGTGGACAGCCACCCTGTTCCAACAAGGCTGCGACGTCAGCAAGGTGGTGGTGGAGTCATGTTTTGGGCCGGAATCATGGTAACAGAGCAGGTGTAAAGATGACCTCTGCAAAGTATGTGGAGTTTATGACTGACCACTTTCTTCCCTGGTACAGAAGGAAGAACTATGCTTTCCGTAATAAAATCATCCTCATGCATGACAATGCACCATCTCATGCTGCAAAGAATACCTCTGCATCAATGGCTGTTATGGGGATAAAAGGAGAGAAAGTCATGGTGTGGCCTCCATCCTCCCCTGACCTCAATCCTATTGAGAACCTTTGGAGCATCCTCAAGCAAAAGATCTATGAGGGTGGGAGGAAGTTTACATCCAAACAGCAGCTCTAGGAGGCTATTCTGACATCTTGCAAACAAATTCAAGCAGAAATTCACAAGTTCAATGGATGCAAGACTTGTGAAGCTGCTGTCAAATAAGGGGTCCTATGTTAAAATGTAACATGACCTGTTAAAATGTTTAAAAAGTTAAAATGTTGTTAAAAGTTTGATTGAAATAGCTTTTGATTTCAGTAAATATACTGCAAACACAACACATGACAATTTTCAGTTCTTTACAACCTATAAAGTGTTTTGAAACTTACTGTGCATAATAATTTGTAACAGTGCATTGTAAGTTTTTTATGTTTAACAAAAATACTGTTATCATTAGGAGGTTTGCTCAATAAAATTTGAATTGTACTCTTAATAGTTGATAACATGAGAATTATGCTGACTGTTATTTACATCAATTATTTAGGTAAATGAGAAAAATATAATTTGCATAATAATAAGAGAAATGTATACGAGCGCACCTATAAATGTAAAGTAGCAGCTGAGCACCAGGTAACCATAAACCCCAAAAAACAATATATATCAGAAGATGCAGCGCTATAGAAGAGAAACACTATAATTGAATGGATGTATGGATACAAATAGGTATACATATGAATAAATAAATAAATAGATAAATAAATAGTTCATAAGATAATATCAAGGTGACTTCAAGTGCTCTCCTCTATTTCATATCCACCTGATGATCAGGTACTGTGCGAAATAGTGCTGAAGAAATGCACACTCACCAGAACGCACAGATAAATGGGCGTTTGTAAATATAAATTTCCCTTGGAGTCATCAGCTGGTCAGGATAGGGTCTGCAATATGAAAGCCTCCCTCCAGAACTCCTGGATATTCCTGTGTAATCCCTTGGAAGGTAGCCTGTGGACTGCTCCTTAGTGCTTACATACGTTCCTTTACCCAGCAGAGAGATGGATGGCTGTAAATTTATACTCCCCAAGGGAGTCAGGACAGAGACATATCCATAGTGTAGTAGGTAAATCAAATGGTTTATTCAGGTAAAATGATCATCGATAATACACAGCAGTGTATAGAAGAAATGTGTGGACTGACCGTCCAATGTTAAAGATGGCCGCCGGAGCTCCACGATGCTCCGGCGGCGTGACGTCACGGCGTTCCTGGCTCCTCCTACGCGTTTCGTGCACACGCACGTCGTCTGGGGGGATTTGCCTGAATTTACCTGAATAAACCATTTGATTTACCTACTACACTATGGATATGTCTCTGTCCTGAATCCCTTGGGGAGTATCAATTTACAGCCATCCATCTCTCTGCTGGGTAAAGGAACGTATGTAAGCACTAAGGAGCAGTCCACAGGCTACCTTCCAAGGGATTACACAGGAATATCCAGGAGTTCTGGAGGGAGGCTTTCATATTGCAGACCCTATCCTGACCAGCTGATGACTCCAAGGGAAATTTATATTTACAAACGCCCATTTATCTGTGCGTTCTGGTGAGTGTGCATTTCTTCAGCACTATTTCGCACAGTACCTGATCATCAGGTGGATATGAAATAGAGGAGAGCACTTGAAGTCACCTTGATATTATCTTATGAACTATTTATTTATCTATTTATTTATTTATTCATATGTATACCTATTTGTATCCATACATCCATTCAATTATAGTGTTTCTCTTCTATAGCGCTGCATCTTCTGATATATATATAATTTGCATAATAATTTGGAACACGGTGTACAGCTTACAGTATATAACAGAGTAAATTTGCTGTCCCCTCAAAATAACTCAACACACAGCCATTAATGTCTAAATCGCTGGCAACAAAAGTGAGTACACCCCTAGGTGAAAATGTTCAAATTGGGCCCAGAGTGTCAATATTTTGTGTGGCCACCATTATTTTTCAGCACTGCCTTAACCCTTTTGGGCATGGAGTTCACCAGAGCTTCACAGGCTGCCACTAGAGTCCTCTTCTACTCCTCCATGATGACATCACGGAGATGGTTGATTTTAGAGACCTTGCACTCCTCCACCTTCCGTTTGAGGATGCCACACAGATGCTTAATAGGGTTTAGGTCTGGAGACATGCTTGGCCAGTCCATCACCTTTACCCTCAGCTTCTTTAGCAAGGCAGTGGTCGTCTTGGAGGTGTGTTTGGGGTCATTATCATGTTGGAATACTGCCCTGCAGCCCAGTCTCCAAAGGGAGGAGCTCATGCTCTGCTTCAGTATGTCACAGTACATGTTGGCATTCATGGTTCTCTCAATGAACTGTAGCTCTCCAGTGCTGGTAGCACTCATGCAGCCCCAGACAATGACACTCCTACCACCATGCGTGACTGTAGGCAAGACCCACTTGTCTTTGTACTCCTCACCTGGTTGCCGCCACATGCCTGACACCATCTGAACTAAATAAATGTATCTTGGTCTCATCAGACCACAGGACATGGTTCCAGTAATCCATGTCCTTAGTCTTACTGTCTTCAGCAAACTGTTTGCAGGCTTTCTTATGCATCATTTTTAGAAGAGGCTTCCTTCTGGGACGACCGCCATGCAGACCAATTTGATGCAGTGTGCTGAGCACTGACAGGCTGACATCCCACCCCTTCAACCTCTGCAGCAATACTGGCAGCACTCGTATGTCTATTTCCCAAAGAGAACCTCTGGATATAACGCTGAGCATGTGCACTCAACTTCTTTGATCGACCATGGTGAGGCCTGTCCTGAGTGGAACCTGTCCTGTTAAACTGCTGTATGGTCTTGACACCGTGCTACTGAGCTGTTTCAGGGCCTTGCCAATCTTCTTATAGCCTAGGCTATCTTTTTTTCATATCCTCAGAGAGTTCTTTGCCATGAGGTGCCATGTTGAACTTCCAGTGACCAGTATGAGAGAGTGAGAGTAATAACACCAAATTTAACACTCCTGCTGCCCATTCACACCTGAGAACTTGTAACACTAATGAGTCACAACACCTGGGAGGGAAACTGGCTAATTGGGCCCAATTTGGACATTTTCACTTAGGGGTGTACTCACTTTTGTTGCCAGTGGTATACACTTTAATAGCTGTTTGTTGAGTTATTTTGAGGGGACTGTTATACAAGCTGTACACTCACTTCTTTACATTGTAGCAAAATGTAATTTCTTCAGTGTTGTCACATGAAAAGATAGAATAAAATATTTACAAAAATGTGAGGGGTGTACTCACTTCTGTGAGATACTGTATGTTAACCTATATTGAGCATCAAGGTTACTTTCCACTGAGCACCAGTGTTACCCCCAGTGAGCACAAAAGCTACCCCTCATTGAGCATTTGTTTCTCCCCAGTAAACATCAATGTTTACTCATCTCCCACTGATACCAATGCTGTTTTTCTTTATTCCCTTATGCACATTAATGCTATTGTTCACTGATAACTAGTGATGATTACTGTCATCAGTGTATTCTACATTACACTGATCAGCAATGGCAGGACATTTTGCCTCCTACAGATTCTGATTCTAGACATTGTTTCCTGTCATTGACTACTGACACCTGATAATTTCTACCTTCCCACTGATCAAGGGCATGTTTTCCTCTCCATTGACCCTGGCACATTTTTTTTCTTTCCACTGATCTCTGCAGCTAAGGTATTCTAATGTCTTCTGCTACTGACCAGCAATAACGGGCCCTATGACACTGACACCCAAATGCTTGGCACTTTGTTTTGCATTGTATAGTTTTGACTGCTAAACTTGATATGTACTCCTGTACTCTATAGGCTATATTGTATGCTACATAGTCCTGACCAAAGTGTTTATTTTCGCAGCGGGTTATTTATTGCAGTGTAGTTTGGAACAATTCTAATGCATTCCTTTATGTAGGCTCAGACATAAAGTTAGCTCTCCGTGTATATTCTGTTGTATTTTTTTTTCTTATTATTATTTAATTGGTATTATTTTGTTAATTTTTAACCACGTGCTCTCCAGAGGATCTACCCTCCTTCCTGACCAGGCCATTTTTTGCGATACAGCGTTGCAATACTTTAACTGACATTTGCATGGTCATGTAACACAAAAGTACATAAATGAAATTTAGATCATTTTTTCCCACAAATAGAGCTTTCTTTTGGTGGTATGTGATCACCTCTGCGTTTTTTATTGAGCTATAAACAAAACAAAAAAAACAACAATTTTGAAAACAAAAAACACATTTTTTTTACTTTTTGCTGTAAAACATATCCAATAAAAATATTTAAAAGATCAAACTTCTTCATAAATTTAGGCCAAAATGTATTTTACGTATATATACATGATTTTGCACAGCCCTTCCGCCCTGTAGCAGTACTTCTTAGGGCGGCGGGAAAGTGGTTAATGATCCTTTAGGTGTATATGTGAGACTCTTACCCATAATTAAGAAATATTTTGGGGGAACAAGGACTGAGGACTGTGCACAGTGTATACGTTGAGGTTGATTTACTAAAGTCAAATAGGCTAATCACTGTAGAAGGGAAGTTGCACCTTGCAAGGGTATTATCCCCAGAGCTTAGTGAATTTGGTGAAATGTCAGTTTGCCAAGCATACCCAATCACATGCAAGGAAAATAAAAAAAAATTACTTTTTGTTTGCGCATGATTGGTCGAAGTCATTAGAACCTTACCTCATTCATAAGCTCTGGGGAAAATTCCCTTGTAAAATGAAAAATCGTTTTTGTCTTTTTTTAGGCATTCCCTTTTAGTAAGCAAAAGATACTACTTATTCATATCCCTTTAAGACACACAAATTTTAAGGGCAATTTGCATGTTTCACACATTTTCTTCATACTGAGGTGTCCCTATTTCTCATGATGATATCTAGACATATGGCTTTGATTGACTCTTCTGGATTGCCAGTTGTAGCAGTGCACTCAATGAATTTAGCAAATCAGAGAGAAGCAACATGTTCTCCAAGGTAGACTTAATTTTCTTCTACACATTAAATGAGATCATTATTTATTATACACTATGGGGTTGATTTACTAAAACCTATTTATTATTGAGTATTTTGTTTCATCCATAGTGCACTCTTAACTGCATGGCTAATATGTAATAAAACTAAGTATTGCTAGCCATACGCTAGTCGAAAAATTGTTCAAATGCATTTTCGAAAAATGAACACATGGTCATGAGAGAAAGTGATATTGCCATCATGTAATGACCGATTTTTGAACAATTGTTCAATGAACATAAATGAATCAGTTTTTCAAATATGCGCAGTACAAACAGTTTGATTTTTACCAGGCAAGAAACACATTAACCTTTCAATTCATTATTCATTCATTATTCAAATGAATGAACTGTCAAAATGACAGATTTTAGAACAATTTTTTTGTCTAGTGTATGGGCACAAATTGAAGATTTGTTTAAAAGTAAACAGATTTCTGCTATGGGCCGTTTCATTCAGCAATAATTTTGTCATTACTTATGATATCAAAGTAATACATATATTTAGGACAATATTTATATTTTAGGACAAACAAGTCTTTCTTTTGGTGATTTTGGCTTTATTTATGCATTCCATAGACAATTATAGTAAAACCTAAAAATGCCCTTTTTTCTACTTTTTGTAGAAGTTAGTTCTACAGTGTCACTGTAGAAAAAAGTATGAATTTAATTATTTCATTTGTCCCACTAAAAATTTGATTTTTGGTACAAATATTTCAGTTATTTACAAATGAGAAAAGGCATTTTTGCAATTTTGTTCTTTTTTTATGCAACGCTGAAAAAATTAACAAATAAAACAAAAATAAAAAACATTTAAATATCAATGATCAGAAAAACAGAAATAAAAAAACAACAGGGAAATGATAGTTAAGGGGAGAATGGGGTTAATTAGGGCTGATTAGAGTGAACTAAGATTTAAGAAGTAGTTATATAGTACCTGATTTTATTTAAGAAAAATGTTTTTTTACTTGAGTTGCTTTAACTGAGCTCATCCATTTGAACTGCACCTGAATTAATGTTTTTCAGCATTTGCGTATTTTTAGGGGTTTTTTGTTTAGTAAAATTATACTGTCACAAAAGCCTAACGCTCAAAAATGCTCATAAATGCAGAATTTTCAGCTTTCAGCAGCATTTTTATAGCTAAAAAAAACTTTGCTCGAAACCCACTAGTTCTGGGGTTTTTTTCCAGCCAGAAAATACCCCTGCTATAAATGCTGACTAATGCCTATGAGTGCATGAACACATAGGATAGCATGCTGGGGTGTTTACTGGCTATAGAAAAAAATGCCAGAAGCCAAAAACAGCAGCTGTAAAAATGTCCAGTGTGCATGAGGCCTAAGGCGGCTGTTGACCAGGCTATCATTTTGAGTAGCTGGAACTGCCAACAAGAACAAAGGGGGGTGGCAGATAGCCAGAAGGACAAGACATACTATACACCTCCTGTGTATGTCCATGACATTTTTGGACGTCTGTAGAACGTCCACAACTGATTATTATACATATAATCCATAGACATGTCCACAAGTGCACTTAGAATTTTTGTTTAACAAATCAAATATTCTAGAAGCTTCAAAGGATTCAGTTACATGCAAAATAAGCTAAATCTTATTGTATCAAGTTAAAAAATAATCTAACAGTAACATTTTCTCAACTAGTCTTGAGTGAATCAGCTAATTTCTCAATAATTTGGTAAATGCTAACTCTGCAGTTAAAATTTATTTAGGTCGATTGGGAAGATGGGGCAATTTTTTTGGCCATTTGGAGGGTTAACAGGCAAACTATTGTCAAACAAATGGAAAAGGAAGCCAGACGCAGTGGGAGGAGGAGTCTTCACCATGATATGAAGGTGACACAGAAATTAGGAAAGTCCCTAAAATTACAGGATTGGGGGATACCTTAGAGTTATACACAGTGTTATGGAGCCAGCACAGTTTTCAGGAACAGCCTCGACTGCAGTATATTTTGAATGCATATATTTGGCTGTTAAATTAATATTTTTTTCTTCCACATTAAGCTTTGAATACAGACAGCACAGACAGCAGCATAATCTCAAGCTGCAATTATTTGATTCATTTTATGAAAAATATCAGGTAGTTTTTGCACCACACCTAGTAATAAAGTGGTACAAGACCTACTTTGACCAGAGGTTGTGGCCCAAAAATACTTACATATTTTTAATGTATAATAGGCTTCTTTTTTTGTGGTATGTGAATGGAGAACTTTTATTTATTTATTTATTATTTATTTCAGGTACTTATATAGCGCTGTCAATTTACGCAGCGCTTTACATATATATTGTGCATTCACATCAGGGCGTACAATCTAAGGTCCCTAACTTACATTCATACATACACATACTAGGGCCAATTTAGAGAGGGGCCAATTAACCTACCAGCATGTCTTTGGAGTGTGGGAGGAAACTGGAGTATCCGGAGGAAACCCATGCAAGCACAGGAAAAACATACAAACTCCAGGCAGGTGGTGCCATGGTTGGGATTCGAACCAAAGACCCTAGTACTGCCAGGTGGAAGTGCTTTCCATTTAGCCACTGTGCTGCCCCTTTTATGTGTATTTAAAAAGGACAATAGCACTTATTACAGAGGAGAAAGACATAGGACAATGTCTTCCTAAAAATAAATAATGGCTACATCTTTCAAGTATTTTGATAGCAGTGCATAAGCCAAGAGACACTAGCTGCAAGAGATATTTGTCTTCCCTTTCCAGCAAAGGCCAAGCACATCTGCATTTCCTTGACAAGCTGTGGAAGGGAGAGATTGGCTCACAAAGCCTGCATGTCAGGACCAGGATATGAACCCACTACCACTGCTGCATCTGGCTTTTTGTTTCTTAATCCTACCTAAGAAAGTGAGCCAGTACTCGATAAAAGTATGATATCAGATGGAGAAGACATCAATAAGTGATCATCCACCCACTATAAGGAAACGACCATGAGATAGTGACCACCTTGGTTTGCACAGAAATGCCTTACCAAATGTACTGTATAAGACCACCTACAGTATGGTCATATAATGCTTGGGAATATGCAGAAGCTCAATCTCCATGGGTGTTTGCATGTGTTACATCATCTTTTTCTAACACTTTGGAGGAGATTCAGGGCTGGCTGCACAAAGCAAGTGAGTATAACATATTTGTAATTTTCCAAACAAAAAAAATAGTCTTCACAAACACTTTAAATACTGTAGGTCTCATCATTGTAGATTACTGTCTTCAAAAAGCTGTAGAGGACCAACAAAATATGTCTGACAGACGTTGGATAGTTCATTTAGCTGTTACTTTTATTCCAGGTGTAAAAATACCATCTGGAGAAGAATATCAACCTCTGCATCATTGCTGAGTAAATGGAAATAATTTGTATCTGTCTGTAACTTTACAAATCTCCATGAATTACTGACAAATCATAATATACTGTATAATTTTAAGAATATGATGTTCAGGTGATATACTCATGCCTAAATGTAAGAATATTTGTGGGTTAATTATGGGATTGCTAGGAGCTAATTTCCAGACATCCAATAAATACTCAGAATACTTTTGGAGAGCAATTGGCCACAACCTTTATTTATTGGTTTAATTAAAATTAATAAAAATTATATCTCATTATTAGAATCATAAATATCGTATAACCAAGTATAAATACAATTACACAACTCAGCTTTTGTAGCTCAAATTGTATTAAACCAGCCATAAATCCAATTATAACTTGTCCCCCTTTGCCTTAAAGGTGACCCACCACATAAATAAGGCTTGAAACCTAAGCTGCTGCAATCCAATTAGGTAAAGGGATTTGGGGTGCCTTGAAACCCCTTTCCCCTTTGCTTTTACATTCTTAAAATAGCACATAAAAAGTAATTATAACTAGAAAAGCTAAAATTTCTGGGGAAATTGTGTGAAGTGTTCTTGCCTCCACCAGTATTCTACAACTGGAGTGGCCAGAGTAACTGGGTGGAGTGGCTTCAGTAGCTATTGTGTGGTTGGAGTGGCTGGAGTAACTGTGAAAAGGTTGGACTGGGCAGAGTAACTGTGTGGAGTGTTTGGAGTGAGTAAAGATAGTAAACATTACACTAATCAATTGATTGATCAAATTTAAAAAGTGAACATGGCAAGCTTGATAGAGTGAGAAATGCATTTCAACTTTTATTTTTCAGCTCACGCTCTAGCTTTTGTCACTCTGCTGCCTGCTCACACACCTGGGTTCCTATGGCAACTCATTCTACAGCAAGGGCAGAGAAGAGCGGTTAAAAACAAACTGCTCCAACTTGCTCACTTCACTGGTGGTTGCCATCTTCAAACGGTTGTAGTTTAAAAATTATAAATCCTACACCAAAGAGCTTTATATTGTGAGAATCACGAGACCCAGACCTACATTTTGATGCATATGTCTCTGAAATATTAAAAATGAAGGCACAGTCGCAGTTTAGAAATTGCCCTTCGCATTTGAGGTGGCTAGAGTGGAGTTTCAATGAATGTCAATGGGTGGTGTGAGTTGCAAACAAATGGTCATATTGTAAAAACTATCAGAACTATGGCTTAGCCGTGGACATATTTAGTGGCAGCAGGGATAGCTGAACGTTTTGATATAAGATTTGTGTAGGTGGGCTTGAAAATGAGGGAGTGATGGCAGTTTAGAAATCATGTCCTGATTTTTCAGCTCACACTCTAGCTTTTGTCAGCTCCCACTCTAGTTTTGAACATTCCGCCATTCATTCCTATGGGACCAATTTCACCACAAAAACGCCGATATTTCGTGAACAATTAGGGGAAACGTTCCACAAAGTAATAGCACCCCAATCGGGAACAATCCACACGTTTCGGTATATTACTGTCTATGTAGTGTAAAAACTGTGGAAGGAGTTAGGGTGGTAAATTTGGCTATAATAATAAGAATGTATATATGAGATAACAGTAAGTTGTCTTTCCATGCAAGAACACTTATCAACTAGAAAAGCTACAATTTCTGTGGAAATTGTGTGAAGTGTTCTTGCCTCCACCAGTAGTCTACAACTGGAGTGGGCAGAGTAACTGGGTGGAGTGGCTTCAGTAGCTATTGTGTGGTTGGAGTGGCTGGAGTAACTGTGAAAAGGTTGGACTGGGCAGAGTAAGTTTATGGAGTGGGCAGAGTAATTGTGTGGAGTGTTTGGAGTGAGTAAAGATAGTAAACATTACACTAATCAATTGATTGATCAGATTTAAAAAGTGCACATGGCAAGCTTTATAGAGTGAGAAATGCATTTCAACTTTTATTTTTCAGCTCACACTCTAGCTTTTGTCACTCTGCTGCCTGCTCACACACCTTGGTTCCTATGGCAACTCATTCTACAGCAAGGGCAGAGAAGAGCAGTTAAAAACAAACTGCTCCAACTTGCTCACTTCACTGGCGGTTGCCATCTTCAAACGGTTGTAGTTTAAAAATTATAAATCCTACACGGAAGAGCTTTATATTGTGAGAATCACAAGACCCAGACCTACATGTTGATGCATAGTATTTCTCTGAAATATTAAAAATGAAGGCACAGTTGTAGTTTAGATATTGCCCTTCACATTTGAGGTGGCTAGAGTGGAATTTCAATGAATGTCAATAGGTGGCATGAGTTGCAAACAAATGGTCATATTGTGAAAACTATCAGGACTATGGCTTAGCCGTGGTGCATATTTAGTGGCAGCAGGGATAGCTGAACTTTTTGATATAAGCAGGGGTGGACTGACCATTTGGAAACTCTGGCACTGCCCGAGGGCCCGGGGTCAGTAGGGGGCCCCATGAGATGCCCCTGGTACCTTTTTCATAGGCTTTTTTGAGTTTGGGCAAGGACACAGGGGCCCCATTATCCCCTATTGCCCGCGGGCCCCATGAGTTGTCAGTCCGCCCCTGGATATAAGATTTGTGTAGGTGGGCTTGAAAATGAGGGAGTGATGGCAGTTTAGAAATCATGTCTTGATTTTTCAGCTCACACTCTAGCTTTTGTCAGCTCCCACTCTAGTTTTGAACATTCCGCCATTCATTCCTATGGGACCAATTTCACCACAAAAACGCCGATATTTCGTGAAACATTCGGCGAAACGTTCCACAAAGTAATAGCACACCAATCGGGAACAATCTGCACGTTTCAGTATATTACTGTCTATGTAGTGTAAGAACTGTGGGAGGAGTTAGGGTGGTAAATTTGGCTTTAATAATAAGAATATATATGTGAGATAACAGTAAGTGGTCTTGCCATGCAAGAACACTTAACTAGTGAGAGCATACTTCATAGTGCAAGCAGAATCTAAAAAAAGTAATAGAGTAACATATTGGAAGTGTAGTGAATGCTAAGTACTGCAAATTCTTGGCATCAAACAATGGTTTATATGTCTGTTAAAAGAATGATTTTCACAACGAGAAGACATTTTTTAGGGCTCACATCTATAAGTGATTAAAGAGTACTTGGGTATGGATAGCCTTTTGGTTTAATATCAAGCATGTATTTGCACTTTTTTAATAAAAACTTGTGCTGAATTAAAGTCACCCTTATTGAAAAACAGAATTGCTCAATTCAAGTAAACATAAAATTATGAATGGATTCAGAAACATGTCTGCAGAGAAACAATCAGTACTGTATTGACACCATTTTTTAACATGTCCACAGACATGCAATCACTGTACATTACTGACACAAGAAACATGAAGAAACACAAGCACCACCATATAAACAGACAAAAAATCAGTACTGTTCTGACACAATTAGAAACATGTCCACAGAGAAACAATGAGTGCCACATTGACACAACCAAAAACAGCATGGACACAGTGGGGTTTATTTACTAAAGGCGGTTCACTCAGAATCTTGTGCACTTCTGCATGGAAACCAGCTTACATATTTTATTGCTAAAACCTAATTAAACAAGCTGAGGTTAGAAGCTGATTGGCTACCATGCACAGGTGCACGAGATTCTGAATGAACCAGATTTAGTAAATCTACCCCAATGAGTATCTTATGCCGGCCATAGACGGATCAAAAATCGGCCGATTTTTAAACCGAAAAAAAAATCGGCTGATAGTGGGTTAATTGGTCGGCCGTTTTTCTGGGTTTTTGCACATTTTTTTATCGGTCATGTTGGAAAATTTGCGGTCAATTTTGATGATCGGCCAATTTTCTCGGCAATGATGGGCAAATCGGCTGATCGTTTTAGCGATAAAAAGTCTGCGCATGAGCCGTGACCTGGAAAAAGAAGACCCGGCCATAGACCGGTCGAAAATCGGCCGATTTTTTTAATGTTGGTGGTAACGCCGGCCGATCGAACGACCGATTTTTAATTTTTTGTAAAAAATCGTCTGATGTTCGACCCGTCTATGGCCTGCTTAAATGACACAATTTGAAATGTGTCTGCAGAGACACAATGGGTGACATTTATCAGTTCTGTCACTTATCTAGACAATGCTTGAAAGGAACAGTGAGGCAGATTTGGGACATATTTATTGTACTTAAGCCGGCCATAGATGATTCGAATCTTGGCCAGTTTAACAGGGACTGGGTGAGATTCGAACCATTTATGGATAGGCTGATTGAGCTCAGTGAGATTGTTGTATGACTTGTACAACCATCCTGTTCAAGTATTGATCAATTATTGTGCAGTTATTGCCAGTGGCTATAGCCGTTATCAATAATCATTGTGTTTTCCCGGCGGGGACACACTCCGCAACCCCCCCCCCCGCAAGAAATACACAGTAGCACCGAGAGAGGGATTCCTCCATCAACACTAACTGTGTTGATGTGGGGATAGAGGGATTTTCTTTCCTGCAACCTGTGATTGCAGGAAAGAAAATTGCATTGTTTCTGGCCTGCCTTAGACAGTTTCATTCATATATTCCCCCTTAGCAGCCTAAAATAGCACTACCACAAGTAAAAAATCTGCCCCTGCTTTGTATGCCTGGTTTAGGTGAGAATCTGTCTTCTGATGATAAAATCTCTCTCATCTCCAGAGGTAAAACTGTTGCAGTTTGCTGCCCAGGATTGCAAGTGTAGGGTTGCAAATACACACAAAAACTGTCACATACTGTAGACTTTGTTAACTGGAAGGCTATTTTTCTTGATAAATGTCCCTAAATGAGTACAGTATTGACACAACCAGAAACATGTCAGAATAGTTACAATCAGCACTGTACTGACCAGGGGCGGACTGACAACTGATGGGGCCCCCGGGCAATAGGGGATCATGGGGCCCCCTACTGGTACCAGGGGCATCTCATGGGGCCCCCTACTGACCCCGGGCCCTCGGGCAGTGCCCAAGTTTCCAAATGGTCAGTCCGCCCTTGGTACTGACACAACAAGAAACTTGTCCATAGAGGCTCTACAGAGCTACTGTACATGTCACAACATAATTGTGGTCTAATGCAGGGGGGCTCAATCTGTGGCCCGCGGGCCACATGTGGCTCTCAGAGCCCTCTGATGAGGCCCTCAACTTCATATCAGGGAAGTTCACTTCTATTATGTGCTGCTTTTTTGGTGCGCTTTCAAAAAGTGCACCACACCTGCAAGATATATTAGAAGTCTATGGCAAAGCGCAGCTAACCTGGAAGAAAGCCATAGGTGCAGGACAGGAGCCCTATAGGGGGCTCAGGACAGCAACAGCTCGTTTACATTTGCATTTTTGGGGGCGGTATAAAGTTATAGTTTATACGTTAAAAGGTATATAGTTGATATGTGTACGTCCCTAACCATTAATGTATCGTCAGGGGTGCAATGGTGACCCTGCTCCAAGCTCCAGGAGGTCTGTGCAGCCTCCCTGTCGCATTCTGTTTTAAACTTGGACTAGAGGGGAGATAGGGACGCATATAAAGGAAGTGATCCTCTCCATTTTCCTCCTGCAACCACTGAAAGTTGGCTTCTTCTCCTCTCCTGCCAGCATTTCAGAGGCTGCAGGAAAAATAATATTTACTATGCTATTCAAAATAAAAAAAAATGAAATTCTGAACCATATCATTCAATTGTGGCCTGAAACCAGCTGGCAAATCATTTAAGTGGTCAGTGCTTTTAAAAGGTTGAGCACCCCTAATCTAATGTTTCTCTACTGTGCAGTGAGCTACAAATGTGTGCTCTTCATGTACTGATAGCATTTGTGGCTGCTTTAATCACACTAAAGGACAACAATACTTTAGACTAAAATAACTTTAGGTATTTCTTTCCCATGCTAACTATATTCCTGTAAGAGACATAAAAAGGGTAGGTGACCAGAACCATGAACCCCAGACTATGCTAGGCCTTTTGGTACTGTGCATGCATGACCTTTTCTTAATAGAACTTAATGGAGGAGCCTTTTACATACAAGTCTGTAAAAGGATTGCTTATCTATTATGGCGTATGTACCAAAGACCACATATATGCAGTACAGAGGGAGATAATTGTGTCAGCGCTACTTCACAGTGCTATTGTATCACCTACAGAGCTGTACAGTGCTATATTTATACAGTGCAGTACATTGCCAGTGCTACATTACAATGAATTGTAATGTGGTGAGCTACATGGGGTGCTATTTTTAGGGGTGTTTTATCGGTTTTCTTGCTTTAATTTTTATATTCCTTTTTTATGAAAATGGGTTTAAATTTGTTGGTATATTTTATTTTTATATTATTTTTGAGGTTTTTTTTAAGGGTGTGTGTGTGTGGTGGGGGTATCAGTAGCATAAACTAGTTGACAAATAAACATCATCACATCACTTCAGTTCAATTTACTGTACAAAATCCCCACAAGTGCATCACACTATCACATTCTCAGTCCCCTATTGCCATAGCTGCTAATACAGTTATGCAGTCCCTTACTGCCTGGGAGACCTAAATGGAGAAGTTATTGACATGCATCTTGTAGGGGGTGAGCAGATTGTACATCTTCAGGTCAAATCAGTGGTTGGGCAGCACATTTAATAGCTGGCTGAAAAAAGAGGGTGGGCATTGAAACGCATAGCCACACCCTCAATGACACATCCTGTTTTGTAACTTCCTGTCCTCCCCTGTGATCCATTTATATATACCTGCTCCTCCTCCTTTCAGCTGCAGATGCACGAATGACTGTAATACATGAGATCATCCACACACGGTGAGTTTCTAACTATTGCATGCTGTGTGAACACCTCCACCTTGCTGCACTTAGATTGGCGCCCCCCCCCCCCATCTCTCTTAGCTGCTGTAGGTGCCATCCAGACCATATCCAGTGCATCCATTGTGACCGTTTCTTTGGTGTCCTCCCAAACTGGGTATCTTTTTAAGAACCATGATAAGCACAATTCATTTTACTTCATGACAGTTGCTAATTGTTTCCTTTAATCATGTTCATACTACCACTACACTTAGTCTGCGCACTTTGCTCTTTTGTCTGTCTGTCTGTAAAACCACACATAGCAAATGAGCGGACACTACTGCCAGGGTGCTTTTAAGAACAAACATGAGCATGTGCTGAAAAGAAGACAGCAGAATAAAAATAAACATTTGCTGAGCAAAATACCTGGCATAGTTGCCAATACTTTACATGGCTGTGCTTGTTTGCACAGAAATGCGTGCATGCCCACGAACGTATGCGTCAGCACGAATATTTGCACTGCCACACGTTCACGCACACCTGCTTGCTGCTAGAACTGCTCTCAAAAGCCCCATATAAGGACAGTGGCTGCACTCAAACTTTGCTGGATGGTCTTCATCTACTAGTACTCCTTGCTCCTGTTTTTCCTGTGTTCGTTGGATTATCTGTTACCAAACTGACTTGCTTATGGACTTCCCTGCTGCCTGATCCCTGATTTTGACCCTGGCTTGCTATAAGGCCCTGCTTCTCTTGTTCTACCATGCATGACTCTGACTTGCTCTTGACTACTCCTATGCTTGCTGCACTGGACTCCTGTGAATTACCTCGACTCTGTTCTTGACCACGCTCCTGCCTACTCTCTGGCTTGCCTTCCTATGTATGACTTTGGCTGCCATCCTGACTTTGCTTCTTCAGTCCGTTTCTGCCAGCCTGATCCTGCTTCTTCCTCGGGTGCCACCTTGCCAGTGGTCGCTGTCCTTGTTTTGGTATCTCGCCAGGGGTCCTGCCATCAACTCGAGCAAACTAGCTGAAAGATATCTGGCTGACTATACTGCAAGTAGCTTCCAGAAGATCTACCTAAATGGTATCCATGCTTCTTTGTGCCTAGCACTCTCTTTTCTCAACTTTAGGGGTGCTTGGCACTTAGCCACAAGGGAAGCCCTCTCGTCACATTGGCCTCTGACCAGGTATGAGGCAACTACATCAGTGAGGAGGATGTTGTCCAGGGACAGCTTGCAGAGAAATGAGGAGATCAGCAATTTTTAAAGACACCTTACTCACTGGAATGGTACCAACTAATTGACATAGAGCAAATGTAGTACCAATTTACAAGAAAATGTTTGAGATGTATACCAGTAAACCACAGACCAATCAACCTAACATCAATAGTATGTAAGGTATTTGAGGAAATGATAAGATACTCTATTCAGACATTTAACTGCAGCAAAGATATAAGTGACAACTAGAATGTATTCATGAAAGACCATTCTTGTCAGACCAACCTGATATTGTTCTATGTGGAAGTAATTGAGAAATTGGATGGTGAAAGTCCAGTGGACATAGTTTATCTAGATTTTTATGAAGCATTTGATTGTACTTCTTAAACGTTTAATATATAAGTTAAGATCTGTTGAAGTTGATGAAATTGTATGCACATGCATAGGAAACTAGTTACATTAAAGGTTCCAGAGAGTAATGAAATTACTCATTCTCTGAATGGTTTAAAGTTGTGAGTGTGTGCCTCAAAGTTCTGTCTGGCCAATGCTGTTCAATTTATTTATTAATGATATAGATATTGGAATCAAGAATTAAATTTCAGTGTTTGCTGTTGATACCAAATTATATAATGAAATACATTTGGCACAGTATATAGCATAATGACAGGAAGATCTTGATAAAATAGGGGGTTTGGCAGCTACATGGCAGACAAGGTTCAATATTAAGAAATATAAAGTTATGCACTTGGGTGCCAAGAATACAATGCACAATACACATTAGGAGGGGCTCTTCTGGAAGAATCGGTGATGGAAAAGGATCTGGGGTTTACAATGGCATGCAGAGCCAAGCCACAGCTAACAAAGCTAGCAAAATACTCTCATGCATTAAAAAGGGCATCATGAGATAATTCAATAATTCTGCCCATTTACCAAACACTGCCTCGTCTTCAATATAAAGTTCACTTTTGGTTACCAATTGTTAGGAAAGACATTGTTAAATTAGAAAGAGTTAATAGAAGAGCAACAAAATGAATAAGAGGGATGGAGGACCTCAGCTATGAGGATCAATTACTTAGATTACAGTTATTCTTTCTGGGGAAAAGGCACTAAAGTGGGAATATAATTACAATGTACAAATATAGTATATTAACCGCAAGACGGTTCTCTCGTCCTGGGAGGACGTCATATGATGTCCTCCCACTTTAACCGTGCATATGCGGCTCCGGGGGCATGCAGCGTGGCGATCGGTTGTGCTCTGAGTCCCTCACACACAGCGGGTCACCGATCAAAAGAAAGAGCCAAAGATGTCGGCTCTGTCATGTGATCAGCTGCGTCCAATCACAGCTGATCGCATGTAAATAAGAAAATGCCGGTTATCTGCATTTCTCTCCTCACGAGCTGTCACGCAGACAGCTTGTGAGGAGAGGAGAGCTGGTAATCAGCATTCCTCAGAGGGGACATGTACACTGATCATCAGGGCACTGATGATCAGAGTGCCCTGATGATCAGTGTAGCCCCATCAGTGCCACCTGTCAGTGTCCATCAATGCCAGCTGTCAGTGCTTATCAATGCCACCTGCCAGTGCCCATCAGTGCCACATCAATGACACATATCAGTGCCCATCTGAGCTGCCTTTCAGTGCCACCTATCAATGCCAGTCTGTGCCACCTATCAGTGCTGCCAATCAGTGCCACCCATCAGTGCCAGTCAGTGCTGCCTATCAGTGCCAGCCAGTTCTGCCTATCAGTGCCACCTAACAGTGCCAGTCAGTGCCACCTAACAGTGCCAGTGAGTGCCGCCTATCAGTGCCAGTCAGTGCCGCCTATGAGTGCCACCTATCAGTGCCATATATGAGTCTTGCAAAGCCCATCAGTGATGCCTGTCAATGCCCATCAGTGCCACCTACCAGTGCCTCCTCATCAGTGCCCATAAGTGCCTCCTATTAGTGCCCATCAGTGCAGCCTATCAGTGCCCATCACTGCAGCCTCATTAGCGCACATCAGTGAAGGAGAAAAATCACTTATTTACAAAATTTTATAACAGAAACTAACAGAAAGAGGTGATTAAATACCATCAAAAGAAAGCTCTATCTGTCTCAAAACAAATTATAAAAATTTCATATGGGTACAGTGTTGCATGACCGCGCAATTGTCATTCAAAGTGTGACAGCACTGAAAGCTGAAAATTGGCCTGGGCAGGAAGGGGGTATAAGTGCCCTGTAGGCAAGTGGTTAAAGATGACTCAAGCAACTGTAGTAAACTGTTTATGGTCTGTCTAACTGTACAAGGTCCCTGAGGGGGACATGAGACCATAATTTGAGGATAGAAGAAAAAAGGTTTCAACTTATATTGTAGAGAGGGATTGTTACAGTTAAAGCAGAAAATGTAGAACTCCATCCCCCAGAAAGTGGTACTAGCTCAGAGTGTCAACAGCTTAAAATAATGTCTTCCTTAGGCAGAAGATCAGATGGTCATTTTTAGAGGATAATTACATACAGATAATTTGATTTGGAAGGGCATGTGTCTTTTTTTGTAAACTATGTAACTATGAAATGCGGTCTAGCAAATGAGGTCTAAAATAAACTGTGTAAATATTGCATATGACATGTGCAGCATAAGCATATTAATTCTACTGTAATCTTCAAAAAAGTAACATCAAACTTAATTGTGTTGCTCCAGGACTAAACCAGGATAAACTGTATACAGCACACACAAGCAGATATTTATGTAGTGCTGAAAATGTATGCATGCAATCAAACACATACTAGGGCCAATTTTGACAACAACCAAATAACCTACCAGCATGGAGGAAACCCACACAAACACATGGACAACATGCAAACTCCATGCAGGCTGGATTGTGGTTGGGATTGAAGCTCATGACCTTAGTGCTGTAAGAAAGGAGTTCCAACCACTGACACTACTGTGCTGGCAGCCCTAAGGCTGTTGGTTTAAATCTCAGCTATGACACTTCATGCATGGAGTTTGCATTTTCTCCCTGTGCGTGCATGGGTTTCCTGGGGGTACTCTGTTTTCCTCCCAAACTCCAAAGACATGCTGGTAGGTTAATTGGCTCCAGTCTAAATTGGCAATAGTATGTGTATATAGGAATTGCAGTCAAGGAACTGAGATTGTAACCTTCTTTCGATGGCAGGGACTGATGTAAATGTAACATATACTGTATATTCAAGTTACTAGATCTCAGACTCGAGTTGATGGCACTTAATAAAAATATAGATAGAAAGATAGATAGATAGATAGATAGATAGTACTGTGCAAATTGTTGGTGCTATATAAATACCTAAAATAAATAAATAAAATAAACAAAATGAGGCTTCGACAATAAAACCCATCAGATGGTATAAAAATACTTATGCAGTGTGTACAAAATTCTTTCATTTATAATGGTGTGAAAAATATTCTTCTATCTGTTTGGCTAAACAGCTGCATGCTTTGTGTTAACCTTAAAATGCGGCCTACTTCCACAGATGAAATTCTGTCTATGAAATGTGTAAAATATTTCATTCTTTTTTGTGTCATATATACACTAAAATGGATTTGTAGGATAAAAACCTACATGACCTTGTCCCTCTGTCCCTCTGTCCCTGTCTGTGGGTCAACAAGAGGATCTGCAAGTAGACTGAGTCTAGTAAAACTGGTCAGGTTTTGGCTTTCTTTTTCCCTGGTTCTCACTGTTTACTCAGCTACCTGAACATTTACTCTATGCTTGTCAAGTGAGCTGTGATGTGTGCACAATGGAGATGAACAGCTCAGAACGTGGTGTGTATGTCAGTCTGGTAACTGCTATGATGAATATCTTTGAGAGTGTTTACATGGTATGGGGGGACTGGATTGATTTCTATTGAGAGACAGCTTTTGCTTTGAAGCATTGGGACAAACTAAGTTTCCACAAGTTTACACTTCCCCGGTTACAGGACTTGTTTTGGAACCTTAATGCTCCATCTGCAGTTGTATTTGGTGCATGTGTGCTACTTTGTTCTTATTAGGATCTGTAGGATTGATATCTGCCTGCCACTTTGTCCTCATAGCTATGTGAAATAGTGCTGTAACTTTGAGCCAGTTCTCATCATACAAAATTTGTGATTTTACTCCACTTTTTCGTGTATATTTTTCATATATATATGACATTTGTTGGACTGCGTTCATTATATATGTGAGCTTAGAAACAATTTCAGAAGCTTGTATATATAAAATTGTTTCCAATATTGTCATTGTGCAAATGTATGTCAATTTGCAACAGTGGGTTCACAAGGAATTTTTAACTGTTATTTGTACCATGGTCTTTGATATTTTATGTGCAATAAAGAATTTTTGTGTATGATTAGCTCAGTGCTGCTTGTGATTAGTAGGTCTAACAGAGCATTATTTCTAGTTGGGGCTTCCACCATTTTACTCATGAAATTGTCCTATATTTCATTCAAGAAATGACAAGCCTTAGTTGACTGAACAGTTCCATCTGCCCAGTCACTATCGGAATAGTTGAAGTCCCTTGTGATTATAAGATTGCCCTGCCTCCCTGCCCTCTCTAACTGTGAAAGGAGATGAGTTTCCTCCTTAACATTAGGGGGGCTATAGCATATACCAACAAACAATTTACTGTTTTTTGAATCCTTTGACGCTCTAGCGACAAAGACTCCACTACCTCACTAGCCCCATCAGAAATGTTGTCCACCATATTCACTATCAAATCACTCTTCACATAGAGGCACACCCATCCCCATCATTCTACCCTATTCCTTCAATACAGAGGGTACCCTGCATAGTCCCAAGCCAGTCATGTGAGATGTCAAACCAGGTTTCTGACATTCCTACAAAATCAAAACCCTCCTCATATAGCAGAATTTTTAGTCAACCGTTTTATTAAAGCAGAACTATATTTGCATTGCCTTCAGCAATGCCATGTCCCAGACCTCCCCACTGACTTTGAGCTGTCAGCTTCCTGGTCTTAATCATTGGACTCTTTTATTGGCAAGGTGGGGATGACATGACTCCTGTGCATGTGCTAGAGTTCCATCAGCTTCAGCATTGCCGAATTTATGCAGTGAGCTGCGTGTGTGCAGCTCACTGTACAAGGGAGGGCAGGCCGGTAGGTTTCTTTAATGCAGAAGAGAAAAAGCATGTCTCTTCAGCATTAAAAATCCTGCCTGTTCACCTATTTTCCTATTTTACATAAAGTTTCACTTTAACCACTTGCCAACTGCACTATAGGCAAAAGATGACTACAGCACAGTCATCCAATTCTGGGAGGGCATCAGCAGATTTCCTTCCAGAACCCCTCACCCCACGAGCCTCTTGCTGCGTGCATCAGGCGCGCTCTGTCCTTCGCACACAGCTGATCCCAGATCTGGGTAAAGGGACAATCACAGCAGCCCTTTACCATGTGATCAGCTCATCACATGCAAATAGAATGCTGGTTATCTGCATTCCTTTTCTCCCAAGCTATGTCAGTCTGTCAGTGCAGCCTATCATTCCCCATCAGTGCACCCTATCAGTGCCCATCAGTGCTGCCTATCAGTGCCACTTATTAGTGTAGCCTATCAGTGCCCATCAATACTGCCTATTAGTGCCCATCAGTGCTGCCTATCAGTGCTGCCTATCAGCGCCTACTCATCTGTGCCACCTATCAGTGCCCGTCAGTGCCCATCAATGCTGCCCCAGTGTTGCCTATCAGTGCCCATCAGTGCCTCCTCATAAGTGCCTCATCATCAGTGCCCATAAGTGCCACCTCATCAGCGCCCATCAGTGCAGCTTATTAGTACCCAACAGTGCAGCCTCATCCATGCACATCAGTGAAGAAGAAAAATTACTTATTTGAAAAATTTTATAAGAGAAACTAAGAAAAACATTTTGGTCTTTTTTCACTTGTTTAGCAAAAAATAATAAATCCAGTATGATTAAATACCACCAAAAGAAGCTCTATTATATACATTATTGCATGACTGCGCAGTGCTGAAAGCAGAAAATTGGCCTGGTCAGGAAGGGGGTAAAAGTTCCCAGTAGGCAGGTGGTTAACCAGACTTCTAGCATTTGTGTTCATGCCTTTTAATTTTGTACATGCATATAATCATTTATCCATGTATACTTTTAGATTTTAAATCATGCATTGTCTCTCCCTCTGACATCTGTCCTGACATCTGCCTTATCAGGCTGCATGCGCGGGAGTTCCGTCAGCTTTGGCATTGCTGAATTTGTACAGTGAGCTGTGTGTATGGATGGAAAAAGCATGTCTCTTCAGCATTAAAAATCCTGCCTGTTTGCCTGTTTTCATATTTTACACAAAGTTTTTACTTTAACCAGACTTCTAGCATTTTTGTACATGCCTTTTTATTTTGTACATACATATAATAATTTATCCATGCACACTTTTAAATTCAGCAAGCTTACTACTTTAGTTTCTCTATCATCTGATTTGAGGCTCTCTCTTCACCTGATTATGCCCACATATGTACACTCTGACCCTTGTTCAATGCACAGTATGCCTTTCACTGATCCCTCCCGAAACAAAGTGTTATACTTTGTATACCAGGTTCTTCATCCCAGCATGGGAATATTGAAAATTTTTTTGAAATATCTCTGAATAACAAACTTTGAAATTATATAGTTTTTAGGAATTGGCATGAGACCTTGAGAAAACCTTTACTAGGCCTACTACAAGGACTTATATGATGTGCTCTGTAATCTTTCTTCTTTGCGTCTCTGGAATAATCAACTGTAATTTTAATTTAAGAATAATAATTTCATCATTACTCCCTCTTCAAACCTGGCTGACTACAAAGCTTTACATAATGTGCGTCATTTTTATTTTAGGTTTTTAAATAATGCTTTGTCTCTCCTTGTTACATCTGCCCTATCAGGCTGCCTACATACTCTACAGCATTTGTGCTATATGCCTGATTATTGTCTCTGAAATATAATTCTATAATCTTTATTTCTTCATAACAATTGTCTTGCCTCTGTAATGTGGGTTTGTGTTTTTTGAGCTGTTTTTGTGAGCTCTGGTTTGACATTTTATTATACTTTGTCAACAAGTCAGTGGGGTAGTGCACCAAAAGAAGATCACATGCAATGCTACATGTTTTTCTGCTGTTTGGCAATTGTTTTGAAATTGAGGGATTTAGCTTTGTTTTATTGTGAAGTGTAAACCTTTTATTTATATCTCTTCTGTCTACTACTTAAGCCACTCAAATCTGGCCTCTTACTGCTAGATAAAAACAGTATGTTTCAACAAAAACTACCTAAAAAAAATATTTTTTATCAAGTTACAACTAATCAGACAGCTGTGCAGCTGTTTTATTATTAATGTTCTATTAAAAAAATATTACACATAAAAATAATGTAATATAGTTTATGTTCAAATAATTTTTATTAAACATTTTGCGGTTTTACATAGCATAGATTAGCGGTTCAATCAACATGACAAGTTAACAAGCAAGATAAATACCCCACCATCAGGCCGGGGTATGGTTTTCAATATTGCATTCAAAGCAAACATAATAACACTTTAAGAGCCGCAAACATTAGTGCGTTAGGTTATAAGAGGAAATAGGATATGAGGAAGGGGGGGGAGGGGGGGAATTGGAACCAACCTATCGCTTGGGTGTTACAGGATACAGTTACAATAGTGTAAGTAATCAGCATATTACAGAACATTTCGGGTTTCGTAGCCATCTATCCCATTGAAATAGAAACTTATGGTAGGTGGAGGTATTTAGAGATGATCTCCTCTCCATGTCACATTGGAAGTTTAGGTCTGATATGAGTGAGGTGAGAGAAGGAGGATTAGTGGAGTTCCACAATCTAGTGATATTAGTTTTTGCCGCAGCTAGTATGTGAACAATGATCGTGCGGGTCTCTTTAGGGAACTGTTCAATGTCAATATGTAGAATAGCAAGGGCGTGATTAGGAACCATTGGAGCATCAGTTAATGTTGAAATGAAATGAAAAACATTGTTCCAATATGATCTAATGGATTTGCATGACCAGAGTATATGGAGAATTGATCCTACAGTTGTGGCCAAAATTATTCAACCCCCACTGAAATTGAGTGTTTTGGCCAGTTTGACATTGCTTTTGATCATTCAGTCATCTTGCTTACATTTACATTAAAGAGGCACTTGTAGGTCAGACAAATATAACATAACAGTTATAATGAAATAACCACAAATGTCTTTTCTGTGCTCACAGCATTATCAGTTTTATTCAACCCCCAAGTGACATTCAATCTTAGTACTTAGTACAGCATCCTTTTACAGTTATAACAGCTTTTAAACGTGAAGCATAGCTTGACACAAGTGTCTTGCAGCGATCTACGGGTATCTTCGCCCATTCTTCATGGGCAAAGGCCTCCAGTTCAGTCACATTCTTAGGCTTGCGCACTGCAACTGCTTTCTTTAAGTCCCACCAGAGGTTCTCAATCGGATTTAAGTCTGGTGACTGCGATGGCCACTCCAAAATGTTCCAGCCTTTCCTCTGCAACCATGCTCTAGTGGACTTGGAGGTATGCTTGGGATCATTGTCCTGTTGAAAGGTCCAACGTCTCCCAAGCCTCAGGTGTGTGACGGACTGCATCACGTTTCCATCCAATATCTCCTGGTACTGAAGAGAATTCATGGTACCTTGCACACGCTGAAGCTTCCCTGTACCTGCAGAAGCAAAACAGCCCCAAAGCATGATTGACCCTCCACCATGCTTCACAGTAGGCAAGGTGTTCTTTTCATCATAGGCCTTGTTCTTCCTCCTCCAAACATAGCGTTGATCCATGGGCCCAAACAGTTCTAATTTTGTTTCATCAGTCCACAGAACACTATCCCACAACTTTTGTGGTTTGTCCACATGGCTTTTGGCATACTGCAGTCGACTCTTCTTATTCTTTGGAGACAGCAAGGGGGTACGCCTGGGAGTTCTGGCACGGAGGCCTTCATTACGCAGTGTGCGTCTTATTGTCTGGGCTGAAACTTCTGTACCCACATCTGACAAATCTTTTCTCAGTTCCTCAGCAGTCACACGGGGACTTCTCTCCACTCTACGCTTCAGGTAGCGCACAGCAGTCGAAGTCAGCATCTTCTTTCTGCCACGACCAGGTAGCGTTTCAACAGTGCCCTTTGCCTTGAATTTGCGAATGATGCTTCCTAAGGTGTCTCTTGGTATGTTTAACATCTTTGCAATCTTCTTATAGCCATTGCCCTTCCTGTGAAGAGAAATCACCTCTTCTCTTGTCTTCCTGGACCATTCTCTTGCCTTCACCATGTTTGTAACCACACCAGTAAATGTCTAGAAGGAGCTGAGTATCACAGTCATTTTAAAGCTGCCTAATTGGTGCTTATTATGCTTGATTGCTGCTCGGTGACATCCACAGGTGTTTTCAATACCTGATGGAAAGCACCTGTATGAACCTCTGTTCTTCAGAGTGGTAGTCTTTAAGGGGTTGAATAATTGTGGCAATGAAGAAACCACATAAGAACCATTTACTACTGTATTACATAAACAATTGATGTCATTTTAGTTGCATTTGGGTAGTTACAACGTCCTTGTAGGATTTGATTCTGAATACAATTCCAAATGTACACTATAGTCCCTAAACCCCTTTACAGCATTGGGGGTTGAATAATTTTGGCCACAACTGTATGTCTCCGCATTGTCTCCAACAAAGAGGAGAATGTAGAGGGTAGTACATGGAGAGTTTAACTGGAGTCAGGTACCATTGGTGTAGTATTTTTAAAAAAGATTCCCAGTGGGAGCTACATCGAGAGGCTTTATAGGTAATATTAAAGGTTTTCTCCCATGAATGGAGTGGGATTCGTTGATCTAAGAGTTTCTCCCAATTGCTAAGGGAAGTCGTTTGTGGAGAGAATTGCGAGTTAATACTGAGTGTGTAAAAAGTAGAGATCCCTTTTCGCGGATATTTTGGTTTGTTTAGCAAATTATATGCTGTAGTAGGGATGTTAATGAGAGTTTGAGTCGATGTGTTTTGCAAAGCATGTGCAATTCTTAAATACGTAAAATGTTCTGAGTCAGGGAGATGAAAATTACTTTGCAAAGTGGAGAAGGAATCAATGGTATTTCTTGTATACAGCTGTTGTAAGTGTGTAATGCCATGTCGGTGCCATTGTGTTAGAGTCAAGAAAGGTATTATAAGGTGTAGGGTGGTAATTGGGGTGGGTAGCGATATCTTGTCTATCGAGGGGTAATTAATGAGATCATACCACGCCTGTATAGTAGCTTGAATGCAGGGGTGACGAAATATATTATTGGTTAGCTGCGTACGTGGAGTAAATAGGATATCTCTAGGTGAGTTCAAATGCAGTGGAATCGTTTCCATAGTAGACCAAATCTTTTCTTGGGTTGGGTGCCACCAGAAATAAACCTGGTCTAGGAGGGTTGCAATGTAATACGATTTGAGGTGTGGAAGACCTGCACCACCTCTGGATACTGGGCGTATTAGGAGATTGGTTGTATATCTCGGTCGTTTTGAGTTCCACATGAATTTGGCAAAAATTGTTTGTAACTTAATAAAGAAGTTGTTTGGGATTGGAACAGGAAGTGTGCGGAATATATATAAAATTTTGGGAAGTATACACATTTTCAGGGTCGCTATTCTCCCGAGTTTGGATAGTGTAGACGTGCGTAAATTGTTCCAGCGGGATAGAATCTAGGAGAAGTTTATGATTAGCCCCATAGAGTTTCTCTAACGAGGAGGTGAGGTTAATTCCTAGGTAGGGTATGCTGTGTTGTTCCCATATAAAGGGAAATTGTTTACTTAATGATTGCTGGATTTTAGTAGGTACATGGAGATTTAAAATCAAGGATTTGGTTTCATTAAGTTTATAGTATGAGACTTGCGAGTATGACTGAAGATGGATCCGTATTGCGTGAAGAGATTTTTGTGGGTTTGTGATCATTAATATGATATCGTCTGCAAAAAGGCTGATTTTATGTTCTCTGTCTAGATGGGTGATCCCTGTGAAGGAAGGGTCAGCTCTGAGACGTGCCGCTAAAGGTTCAATGAGTAATGTAAATATTATGGGGGACAAGGGGCATCCTTGTCTCGTACCATTAGATATGTTAAAGGGTGTGGAGAGTGTGCCGTCGGTCAATACTATGGCCGATGGGTGGGAATAGAGCGAGAGGATTGCGGAGAGCATCCAACCGTCAATTCCAAATTTTTGTAGTGTTGACTTCATAAATTGCCAGTGTATACGATCGAATGCTTTTTCTGCATCCAAGGAAAGGAATATAGAGAGTTGTTTGGTGGAGTCAAGTTTGTGGAGGAGAGATAATAGTCTTCTGGTGGCATCGGGTGTCTGGCGGCCGGGGGTGAATCCTACTTGGTCCGGGTGAATTAGTAAGGGGAGAAAAGGTAATAGTCTTTGAGCTATTATTTTGGCGTACAATTTGATGTCTGTGTTTAGCAATGAAATCGGTCTATAGTTATGGGTCAATTGGGGGTCTTTGCCTGGCTTTGGGATTGTAGTTATTATGGACATTAGCATTTCTTTCGGAAAGGTGCCCGCTTCAGCTACATGGTTATAGAGTGTGGAGAGATAGGGAGTTAAATGCGGGGCGAATGTTTTATAAAATTCATTAGTGAAGCCATCCATACCTGGGGATTTGTTGAGAGGCAACGAACGAATGGTTTTTTCTATTTCCATTGGGATTATAGGGGAAGATACGGATTCAAGTTGTGAGGATGTAAGGTGAGGAAGATGTATATTGTTGAGGAATTTTTGTATTAGAGTGGGTGTTGGTTGAGATGTATTTGGGTCATCTACAAGATTGTATAGTGTCTTGTAGTAATCAGCAAAGGCCTCCGCTATATTTTGTGGGTTCGTAAAACACTCGTGTGTTGTAGGGTGTCGGATAGAGGTAATTTTAGCTTTAAGGCATTTATGTTTAATCGTTTTAATTAGGAGTGAGTTTGCCTTATTAGCCAGGGAATAAAATCGTGTTTTTGTTTTCTGTAAGTTTATATTATATTTGTGTAGTAGGAGTATACGGAGTTTGTTTCTATCAGCGGAGAGAGATGTAGATAAGGAGGGGGTAGGGTTTTTCTTATTTGCGTCTTCCTTAAGTTTTATGGATGTTAGTAATTGGTCAATTTGTTTAGCTCGGGTCTTATTTATGCGTGAGTTAAGTTGAATGAGTATACCTCTCATATATGCTTTGTAAGTAGGCCATAGTGTGGAAATGGATATATCAGGAGTATCATTACATTCAAAAAATACCTTATGTGCATCTAATAAGTATTTCTGGTTTTCAGGCTGTTTCAAGATCATAGAGTTCAGTCTCCATATTCGGGGGATTGAAGAATGGTGAGTGTCGTCTAGAGTTATGGTGACTGGAGCATGGTCCGACCAGGTTATATTACCGATAGTGGATGACGTTGCATGTTGAAGAGTCCATTTGTCCGTAATGAGAAAGTCTATTCTGGAATATGATAGGTGAGCTGGGGAAAAATATGTGTAGTCTCTTTCCGATCCGTGTTGGCAACGCCAGATATCATATAGGTAATGAGTGTGTAGAAAGTTGTTGAAACTCAAATTGGGGGTTCGTTTAGTAGAAGATGAGTCCAGAAGTGTATCTCCAATGATATTGAAGTCCCCTCCAATAATAAGCCTACCCTGTGATATAGGAGAGACTGTAGAGTAGAGTTTTTTGTAGAATTTCATCTGTTGGTGGTTAGGGCCGTATACATTCACCAGAGTGTATGGGATATTGTTGATTTTGCCGATTAGAATATGAAAGCGGCCTTGGGGGTCCGCCAACTCAGAAATAAACTGAAATCGTATAGAATCCTTAATGGCTGTGATGACACCATTTTTTTTCTTCTGGTTATTAGCCATGTAGATGTGGGAGAAGCCGTGCATATTTAGCTTTGGGAGTTTAGAAGACATTAAGTGTGTTTCCTGTAGGAACAAGACATCAGCATGGAGTTTGCGGGTTTCTTTGTACAGCATAGATCTTTTAAAGGGAGAGTTCAAGCCTCGTACATTCAGAGATGTGAGGTTAATCATTTGTAGTGTTGGTGGACTGTTTGGTAAAGTATGTTAGTTGTTTTCAAAATATTGATATAGTGACTACTGAAAAAAGGTTGCAGAGGATATGTTCCATCATGTGTTTGATATGAGGAGGAACAGACGAGCTGGTGGTTCCGGGGATTGGATAGGTAGGAAGGGGTAAAAAAATCTTGCAAATAACGCAAGAAACATGAGTAGCAATAATCGCTACTGTCAAACAAGGGGGTGCAGGTTGGCGTTGACCATAGCAAAGGTCATGCCAGACTTTCAAACGAGTCATTAGTGAACTTATTAAGGCCGTAAGTCAGTGTTTCAGATAATAGTGTTCATTCGGCTGAGGGGTCACAATAGGACCTGATAAAGGTACCCAGAGATTTGGTTATTCTGCTTCCATTTGTTGGTGGTTGTAGTGGGCAGAGCGTGGCGGATCCACTGGTATTATGTTCCAAGATTGCAGTAAGTCAATGCCGGATTCCAGTGATTTAATGGTGAAAATTCTACTGTGGTGTTTAATCACTAGCTTAGTAGGGAATCCCCACTGATAGCTGATGCCGTGGTTACGGAGCGCCTTGGTAACAGACACTAATTTTTTACGGTTGAGTAGTGTATCCTTTGACAGATCAGCATACAATTTGATGTTCGTGTGGGATGGCATGATAGAAATGAATGCGGGCTAGAACATCTCTCGGAATAGAGGCTGAGAGGAAAGATGGTTTGGGTATCCGGTGTGCCCGATCTATGGCCATCTCTTGCTCCGAGATGGATGGGAGCAGGTGCTTCATAAATTGTTGAATATACGGGAGCAGAGCATCAGTAGTAATGGTTTCTGGTATGCCTCTGAGTTTGACATTATTCCGTCTTGAGCGATCTTCAAGATCTGCTATTTTTAACTTAATTTGCTCAAGATCTTTCGAGTGATCTGTGTGTGCGTCAATCATATCATTATGAGCTGTTATCATATCTTCCATTTTTGTTTCAATATGGCGTATTCTTGAGTCTTGTCGTTGCATTGTATGCGAAATTTGGGTTAAGGAAGCCGTGATATCATTATGTAGTGTCTGACGCAAGGAAAGTAGCATATTTTTCATACTAATCTCCGTGATCGGTTGATCAGATACAGGGAATGATTCTATCAGTGAGGGTGTACTATTTTCCTGTAATGTAGGTAATACACTTGGTAGAATTACAATGTTAGGATCCATATCCAGCCTTGGCTTAGATTTCACAGAGCTGCAGGCAGTAGGGTATAGTGGAGGTGATAGAGGTGGAGATGACTCACCCGGGTCCCCGGGGTATAGAGGAGCTCTCAGGCGTGGATCTGTGTGCAGGGCTGCATTATCTCCCCTCGTGCTGCTGCACCTGTCTGACAAGCCGGCGCCATCTTGGATTTCAGAGGAGACGGCCGGGAAGAAACTCGTCAGTTTCCCTGGTGATCCAGGGGTTTTGCGGCGGCGAGGCATGGCTGTGAAGGGTCGCACACCCTTCATGAGTGATCCGGTGATGCTCGGTATCCTCAGCTTTGGTGAGCGCCGCTATTTCACTGACGGCGGGACGGAGCGGGTCTCAGACCGTGACCATCCGCTTCGCCGGCCGCGCATGCGCCCATGTAATATAGTTTAAACCTATAAATAGCTTAAATGCATATCTGAAGCATGTCATTTGAAGTTTTGGCATTGTCCCATGTCATCCTCAAAGTCACATAAGATGTAAGGCCTTCTCCCCACTAACGGCATTTATTAAAATACTGTATTTCTTTGCGTTGATATTTGCCCTGCCCCCTGCAAGTGCCCAAGTCCCTATGCCCTTTGCTTGTCAGTCCCTGAAAATGGACAGAACTAATTTTCAAAATTTGCATCCTATTGAATTCAATGTGGTTCACATCAATCACCACTAATCAGCATTGAGCACCAATGTATGGTGGGAGAAAGACCATTGAACACAAATGTAAAAAAGGGTACTAAGCATCATTACTGTATATAATGGGACCCTACCAGTGAAACAATGTAGTAGGGGGCATTGACCACTAAGCACCAATGTACAAGGCAGCATTGACCACTGAACGGCAATTTAAGGAAGCATTGACCATTGGACATCAATGCATAAGGGGGCACTGACCACTGAACACCAATGTCATGGGAACCTTTGGTTAAGGATACACTCATCCCTGACCACCAATGTAGGAGAACTCTTTCTCCTGACTGCTACATGCTGGGTTCTGCTTTATACAGTTCTAATTATTGTATTCTATTTGCTAGCTTATACATTATACAGTCCTGTCCACTGCATATATATATATATATATATATATATATATATATATATATATATATATGTTTTATATATATTATTTATATGTTATTTTAAACATTACATATGCTGGACCAATGCAGTCTTACCATTGTGGGGGGCAAAGCTACAGTATGTAGTGTACAAAATAATTTTTAATTTTTTAAAATTTTTGCCTACTGGGCACTTTCACCCCCTTCCTGCCCAGGCCAATTTTCAGCCTTCAACGCTGTTGCATTTTGTTTCATGCAACACTGTACCCAAATGAAATTTTTATCATTTTTTTCAGACAAACAGAGCTTTCTTTTGGGGGGGGGGGGTATTTAATCTCAACTGGGTTTTAATTGTTTGCTAAACAATTTAAAAAAGAATTTAAAACAATTTTGGGGAACAAATTCTTAGTTTTTGTTATACAATTTTGCAAATAAGTATTTGTTTCTTCACTGATGTGTGGTGACGGGGCTGCACTGATGGGCACTGATGAGGCTGCACTTATGGGCACTGATGAGGTTGCACTTATGGGCACTGATAGGCTGCCCCAATGGACACCAGTGAGGCTGCACTGATAAGGCTGCACTGATGGGCACTGATAGACTGCACTGATGAGGCTGCACTGATGGGCACAGATAGGCAGCACTGATAAGCACTGATGAGGCTGCACTGATTGGCACTGATGAGGGTGCACTGATAGGGCTGCACTGATGGGCACTGAAGAGGCTGCACTGATAAAGTGGTACTGATGGGCACTGAAAAGCTGCACTGTTGAGCACTGATGAAGAGGCACTGATGAGGCTGCACTGATAAGGCAGCACTAATGGGCATGGATAGGTGGCACTGATATACTGCACTGGTGAGCACTAAAATACTACACTGATGGGCACTAATATGCTGCACTGATGGACACTGATAGCACTGATGGGGCTACACTGATCATCAGGGCACTGATGATCAGTGCCTTGATTATCAGTGTAAATGTTCTCTGTCACAGTAAATTGGCTTTCCTTTCCTCACGCTGTGACAGCGCTGAGCAAGGAAAATTCTGATAACCGGCATTTGTTTACATGCAATTTGCTGTGATTGGACACAACTGATCTCATGGTAAAGATCCAATGACAGCATCCGGGGGACACAGCTCACCACCGATTACCACGCTGCGCCTCCGGGAGCTTGCATACGCGGCATGAATGGGAGGATGTCATGTGACTGATCACCAACAAAAAGGGACACTTTCTATATGCTGCACTTTGCAAGTTGTGCTGTGCTGTGCATTACTTACTCCTGGCCACTGCACTGTGCTATTTTGCACATTACATTGTTTTAACCACTTCATTCTATAGTATATGGTATATATTCTCAGCCCTGAACACTATCTGGTATGTTGTACATTACAAATTCATGGCCAAATACATTATTGTCTCAACAGGTATTAGTTGCTAAGTAGTGCTGAACTGCTCAACTGCTTGAATGATGTTCTTCTTTAAGATAGGCTCAAAGTACTAATTCTATGCCTTAAATCCATTGTAGAAAGCTATATGTAATGGAAAAGTTTAATCTGTTGAACATGATCCTTTGTCCTGAGGTTTATGTGTGTCTGTGAGATTTGTGGCACAGGTGATAAAGATGTGATGTGTGTGTACAAAGACTCTGATATATGCAAGCAGTATTTACAGCAAGTAAGCTCAGGTTCTATTTATTCAATCCCCTTTAGGCCACTTCCAATGTTAGATGTGATCTAGTCACTGTTTTCTGGGTGCAGAGTTTTGCAGCATTTTAATCTTTAATGTAGCTTAGGGTACCCAAATTCTTTACAATTCTAGAAATACCCCTGCTGGAATTGCTCTGTGGCAAAATAAAAATCAACATCACTGATATAGAAAATATGCAGTAAATTCTGCTTATAAACCCAATATGACCAAGTAATTTAAATTTGTCATGTTTATGTCATTCACTGTAAAATCATACTTTTAAATGGTTAGATCCAACCTTAAACTGTTGTCTTATCCTCTAACAATATATAAATAGCTCTATGACAAGGGCACAATTGAAGTACCCGAAAGAACAGAGCATAAAATATGTAATGTGGCTAAAACCTTCCTAGAAGCAATATAATACTCACAGAAGCATCTGTTATCCCTTAACGAAAAGAGAAATGCCTCAAAGCAGGAAGCCTTATTTTTCTCGCAGGGCACAACCATCAGCTTACATCAAATTTTAAAAAAAACTTTAATAACATTTGTTTAGTTTTGCATTGCTCCAGCTGTTTGCTAAAATTACTTATGGACATAAAAAAGCTGAAATGTAGATGACTTCAGGCAGCAATATTTTTTAATCTTTGCATGGGTCGTATCAGATGAGCCATATTTTCCATGTTTTCCCGTATAATGTATACGAAAAGCAAGAATGCAGATAATGAATAACAATATTTCATTTTACATGTTACAGTCCCAAAGCTGTAAGAAAGCATAAGTGAACCCTTAGGAATGATTTCAATTTCTGCTTGAAAGACTCCTAAAATGTAGTCTGCTCTCCATTTAAGTTATGATTATAAAGTTACCCATATTTAACAGGCACAGTATTCAAAACAATCAAAAAGAGTGAAGTTTTAATGTGCCAATAAGAACACACAAACTTTAACTTTAAATCCATTTTTATTATACAAAACCAATACAAAGGTATGCAGGTTTAAAACAGTGGTAAATGAACATTGAACAATTTTACACTTGCAGACTCCAGGTGCCATTAGAGAGTTTTATTCTAATTTGTCGGCAGATTCAGAATGCTATTTTGCTTTTAATCATGTTTTCAACATGTATTATTCGTTGCTTCATCTGGAAATCACAATGTTTAACTTCAAATAATTTTTATTGAAATTTTTAACAGACATGTTAATATATAACGTAGAACAATGCAGTTCACATTAGAATGCGACATAAAGTAGGAGTATATGTAAACTGGGAGTATGTTTCCCCACCAGTTGGCTGGGGACGATGTGAGCATGTTTTCATGTAGTTTAAGAACATGTTTATACTAATGTGAACCATAATTGGTTTCAAAGTATGTTAGGGAATGGGGGCGGGGGGGAAGAGAGAAGGGGGGGAGGGAGGGGGGAGGTGCACCAGTCAAAACATTAATTATGAAATAGTAATGATATTTGATAGATATCATTTAATGGAGCAGTTAGGGTCTTGGAGCCATCGAGACCATTGAAATTGGAATTTATGATATGTGAAGTTTTGAAATGCCGTTCTCTTTTCCATTTCACATTGGAAATTTAGATCAGAAATAAGGGTCGAAGTGGAAGGGGTTTTATTGGATTTCCATAATCTGGTAATATTAGTTTTTGCCGCTGCTAGTGTATGGATTACGATAGTTCGTGAGTTTGGAGGAAATTTGTCTATTCCTATATTGAGAAGGGTTAGGGCTGGATTTGGGGGTGTGTGGGTTCCGGAGATTGAAGAAATAAGTTGAAAAACTTTATTCGAATATGATTTAAGAGATTTACAATTCCATAATATATGAATGATTGTGCCTAATTCTCCACAGTTTAACTGGTGTTAGGTACCATTGCTGTAAGATTTTTAAGTATGAGTCCCAATGGGAACTACATTTAGAGGCTTTGTAGGTAATGTTAAAAGTTTTCGCCCAGATGTGTGGAGAAATTGGTTGGAGAAAGTTGTTTTCCCAGTTAGTAAGAGAGGTGGTGTGTATGGAAAACTGAGCATTGGTTAGTAGCTTATAGAATATTGAGATTCCTTTTTTAGGATATTGTGTTTTATGGAAGAAGAGGTGGGCCGTTGCGGGGATTGTTAGTTTTGGAGATAGGACTATTGTGCGTAGGTAGTTAGTTATTCTCAAATAATTGAAATTTTCATTATCAGGTAGATGGAATTTTTTTTGGAGAGTAGTGAAGGAGTATAGTCTGTGGTTTGTATAAAAGTCTCGTATATGAGATATTCCTCTGATTTCCCACTGTGACAGGTTTAAGAAGGGGATGAGGAGGTGTAGAGTGGAAATAGGCGTGTAGATACTTTTCGTTTCAGAATCGGGGGTGATTATATGATAGGAATTCAAACCGGGCCTGTAGGGTGGCTTTTATACATGGGTGCTTTAGTAGAAGGTGGGCTTGGGAGTTCTGCGGTAGGAATAATAATTTATCGAGTGTATGTTTTAGAGGTGGGAGGTTTTCCATGGTGGTCCACGTCTTATCTTCAGTAGGGTGCCACCAAAAGAATAGTTGGTCTAGGAGCGTGGCATTATAATAAGATTTTAAATGTGGGAGTCCTGCCCCTCCTTTAGAAGGAGGTCGTAGTAATAAATTAGTCGAGTATCTAGGTTTTTTGGAGTCCCATGTAAATTTGTTGAGAATCGCCTGAAGTTTGGAGAAAAAGGAACTGGGAACTGGGATCGGGAGAGTTCGGAAAATGTAGAGTATTTTAGGTAATATGCATATTTTTAATGTAGCAATTCTACCCAGTGTTGAAAGGGTAGATGTACGTAATTGCTTGAGTCCTCGCGGAATAGAGTCGAGTAATGGTTTGTGATTAGCATTATATAGTTGGTTTGTTGTATTAGTAAGTTTAATTCCCAAGTAGGGGATGCTGTATTGTTCCCATGAGAAAGGGAGAAATCACAATGTTTAATAGAACCACTGCACAAAATAGAACATAATTAAGATTTATGCTATACATAATTTCTCAACATCCAAAATACTACAAATATTTTATGTGTGGAAATAGTGAGAAAGAAGCATGCCCTGTCCACATATATTCATTAGAGCCTCCAAGGATCCAAGGAACCCCATGGGAAAGATACCCATGTTAGGCACCCCAATCCAGCCAAGAGGGAGGAGTAGAAAGTGGACACAGGTGTCCCTCGACTCTACCAAAATGGCTTCTGGGGTGAGCCATGCGTGGCAACTAGAATGCTCCAAGGTACCCATGGGTGGCTCCCTTGTCAAAAGCCAAGCTCGACCATCTCTCTCAGAAGTGGGCTGTAAGAAGGGGGGAGATATCCATCTACATGTCACCATCGTAGCTCCACCTAGGGGAGAAAGAGGAAGTGCATAGCCATAGAGGAAGTGTAGAAGCCTAAACCTAACACAATCTGTTGCTAAAACCAGTTATTTGCTTTCTCCATTGGTGATGAGTCTCCAAGGCATCAGGTTTTAGCAACAGAGTGTGTAAGGTTACACTTCCTTTATGGTAATATGGATGTTGAGAAATTATGTATGGCATAAATCTTAATTAGGTCATTTTTTTGTGCAGTGTTTCTATTAAACTTTTTGTTTTCCTGATGAAGCAATGAGCAAAGCATGTCGAAACCACAAATAAAAGCAAAACTCGCTAATAGCACTCTGAATCTGCCTACAAATTAGAGCAAAGCTCTCTAATGGCACCTGGAGTCTATGTGTAAACAAATGTATCATTGTTCATTTAACACTGTTTTAAACCTGCATACTTTTGTATTGCTTGTGTATAATAAAAATGAATTTTATTTTTAAAGTTTAAATGCTCTTTTCAGCACCTTTCAGAAATTTTGACTAATTATTGGGATGTTGTCCCTCTTTTGGCTTTTCCTTCATCCATTAAATTGTTGAATAACAGGCAAGTAATTTACATGTTTTTTTCTTTCAATTGATTTAGAAAGTCATTGAATGAAAAATATATAGAACTGTAAAGCCTTATTAGTAACTACATGAATCTATGCAATCAGGAAAAATTTGAACACCACACAGAGCATCAAATCCTACGCAAAATTCATAATATCATATTTAATAAAATTCAAACATTCCAAGCAATTTAACCACTTGACCACACAAAGGTTTTACCCCCTTCATAACCAGGACATTACTTGCTATTCAGCACTGTGCTACTGTAATTGGCAATTTCTCAGTAATGCAACACTGTGCCCAAATAAAATTTATATAATTTTTTTCCGCACTTTCTTTTGGTGGTATTTAATCAACACTGGGTTTTTATTTATTGCTTTATAAATGAGAAAATACCAAAATGTTTTTCCTAGATTCTGTTATAACATTTTTGAAACCAACTATTTTTCTTCATAAATTTAGGCCAACATTTCTTTGGTAAAAATAACTCAAATCAGTGTATATTATTTAGTTTGTGTGAAAATTATAGATTTTAAAAACTATAGTATATATATTTGAAAATTAATCAATTCTGATGTACCCCCCCCCCCCCCCCAATTACCTCTTTTTGGAAAGTAGGCAGTCCAAGGTATTTAGTAAGTAAGAGTAATGGCAAGTTTTTTGAAGTTGTCAATTTTTGTCACACTGTTTTGGGAAAATTAAGAAATTACTTAAAACTGGTGTGGTGACGATCAGGAATACTGACTGGTGATAGCAATTGTTTGAACATGAATGGCTTGCACTCATTACTCATTGTTTACTATTGTGATGTTGTGATTGACCCAGAGCTATCACTTGGTACAGGGTGCTGTGATTGGCCCAGGTACCATGTGATAGCTGTGAACCAATCACAGCATCACAATAGTTATTAAGCTGTCATTAATGAAAGCCATTCATGACAGTTTTGTTTACATCTAGTTATGTGATTGCTATGATTGTTCACAGTGATCACATGATACCCCAACCACTCACAGAGGTTTGGTACCAGGTGCTGTTATCCAGTGGTCACAGGATCATGCCGCTGCTTGTCTCAGGGGGGTGCACCAGTGCGCATGAGCACTGTGATGTATGGGTACGTCACGGTGTCTGGGGAAGTACTTTTACTGCTAGCGGTTGGCAAGTGGTTAATCAAGCATATACAAAAACAAATCCATCCCCAACCCATTAAAAATAGAACAAGGATTTTCCCCCTACACATGCCCCTGACTTCCCTTAGTACAGACTAACGTTTCTGCATAACATGCTATATATCACATATCTAAATAGTGTTTCTTCCAAAAGTATTGTAGACTCCTAAACCTTATATTAACACAAATGAAAAAGATAGCAGCAACTCAGAGCCAGAACAGTTCCCAAAGTACTATGCAAACAGTCTGCAGTCAAATATGGGCATAAGCGAGCTGGTTATCTATCTTTAACAGAATTTAGTGTCCAACATAGATATTGATGTGAGAAAAGTTTGTCTAGTATACATGCATAGTCATAAAGCAGACAAGATATGGCAGATAGTAAAAAGCAGCAAAGCCATGCATAGCTGCTAAGCTAGGCAATGAAGGCAGCCTCTAGCATAGACCTGTATGGGGTGATGTAAATGTCAGATAGGTCCCAGCTTATTTCTTTTCTACAGCAATAATACTCACAGCCCTGCATTGTAGGTCTATGGACATGCACAGAACATGATTACTTGTCTTGTGTGAATGCACACATATGTAGAAACCTATACTGTAGTTCCCAGTGTCAAGACATGTTGAAAGCTGCACAAACATGTCTGTCCTTTCATACAGGAGAAATATGCTATACACCAGACAGTTCATTAGTTGCTCATTTGGTCAAGGAACATGGGATTGGTAGTAAATACAGCAATTTCAGTTTTAAATGACTCTTGATGGTTAAGATTCAACTTTCTTGAATCTGTTCTTGTACAAAACCATACTAATACCAACATTGACCTTAACCCTACCATTAACCCTAACCAGTACTGACATGGTGATCATATCTTTGTTGATAAATAAAACCATATTTGTTTTACCCAAACCCATTTCACAGTGATGTAGTATGACAAGGCGTTTTTGATCAAGAAAGCAATGTCACATAACAATGAAGTCTACCTAGGATTTATGTAAAAACAGTCAAATCACACAACACTAGGGTCTCACAGTTAAGAGCACTGCATGTTTTCAACCTTAACAAGGATTTTTTAAAAGATAATTTTATGTAGCAGTTCCACATGACAAAACTAGGAGTTAATTTTCATAAAATGTTAGTAAAAGGTATTTATGGCTAACTCAATTTTTTTGCAATATAGCCCAATTATTTATAAAGACAGCATTGGATAGTATGCCTCAGGGGCGGACTGACCATTTGAGCACTCGGGCACTGCCCAAGGGCCCAGGGTCAGTGGGGGGGCCCCATAAAATGCCCCTGGTACCTATTTATAGGTTTTTTTGTGTGTGTGTGCTTTGAGTGTGGGCAAGGACACAGGGGCCCCATGATCCCCTATTGCCCGGGGGCCCCATGAGTTGTCAGTCCACCCCTGGTATGCCTGTGTTTTATAAAGGATAACTACAACCAACCTGCATCACATTTTACAGTTTTGATGATTAAAAACTACATCACAAGAAGGAGGACCTTCCTCTGAATGATTTTTTCAGTGGCTAGACAGAACACATTGGTGTTCACATCAACACATCAATCTGTTCGAGGTGTTTTATTCACCTTTAGTTGTTTAATGTTTCTGGATTATATCAATTTCAAGCTTGAGCGCTTTTATTTTACTTTGTATACACAGAGCCGAAGAAGGTATTTAATAAACACAGCAATGATTATAATTTCAAAATTACAAAGAAAGGGAAGAAGGACATACCTGACATCGATGTTCAAGATAAGGCAAAAATATCAGGTATGATTAAAATCAGCAAAAGATTCTCTGCACTCACCTTGAACATGCATGGTTTTACAATTGTTAGCAGTGTAGTTAGACATATAGACAAATATATATTCCCATATGAGCAAAGGATAATTTAGAGTTTAACCACTTGTGGACCACCTGCCTGCAATGTACTGCGGATGGGCAGCCTGTACAGGCACAGCGATGTTCATGTATGTTGCTGGCCTAGTTTAGGTAAAGGGCACATGCACACTGCCGCCCGCCCATTTCCGCTGTGATTGTACACAGGGGGAGCTCCTCCATGATTCATGCTGTGTCCAATCACAGCCTAGAATCCTGTGTTGACAATCAATACAGGGCTCTGCACAGAGGAAACGTTCTCTTTGTTTCTAAATTTATGGAGAAATTTGATTTTTTAAATTGTTTATACTGGATATGTTTTATAGCAGAAAGTAAAAAAACATTGTTTTATTTTTCCAAATTTGCAGTCTTTTTTTTGTTTATATAAAAAAAATAAAAACCCAGTGGTGATCAAATACCACCAAAAGAAAACTCTATTTGTGTGAAAAATATGATATAAATGTCATTTGGATACAATGTTGCATGACTGTGCAATTGCCAGTTATAATAGTGCAGTACTACTTTTTATGGCATTCCAAAAGTGCACACGTCTATAATGACACATGATGATGTATAATGATGCATTTTCTGTTGAGCTATACTGTAATACATATCTTTGATGGCTTCCACAAACTGCAAAAAAAATTGTGGAGGTGTTAGATATACTGTATTTACATAGTTATAAAATTAGTCATGTTGAAAAAGACACAAATCCATCCAGTTCGACCAAAAGAAATTAAATAAATTAATAAATAAACAGAATAAATAAAAACAAAACCTTTGTGTACATAATCCTATCCAAAGGAAGGCAAAAACTCTATATAAAGAATGGTCCAATTTGCTTTAGAAGACAATCAACAATTCTGTGGATCAACAACCCCTGGTGCTATCATTTATAAATGTTAATATCCAGTGATATTTTATGTATTTAGGAATGTATCCAGCCCTTTTTTAAAACAATTTACTGAGCTGGCCAAAACTAGTTCTTGAAGGAGCCTATTCCACATTTTCACTGTTCTTACTGTGAAGAAGCCTTTCTATATGCGGTAAATCTCTTTTCCTCTAGATGTAAAAAATGTCCCCTTGTCCTTTGTAACAATACAAAAGTGAAAAACTCTATACCAAGTTCACTATATGGGCCACTCATATATTTATACAGTACATGGTGATCATATTTGTCCTTAGTTGCCTCTTCTCAAGAAAGAATAAATTCAATTTAGCTAATATTTCTGTATAGCTGAGTGCTTAACTTTACATTTATCAACATTAAACCTCATCTGCCCAACTGAACAGTCCATTAGGTTCTGCTTGTAATTGGTAACATCGTGTAAGGACATTATTCTACTACATAGCTTGATGGCATCCACAAACACTGGAATGGTACTTTTAAACCCAGACCAAACATCATTTATAACTATGTTAAAAAGTAAGGGTCCCAATACTGAACCTTGAGGTATACCACTAATACTCTTAGACCATTAAGAGCATTCACCATCTCTGAATACATTCTTTTAGCCAGTTTTCTTTCCATTTACAAACTGAATTGTCTAAGCCTGTAGAATTAAACTTACACATTAGCTGTGTGTGGTGAACCATGTCAAACTCTTTAGTAAAATCTAAGCATACTATATCCTAAACCACTCATTTGTATACGTTTTTTGTTACTTCCTAATAAAAATGAATCAGATTTGACAACTTTAGTCTTTTCTGAGTCTATTGCTTACAATATTGTCTAGCAAAAACGTATCTATGTGGTCTTTTATTAAACTCTCAAGTATCTTTCTGACTATAGAAGCTAAACTAACCGGTCTGTGGTTCCTTGGTAAAGACTTTGATCCCTTTTTAAATATAGGGACCACATTGGCCTTGCACCAATTCAGTGGTACTATATCAGTCATTAGTGATTCTCAAAAAATGAGAAACAATGTCTTTCAAATAACAGAGCTCAAATGTTTGAGGACACTTGGGTGTAAGTCATCTGGTACAGGTTATTTATTCACCTTTATTTTGTTTAAATGTTTCTAGATGCAGGTAGACCTCATTTCTTTTTGCCACCCCACAAGGCATTTTTAGCAAGGAGCATCCTCCTTTCCTGAATGATCCACTGCAAGTGACAAACCAATGAGCTTCTCTTCTGCCAATGTTGTCGTATTCTATGACTCATCCTAGCTGTTGTCCCTTCCTGAGATATTGTAAATATTATTTTGTAAGTCTTGTTCCTGTAATTGTTTCCTTGGACTGCATTACTGAAGTGTTTACAGTTTTTTGTAATACTTTGAAAATCTTAATAAAATCTTTGTTAAATAAATGCTTCTAGACCATAAACCTTTTGAGCCACTGAGTTCCCCCATTTTTCTTTGTATACACAGAGCTGCAGAAGGTATTTAATAAATACAGCAATGATTATAATCTCAAAACTACATAGAGTTTTGACAGGAGTTCTCTCATATTCCTTGATGTTAACATCCAACTGATACTGAAACTGTATGCAAAGATATAGTCTTTTCATCCAGATAGACTTTAAAGTGCAAGCTGAAAAACTGAGAACACTGCTTTTAAACACAGGATGCAAAGACTGACACCTTAAGCTACTGTATCAAAAGGCAAAGGATAAATAATTCCTCTGCAGAATGCATGAATCTCACTCCCACGGCCCATGATGACTATATTAAACGAAATGGTATTAGTTCTCGAAGCATGTCAATGAACTTAGGAAATTTTGAACAAACATTGGCACAGGTTGATTTAAGATTCTGTTTTGGAAAACGTAGCATTTAACTGTTCAGGTATCATACTCAAAATGGCTAGGTCCTTTTGTGATACCTTGGTAACTAGTCATTACTATAGGTCCAAGGACAGTTGTTGCAAATACAGAGGAAATTATGCATGTAATTCTTGTACCATGGGCCAATATGTAATTCACAGTAAAAACTTTTTTTACTGACATGCTATCTTATATGGGCCAAACATTTTATGAAGTGCAGTACAGTAGGGAACATATATGTATGGTTATTTGAATGTAATTGCTATTATGTAGGCAAAACTAAATGCATGCTGAAGACATTAATGTTGGATCATATTTTAGATATTCTGTTTTGGTAAAAATAAGCATCTATAGTCCACCATGTCTCTAAGATCCAATGGTAATGATACAAAAATTAAATTTTGAACTCTTGACCATGGACAATGTAATAGCAAGGATGAAAACTGGAACAATAAATTGCTCCAACTTGAAAAGCATTGGCTATTGGAAAGAAGATGGCTTCCTGGCAATCTTGCTATTCCCTGGGCATATCAGCAAGCACTTGAGACTTTTGGAGAGCCCTTTTCTACTTACTAGATTTAAGACCATGCTCCAGAAGGAACTCACAGCAGCAGCCAACAAACTAGCCTCCCATCTTAAAAGGGAAATCAGGGAGGAGGGAAGTAGAGGTCTTCCTGAATCCATTCTAGATCTTATTCCAAGAATTTGACAGCATACAACATACCCTATGGATAAACACGGCCTGCCATGAGACATTATCATAAAATGTATTTATTACCAAACAAACTAAGCCATGATACTGACAGCCCACGATAAACAAAACCTTTGATTTCAAGTACATTGATATCGGTTTTCAATGGACTTTGCCCTGAACACAGAGCCATAGGCAAAAGAAGCCCTACGCTTCAGCCGGTTGCTTGATGATAGAAATGACTTATCACTCAGAGCTATCCTCTTGATATAGAGCTAAACCACCATTTGAAAATGGACTTCCACATCTGGAAATTGAAGCATGAATTACCCAGACATGAATAATAAGGATCTACCTGCCTTATTTGTTTGGAGCAGTAATAAGGCCAGTGAGCTGACAAACTCACAATCTATCAACTCCTGTGTCACTGCACTGGATATTTCTCACACATACCTTCATGGCGAATTTGGGAATGCCCCAAAACATTAATGTCTATCCAGGGATCCTACTACAATGGGCCTCCTCATACTGGCTATTATGACTACTGATTATCTCACACTTGAGGTGGGTAATGGCCTTAGCCAGTTACCTTTTCATTTTATCCTATGACTGTTCTTTTTAACAGGTGAGCAGTAACCTGTGCATGCCTGGTGTCATGAGTAAGTTGTAGCTTGTCTCTCTTGGACTTCTTCCATAGGCGTTTATCTAATATTGAGCTTTATCCTCTAGTCTATCTGATAGGCATGGTGTCTGGGGGATAGCTTATAGTTTTTCTAGGTTTACTAGCAACTTTTACATTTTAATGTTTTATGCATCTTGAGTTTGTTAATGTTATTATTCACATTATCCTACCTGAAGGCTCTTTTTGGGCTCAGGGGCATCTAGGGTTGGTGTGTCCCTGGAACCTCCTACACAACCTGAAGGCAATGGGCAGTTAGACCAAAGCTATTATTGTATACTGGAAATAATATACCTGAGATTTTCACAATGTTTAGGCTAATGTGTGATCATATGGTGCTTCCTTAAGCTTTCATTTCAAGAAGACCTCCCCACCTCAGAATGGTTCCCTTACTTTTGCTAACACTTAACAGCATTGACCTAGGTACTACCTGAACTCACTTGTATGTTACCCGCAGGGGCGGACTGAAAACTCATGGGGCCCCCGGGCAATAGGGGATAATGGGGCCCCTGTGTCCTTGCCCAAACTCAAAAAAGTCTATGAAAAATGTACCAGGGGTAACTCATGGGGCCCCCTACTGACCCTGGGCCCTTGGGCTGCGCCCGAGTTTCCAAATGGTCAGTCCGCCCCTGGTTACCTGCCCAGCCCACTCTCCCCTTCCCCTCTGCTCTTGTTTAATTTGTTCTCTAGTCCTTCTCCTTTCCTTATTCTGCTTTACACCTTTTTCCTATTTTCCATGTCACCCCCCCTTATCCCCACCCCTCCCTGCCTTACTGCTTACATCTTTCTATTTGTTTTTATTCTCTAGAGCAGCCATATGCCTGGCTAGTAGAGTCCCCCCACCTCTATGTCCTCATCAGTTTCGACACCTAGTGTGATTTTTGTACAAAGTTTAGTCCCCTCTGGCCTATCCCTTCCCTCATTCCCATTCTCCACAAATTCAGGTCCTTGTTTATCAGTAGTTGCAAGAGGAAGTAATGGTCCCCACACATTTTTCAGCAGCACTCCTCTCTGACACCACCAAGATCACCACACCTCTAGTGGTATGTTCATACAATATCCAGGGCTTCAACTCCCCTGTGCAGAGCACCAACGTTTTCAATTACCTTAAATCCCGACAAGTGGACATTGTCTGTTTTGCAGGAGACCAGATTTTTCACTATGTCTTCAATATGCCACCTGTCCTCACATTTCCCCTCTTTTAATACTGCCTCCTTCCAGGAAAAAACGTAAAGGGGTGCTGATGGATTTTCATCATAACCTTTCCTTTTCCTGTGTTCTAGAAAGTTCTGACCCAACTACTGTATGAGATACTTACTCTTTTAGAGTAAATTGTTTGACCAATAAGTAACATTTTGTCACATACCATGCTCCCAATAGTTTTCAGCACAATTTATTTCTTTAAAGGTATCTCCCACCATGGAGAGGGCACATTATTCCTAATGGGGCTCAAATATCATTCAAAACCCCTAAACTCCACCCTAGATCAACAATACATGCCAGAGGCTGTTTCATCTCATGATGCTCCACCAGAAGATCAGATGTGTGCCCTTTTGGTACACATCTGATGGCTTAGTGCAAATTTGGTGACAGCTGCACCCTAGTTCCAGAGGTTTTACCTTCTATTCTAGCCCCCACTACTGCTTTTGTAGAATTGATCATGTTTTTATGTTCCTACAGCACCTACCTCTGGTTGATAGGATCACTATTCTGACCACTCCCTGCTCCAGTCATTACCCAATCCTACTCTTCTCAAGAATATCTCATCAAGCCCACTTTACATTTAGCTGACTTTGGAATTAGTCTATCCTTATATCTCATGAAACCTCACTCTAACTCCAGGCTCACATCCAAACCTTTTTCTTGGAAAACATGAGCAACGTCTCTTCCCACAACTCTAAGGTAACTATTTTAGAGCATTTGATTTGGGTGGCCTCTCATAAAAAAGCCATACATGACTGCAGAATTTGCAAATTTTCTTCTCTTTTGACCCTGCTCTTTAGTGCCCTCAAAAGGGGGTGCTTTCCCCTCCCTAATATCTTTACTGGCACATATAACCATGATTCCCAAAAGTTCCATCAAGGCCTTTTAACCTCAACATTTTAGACTTATTGTGCTTTGTCTTGCAATGCTGGGGTTTCAGAGACTCACTCCTTTTGTGGATTTCGTCTCTTTACTGCTGTCTCTATGCCCTGATTAGATATGTTGTATACCACTCCCGTTGTGTAAAATATACACCTAGATGAAAAAAAATATTTACAAAGTGAGTAATTTTGTGTACACAAGAATATAATTTTATCACTATGTGTATGTGTAATATGAATATGGGAATTATATTATAAGCACTTACTATACAAGAAAAAGCATGTAACAGAGTTTTTTTTTGGCAGAGTGTATCAGTAAATGACCCTAAAGAGTATGTGGGATATACAGGATACAGCAATGTATGGTATCAAAATAACTCTATTAGAAAAAAACTGGTTGAAAATGAATCAAAGATGGGTACTTCCCTTCAATTCTTTGGCAGACATGCTTAAAATGCTTGGCTGCTGTGAAAGTCTTGAGGATGTAATCAATAATCCATACTGCCAAACTTGAAGAGGATTTGTCATGGAACTCCAAGAAATATCTAGGAACACTGTGTTTGTTGATACGGTCTTCAGCAAATCTCTGGTGTTCTCCGAATCTTCTTCTTAGAGTCCTAATCGTCCTGCCAACATAGAACAAACCGCCACGTTCCTCCATCACGTCCGGTCATGACATCACTTTCGCTTGAAACCGCAATCAGGAAGCCCTGGGAGCCTCCGAGAGGCCGCAGATATGTGTACCTCTGGAGGGAAGAGGTTAAAGTATACTATAATGGTAACTAAATACATCTGAAATTTCTTGTGGGTTGAGGATCTTTGGCTTAGCTATGGGTTGTTTTGATATATTTTGAACAAATTTTCTTTGCTACTTTTTTATTTCTTAGTGATAAGTTCTCAGTTTTTAGCCAGATTCCTGACATGTAAGTACATACAGTACGTAGTAATATTAAGAATTTTATAGCACATATTTATATGTCATGATAAGAGATGTATTGTAGCCTATGAGTCCTAGATAAAGTGTGTTTTATTTATCAAGCTTTTAATTTTAACTTTAGGTTAGATATATACAGTTCATATGTCTTGTTTTACCATTATTATGCAATGCATACTGTGGTGTGATATTTAATACTGTTTGAATTTGCGGCCGCTGGGTGCAGTAGTTCACTAACTGCTCTAACCATCGCCCATAAATGCCACAGTCAACATGGTGCCTACATGGCCTGAAGAAGGAGCACATGTTTTGCAAATGTGTCACCATGTTCCTTCATCTTGTCTGGTCGTGACATCACTTCCACCCTAGACAGTGATCTACAGCAATCAGGAAGCCCTGGGAGCCTCTATCCTTTTATACTTATTAAAAGTATTTTTAACTGCTACACCTCCTGTGCCTTTGTTCTAGAGTTACTTCTTGCAGACGTGAGCTTACTCTTCATATGGACATTTATTGGACACATTTTTGCCATAACAGTGAACTGTTGACCCCACCTCTGGTCCCCCTTTTGCAACAATGCATTTCCTTTTGATTCTGCTTGCCTTGTTTTCTGTATCTTGAAATGTTATTATGATCTACTAGGACCCCAAGATCACTTTCCACTCTCAGTTCCCCCAGAGTTTCTTACCCTCTCGTGTAATTTGCATATGAATTTTTAGTGCATTACTTTACATTTTCCTACATTGAACCTCATCTGCTATATGGCTGGCCACTCCTCAACTTAAGCTAGGTCTTCTTGCAAATTTTATATATGCTCTTCTAACATTATTGTCCTGTTTAGTTTTCATCAGCAAATACTAAGATTGAACTATTTAACCCATATATCATTTATGAACAAGTTACACAGAATTTGTCTCAGGGCAAAGCCCTGTGGCATCCCACTCACAACTCCAGACCATTCAAAAAAATATGCCATTTATCACTACACTGTGGGCACGCTCCTGTAACCAGTTTTCTATCCAGGTACACACCATGTCATCAATGCCAAAATACCTTCATTTGTAAATTAATTGCTTTTGGGGTACTGCATCAAATGCCTTAGTGAAATCTAGATACACCACATTCACAGGCCTTCCTCCATACTCAAATAACAGTTCACCTCTTCATAGAATGTTAAAAGGTTGCTTGCGCAAGAATGAATCTTCATAAAGTCATGTTTGTTGCTGCTAATGATACTATTTTCATCAGTAAATTCTTCCACCTATTTTTTTCTAATAGAGTTATTTTGATACAATACATTGCTGTATACTGTATATCCCACATACTCTTTATGACCATTTACTGCTACACTTTAGGATCATTAGTAAAGTCTTCCATATTGTCCTTATTATTCCTTCCAATGGTTTACTTTACATACTATTGCTTTACGGCTCTCTGAAAACCAGATCTTCTCTTTTATCTGAGCTCATATACATTCAAGGGTAGCTTACTTTATCTCTTTTTACTCACAGACTCTAGGGGAGGTCAAGGGTCCCCAACATAAAATATTATCAAGCAGTACAAATGTAACTACTCTCTCTGCTACATGCAAATTTAAATTCTCTCCTGGGGTGTTCTTGGAACTCTTGAACTCTGACACCTCTCTTATTGCGGCCTAGTTATGGCTCTTTTCCTGGTTTTGGTATTGGTATATTTGTCTGTACTATGTAAGTTGACAGAGATACAGGTGAGGTAGATTAGCTTAAGACCAATGTTGAGTAAGAATTGTTAAATATTAGTAATAGTATTCATGAGAAGTAGCCATCAATTCCTGGGGTTTTGTGGTTGAGAAGGGAGTTTATGGTTTTACACATTTTCAAGGTAATGAGTGGGAGTGCGAGTTCTGTTGATTTCCAGTTAGTGTAGGATCATCTAATAATACCGGTTGCACTTGGTTAGTATTGTGGTCATTTTTGAAGCCTTAACCCCTTCCTGCTGCCGCCTCCAAGCCCTTTAAGAGGTTCTAAATGCCGGGGAAAGCAGGGGCATTCCAATCATGTGACTACAGTGATTGGCAGTCACAGCAGTCACATGATCGAAAAGTTCCTGATCTGAAGTATGCATCCAGTCCCTGCCGGTAACTGTGCTCGGAGCAGGCAGGGTGAGCACTCTCAGCACAGAAAAGTTTTATATAGGGCAGCATATATGTGGCCTCTGGAGGGAAGAGGTTAAAGTATACTTGTCAGGAATGGACTAGCCAGCAATGGTGGGACTCACCTGCCTTTTGATCTGCAGTACCAGGGCTGGCCAGCGGATGCTCCCAGCAATCAGAGACTCAACTTTGCAGCCAGCTAACACCTGGAACTGATTATGCTGGGGTATTTAAGGGATGGCCAGACTTGCAGACTCTGCCTTGGTGTTGTGTTTCTCTTGGGCCCTGTATCCTGTTCCTGCTCTCTGTTCCTGTCTGATTCTCTGCTACCTGTTCTGATCCCTGGCTTGTCTGACCATCCCTCTGCCTGACCCTCTGTACTACGCTGCCTGCTACCTGTTCTGATCCCTGGCTTGTGACCCTGACCATCCCTCTGCCTGACCCTCTGTACTACGCTGCTAGCTACCTGCTGAACCTGGCCTGTGACCCCGACCAATCTCCGCTTGCTCCCCCTGTACCTACCTGCCATATTGATATTGACCCGGCCTGCCTGACGACGCTTGCTTGTATGTACTGTTATCTGTGGGTGGGTGGTTGGTTTGGTTTGTTTGCACTGTATTATGTTTAGTATTGCACTGCATTTATGTTTGTATTGTTAGTGTTAATAAATTATATTGTTTATCACATATCTGAAGTCTGCGTTACCCTGCGTCAGTCACACACCTCTGGTCACACCTGGGAGCCCTGACAATACTATAATGGTAACTAAATACATCTGAAATTTCTTGTGGGTTGAGGATCTTTGGCTTAGCTATGGGTTGTTTTGATATAGTTTGAACAAATTTTCTTTGCTGCTTTTTTATTGTGTAGTGATAAGTTCTCAGTCCTTCATTATATTTTTTAAGCTGTAAATGAATAGGAGTTAAAGGTTTTGTCTGTAACCAAATAATTCTTTGAGTTATCTCTTTTAAGGATTTTTTTTTTGCAATGATGATTATTGGATGTCCCCATTCCTGTGTCATTGATAACAATATTAAATAATAAGAAAAGCCAACAGAGATTGAGAACGCCTTAATAGAGCTCATGACAGGTGTGTAGTCCTAGGAACTATACTACAAAATCTCATTTCTGGACCATATGAGGTTTTTATGAAATCTCAGTGAATAGATGCAAATAATCCTTAGTTAAAATTTGATCACTAGGAGTTTAGAATATGATAATTTTAATGTAAAGCTGACAGGGAGGTTTCTTGATAAGTTGATGTTGGTAGACAGGTGGAAGTCCAACATATCTCATGGGAGCAAACTTTCCTTTTATTCTCCAGATATCATCTTTAATGTTCCTTTATTTTTTATTTTCTTGTTTTTTTATTCAGTAATAACATAAGGGGCAGTAGTACAAGGACAAGTACCTAGTCTGCCCACGCAGGTGCTATGACTGGCACCGTAAAGTGAAACAAATATACATAGGAGGAATAAAAGAGGAGAATCCTCCACAAAAATTACATTAAGAAAAAAACATAACATGAAAACCTGTCAGAGAATACGCCATGGGTATCAAAGGTAGCCTGGGTATTAAACTTAGCAAAGCATGTTGAAACAATCTTGGGTGTGGATAAATCTAGGGAGGGCATTTCCCCCCACAAAAAGAAACAAGGAAAGAATAGAAAAAAGACAGAAGCAAGAGAAAAAGTGTGTGGGGGATAAGGGATAAGGGATATGGGATCGTCAGAGACACCAGTCAAAGCCAGCCCAAGCTTGTCAAAGGAAGATCAAGGAAGGCATATGTTAACCACACTTTTCCAAATTTTCAAAACTTTGGCATGGGAATCAATAAGGATACTTGGAATGTGTTCAATAAGCAGCAGAACCGCCAAACGATTTTTCACTCCCTGGGAAGGGACTTTAGGTTTCTTCCATGCCTGGGCAATTGTCCTCTTTGCTGCTATGAATAAGTTGGATGCCAATTTTCATTAACAAGCGAATAGGCCCAGGATAGGGCAATGTAACAAGGTGAATTTTGCCTCTTTCTGGAAGGTCAGATAGAACAAAGATTACAGTAGGCCAAACACACGAGACCAGAAGCTTACCAGCCGTGGACATGTCCACCACATATGTAAACATCCCCACTTTGGCACACCTGCAAAAACAGCGGTCAGTAGAGGTTGAGTTAGCGTAAACTATGCGAGCAGGGACCCAATACCACCACAACACTTTCAACGCTGCCTCCAGGGTAGCAGTGTTAAATGAACAGTTAGTGATAGAAGACCAGGCTTTGCTTGATTTCAAATCCCAGGTCCTGTTCCCAGTGGGTAACATAAGTGAGAGAGAGAGACAACATAAGAGAGCTAGAAGGCAGCCCACATCAGGGGGGACCAGGTGGCCAGAAAGTGTCAAACTTGTGTGAGACCATGAGGGGTCCACCAGGTGAAGGCCAGAAAGAATTCCAGAAGGCAGCCCACATCAGGGGGGACCAGGTGGCCAGAAAGTGTCAAACTTGTGTGAGACCATGAGGGGTCCACCAGGTGAAGGCCCGAGGCTGGCCAAGGCCAGGGGGAAACAAGGAGTTGTTAGTAATAGGTAGTAAAGGAAGGAAGGGAGACATAAGGGAGCTCGAATAATGCATCCTAAAGATGCAGGCTATGTTGCATAAGTGGGATTAAAGCCACTGGTCACGTACTCTATGGGAGCCATAAAAGAGTCTAGATAGAGAGAAGGGCACATTGGGGAGCTCCAGCAGCACCCATAGGGGCTCATTGGAAGAGGCATGGAGTCAGTTCAGTGGAGAGATTTGGGCAGTCAAATAGTATTTAAAAACATGAGGGACACCCAATCCCCCTTGTAATCTATGTATAAAAAGGGCAGCCTTGGGGACTGTGGGGCTTTTATTGGCCCAGATAAAGCATAGAATTCTACTCTGGATCAGACAGAGGAAATGTGGGGGCAACTGTACAGGTAGAGTGCGAAAGTAGTATAGGAGCCTAATTAGAAATGTCATCTTCACTGGATTGATGCAACCTTTCCAGGACAGATATGGGCACTACCATGACTGCATAAGAGAAGTCAATGAATGAAGAAAAGGGTAATAGTTAGCAGAAAACAGGGAGTAATAGGTAGGTGTCAGCTGAATGCCCAGATAATTGATGAATGAAGATGCCCAGAGAAATGGAAAATGGGGTTATAGGCGGGCAACCAGAGCCTGATCCAGGGTGAAATTCAATGCCATGGACTTGTCTAGGTTGACCCGAAGGCCCAATATAGATAAGAAGCAAGTCAGGAGAAGAGTCCTGAGAAGGGTTGATCAGCGTTAGAAGGGCACTGTCCACAGAAAGGCTCACTTCAAAATCATGGCCTGCATAAGAAAGTCCAGTAACATTTTGATCCACGCAAAGTGCAATTACTAAAGGCTCTAGTGCTAAAAGACATAGTCCTGGGGACAGGGGGCAACCCTGCCTGGTGTCTTTATGGATCAGTAGGGGGCTGAAAAATACCCGGCGTATTTAACCAATGCTGTAGGTGTAGAGTATAAGGCTTTTGATCCAGGTTAGCAAGGCATCTCCAAAACTCCAATGTTAAAGTACAAATTGTAATTATTCCCAGGATAAAGAATCAAACACCTTGTAGATATCCAAGGAGAGGAGAAAGCCAGGAATTTTCCAGTGGTGCAAGAGGTGAATAAGATGTACAACTTTGCGAATATTATCACCCACCTGGCTACCTGGCACAAAGCCCACTTGGTCTCTATATATCAAGTGGCACAAGTACTTGTTAATGCAAAAACTCAGGATCTTCTCCAGAATTTTTTAAGTCATCGTTCAAGAGGGAAATCATCCAGAAGGCTTAGTGTTCAGTGTTTAGAGAATCATTGAAATATGAGCTCTGAGGGCGTCAGAAGAGGGCATTGACCCAGTTTTCAGAGCATTAAAATAATTGGCTAGGTGAGGTGCCAGAAGGGCAGAGATTGTCTTATAATACAAGCTTGAAAACCCATCGGGCCCATAGGGCCCCAGAGCTTTGGAAGGCTTCAGAGATTTCATGGCCCAGAGGACTTCCAAAATACTGGCATCAAGTGCATCCCAAGCTCCATCTGGGAGTGCAGGAAGGTTTAGCTCCTGAAAGCACTGTTTGGCCTGATCAAGAGGGAAGGATTCTGGTTTAGCATAGAGCGTGGATAAAAACTCAGAAGCATTAGAGAGAATTTGTAGAGGGTTAGAAGTGAGAGTTCCTGTACGCATCCAAAGCTGAACAGGCTTATACGGTTTTCCCACTGAATTCAGTTTCTTGGCAAGCATAGAGCTGGGTTTATCTGCACATGAGTAATATTTATGTTTGGTCCACTGCAAAGTCTTTTCAACTTGGTAGGTGCAAAGGAGATACAGCTCACCAAGATGTCACGAGCCTTCCTTTGTGCTGTGGTAGGCTGTGCCTTTCAAAGTTTATCCAGATATCATCTTTAAAGCATTCACTTGTTTAGATAAGCAATAAGGTTAACCAGCTTTTGACACATATGTACAGGTTTAGTTTTCCCCTGAGGTTATGAACAAATAGTTCAATAAAACTGCATTGAAAGGTTAGTTTTTGGTAAAAAAACATTTTTGAAAGCATCCAATCATCAAAGGATTAGTCAGATTTGCTTAGATTGATTGTATAAATCCCCACTAATCAGTTGCAGTCCATGTAAGTCTAAGTCTATAACAATCTAGACAAAGGTTCTCAACTAGGGTTCCTCCAGAGGTTGCTAGGGGTTTGAGCCAAATCCGCCTCTCAGATTCCCACTGACACCATTGATATTTTTTGCTATCTATAAGGGGGTAATTCTTCTCAATAACCACAAGTGTAAGGAACATTCTTCCCACTGACCTTCACAAGAATGTATCATGAGCTGTAGATGCAGTAATTTTTAGAAGGGGTTCCCCGAGACCAAAAAGTCATTTCAAGGGTTCCTCTGTGTTGAAAAGGTTGAAAAAAGCTGATCTAGACATTTAAGGGGAAAGGGTAAGTTGATGTCTTTTGACCACCAAAACACCAGAATAGGGTCCCCATGCACAGTTTCACAAATTATTGAATTACTTACAGTACATATTTATGTTTGTCCCATGTCTTGTCTATCTGTTTGTGTATTTAATAATACTTAAAAGCATGCTTAACAATTTCTCTGTATTAGAATAGCTTGCTGGTTTTCTATATGTTGTTCCTTTCACTATATACCTATAAATAGCTCCTTAAGGTATATTAATTTCAGGTAACATGGTGTCCTTGAATGAAATATGAGCAAATCCATAAAACCATAGGATGGCTTAAAGTAAATCTGTGACCAGGACATTCAAGCATTTACATATTCTTAACAAATAAGCTAAATGAGCTAAATGAGCTTTAAACCCTCACTAACCATCATAGCTGCAGGAACCATATAGCAATAGATTCTGAAAGTGCACTACAGAAGCACTGAAGTCAAATTCTTAGCTGTTTTAGCTCACTCTGCTCCTTCCTACAGCACATCAAGTCTTCTAATGCAAATGAAGAGCAAGTACTCTAAGCTGCTGAGAAGCCCACTAGAACTGACAATAGGGCCTCTGTTGTACTCTCCAGATACATTTGTTTCTCAAAGTGGACTTTGCATCTTCCAGTTGAAATAAAGCTCCTTTGATAAACGTTCTTATGCATCATGAAAAAAGAACAAACTTATGAAAAATTGAATCTAACAGTCTAAAATTGTCTTCTTTGCAGCAGTTTCTCTCCCAGTATGTCTCTCACTCCCCACTATCATCTTCTTTTTTGCTGTCTTTTAGATGCAGGTACCTCAGCCGGTACCCTGATGACATGATGCAAAGTCTTTAGCATGTGCAGACAGAGATCTAGCATTATGTTGGAATTAGGCTTTAAATGCAGCTTGAATGCAGAAGAGACTGCAGCTTTTTGGGCTGCTATTTACACAATGTTAGCAGCTTTGTATTGATTTTCACATTTTCACTGATAGTACAAAGAACTTTAATATAAAGATTTAATAGTCTGGTTCCAAAGTCAGGGATAATTATCTTTCTGTTACATATTGATCAGGCTGCAAGGAACAAACATTTTAACAATGAGAACATATTGTTACAGTACCTCGGTACTTATTTTGGGCAAACAAAATGCAAAGGAGAAGGATATTCTGCAAAGATAGCATATACAGGTACAGAATAAAGGACTTTTAGTTTGTTACCTTTTTTTTACATATAAACAATATAGTGTAACTAAGCAGTATACTGGAATCCATAATACACAGTCAAACAATGGCTTAGATTAAGCAGCAACAGTACATATACATACTGTATTTCATATGGGGCAGAATTCTCCACAATTAACTATCAATAAAACACACACACACAAAAGCAATATATATGTACAAAAATACCTAGTTACCTTTGCTTTCAGACAATTTTTAAAAGAAAACGGTAATGATTTGGGGTTTATTTTATTTATTTTTTATTGGAAAAGGAAATGAAATCAGAGAAAAGTCCTTGCTCAGATGGATTAACCCTCCAATACATAGGACTTTTTTTCTCTTTTTTTTTCTCCACTTCACCACCTGCCTGAGGCTGATATAACTGTCTCTTGGTCAAATGGGTTTTGTCCTGGGCAGGGAGGTACAGGATAATACTATTAAGGTCCTTAACCTCCACCACTGGCTGACCTTTCAAGCCCAGCAAGTCTTTTTCTTGTTGCTTGACAAGGGTGGCCTGGGACTCTTTGGCAGCAATCTTGCACACCATAGACCTTATACCACGAATGTGTAGGAGCATACAAGCTTTGAATTTGACTCTGACAGCATGGGTTTGTGTCAATGGTCATCTGTTAGACGCCTTCAAGCTGAGCAACGAAACCAGGCAGGGGTGCCCCCCCTTCTCTTTGTTCTTTCCCTCAAGCCTTTCTTAAATAGAATATGAGCCAATTCTACCATCCATGGAATATCCATTCGTGGTAGGATGTATAAATAGGCAGCCTTTTGTATATGATCTGCTAATGTTTTTGAAAGACCTGCATATTATGTTATCCAACGTTCTTCAAGATTTCAATAAATTCCACTGAGTTTTGACCCTAAAAATGAACTATTCTAAATTACGAGCACAAAATATTTCACTCACAAGGGATGTGGTTATGCAGTGTAAGGCAAATTTCCCTTTCTCATGGTGCTCAGAAGCTTTGAAATACTTGGTTATACAAATACCAGTTCACCTGTTGGAACTTTTCAGGAGCAATCATTCCAAGATCCTGGAGGCCACTCACCATTATTTACACACTGGGGCCAATCTAAATGTATCATGGTTCGGTAGAGTGGCACTTAAAATGACAATTCTCCCTAGATTACTTTATGTCATGTGAACAGCCCCCATTCATCTCCCACCGGCCTTCTTTTCCACTTTTAGGAGGGAGTGCATTACCCTCTTGTGGTACGGCAAACCCCCCCAGAATTAAACACTCTTGTCTCACCCTGACAAAGCATAAGGAAGTCATTGGCCTGCCAGACTGACATAGATATTACAGATCATGCTTGTTCTTCAAGCTGTTGGATTGGAATATCCACAAATCAGTGAAGGGGGTGGAGTTCCCTAGAACAATCCCTAACTGCCTTACCCCTATACTCCCTACCATTGCAGGTTCCTGCAAATGCTAAATCTTCACCATTGATAGATTTACAGCATTCTTTCATCCTTTCGCACCTGCCCCTGGCAGGCCATCTGTGGGATCTTTGACACCTTTGTGTCTTAACCATCTTTTACTCTGAGTGTATTTGCCACCTTCTTGAAGCCAACCTGGCAGCACAAGGATGTTTTTCACCACAGACTTCTTCCGATGAGGAAAGCTGCTAACCACGGAGGAGCTCAACACGTTCACTGCACCACACACCATTCCTGTGTTGACATATCTCCAAAATAAACACTTTATGAATACATAGGGCCCCCTTTCATTGTGGACCAGACCTTTTTTACGACAAGAGAAACACACTTTAATAGAAAACTCCTGCAACGCCATGTTATCTCTACTCTATATGTATCATTACTACTGTAGATGATCCATCTGCTTTCTCTGTTGCCTAATGTTGGGCCTGGAAGAGGGAACTGGACCAGACTCTCACAGAAAATTACTGGGAAAACATTTACATTCATATTCTTAAAGGCTCCCTGGAAGTCACTAGAAAACGGATATAGAGGTTTTGCCAGGTGGTAACGCACACTTCCCTGACTACACAAATTGTATCCTGTAGTTGCCAATACATTGTGGCAAAGAGCTAGGGACAATGCTATACATCTGGTGGGCATGCCCCAAACTCCAGCCCTTCTGGAGACAAATCCCTAGTCATGTTTAAGATCAATGTAGCCAAACACTGCATCCTCTGCCACTGGGGCTTTAGACAAACCCCTAAGGTGAGGGAATAGGTCCAAAGGAGAAACAAAATGGAAGAGATGGAGGCATTAAATTAATATCTCACAGGACATGTTGACCAGGACAGGTTGACCAAACTCACAACCACATGGTCCTGTTGGTCTCATTTTAAAATATCCACTATCTATAAGTCATACCAGTGAACATCACAAAAAGTTAAAATATACTTGATCCTTCTAGGTCACAAGTTTATTTGTTATATATCTCATTAAATAGGGGAGGGAGCATACCACATAGGCAATCATTTAAAAAAACAAAAAAGGAAAAATGGATTTAGCTCGATACTTCTACCCAAATCACTTTTTTAACCATGGACAGATATCATTAACATACAAAATACTTCATTTATTAATTAAAATGACAAAGAAGCAAACTCAGAACAAAACAAACACCACTAAAAACCCTTAAACAATCATTATCAGGGACCTATAGGATTCATATATCAGATTTTAAATTAAAAAAAGTTTATCATAACTTCCTACTGAGAGCTCTCAGGAAAACAGGGACAGTGACAGATAGACATAGATAAAAGTTAGAAAGGTCGCCACAAAGAATATATATTTTCCAGCATGCTGGATAGTTGTATCAAAGTCCACTATAAACAGTATCTGGTTATCAAAGATATCTCCGTAGACTTTCGTTCACAGATTTTCCTCTACAGGTACACTCCAGTTGAATAACAGGTCTGATTAAATCTGTCCTGTTTAGGGGCTGTAATCAAGCAAGCAAGTAGATCCAAAAACAACACAATGTGGTCCAGAGGAGGTGACAATGCTGGTAGTAACAGACTCATACAGGCATGCGGTGCCCAAGGTTTACTCCATGTGATTGTTGGCCTCCCTCACACTAGCAATTCATGTAATTCAAAAGGTAAAAGGTATCCATCCTGTTTAGCCCAACTGTGAAACAGGAGCATATAAAATAGCAAACGTGGATTTCTAATACTTGTAACCATATCCAACCAAAGTGAAGATAATGTCCCATAATGTCATGAGAGTAATACTGTACATATCAGTCTTGTAAGAAATCCATAATAGGTCCCGTGATGACTTGCACAGCTTGACCGGTTTTGCCAGACCCACTTAGCTGCATCAGAGGCCAAATTGTGTTGTTTTTGGATGTACTTGCTTGATTACAGACACCATATTCAGTTATTATGTATGGAATCTAGGATGCAAATACAAATGAATGGCCCCTAAACATGACAGATTTAATCAGACCTGTTATTCAACTGAAGTGAACCTGTGTGTGTTTTTTTGTATTTTTAATTAATAAATGAAGTATTTTGTATGTTAATCATATATGTCGATGTTTTTCTTACTTCTATACAATGATACCAGTGAACATGCAAATACCATTCTTGGGGGCAGATCTTATTGTGTCAGCCTTTATATGACATAAAAGGCCTGGCTACAGAAATGGGGGATTTCAGATGGAAGCAGAGGGGTTAGGGGGAGCGTAACATGGTGGGATTCACTTCCCTTCCTCTCTCCCCACCAACATTCCCATTTTTCTTCTTGATCCCCCATCCTGTATCTATTTTTCACAAACCCATCCATCTCTTCCTCCCGTTTCCTTTTCCCCTTTTATTTTTTTGCAACATATGTCTTACTACTATGTATACTATGACATGTTACACTATCCACAAATCTTTCAGTAAAAAACTTATGTAATTAAAAAAAAAAATTAAAAAAGGGAATCTGAATGCACCATAGGTTATCTAAAGGCAGGACAGTTTGATATATAGCTTCATTTTTTAAACAATGGTAAGTCAGTGATGTTATGTACTGTATATATATATATATATATATATATATATATATATATATATATATATATATATATACACACACACACACTCACCGGCCACTTTATTAAGTACACCTTGCTAGTACCGGGTTGGACCCCCTTTTACCTTCAGAACTGCCTTAATTCTTCATGACATAGATTCAACAAGGCGTTGGAAACATTCCTCAGAGATTTTGGTCCATATTGACACGAGTTACTGTTGCCTTTCTATCATCTCGAACTAGACTGCCCATTCTCCTCTAACCTCTGTCATCAACAAGTCATTTTTGTCCACACAAGTGCTGCTCACTGGATATCTTTTCTTTTTTGGACCATTCTCTGTAAATCCTAAAGATGGTTGTGCGTGAAAATCCCAGTAGATCAGCAGTTTTTGAAATACTCAGACCAGCCTGTCTGGCACCGACAACCATGCCACATTCAAAGTATCCTAAATGCCCTGTCTTACCAATCCTTATGCTTAGTTGGAACTTCAGAAAGTCGTCTTCACCATGTCTAGCTGCCTAAATGGGTTGAGTTACTGCCATGCAATTGACTAATTAGCAACTTGTGTTACCAAGCAATTGAACAGGTGTACCTAATAAAGAGGCCGGTGAAAAAAAAAAAAAAAAATATATATATATATATATATATATTAGCCTAACTATTAGAAACAAGACAAATATGTACAAAACCACTATACATTCCCTTTAAATGAAAAAGTAATGTTCCTCAGAATGTAGGGTATGTAGCTGGAATTGGCAATATTTTATTTCTGCATGTTTCAAAACACAAACCATTTGTTTAAAAAAGCAACTATTTAACAGTAACCCTATTGACACAGTATTTTCATCCACACTGGTAACTAGTTTTGTTTGTAATTTATCATTTTCAGCAGTGGCTCTATTTTAACTCACAGTTAAAAAAAAAGCATGTGCCCATGACCCTGAATAATAAAAGTTGATTCTCTATGCAGAACTTTGCACCATATGGCACAAAAAAGGCTGCCAAAACACAAGAACATAGTAGTACAAAGCTGGATTTAAAGGTCTACTGAAATAACAAGCCTCAGAAAATATACAATGATGAAACAAATTCTCCCACATAGGTTGTACCTCTTTAGTTGCAGCCCCCTCTCTTACACAGCTCTACAAAGTACACACTCAGAGCAGGGAACTGAGTGCAATCAGAGACATGAATGGAGGAAATGGGCACATTCCCTTCTACACACCTATTGGTTCAGTGGGGCAGTCCATCACATGCTGTGTGCTGACGGTGGCAGTGGGTGGTCACCATGGATTGCCTGGGTCAGAGAAAAACTGCCAGAAGTGACACATGCAGATTGCATAGGAAAGAGAGAAAGAGAGAGCAGCCAGGATCTTCACTTGGTACTATTGAAAAAGACAAGTACTCTTTATATGAGGTTATGATTTACCGTGTCAACTTTTTTCTGCTAAACTGTACATGTACTGTATATTTCTTTTAAGGGGCTGTAATATTGAGTGGACAATACTATTCCAGAATAGGGAAGATGATTTTAAGTCATGCCACCCCCTAAATGTGGTTTTAATTTTTTTTCTCTTATGGTATTTTTTCCCTTATGGTATTTGGTCAAAAGTATCAAATGTCAAAAGACATTTAAACAGATATATTTTAATATTCAGACACAAAGTACTTACTATTCAGTTACAGCATGTTATTTTTTAAAGTGTTGCAGGCACCCACACACAGCTTTGCTTACTCAGAAAAGACTTAAATGTCATAATGTAGCCTGTAGAAAATGGTTATAAAAGAAAGTAATACTTGTTTAGAACTCTTATTTTTCCAGTGCTTTGGTTTAAAAATGTTGGACCCTCACTAAAGCATTTGTTCTCAGTTATAATGTATTATTAATTTTTCACATAATATTTTACAATTACAGACTGCATAGAAATTTTAATGATTTCAGTTTGGTTCCTACAGTATATCTAGAAATCTGTACAGTTTCTTGAAGTATCCATTCTGGCCTCTGGGAAAAACATTTTGCTCCTTTGCTTGTTACTATGCATTTTCAGAGCCATTAAATAAAGTCAGGTGGAAATGGGCATTTGTAGGAATCAGGCTGTTCAAGATACTTTAATAAGTTCACATAAGAATGTATTTTAAGCCCTGGTTCACACTGATGTGGTGCGGAATTCGTAGCATTTCTGTGTGAATTCTGCACTGCATCAGAATCGCACCCCGTTCATGTGAACCTCTGTGGGTGTGTATGTAAAGTTAAAAATACTTTAACCACCTTCTGCCTGCCCTATAGTACAATGACGGGCGCAAGGTGGTTCTCTCGTTCTGATAGGACATCATATGACGTCCTTCCATTCTCACCGCGCATGCGCAGCTCAGGGAGCGTGCAGCGTGGCGATCGCCGGTGCGCTGTGTCCCTCGGACACAGCGGATCATGGAAAGAGCCGAAGATGTCGGCTTGGTCATGTGATCAGCTGTGTCCAATCACAGCTGATCACATGTAAACACGGAAATGCCGGTTATCAGCATTTCTCTCCTCTCAAGCTGTCACGCTGACAGCTCGTGAGGAGAGGAGAGCCGGTAATCAGCTTTCCGCAGAGGGGACATGTACACTGATCATCAGGGCACTGATGATCAGTGTGCCCTGATGATCAGTGTGGCCCCAGAAGTGCCACCTGTCAGTGTCCATCAGTGCCAGCAGTCAGTGCTCAGTGCCACATGCTGTGCCCATCAGTGCCACATCAATGCCACATATCAGTGCATACCAGTGCACATCAATGCCACATATCAGTGCCCATCTGAGCTGCCTTTCAATGTCACCCATCAGTGCCAGTCAGTGCCACCTATCAATGCCAATCTGTGCCACCTATCAGTGCCAGTCAGTGTCACCTATCAGTGCGCATCAGTGCCAGTGAGTGCTGCCTAGCAGTGCCAGTCAGTGCCGCCTATAAGTGCCAGTCAGTGCTGCCTATCAGTGCTGCCTATCAGTGTCATGTATCAGTGCTGTCTTTCAGTGCCTATCAGTGATGCCTGTCAATGCCCATCAGTGCACTCTACCAGTGCCTCCTCATCAGTGCCCATCAGTACCACCTATCAGTGTCCATCAGTGCAGCCTATCAGTGTCCATCACTGCAGCCTCATTAGCGCACATCAATGAAGGACAAAAATCACTTATTTACAAAATTGTATAACAAAAACTAAGAAAAAACATTTTTTTTAAAATTTTCAGTGGTTTTGGTTTGTTTAAGAAAAAATAAAAATCCCAGAGGTGATTAAATACCACCAAAAGAAAGCTCTATCTGTCTCAAAAAAATGATAAAAATTTCATATGGGTACAGTGTTGCATGACCGCGCAATTGTCATTCAAAGTGCAACAGCGCTGAAAGCTGGAAATTGGCCTGGGCATGAAGGGGGTATAAGTGCCCTGTAGGCTAGTGGTTAAAAGCGGTTCACAAAATGCGGTGCAATGTGCAGAATCAGATGGCAAAGGTGTGAATACCCATGCGATCCTATTCTAGAGCAGACCTAAAAAAGGGTCCTGCACCTTTTTGGTGTGGGTGCAGTGTGATTAGAGCCATACAAATGTATGGCTGCAATCGCACCACACACAAATCGCATGTGATTTGCACAGGAATGAGGTGAGGTTCCTGTGCTAATCACATGCGATATACCGCACCGCATATACAGTTGTGACCAAAATTATTCAACCCCCAATGCTGTAAAGGGGTTTAGGGACTATAGTGTACATTTGGAATTGTATTCAGAATCAAATCCTACAAGGACGTTGTAACTACCCAAATGCAACTAAAATGACATCAATTGTTTATGTAATACAGTAGTAAATGGTTCTTATGTGGTTTCTTCATTGCCACAATTATTCAACCCCTTAAAGACTACCACTCTGAAGAACAGAGGTTCATACAGGTGCTTTCCATCAGGTATTGAAAACACCTGTGGATGTCACCGAGCAGCAATCAAGCATAATAAGCACCAATTAGGCAGCTTTAAAATGACTGTGATACTCAGCTCCTTCTAGACATTTACTGGTGTGGTTACAAACATGGTGAAGGCAAGAGAATGGTCCAGGAAGACAAGAGAAGAGGTGATTTCTCTTCACAGGAAGGGCAATGGCTATAAGAAGATTGCAAAGATGTTAAACATACCAAGAGACACCTTAGGAAGCATCATTCGCAAATTCAAGGCAAAGGGCACTGTTGAAACGCTACCTGGTCGTGGCAGAAAGAAGATGCTGACTTCGACTGCTGTGCGCTACCTGAAGCGTAGAGTGGAGAGAAGTCCCCGTGTGACTGCTGAGGAACTGAGAAAAGATTTGTCAGATGTGGGTACAGAAGTTTCAGCCCAGACAATAAGACGCACACTGCGTAATGAAGGCCTCCGTGCCAGAACTCCCAGGCGTACCCCCTTGCTGTCTCCAAAGAATAAGAAGAGTCGACTGCAGTATGCCAAAAGCCATGTGGACAAACCACAAAAGTTGTGGGATAGTGTTCTGTGGACTGATGAAACAAAATTAGAACTGTTTGGGCCCATGGATCAACGCTATGTTTGGAGGAGGAAGAACAAGGCCTATGATGAAAAGAACACCTTGCCTACTGTGAAGCATGGTGGAGGGTCAATCATGCTTTGGGGCTGTTTTGCTTCTGCAGGTACAGGGAAGCTTCAGCGTGTGCAAGGTACCATGAATTCTCTTCAGTACCAGGAGATATTGGATGGAAACGTGATGCAGTCCGTCACACACCTGAGGCTTGGGAGACGTTGGACCTTTCAACAGGACAATGATCCCAAGCATACCTCCAAGTCCACTAGAGCATGGTTGCAGAGGAAAGGCTGGAACATTTTGGAGTGGCCATCGCAGTCACCAGACTTAAATCCGATTGAGAACCTCTGGTGGGACTTAAAGAAAGCAGTTGCAGTGCGCAAGCCTAAGAATGTGACTGAACTGGAGGCCTTTGCCCATGAAGAATGGGCGAAGATACCCGTAGATCGCTGCAAGACACTTGTGTCAAGCTATGCTTCACGTTTAAAAGCTGTTATAACTGTAAAAGGATGCTGTACTAAGTACTAAGATTGAATGTCACTTGGGGGTTGAATAAAACTGATAATGCTGTGAGCACAGAAAAGACATTTGTGGTTATTTCATTATAACTGTTATGTTATATTTGTCTGACCTACAAGTGCCTCTTTAATGTAAATGTAAGCAAGATGACTGAATGATCAAAAGCAATGTCAAACTGGCCAAAACACTCAATTTCAGTGGGGGTTGAATAATTTTGGTCACAACTGTATGTGAACCCAGAGTCAGGGTTTCACTCAAAAGACACAGAATCAAGAGACACAGATCCAACATACAATTCACAGGCCATTTGTGAGGAAATGAAGCTATTTGTGAGCTATAAAATATATTATTTTTTACAGTTATATTCACAGATGTCTGAGTACACATATAGCACAGTGAACGTGGCTAATTTTTGCAATTTTCACCTTTAAATCAGGATAGACTTGCTGTCCAGTTAAATATTTCTTCTCAGTGCAGACATAAGATTATTATAAAGCAGATTGTGACAACTCCACCAAGGAAACTGCAGTTGTCACAAATGTTCTCATTTTCTTTCACAAATATTTTTTGTCACCATCCTAACAATGAGCCTGGAATACAACCATTTACAATTTGAATAGAAAATAATGAAAAGCCATCTAGCAAGGCAGAAAGAAAACATAAATGTGCAACTGTCAAAAAATAAATCAACACCGCCTGTCCACAGTATCAAACCTATGCTCAAATTGCAGAAGAGGACTTCTAAACACAAACATGGAGTCTAATTATTTTCTGTACCTCTAAAAATAGTTACAGGCATATTCAATAAAGCAATAACTCAAGCAATTACAATTTCCATTTTAGTCATCTCATTTTAACAAATTACATTTTTTTTTGTTTCTGTGGATTACTACACTAGTAATTCAGCTTTAGGAATGAGACAAACTGCCCTGGGTTCAATTTGAGCATGGATCAGTGATTTTCAAAAAGTTCAGCTTCAAATTCCAAACTTAAAATCCCACTGAAATCAATGCGAGCTAAATCTGTCAAATTAAAAATGACCATTTCTGGGCCAATAGGCGATGGTTTGTAAAAAAAATACAAAAAACATGAGATTCGGTTGGGCACTGCAATGAAGAACATGTACCAATGCGAAAAAAAATCCATTTGAACAGGGCCAGTGTTTTTTAAAGCATCCTCTTCCGCTCTGTGAGGACGCCAAGTGACGAAGTGCATAGGACGGGGCTTCTGGAGGTGATGTCAATGCGTTCAGCGAGCTGCCGACGTCTGTGTACAGCAGGCTGTTTGATTTTTGCTGTGCATGCTATTCATGCTGGTGTCGGCTCGTACACTAGTAAATGTGAGTGGAATATATGATGTGTTTTTATGAATACATTTTTGATACAGTGTTACACTATGAGTCTTTCCTCTCTTACTTCCTGAGTTCATTCCGAGACTGAGAAGATTATAGTGCCTTTTTAATTATCCCACATATTCTGGTTATCCATCTGCAGATCATTGCTCCCAGAGCAGAAGCATTTGTGCTGGTTTATAATCTGACCAGCATATTGCTCTGGTGAGTTTACCCAATGTATCTGGTGGTGGATTTGTACACGGTGATTTGTGTGTTTTTTTCACATGAAGTTTGAATATTGAAGACAAAAGCACTTGTACATGCAGTATATTTTATTTTTTTTATTTTTATGGTGTTTGGACATTTTATATATTTTTTTTCTCTCACATTCTTGGCTTATTGAATACGTTGTAAAAGGACACTTTTTACTGGAGATAATTTATTATAGATATGTAATATTGATTTATGAACACTTTGGTTTTAAGGATTTATCTAGATTTGTGTCAGCACTTTGAGATTATACTAAGGAGGAGCATTGCCTTTTTTGCATTATATGTACACCTTGTTAAGGGTTGGATTAGCTGCTATTTCATATATATACATATATATATATATATATATATACATTTACATATAGGTTTGTTTATTGATTTTCAGTAACGCTGTCCATATTCTAATCAATTACATTTACAAAGGTAAATGTTTTTAAATTGCCAGCTTCTATTAAAAATATAGGACCCAAAATATTTGAGGGACCTTTGGAGGGGTCTATGTGCAGTTTTTTTTTTTTAAACATCCAAGGAAAGAAATATAGCAAAGTGTGGGCCTTTTTAGTGTACAACTATTGAAACAAGGTAATTTAAAAATGTTTCTGTATTTTAAACATTGGTTGAAAAAAAACACCATTTACACACATATGCTATTCCTTAAGAGTGAGCTATGTGTAAACAAAGTTGATACATATACAATACCACAAAAGGTCCTATATTTTAACAATTTCCAAGCAATTATGCATCCCTAAACATTCAGTGTTTTACCTCTATATTTTCTAAATATTAACTTCATAGTCTTCTGACCACATTGGAAATGACTGAGGTAGTGAGACATAAGATCTGTCACGGGTGTGGCCATTCAAACCATGGATCTGCCACGGGTGTGGCTGGCAAAAAAAAATATACATATATATATATTACATATATATATATATATATATATATATATATACACATGTACACACTCACACACAGTAGAAGGGGGGGGGGGTAAATAAATCCACATTTATGTGTAATCAGTGGAAAGTAAAAAAAAAAAACAGGAAAAAAAGATGTATTAACCCACCTTATCAGATGTTACCTTTTAAAGTGAATAAATATTTACCTGACCAGGCCTTGTACCAACACACCTACAGTCTAATTTTACCATGACAGGAACTAAAATTAAAATATAAATTTAAAGGAAGTGTCCAAAGGGTGACCTAAAAAAAGTGCATCAGAAGCAATTTCATATTAAAACACTGCATTTAAATAGATAACATGAAGTCCCCCAAATATATGTAGAGGTTACTCCCTCCTGTCTTTCTTTACCCGGCCACAGATGCACGTCTTCAACCAAGCATGAGGGATATATTCAGCTTTTCTGTCTTATATACCCTCAGCCTTCGTGTCCTAGATTGGCTCGCTGCGTACTTCTCCTCTCGTTACATGAGCATGAGTATCATGCATGTCTACTAATTTACTTTCCACAGGTTTACTTTTCACAAATTACTTTCTGTCGCATTTCCTCATCCTGAAACAATAGGTCTTTGGAGATGCCAATTTTTAGCATGCCTTAGGTAAGGCATAACATTTAGTAATTCTAGGTGCTCAATCTTGAGGTACTCTCCAACTTTTTTAATATGGTTTCTAGGCTCAGTTGTGGCAAGTGAACAATGGTGCAAATAACTACAGACAGGAATCTGAGTTTTATCAACTGCTTGATAGATCTCTGACCCTAGGAATCATACCCAAACACATTTAGGAGTATCTCAAGATTAGGAATTGCTATGCTTTATGCCTTACCAAGACACACAAAACTGTGACATCCCTCCTGAAAGACCTATATCAGGTTGTGGAAGCCCAACAGAAAATGCAAGTAAATCAGTATACACACATTTATAATCATATGGAATGTGTCTTTCCTCTTACATAAAGGATACTGCTCACCATTTTCAAACTATAGAATACTTACATGTTCTATAGGAGGCCTGGTCAGTTGTCATTGATGTAGAATCCTTATATAACAGCAAACTGCATATTAAAATATTGAAGGTAGTTAAAAGCTTTTTACAACAAATGCACAATCCTAGGCAATATGTAATGATTTTGTGCTTGACGTTTTGGACTTACTACTCAAGCACAATGTCTTTATTTTGATGGTTACCATTATCTCTAGGCATAGGGTGTAGTGATGGGAACTTCTTCTTCTACACTAACTTGTATCTGGTGGGATGAGAAAAAAGGAGTTTCTCAGATGATGCCTTATCAATGTACCTGTGCTGTGTAATTCTGTGGCACAGGTACATTGATTATGTATTTCCCATCTGGGAAAGTTCTAAATTGTTGCTAACTGAATTTATTTTGTAACCCAACTTAACCGCTTCCCAACCGCTCTATAGCAGAACTAGTGCTACAGGGTGACAGGACTGCACAAAATCACATATATACATATGTGATTTTGTATTTGTGGGTAGGGGGCATGCATGACACCCTACCCGCACCGCTATTGGTGGCTAGAGATGTCAATCACCTGGTCAGAGATTCCCTGCCGGCACCCGGCGATCACCGAAGAACACTAACATGAGAGAGGTCTGTAAGTAAACAATACAGATCTCTCCCCTGTCAACACCAGCATACTGCTTTGTATTGCTCTGAATAAGCAGCATGCTTACACAGTAAAACACACACAGCACACATAGTAAAACAGCACACAGTTAACCCTTTGATCACCCCAGATGTTAACCCCTTCCTGCCTAGTGTCATTAGTACAGTATCAGTGCTTTTTATTGGCACTGATCACTGTATTAGTGTCATTGGGATGTCAGTGACAGTCAGTTTCCCCCAAGTGTCAGAATCCCTCCCGCAAACCCGCAGTCCCGCTGTAAGTCACTGATCACTGTAGTATTAAAAAAACATATCTAGTATTAAAAAAACATATCATAAAATTCCAGTATATATTTGTAGACGCTATAACCTTCATGTAAACCAATTAATTCACACATATTGGGATTTTTTTTTTTTGGCAAAGACATGTAGCAGAATACATTTTGGCCTAAATTTATGATGAAATTTAATTTTTTACATTTCTTTACTGGATATGTTTTATAGCAAAAGGTCAAAAATGTTTTTTTTTCCAAATTTTCAGTCTTCTGATTATAGGGCAAAAAATAAAAACCGCAGAGGTGATCAAATACTACCAAAAGAAAGCTCCATTTGTGGGGAAAAAAGTACATAAATTTAATTTGGGTGTAACGTTGCATGACTGTTCAATTGTCAGTTAAAGTAATGCAGCGCCGCATCACAAAAAATGGCCCGGTCAGGAAGGGGGTAAATCCTCTGGAGGGCAAGTGGTTAAACAGTTTCAATCTCAAATTATCTACAACATGAGGACAGAACTTTGGCAAGTACTCTATATCTTAAAAGCACCACAGGAAATACTAACCTGGTACCATGGTCATATTTGGTCAACGTCATTGCCGAAATATGACCAGTGACTTTATTTGTGCAGTGATGTCACTGCTATCCCTGTCCCTTTCCTTACGTTGTCAGGGATTCCTGGTTGTCCAAATAATGTGCCAGCAGTGATTGCTTACCACATTGGCAGTGTACACATATTTAAAGCCTATCTACAGGTTTCCAGTGACTTTATATAGTTTGTTTGGACCAATCTATTTAAAGCCCCAGAAAACCTGGAGATATTTATGCTTTAGAAATACCATTTATACAGTATATGATGCTTGGCTTCAGCTGAACAGTGGGTAAAATTGACCTAGGTTCACAATGAACCGTTGGCTCTTCCCTATTCAGCAGAGCTCTTTGCACTGCTTTGTTATATGCACTATATAAAATAATTGGTTTCCACAGGTGAGAGAATCTGGGATTTCAGGTGAAAAGATCTAACTGCCTAAGTCTCTAAAAGATTTCAAAAACTAGCACATGATTTAATTAACTGCCATCTACTAAAAGAATAAGAAACATCAATCTTGGGATAACCAACCCTTTAAGGGATAAGTTCAACTTTGTAAAAAAAAAATTAATAAATGCATATCTTTTTGCAGTTAAAAAAGGGCATTGGGGGGGCGTGGCTTGGTGCTCAAAGAAAATGGCTGCCTAGAGAAGGAGTTCCACAAGACCCGCAGCTTCATAAGCACACCCACTGTCAATATTCCCATCTGTCAGGAGCAAAACAGCAAGGAACACTGCTGGGAATAGGTCCCACCGCTTGACTGCTACACCTGTCACTCGGAGCATACAGAAAATCTTTAACCCGACTCCACAAGTGAGTCGTGGGACACCAGCCAAGATGGTGTCGAGCCGACACAAGGAGGAGTACAGTGAGGACTCACACTCAGCTTCAGAAGACATATTGAGAGACATAGAAGCCCTGAATCTCCCCCTGGCATTAGCTGACATGATGGTCATTGCGGCCGACATTAAGGGAGCATTTTCATCCGCCATTACAGAGCTGAGATCTGATCTTTTAGCTCTCTCAGATGGTGGAACAGACCGACATTAAGAGGGACAAAGCCATTAGGAGATTAGAATCTGCTACAGATGCCCATGCTTTACATCTGATCACTATTAACAGACAGTTAGAAGATCTGGACAATTGGGGCAGATGGAAGAATATTAGAGTGTGGGGGGATCCCCGAATCAGTGGAAGCTGATAAAATCCAATCTGCTCCACACTCTGTGCTTAATAATTTGCTTGACCACCCCTCAGATACTCCTATTGACTTTGTCCGGGCCCACAGAGCGTTAAAGTCTAAACCCTCTGATATAAATCCTCCTAGAAATATAACATGCTGTCTGCAAAGTTTCAGTTTAAAAGAGGATATATTAGCTAAAGCCAGAGAGCAGGAGTTAATTACATTCAATGAGTATACCATTGTATTATTCCAGGATTTATCACCTATTACGTTGAAGAACAGACGTGCACTACGCCCTCTACTGGACTTACTAAGAGAACAAGGGATAGCATACAAATGGAGATTCCCTTTTGCATTACAAGCTTCTTACAATGGGAAAGTCTACTTGCTTAAGATGCCGGAGGATCTACACGCATTCTGTGAGAGTCTTCATCTACCATCCATGGACTTACCAGAATGGTATGCTGAATTCTGCCTCCCTGCCGCACCACATTCCCCTCTATCTTCACCTGTGAAGCCACCTCACAAAAAGGGGAAATACAATAGGCAACAGGGGGGGTGGACTACTCTGCTCACTGTTTCCAAAGGCCTATGGCAAGGATAATTAACTTGACTGCCCCATAATGTTTATCCACATTACTTACTGACCCCTGGGGGTTATCCGGATGATATTTCATTGGATAGCATATTTTATAATATTGTCTCACTCACCTTTTCGCCTCTTTAGTTTCTGGCGGATGTTTATCTGTTGTTCTTGAGTTTTCAAAGGCTTTGAGTTTGAGATCACTAGATCTCTTATCCTAATTGTTATACTGAAGTGATAATTGGTTTTGTGTATGGGTATATGGGCATGTTATGTCAGATGGCTTTTTGAAGGGTCAGAGGGGCCTGCCCAAATATGGAGAGACGGGCCTAGCAAACCGCTGATGTCTTGCGGTACCTGCTGCTACATTATTGGGCAATGCTGTACCCAGAACCTCCTGGATTTCTAGTACTTCTTGTCTCTTTTTATGAGTACAGACTTGCCATCGGACATAAGATGCTTCCTTAGCTCATATTGTACTAGATTTGAATTTTAAATGCAGGTGGTATTACATGGTATACTGTGACTGGATATCTGAATCACATTTATCATATGCTGCGGGTTCTTCCAGTGCTCCTGTGCAGTATTTAACAGTTTATTTCTCTTGTTGCTCCAAACTCTTCGTGGTTCTAGTAAGGATCAGACGAACACCTCCCATGACTCCCCAACAGTGGTACACAAATTCTATTTATCACCTGTTCATTAAAGTGACCACATTGTACTTCACCTCAATCCACAGATATTGGAGGTATTATTATTGTATTTCTAGAGTATATTATCCCTGGGTGACTCCAAGGGGCACATTCCTCTTCTTTCTCCTCTTTCCCTATCTTCCTCTACCCTTCTCACTCCCTTTTCTCCTTTTTTTCATCCTTTTTTCTTCTGTTCGTTACATTTTGATTATTCTGTGAGGCTAATACTTTTGCGATACTTCACTGTAACATAGCATACTCAGCTCTAGGGTCTCAGCCCACTTTAATTTCACATAATGTTAAAGGTTTAAACATTCCAGAGAATGTACGCAAATTTTGAGAGAATTACAAAAAGCTCAACCTTTTTTGTCTTTTTGCAGGAAACACACTTTAGGACAAATCATGTACCAATCCTTACTTTCCTAAGGCATATCACTCTATCAACTCACTGGCCAAGACAAAGGGGGTCTCCATTTTAATCAGCAGGCTGGTGGGATTCAAGGTCACCCACCAATTAGTAGACCCTGAGGGTTGCTATTTGTTTATTAGAGGCACTTTTAGAGGGTTTCCGCTTACACTGGCGAACGCATATTTCCAGCAACACTAACCACATGGCTTTCTTTAAAAAGCTTGTTGAAGAGCTCAAGGGATTCGCTTCTGGTTGTATTCTGCTGGGGGGGAGACTTTAATATCCCCTTGAACCCTTTACAAGATACTTCCACTAGTAAATCTAGTGTGAGATATCCAATACTGAAATGCCTAAAACTGCTGTTGCTATCTCTAGCCCTTCTTTACTCTTGGCGCTTACCTAACCGAAATGGCAGAGATTATACCTTTTTTCACCACCCCATAATAAATATTCTAGGATAGATTTTATCTTTGTCTCCCAAAGGGATCTACCCCTACTACAGGAGGCTCATATTGGAATTCACATTATCTCAGACCATGCTCCCATTTCCATCGTGCTTCGAGTACCTTAGACACAGACAAAACATAGTTTCTGGCGCCTAAATCCCACTTTACTTACAGACCCAATCTCCTTACAAAAGATTACTGAAGAGCTACAGACATACTTCTCCCTAAATACATCAGAAGACTTGTCACCACTTACTGTATGGGAAGCTCAAAAATGTGTGTAGAGGGGAACTGATCAGTCTGGGGGCCCAACGTAAAAAAATCTCGGAGAATAAAATTCATGAACTTTCTGCTAAAATTGCTTGGCTTGAGATGGCCAACCTTAGCCAAACAAGTATTTGTAGAACTAATGGACACCCAGGAAGAACTTAGACAATTTTTAGACTTGAAGGCTAAACGTATGTTTTTTTATAAAACAAAAGTATATTATGAACATGAAGATAAAGCAGGGAAACTATTAGCTAAAGCTTTAAAGGAATCCACTATGGCTCCCAATATTCTGGTGATTAAAACACAGACAGGTAGTCTGACCCATCTTACGGATCAGATTGCAGTAGAATTCCAGGCCTATTATAGTAAGCTATATAACTTGCCATCTACACATGTGTATCTACACACACTCCAGGGAGATAGGGCACGGATTGTTGAGGATTACATCGCTCGCATTGGGATGCCCAGACTGCAGGAGGAGGAGACTGAATTACTGGAAGAACCATTCACTGATGCTGAGCTTGACTTAGCCATTAAAAGTCTAAAACCGGGCAAAAGTCCTGCCCCGGATGGATTCACTTCTCTCTACCACAAAACTTTTCTCCCACTCATTCACTCTCCTCTTCTTCAAGCGTTGAATTCTTTGAAGGAGCCGCAACTCTCCCTTAACCATTTCCTGGCAGCACATATCTTGGTAATTCCCAAGCCTGAGAAAGATCCCACTGATTGCGCTAATTATCGACCGATTTCATTGCTAAATGTAGACCTGAAAATTATGACAAAAATGCTAGATAACCGGTTGCAGCCTTATTTGATTTCACTCATTGGCCCGGAACAGTCCGGGTTCATGAAAGGGAGGCCAGAGATAATGTTATCAAAGCGCTAAATCTGATTCATGGTGCTCATGTGGATGTGGATGTGGATGAAAGGCCTTCTCCTGTCTACAGATGTGGAGAAGGCCTTATATAGAGTGGCACGGGACTATTTGTTTGCTACGTGCAGGCATATTGGCTTGAAGCCCAACATGATGGCGTGTATAGCCTCTCTGTTCCAGGATCCATCAGCATGCATTAAAATCAATGGGACCTTGCCTAGTACTGTGATCAAAAATGGCACAAGACAGGGTTGCCCATTGTCACCCTTACTTTTTTATCATCTCCCTAGAACCCTTCATACATGCTTTCCAGCAAACACAAGAAATCACAGGATATCAGATAGGAATAGGGAATATACAATAGCTGCCCACGCTGACGACCTATTATTCTTTCTAACACAACCGCATACCTCTATCCCTAACTTGTTACACGCATTTGACCAGTATGGATATGTTTCCAATCTAAAAATCAACTACTGTATAAAAAGTCAGAAGCTTTAAACATAACCATGCCCGTAGGTTCCCTTATGCTGGCACAGCAAAATAACCCCTTCAAATGGGTAAGCTCGGTGTTAAAATATTTGGTAGTATGGCTGACTCCCAAGGTGAATGATATTTACCAAGCCAATTTTCTGCCTGTTCTGAAAAAAATTTAAAGGGATCTTTCCTTATGGAGCAGTAAAAGTTTCTCCTGGTTCGGCCATGCGGCTATAATCAAGATGACAGTTCTACCTAAAATTCTTTACCAGTTTCAGATATTACCGATAGGGATGCCTGCGAGTTTTTTTAAGCAATTGACATCGTCAGTACGGAAATTTCTCTGGGCCGAGCATACGCCTAGAATTAGTCTCCAACACCTGATGGCTCCCACAAATAGAGGAGGAATGGGAGTTCCCAATTTTAGATACTATTACTGCGCTGCACAGTTGACAAGGATTGTGGACTGGCATTGTCATAGCTCTAAGTTTGGATTCATTTGGAGGAAACGTTTTCTAAAATCCTGCTATGCTATTTGCCTTGGATCCCATGACCTGCCTGTCTGGCAGATCTTGGGGCCCATCCCCTGATTGGGGCAGCTTTGGCGGCGTTTCATTGGGCACTGCAAAGAACGTCGATTTCGAAATCGCCGGGCCCACTTACGCCTTTAGCTAACAACTCAGATTTTCCCCCAGGACTTGATTCCAGAGCGATAGCTACTATCCTTTATGGGTCGCCATTATTAGCAACACATTGTGTACGTGCAGGATGGCTGGTCCCATATGACAGTCTGGTGGGTGGCCTTGAACTGACTGGCCTGTCCTTTTGGACATACAGACAGATTTGCCATTATCTATCTACACAACCCAGAAACGATTTTTCTTTGACACTCCTACGCCGTTTGATTCACTATGTTTAAAGGGGGAGCCTGTTAAACGAGTGACTTCTCAGATATATGCGTGGCTGCAGCTCTCTGGTCTGGTGGATTCTGATAGGTTCCGAGCGCTGTGGGAATCGTGCTTACACACCCAGTTCTCAGATACACAATGGGAAACAGCATGTATCTTGGCACACAAATGTTCAGTTAGCACACGTTTACAAGACACCTCTTATAAAATTCAAACTCAGTGGTATGCTACAGCCACAAAAGTGAATTCATGGTTCCCGCAGTGCTCTGATCTATGTTGGCATTGCCAGATGGAGAAGCGAAACATGTTGCATACTTGATGGACTTACCCCCAGATTGCTAATTTTTGGAAAGATGTGACTGCCCTGATACATCGTGTTACTGAAACAAAATTGATTTTGACTCCAGAATGTTGTTGATTGCATATCTCAAATTATTCAATTACCAAATACAAACATACTTTAACCAAACACTTATTTAATGCAGCTAAGTCTTTGATCCCCAGGCACTGGAAATCAACTACTGTACCCATAATTAGAAAATGGATTTGCATGGTTAATCATATTGTAACAGGGTTAGCTCGGCAGCGGGTGTGTGTGACCCCCTGGGTGAGTTTACAACACAAAACAGGCACAGCAAAACAGCAGTGTAGGTGAAAAAACAAAGGTGTGGTTTATTTACACTATTTACAAGAAAAAAACATCAAAACAAAAAGAAACATGAAAATAAATCCTTGCCAACTTGGCCACTTACTATACAAAAAAGCTTCCCTTGCTATCAACTAGGCGCAGCCTTGTGCTACACCCAGTCCCTATCTCCCTGTTAATTTGAGGCTAGCCAAACAGGCGTTTTTCTCACCGCACAGATAAGTATGGTGCTCCCCAGTCTACTTAGGCACAGAACTGGTTCCAGGATGGATCAATTCCCTAAGCAGGCTGGGAAGTATTATAGAGGCCCTAATGAGCCCCCTACCTTCAACTGGGCTCATTACCTCACTGCTGAAGGGCTCAGCACTTCCCCCTAGTGGAACAAATCCACATAGAGCCTAAATCTCGGACAAATGTATCTGCCATCCTGGACGCAACCAGGTGATTTTACCTGCCTACTGTCACAATATTCTTAACCTTGAAGAAACCTTGGCGATTGCGCACAAGAGTTTGGAGCAATTCCATACGATTTGGACTGCTTGGTTCCTTTTCCAGTTGTCTGGTGTCTATGACAGGCTGATCACTGGCTGATTAGGAAGTATTGCAGGGCGACCTGCTCTCCCTCTGTGTATACTGTTTCAGATATTTTGATGCTATTTGTATCTTTGTACTTTGATTACTACTTGATCATTTCTATCTTTACCAATTCTATTGGCACCTGTGTATGCTGATACTGTCCAAGAATCATTGCAGACTGATATTATGAACACAATTTCACTAAACGGTAAAATGCAATTCTACTATTATTGTTAAATTCACACGGAACATTATGTTATGATGCAGGCCCTGTTCCTGCTGGGATTTGTATGACTCACAGAATTGCTCATTGTCTGTTTTCCTACTGTTCTCAGAAAAAAAAAGAAGAAAACTGTTCTGTTTATAGTGTAACATTTGCCTTAAAATGCAATAAAGTTTATTGTTTACTTTATTGTTTTTACTAGCAGCCTGCAAAGCAATGTGAGGCTCCTGCAGACTGTCAGTGTATCCTTCTGCGCATACCTTGTACAGGTAGAATGCTCATTAGTACTATGGTAGTTCATAGAGGACTACAAGCTGAAAGCTGCAAAGGCTTTCGGTATTTGGAGTTCTCCCACTCACAGAACTTTGTGAATGAATGACACGGCCGGATGGGCGGAGCCATGTTTTTAAAAATTGTAGGGAGAGGATCCCCTTCTCTCTGTCACAACAGGGGAGCGGGGTGGGGGCTGCTGCAACAGTAACATGTTACATGTTACACCCTAAATAGGGGTGTAACATGTTACAAAAGATGAACTTATCCTTTAAAGAGTAGAAATACCCATCAAAAACATATATGTACATAAACATAAGGTAATCTCTTGTTACATAAATTAATCTGTAAAAATAATCAAAATAAACAAAAAAAAAATTGGTATAGTTGGCTATAAAACATATTTAAATACTGTTAAAATAATGTTAAAGTGGTACAGGCTCGATAGACTGTCATTATTAAATTTGCCCAAAGTTCTACCCATAATGCTTTCTACTCTTAATATAAATATTGTACCATGCCATAATACTTTGTTATTTCTCACTCTCCTGTCTGTCCAACAAAACCCTAAAACTATCTTTTGTGATAACTGGACATAAGGTTAAAAATGCAGTTGCAATGCAATAACGGGATGTTTTGTGCATCCATCTGTCTTTAAAACATCACTTGATAGAGACAGAGATTATACTAGGTTGGTGCTGTAAATACGTTATTTGTATACTTTTAGCAAAGGTAAAGGTAAGAGACGTGCTGTAATGTTTTTGTTACTTTGGTAACTAACACTGTTAAATGCTTATCTTAGACATATTTTAGATATGGGTATGCCACATTATAATGTTTATAAGGTTATTATAAATGTCCTTGTTTTAATAATATATTATATCTCCTAGATTGTAAGCTCCAAGGAGCAGGGCTCTCCTAACCCTCTTGTATTGAACTGTATTGTTGTTGTATTGTCTCCCGTTATATTGCACAGCGCTGAGCAAACTGTTGGCGCTATATAAATCCTGTATAATAATAATAATAATATGTAAGGTTAAATTCCAAAGCTGTTTTTCTCTCCTTAGCCATTTTCTCGATATTGCCTTACTTAGATGATATCTTTTAAAGTGTAATTCAAAAAAAGTATATTCCAAGCTTTATTTAGTCTGCTCTCTAAGTTGTTTTACTGCTACTGATGCTATAATAATTAAAAAATAATAAAAATGTAATCAACTGTTATGATAAAATCAATGTAAATCAATTCACAGAGATCATTGCACAGATTATTGCTCCTTAAAATAACACCAGCTTCAGGCGGATGTTAACTGGAATATCAAGGACAGTCAGGAAACAGAGCTCTTTGAGGTGGTAATCAAATAGTACTTTATTAGATAAAATAACTATTGAAAAAAACAAAAAGCATGTAACAGTTAAATGTACACTTCATATGGAAAAAAAACTGTTTGTGAATTGAACATTTTTAGGAAAAATCACCAAGAAAGGTAAAATAACTTATCAATCCTAGTAAATTTAGCCTCTAATGTATATTATAAACCATTTTATTGCTAAACCAAGCAATAAAATGGCTAGTTGGCCACAAATGACAATTTATTTTGTAAACCATACCCAGTTGCCAGAGTTAGGTTAAATAGACTGATTTTATAAATTTAGATATAAAAACCTAATTGTCTCAGTTAAAGGAAATATAGAAAGACATGATTGAAAGTGATAGTAAGGAACTTACATTTTATAAGTCACATGTCTTTGAAAGAGGATAAATACATTTTAGTACATGTCTGGTATTTTTTTTTAATTTAGTTTCTTGCTATTTGGCATTTGGCACACAATTTAGTTATTTGTTTCCAGCCCAACCAAATCAGAGACATCTGTAAAATGTTTTAGACAGTGTATAGACTTTCCTTAAGCTACTTTTGTACTGTATATAAAATATTATCTTATACTATATATTGTACGCTTTGGCTTGTACCATCTGATAAAGCAAAGGATTACTGTTTCTCATGAGATGTGGCTTAAGCAAACAGAGCTTGGATTAGAGAAGCATAAATGCATAGATTGGTTATACTGTAGTATTGAAAATACAGCCTGAACTGTTAGAAGCATTGAATCAAATTATAATAGATTATTTTGTTTATGCCATTTAGGTTAAAATTAGGTCTACTGTTTGATCCTCACAGACAGTAAAAGAAAAATCACATAGGTCTATATGGGCAAGTTCTCTTTGATTATGGAAACCTTTTAATTTCTCCAACCTTTATAAATATATCCTATTTTCCATCGAATGATTTATGCTACATTCACACTAGCTTCGTACATTTAGGTTAAACTAGAAATTATGTTTAAAGTATAAACAACTAAATATATCCCAGATATACTGTAGTTCTCCTGTGTTTAGCTGTTTTTGCCTTTACGCATGTTTACTTGTGTTGCGTGCATTTACACATGTGTAGAAACTTTCAGAGTATTTAACACTTTCCCTGCCAGAGCCATTTTTTCAGTTTTAAATGATAATTTTAGGCCTGAAGATTGCACAACACCCCAAAACATTATACATTTTTTGAATAGTGGTAGTTCCAATTTTTTATGTCACACAATATTACCGCAAGGGTCTAGGAAACGCTAAATTTCAGTAAAAAACACACAAAAGTTAATTTTAGGGCAAAAAAAACAATAAATGAACCACATTTTTGGTAAAATATAAAAGACAAGGTTGTGCCGAGTAAAAAGTTACCAAACATGCCAAATCTTAAATTTGTGTGCTCCTATGAAATCAAACTTCAGTACTCTATATGTTCCATAGGCAATGCTTCAAAAGCCCCTATAGGTCAACAGTTTACCATTATGGTCTTGTGCTAGAATTATTGCTCTCACTCCGGCATGCATGGCAATATGTGACATGTGTATCACAATCAATGTTTTCACACTTAGGTGCCCTGACGTGTGTGTTTATGTTCATATGTGTGTATATGTGGGGGTGGGGGGGCCTCAACATTTTTTGGGGGGGGGATGTTATGTGGTTGGTGTAACATATTTTTTTCATCACATAGGTGACACAAAGTCCCCTATGTGATGTTTTTTAAGTGACAGGTTGGCTTTAATGAGACTTGCAGGGTCTAAAATACCCTGCATGTCTCCTCTGGGTTCCACTGAATGTATTGCAATGCAGATAAATAAATTGCTTCTCAGCTGCGCTAGTGACAGTGGTGACCTGGAAGTACCACGAGGAAGTCACGAGCAGACGGTGACGTAACGCGTAGGTTCGCGAGTCCGCAGTTTCCGGTGCATGGTGACGCACTTCCGGCGTGCAACGCCATCTTGCTACACCTAGGAAGTCACACACACATGCAGTGTACCCACACATCGGTGAGGAGGGAGGACTGCTAGGAATGTGAGTGTTATTCCTCAATCTTTTAATAAAGGAGTCGTATTGAAGTACTACACTTAGAGGGTCTTTTTTTCTTGGCTCACTGGATTGGTGAGCCATTGTCCTTCAGAGATACCTTGGCTGATCAGGGGAAATAGGAGCCCCATAAGGAGATCCACTGAAGGAAGGAAGCTGCTGGCCCATATGAGTTAAGGATCCAGGGTGATCCTGCAAGCCTGTTGGCCCCTAGGGGTCACTGGAAGGAGGTGAGGAGGCAATCTAGCCGCCAATAGGAGAAGATATTTTGGCACAGTATCATTTTGTGAGTGTTGGCAGCTTAAGGCTAGGTTTACTTCCGTTTATAGCGCAGGAGGACCTTTGATTATTTGGTGACCTGGAAGTGACGTCTCACACATTGCCTTCTGGGTCACAGGAAGAGGGGGAGGAGAGAAGAAGCTCTTCTGCTCACCTCGCTCCCCTCCACCCACTGGCACTTGCCATGGTGCTCACTGGGCCCGCAGATGGGCAAACATGGTGGGAGTGCACGCATGGGTGGGGGCACTGGTAGTGGGGGCTGTGGAAACAATCGGGTAGCAGCACAGCCGCTGGAATGCTTCCACCTGACAGGAAGGAGTCTTCCTGTCAGTTTTATACACACTCCTGGTGGCTGCAGCAAACTACAAAAAGCAGTTTAACTGGTATGGGCTCAGACTCGCTAGCACTGGTTCACGCCCAGAATTTTAATAGATTTATGTAAAAAAAGAAATAGATGCATTGTATTTTGTATTTCTGTACTTCATTTTATGTTTGTTTTTTTTTTCTGTTGGTTGAACTGATTGGAGTTGTGTATTTTTTTCAAACTGACTAGGATTTGTGAACGGGGGAAAATCGCAAATCATGTTACAGGCAGTATAATCAGTTAATGATCTTTCCTCAGGGGAGGAGAGGGGAGGAGGGGGTGTGTTCTCATCAGATAATATTTAGTGCGGCTGAGCCCAGAGACCCAAAGCTGTAAATCCCCAATCGTTCAGCAGCAGGAAGAGGACAGGGTAGCCCTGCAATGAAGATTTTATTACTACAAGAATTAAGACACTGCAGAGTATATAGTAGTGTAAAAGTAGCCAGGACAGTTTTAATCAGGGTTAATAGGCTTAACAGCTATATTCCTAACTTTTATCAATAGGTAGAGGAGATGTGATGAATGTTAATGATATAATGTGAGGTGGTTTACGTAGGTGCACATTGTTCATACACTCTTTCTTTTCAAATGATGAAAAAATGAGGGAAAAGTTGCCAATTATTTTTTAAAAATTGCTAAAATGTTCACAGCTGAAGTTGTTGCAGACAGATATTGGTCCTTAAAAGGATTTTTTGCTATACATATTAGGGCATGATATTCCCAAATGACAGCATAGGTGCTGGTCAAGGGTATCTTATCACCACTTTTTGGCTTGCTGAACAGGACCTGTCAGGGCTGCCCACTCTCACCTTTATTATGTTTGTGGTCCCTGGAACCTCTCCTGGTGACAATCCACTCGAATACAGAAATTCAGGAAATAAGAAAGAGAGATACTAAGGTAACACTAAGGAAGCCTCCTTCATGGTAGATATTTTATTTTATGTTCGAAACCCAAGGTGAACTTCTCAAGCCATACTAAAGGAGGTAAAAGATATGGCCAGAACAATATGAATAAATTAGAAATTTTAAATATAACAGTACCTCCCTCAGGATACAGAACTCCTAGAACACAACTAACATTTAAATAAACAAAAAATTAGGGGCTAAAATGTTTGGGGATTAAATTTACCCCCTCTTGTGGGTTTATTTATTACTGTAACTATATCCCTTTCCCTAATAAAAAATCAACCAGGAATTGAATAACTATCCAATTAACACTTTAACCTGGTTAGGGAGAGTACACACAATAAAGATGGTGACCCTCCCAAAAGTTTTAAAAGTTTTCAAATACTTCAAGAGATAAGGGCCTTAATTTGGACATGGGATTCCTCAATCATTATCTGACATTTTTATGACTATTAGCTGTAGCTTTTTTTTTGGATGCGTTTTTGTTAGATGTTTTTGCGCATCGACTTTATGTTGCATTTATGCTATTTTTTTAGTCACATGTTATTTATATCTTCATTGTGTTATTGTATTTTACGTTGCACAGTAATACATTAATTTGGTTTCACTGTGCGTTTGTATCACCATTTTCTGTTTTATACTAGTTGCACTCTACATATGTTTGCCACATTTATTTATAGTATTTAAATGGTCACTTATTAGTCGTTTTATGTCACATGGCCTTTTGATGCATATCGTGTTATGATCCTTTAGTCGCATGGTCACATTTTTGGCCTCACTTTGCGTTGTTATTGTCATTCTTCTGTGATAAGTGGTTTGTTCACTTTTAATATTTAAGCACTTCATTTTGTATTTTTCACATTTTGCTCCTTTTTCTCATTAGTTGTATTCACATTATTTCATTTATGTTATGACAGACTCTAATGTCCCACTATTACTGTGATTTACCGTATTTTTCGCTCCATAAGACGCACCTAGGTTTTAGAGGCAGAAAACAGGAAAAAAAATATTCTAAACCAATGGACTGCAGCCATAGTACAGGAGATGACCAGAGACTGCGGACATAGTACAGGAGATGACCAGAGACTGCGGACACAGTACAAGAGATGACCAGAGACTGCAGACAGCACAGGAGATGACCATAGACTGCGCACATAGTACAGGAGATGACCAGAGACTGCGGACAGTACAGGAGATGACCAGAGACTGCGGACAGTACAGGAGATGAATGCTGACCTTTGGGGAGGGGGGGAGCAGGTACCTGAATTTGACAGGTACCCGCTCTTACTTCCGCAGAGTTGTTCTTTGGTTAGTGTCCACTCTGCAGTGGGACCTTACCTGTTCCTCTATCCAGTGCCGCGCTGTCTTCCCGGCTTCTGTAGTGTGGGCGCTCGGCTTGACAACCGGGTGCCCAGTGCGCATGAGCGAGAAGCGCTGCGCTTTGTGATTGGTCCGGCGGCTTCTGGGACCTGTCATGTGTCCCAGGTGCCGCCTAACCATTCACAAAGTGCACCACTTCTCGCGCATGCGCACTGGTGCACTTTCTGAATGGTAAGGCGGCACCTGGGACACATGACAGGTCCCAGAAGCCGCCGGACCAATCACAAAGCGCAGCGCTTCTCGCTCATGCGCACTGGGCACCCGGCTGTCAAGCCGAGCGCCCACACTACAGAAGCCGGGAAGACAGAGCGGCACTGGATAGAGGAACAGGTAAGGTCCCACTGCAGAGCTGAGCGGCCGGCCCTGTATTCTGACACGGCGGCGGTGGAAATACCGGACCGGCCTCTCCATATTCGCTCCATAAGACGCACTGACATTTTCCCCCCTTTTTTGGGGGGAAAAAAGTGTGTCTTATGGAGCGAAAAATACGGTAGTTAATATTCTATTTTTTCCTGATCATTTCCATGCATTTTTCCCACGGTCACGGTTTATTGTCTGTTACACCCTTTGGTCCTCATTATTGTGATTAGTGCAACATCAATTTTCTGTTTGTAATTCTTTTGATAAGGTTTACAGAGTTTGGAAGAGAAGGTGGAATTCAAGCAGTCCCCAATATTTTACATACATAAATGATAGTAGCAAAGTGAGAATATTAAGGAGCAAGTCTTCTGATCAGGGGCAGACTGACCCTTCAGATACTAGGGCACTGCCCGAGGGCCTGGGGTAAGTAGGGGGCCCCATGAGATGTCCCTGTTACCTTTCATAGGCTTTTTTGGGTGTGGTTTGAGTGTAGCCGAGGGCACAGGGGCCCCATGATCCCATATTGCCCGGGGGCCCCATGAGTTGTCAGTCCACCCCTGCTTCTGATATAGAATGCTCAGGGAAAGATGTAAATTATATTAAAAGAGCAGAGGGGATAGACTCATAGCTAAAGAGAAATAGATAGGAAAGAGGTTAAAAGTAGGCAGGATGGTATAGATGTTTTAGGTAAGGAAAGATGAAGCAGAATAGACACAGACATAAAAGGACATAGACAACCTGTCATCCTACTTTAACAATTCTTCCTGTAATAGTCGCTATTGAAGTATGGGTAATATTGATTAGAGGAAGATACCCCAATATTGTGATTTCATAGAGACAAATAAAACATGGGTTTCACTAACGAGTGGGAGGAGGATGCGGGAGAGTAGTTTTTTTCCCTGCCCTCTTCCCCTACCCTAACTTCTTCTTCCATTCACTCATTGCTTCCCCTCCCTCATCCTCCCCTCCTCTTCCCCTTTTCCCTTCTTTTTTGTGTGTTTTTTGTTTGCCACTATTTTGGAGATTTGTTCCAATCAAAAAAAATCAATAAGAGAATGTGGCATAAGCAAGTGTATAACATGTGGGAGGGAGGGGGTTTGGGGATTTTGGGAGGAGATGGAAAACCAACATCAAAGTAAAGTGGATGCTGAGGTTGTGTTTCTTGTCAGGAAGAGAACGGAAAAGCAAGGTGGGGGGGGGAGGGGGAGAAAAGGGGAGAGTATCTGGGTCATTGAGAGGAGACAGAGACAGGGAAAAAGCCTTATTTTCTTTTATGGTGCAATACATTAGAAGCAAAGGACCATTTGGATTTATTTCCCCCCTTTATGTTTGTCTTACCTCATGTGTCATGTCTAGTGTGGGAATAAAGAGACGCAATGATGCTTGAGTAAGGAGATAAATTGGATTTTGTAGTTATTTCACACTAGTGCAAATAACTCTAAATAAAATGATTACAATATACACTGATATACTGATATAAACTGATATAAGATATCACATTTAAAACTTAATAAATTGCTGCACTCTCCCTTTAAATCAAAAAACAATGTGGAAAACATTAATATGCAATCTCAATTGTATACAAACAAAATTACATATGATAGCACATTCCAATATCTCAGTCCAAATGTGTTGAGTGTGATTTATGTGAGCCAAAAACAGTACTCCAAAGATTTTTAAATGAAATCTCCTCTTGTAAATTACACTCAAGGTCGTGGTTAAGTTGAATTCACAAGAGGAGGTTTATTTTTTAAAATCCAGTAGAGAAGCTGCAAGACCTCAACAGTGTTAAAAAGTAAAAACTGCGTCCTCCGCCATCCCCCAAATTCCCCAAGATACACAGCATTTTGATACTTGCAGGATATTTGGTAGGGGTTTACATTATGAGACCAACCAGTGCCTACAAGCCCTACGCTTTAATACACTTCAACAGAAGTATTCCTCTTGCTCCCATTGTAAACATGACTATTAGGAACTGAATTTTTCATAGTGAGGGAGCTAGATTATCTAAACCCTCTTATAGGCCCTTCTAAGTCATCTGACCTAAATTCAAAGGCTAACAAGTGCATTATGGTTGCTTGATTGCTATGGTGGCAAAATCATACATTAGTTTACTGGTTCTGAGAGCTGTACAGGGGGTCAAAAACCTAACCCTATTTTGGGATCTGTCATTTGTGATGGAAGTGGATGGGTGTAAATCCAATGTCAATCGCAACATCTATCAATAATATCCGTATCAATCATGATGGCCTGTCGACATGACAGCCTGCCACACCTGACAATGTTCACCTATTACCACTCCCATCACAAATGACAGATTCCCAGTGCCAATGAAATGTAAATACAAAGGTAAGGATTCTGGATGACATTATTGACCAAATATTGTAATAACCATATTTGGTAAATGACATCATCGGTGATCATGTGATCGATATGCGATCACATGATAACAATGCTAGCAAAGCTGTTATGAATCATTCTGATTCATAACAGCTCTGCTTTTGTTCCTGGTGAGCTGTAATTGGCCTACAGCTCTCACATGGCACATGGACCAATCACAGCACCCTGTACCATTGACCAGCTGGAGCCAATCACAGATCACTGTATTTTGAACTGTCATGAACTTAACCTATTCCTGACAGTTCAAAGCAAGCATTGTATTGCAGAACTATAACTTGTATTGCTCATGCAATGCAAAGTGTAAAGGGGAAAAAATGCATGATCACCCCCCCCCCCCACCAGAGTAGTACAATATTACTATGGTAAAGTACTCTGATGAAAGCATTTAAAATAAATAGTTAAAAAAGAAAATTAATGTTAAAAAAAATAAAAAGTTAAGAACATTTTTGAAAAAACATTTTTTAAGTTTTTTGTTTAAATTTACCTACTTGCCAACTGCCTGCCCTCCCGCAATGGGCGAGCGATGGCTCTGGGCAACAGGACATACTCTTACATCGCTTTCTATTTCTGGGTGTGTGTGTGTGCATGTGTGCATCCCCCCCCCCTCGCTACCCCCTATGCCGGTCCAGGGAGAGAAGAGAGAACACCACACTGTGTAAAAGCAATACATTTTGCACACACACATTAGATTAGCACATTCAACCCTTTGATCGCCCCTATTATATAACCCTTTGATCACCTCGTCACCCAGCCAGTGCCATTAGTACAGTCTCAGTTTATAGAATTTTTTCACTGGCCACTGTATTACTGCCACTGGTGACATCAGATAGCGTCAGGGTCTGTAAGCGCCGTACCCAGCCAGGGTCAGCTAGCGTTAGATTGCCTGCACACTCATGCTATAGGTTGCTGATCACCCCCATTACTAGTATAATGTTTTTACGGATCAATACACTGATTAGGAACAGAACTATAATAGTGGTTTCTTAGTATAGTGTCCACAAAAAGGCAGTATTAGCGGGATCAGCCCTGTTCACTTCTAGCACTAGTGTTTATTCCCATGTTTTTCATGGAAGATCTGTATTAATTGATTGTGGGCAAAAACAATTTATATACACAACAATACATGGCCACCCAAATTCAGCTCTTGCCAGACAATTCACATGGAAACCTATCACAATTTTTGAATGTAAAACTTTTTTGGGCCTTGCCCTCATTACAGGGCATTACAAAAAACAAAGAATTGCGGTCATATTGGTCCACAGACCCGATTCATCATATGCCAATTTTTTCTGCTGTTACAATTATGCCCAACATGGAACAGCAATGTACTGGTACGTCACTGGACATTAAGTGGTTATACCGGGATGATGCCTACAGCTATAGGCATCATCCTGGTATCTTTTTTTTCAGTTGGCACTCAGCTTTCATGTAAAAGCAAGTGGCTAATTAGGCATTGGATCACTTTTACAAGCAGCGGGAAGGGACATCCCCCCCTCCCGCCACCTTCAACTGCTTTCTCTCCCAGCCCACCGGAGAATCTGAGAATGCAGCCAGCTGACCATAGAGCGGATCAGAGACCAGAATGACTCCAATCATCTCTATAATCTAAGAAACTGAAATCTATGAGCATTGCATCAGTCGCTGAATATAAACACCAGCATCTTAAAATTGGGAAAGCATCTTAACACACCGATCTTGGTGTGATCAGATGCTTTAACCGCTTCTCCTCCACCCTATAGCAGAAATACTGCTACAGGGCGGCAGGGGTGAGCAAAATCATATATATATATATATATATATATATATATGTGTGTGTGTGTGTGTGTGTGTGTGTGTGTGTGTGTGTGTGTGTGTGATTTTGCTGTTCTGGGTAGGGTGCGCACACGAACCGCGCCACCATTCGCAACCTTGGCTGTCAATCACCAGTAATCACCAAGCATCTCTGACAGGAGAAAGACCTGTATGTAAACAATACAGATCTCTCACCTGTCAGCTCCTGCACACTGCTTTGTATGGCTCCGCATGGATATTAAAGATTTATGTAGTTTGTCATTGTTGCACAGAGGTCATGTTTGATATCTATTTACTTGGCAAAACATCCTCTTTTATATTTTAGCAAACAATTGGACAATATATTGTGTTTTTGTGCATTAAAATTCAAAAAAGTGTATTTTGAGTTTGAAAAATCACTGCGCAAATACTGTGTGACACAAACAATTGCAACACCCACCATTTTATTCTATAGAGCCGCTGCTTTACAAAAATATAATGTTTGGGGGTTCAAAGTAATTTTCCAGCATAAAAACAGTTTTTTATGTAAAGAAAAAGTATCATAAAAGGCTTGGTCTTCAAGTGGTTAGAAGAGTGGGTGATGTGTGGCATTAGCTGTTAATATTGAGCATGAAATCTCAGTATAGTAGAAGCACCCCCCATATGACCTATTTTTGGAAAGTAGATACTCCAAGGTATTTGCTAAGGGGCATGGTGAGTATTTTGCGCATCTCATCTGTTCCCGTGTGTTTTTGGAATATAAATAAAGAAAAACGAAAATGTATTTTTTCTTTTTCAAAACCCTGCAACAAAAATGATATCTGCAAAGTACACACCATGCCTCTTATCAAATTCCTTGGAGTGTCTATTTTCCAAAAAGGGATCATTTGGGGGGGGGGGTTGTATTATCCTGGCATTTTAGGGCCTCTGAAACTGTGATAGGTTGTAAAGAAGTGACATAAATGCCCTTTGAAAGCCTGAAGGTGGTCACTGGATTTTGGGGGCCTGTATGTAGCTAGGCTGCCAAAAGGTCTCTCACATGCGGTATCCCCATACTCGGGAGAAATAGCAGAATGTGTTTTGGTGTTATTCCACATATACCCATGGCGTGTTTGAGAAATATATAATTTAAGTGACAACTTTGTGTAAAAAATATAGTTTTGTCATTTTCCAAAAATTTGGGGCAAAAAATAAAATCTTCCATGGACTCAACATGCCTCTCTGCAAATTCCTTGAGGTGTCTACTTTCCTAAAAGGGGAAATTTGAGGGGTTTTGTTACTGCCTTGATATTTTAACACCTCAAGAAATGTGATAGGCAGTCAGAAAGTGAAAGCTGTGTAAATTCTAATATATATCATAGTTGTAGACGCTATAACTTTCACATAAACCAATAAATATATAAAAAAAATTTTACCAAAGACATGTAGCAGAATACATTTTGGCCTAAATTTATAATGAAATTTGAGCTCATTGGATATTTTTTGTAACAGAAAGTAGAAACATTTTTTCTAAATTGTTGGTCTCTTTTCATTTAAATCACAAAAAAATAAAAATTACAGTGGTGATCCAATCCCACCAAAGGACAGCTTTATTTGTGTGGAAAAAAGGACATACATTTTGTTTGGGTACAGTGTTGCATGACTGCACAATTACCAGTTGAAATAGTGCAGTGCCAAATAGCAAAAAAAAAGGCCTGGTCAGGAAGGGGGATACATCTTCAAGAGGGCAAGTAGTTAAAGGAGCACATAGTAATACAGCCCAACTTTCACATGCAGGTGCAAAACATTTAAAGCATTTAAAGATGTTGTTCATTAAACCGCATGAAAAGATCCACTCCCTCTTGAACATTTTTTGCACTGGTGCATGTCCCCATGGCAGTGTCCAGCAGCCCATGTACTTTATTGACAAAAATTTGCAAATTGTCCTTTAAAAAAGGTTAGGGAAAATAGATAAATTCAGAACCTATAAACTTCTAGACCCTGGTGCTATGTTTGGGTTTAGCAGGTTTTTTCCTGGGTTTGTCAAATCTCCTAATTTTGCTCATGTTTAGAACTAATAATTAAACACACACACAATGCTGGGAACGTCCTCAATGGACATGTAACAGTTAGGGATTCAACTCTAAACTAATGGGCATCCCGATGACAAGTATGGTCAATGACATTACCCAGGAGACAACACCCCTTTGCATATATCAACTGTTATTTCCTGGACTGTAATTGGATGGGAGCGACACAACAAGTCTAAATATTTATCAACTGGTGCAATTTTTCTTCGTTTGGGGGCTGTCAGGTATCATGATTGGTCTACACCACTGCATGACATGATTGATGGTGAATGTACACTACCGGAAATTTGTTTTAATTCAAGGCCTGTGTTTGCGTTTTTTTTCTGTTTTCTTTTCTTTTGTGAATGAATAGGGATACTGTGTAGGGGAGGGACAGTATCTGGAAGCAGCCCCCTTATTGTTAAATAACTTACAGACCTTCACAACCATGGGACCAGGGTTGTGGGGAAGAGGCCCTTGTCCTCATCAACATGGGAATAATGTGCTTTGCCAGGGGGATACCCCCTGGCAAGGTATCCCCCCCAGTTTTAGGACATGTGGTCCTGTATGATTCAGAAAGGGGAGCTGCACACTTGTGCACTTTCCTGGCCTGCCAGGCTGCATGCTCAGATAAGATTTTTTGGGAGAGACTTCACACTTTTTTCTTGATTTTTACATGGTTTCTCCCTTAAAATTAATACCAAACCTGAAGAGCCTGGTATGAATTTGGGAGATTCCCCATGCCATTTTTGGTGTGAAGCTCCCATATTAACATCTATACCAGACCTTCATCTAGGATAAGGGTCTAGTATAGTTGGTGGGAATCTCTGACTACTTTGTTTACAAGCAGAACGAAGGTCGGGAGCTGTCAGCAATTTAAACACACTTGAGACAAGTGACTAACACTGACTCCAGGGATTTTGCTGTCCAACATCCTTGTTTCTTACATCTTCTTCAAACCTTTCCAATATGAACTCCACCAACATTTTTGTGCCATGCCAAAAGCCTATTTGACTTGACTTTGTTGGTTCACAAACCACATAGAATATTAGCTGCTCTGCTTGGACTAGAAAAACACAGGGAAGGAATTAACTTTCCTGACCCTATATGTTACCACCAAGCAGTCCACCTACTTTGAGTAATCGATTGGTGCAAACATGCCCTATTAAAAAATTAGGTAACCCTAGTCACCACTTTCCCTACCCCCCCCCCCCCCCTGTTTGTGCTTCCCATTCTGGCTAATATCAAAAACTACCTTTTAATAGAGACCTATGTCTGAAGACTCTCCCTGCCACAAATTCCCTCTCATCCAACCTACAGGCATCTATGGTTCCAGTGTGACTAGAGGTTCAAACCCTTCCTACACCAAAACATATTTAGACTACAACATTTCATATCTAACAATGCTTTAAAGTCAATAGCTGAGATTTAATCAATGGTAAACTTACTCTTTCATGTTGGCAAGTAATGCAAACCAGAAATTTCCTTGAAACCAACAAAGACTGCCCTGCCACAGCTCTTTCCATTCAAAAAGATTTGTCAAAGCTCCTCTGGATTATCATTTGCATCTTGCATTATTGCTATCTTATGCTACCCTAGTATCCCCACCTGAGAAGTTTTGTCCTCCATGCCTACATAAATTTGAATAGGATCAGGAATTTACAGATGAGTAAAGGGATTGTATTCTTCACTGTGCGCAAACATCCTCCATCTTGAATAGAATCCAGGAATCTGGGTATAAAATAGGTGGTACAGAGTCTCTGTGAGGCTCCAAAAATATTCCCCATGGTTTCTCCACTATTTTGGAGATGCGGTAGTGATTAAGGCACCATTCCTCACATTTTCTGGTCTTGCCCAAAATTGCAGCCATTTTGGAGAGATGATATAATAATTTGATCTAACTAGGACTAGGCTGGAAGACAATCCTACCGCAATACTCCTACAGCTTAGCCCTCTCTCTAAGAAACAATACAAATGCTCATTTAACCATTCATTTAACCACTTGACTACAGAGCACTTATACCCCCTTCCTACCCAGGCCAATTTCCAGCTTTCAGCGCTGTCACACTTTGAATGACAATTGCGCAGTCATGCAACACTGTACCCATATGAAATTTTTATCATTTTTTTGTGACAGATAGAGCTTTATTTTGGTGGTATTTAATCACCTCTGGTTTTTTTTTTCTTAAACAAACGAAAAACCACTGAAAATTTTGAAAAAAAAAGTTTTTTCTTAGTTTTTGTTATAAAATCACTGATGTGCGCTAATGAGGCTGCAGTGATGGGCACTGCTAGCCTGCACAGATGGACACTGATAGGTGGCACTGATGGGCACTGATGAGGAGCACTGATGGGCATTGACAGGCATAACTGAGGGGCATTGAAAGGCATCACTGATGGGCACTGAAAGGCAGCACTCATATATGGCACTGATAGGCAGCACTGACTGGCACTAATAGGTGGCACTGACTGGTACTTTTAGGTGGCACTGATAGGCGACACTGATGCGCACTGACTGGCACTGATAGGTGGCACTGACTGGCACTTTTAGGTGGCACTGATAGGCGGCACTGATGTGCACTGATAGGCGGCACTGACTGCCACTGATTGGCAGAACTGATAGGTGGCACTGACTGGCATTGATAGGTGGCACTGACTGGCACTGATGGGTGACATTGAAAGGCAGCTCAGATGGGCACTGATATGTGGCATTGATATGCACTGGTAGGCACTGATATGTGGCACTGCTGGGGCTACACAGATCATCAGGGCACACTGATCATCAGTGCCCTGATGATCAGTGCACATATCCCCTCTGAGAGATGCCGATTACCGGCTCTCCTTTCCTCTCGAGCTGTCACCGATAACCGGCATTTCCCTATTTACATGTGATCAGCTGTGATTGGACACAGCTGCTCACATGACCGAGCCGACATCTTCAGCTCTTCAGGGACACAGCGCACCACCAATCGCCGCACATGCGCGCTTAGAATAGGACAACGTCATATGATATCCTCCCAGAACGAGAGAACCGCCTTGCACCTGTCATTGTACTATATGGCTGGTGGGAGGTGGTTAATAAATGCAGCAGGGACCTATATTCTGGTCAAAAGGAAGAACAGTAATCCTTCTACGGTACATCAGTGATTAAAGTTAATTGATTAGATCACAATTATCTCACTCTCTCCCTTAGAGAGCATTAACAACAATTTAACCTGGAAATGATTGTAAAGGAAATTGTAAATTCTGTATAAAATTGTATTGTTTTTCGTATCCTTTGCCTATGTATTGTACACTGCAATCATTGTGAACACAGCACTAATAATGTTTCAGTTACATGTTTTAATTTTTGTCAAATCCTGATTAGAAATTAGTCTGCCTATGTAACAACGCCCCTTGTTACAAAAAAAGTACAATTGGAATAGTAATGTGATACATACATAATCATGTGTATAAAAAAACTGTGAATAAAAAAATCAAGTGTGCCGAATAAACAGAACAGTTATTTGGAAAGATGCTGAGTGTATCTTTCTGTGTTTGTTGCCTACTTCAGTAGTTATTAATTTGGAACCACTAATCAATATGAGGATAGGAGTTGCTTATCGTTAAAATTTTCAGAACAGATGGCGAGCTTTGCCTAGGAGGGGATTTCCAGGTGACCCTGAGAATCTGAAACAAGGAGTCTGGGATGATCTGGGAATTTCTAATAATCAGCAGGCTGAGGTAAGCCCTTTGCTTACATTTTAGATATCAAACTTCTTTGATCAGTAAGGCATTTTCAGGACAAAGGGTACCTATTTTACTCCCCTTGATCAAACTGTATTGATTGGTGGTTATATGTTATGTTGTCACTGTCTACTGTTTATCGGAGTAAGAAAAGGAAGAATAGTGCTGGTTAACAGGCTATATGAAGCACACATCTGCTGTAATAGTAGATCTAGAGGCAAGAGGGTATAGGCACATGTAGAGAAGAGGGAAAACTGGCCACTCATTATGGGCATTAAATTAAAGTAAGGGAATGAAAGGTGAGAGGGTACCCTAAAAAATGCCCAACACAAGAGGAACGCTAGAGAAAATATGGCATGAAGGTGTGGTTCCGCTTATACTGAGCCCCTAGATAAATGGTTAAAGTGGACAGAGATCCACAATCATGCAGATTAAACAGCTAGAGGACCAGCTATCTATTTGAGCAGGATGGATGAAGGGTGACAGACAATGTAACATTAGACAAAAAATGAAATTTTGATGTTAAGTTGTGGAATGAATTTAGGGTCAGGCACCACAAATAGTAAACTCTAAAATATGGGAAAAAGCCAGAACAGAGAAATTATATCAAATTGTTTAGGAATAACATCATTTTTGTCCCTGGCCCAAACAGAATACTTTATATGTGGTCAGAGAAGAAAGATGGGATGAGCATTATGGCTGCCCATCTGATCATAACAGCTGGAGTAAGTACGGGATTTCAGTACATGGGATGAAGGGATATCAGAGAACAAAACAAGGAAAGCAGAATTTAGGGAAGCAAAACTAACTTAAGCAGAGAAATGTTGATGATAGTTAAAAGAAAGTGAGAGAATGATATACATGTCTTGTGTAAAAATGTAAGCAATTTTAGAGATAATCATGTACTGTATGTGCGTGAATGGGTGTGCTTGGCCTTTTTAGTCCTACATTTTTTGTGTGTCCTGTAGCTCTGTGTAGAAATTCTCCCCTTGCTTTCTCTTTCCCATGAGAAGAATGTGCTGGGATGAGATGTGTGATAAACTGGCATAGACACCCATGATATGACTACTGGTAAAAAAAATAATAACATTATAAGCCGGCTTAATTAATCTGATGAACAATGTGATCACAATTATTTTTAATTTGTTTTCCAAACATAGTAAAATGAAGGTTTAATTTAAAAGTACGCATAGTATAAAATAACACAAATTAAATATCCTTTGATAGTGGAAACAGCGCATTAAAAAAAGTTAAATGATGTAAAGCGTCCTTCTTTAAGGAGCACGTGTAATTGAAATTTGGGTGTAATTTTGAGATTATCACTCGAGTATTAACTTCTGATATGATGTTACCAATTTTATTAATGATATAGATATATTTTAAGTGGCTTAGACAACCTTTGGTTGGAAATGGAATATAGGTTATTGGTAAATTGAAAATTTGTAATATGGGATTACTTTAGATTAGCATGGGGTGTATACTAAAGCTGCCTTAATACTTAACAGAGCCTAGATGGATTTGATACTTGAGAACTTTTTCTATAAAAGTGAAATCTAAAGGTCTGATAATAACTTGATGACCCATCTCACCAAGCCCACACACCCTGTTAGGATAGATGTCACCTGCAGCCAGCTGTTTTAATGTTTTTGATCTGGTTGATGATTTTTCAATTTTTTCATACTGTATACAGATTGTTGGTAATACTGCTCTGAGCCCAGTTCAGGACACCCTCCCTGATGACATAGATATTTGATTTTTTTGTAGATTGGATCCTGGTTTTATACCGACGATGGCAAGACCCATACTGAATATGCAGTTATTACCCAGAAGGATGCTCTGTATTTAGAGTCATGGTCCTTCTTGCCCAGCTCAAGAAGCAGAGCTCCATGCTTTAGCAAAGCCTGTGAACTATCAAAAGAGTATACCTTTATTAATTAATTAGAGAATTAGAGAACGTTTGGGGTGGTGCATGATTTTGGTTCCATTTGAAGGGCTAGAAGTTTTTTACTGCAATAGGCAAACCAATCAAGCACTGACATACCAACAGGGGTCACAGAAGTTGCAGTTGCAATCTGGCCCCTGCTCCAGAGTCCCTAGGGACTGCCTGTCAACTCCTATTCTTTAAAGCAGAAGCACATTCTTCCCATGTATCACAATGTGCTGTTTTCCATCCTTCCAACCCCCCTCCTTTCCTTCCACCCCCTCCCTTCCATCCTTTCATCCTTCTACCCCCCCTTCCTTCCACCCCTGCCTTCCTTCCTTCCACCCACCTGTTCCTTCCTTTCACCTACCCTTCCTTCCTTCCACCCACCCCTCCCTTACATCCACCTCTTCTTTACTTCTTTCCTTCCTTCCACCCCTTCCTTCCACCCACCCCTAATTTCCTTCCACTCACCCCTCCTTTCCTTCCTTCCTTCCTTCCTCTCACCCCTTTCTTCCTTCCATTCACCCCTTCCTTCCTTCCACCCACCCCTTCCTTCCTTCCACCCCTCCCTTCCTTCATTCCTTCAAGTGGGAGAAGTTGTGGGGGGGTGGAAAAAATGCAAGCTGAAGCCCCCGAAAAAAAAATTATCTACAGCCCTGCACCAGACAGCAGCATTAACTTTCACATTAGGGATACTACAGTCTTGCCCACAAAGCGCTCTGGGAATGGTTAGGACACTGACTGCCTATATTATGTGAGCATGCATAATGGGAATGTCCTTCAGTGTGCAGTAAGCCAAACTTTTATTTATTTTTTTTGTATACAGACAAAAGAGAAAGATGAGCACCTAAAGAAACCAGCGCTGGTTCCCACCATGCCTGCATGGAAACATGCTGTGCATCCCTGTGCAATTCACGCTGCATGCGAAACACTCGCAATCTGCAGAGGGTGTCAGTAAGAAGTTAATGACAACCCAACCACAGGTCGCAAGCGCAGTGTGTTTGCCCACACCAGATTGCATGGTACTTTTGTATCAGTGCATTTTAAAGGGTAGTGCATGCAATACTTGTGGTGCAGTGCAATTTTTGTCCATTCAAAATGAATGGGCTGAGATCACACTGCGCAGAACTGCATGTGAATTGTACAGGAACTGCAGAGTGTCAGTGTGCATATCACATGCAGTCTCTGGTATGAACTAACACTGAACTAATGTAGGGAGTTTAAATGAAGATGAAAAAAGTGGGAAAGAGAAATTGAGAGAGAGAAGGGGAGAGGGAGAGAAATGGAGAGGAGAGAAAAAGAGAGAGATGGGGGAGAGAAAGACGGAAAGAGAGAATGAGACATAAGTAAAGTTTTAGAATTTAGGAGATAGAGACAGCAAGAGAGCAGTAGAGAAAGAAATAAAGAGAGAGAGAGGAAATATAATGGAAAGGAGAAGATAGAGAGTTTAATGATTTCACTGGGGAGATGGAAATAAAAGGCTGTAATGTGTTTTTACATTCTACACTGGGGTCTGCTTACAAGTATTCTAAATATACATCTAAATGTTGATAGTGTCTCAAAAATCTTCTGACTTACCCTCTCAATATGTAAATAAAGATCTGAAATAACTTCAAGTATGTTGGCAGGCGGTGGAACCAGCAGTTGGTAGTGGGGGCCCCAGGTCAACTTTTGCCCATAAGCTTCAAATTATGCCTCTGCAATCAAGCATGCTAAGTTAATTGATTGGCTGTCTTCAGCCTTCCAACGTCTTGCTAAGGTAGCCATACTATCATTGAAAAGCACACTTTGGAAACAGACCAGGTGGCAAAGAATGCTGCATTACAGCCCCGGAGAGGGGCAGACTGACCATTTGGAAACTCAGGCACAGCCCAAGGGTCCGGGGTCAGTAGGGGGCCCCATGAGATGCCCCTGGTACCTTTTTCATAGGCTTTTTTGAGTTTGGGCAAGGACACAGGGTCCCCATGATCCCCTATTGCCCAGGGGCCCCATGAGTTGTCAGTCCGCCCCTGGCCCCGGACACTTGTTGGGTCTGTGCAACTCACAGATTCCACCCTAGTTGTGGCCCAGTAGATTTGTGATTAAAACTTAAACTTTGAGGACCCCAAAACAAGAAGAACAAGTGGTCCACAGTGGGGGCAACTTCTTATGAATCAGGACTTTGGAAAAGGTGATCTTTTATGTTTGCCAGTCACTCTTTTCCCTTCAGCTTGACACATGGACCATGCCATCAGACAAAAGCAGTTATGGCTGCTTTAGTAAATAAGCATGGGATAGTGCCATTGTTCACCACAGTTGTTTTGAATATACCGTTTTACCTGTTACCAAAAACCAAACATCGCTTCCAGAGATTACAAAAGGATATATCCATATGCCCAAGTCAGGATCTTACGAGTGTGCACAGGTCTGTATGGACAAGTTTTCTGAATGGCCAGAAGTTTGGCTAGTGGCAAATGCTACTGCAAAGGCCACAGTAAAAAGTATTATCAGAAGCAGTTTGTATTTACAGAGTCCCAGAAGCTACAGAGAGTAACAGAGGAACTAATTTTATAGAAGAGTTCTTACAAGAAGTTTTGAGGGTTTTTTGTACATCCCCAACCATCCAAAATGTAGTGGAAAAAGTAGAGTAACTAAAGTGATATCAGAAATTAGAAACTAGAAAACTATGGCGTGAATGTCTTCATATTTTTTAAGCCAGTTTACAAAACTTGACGGAAAAGTCACCTGGATCCACACCAGACACTGCCAAAATGACCGGATTTCTGTGTTTAATTTGGCTTCCTCTTGGATTCACAATCTGGGGTACTATTTATTCAAATGTTTTCATAAATATATTAGTAAGGGATATATGTATATTTAATGTGATTTGAAAAGTAGTTCAGCCATGTTGAAGTCATATTGTCTTTTATATGTCTTCCACTTTATGTAGTATTGTCTGTGTTTAACTATGCTGACGAGTCAGCATGTCCAAAATAAACTACAAGGCCATTCTGGCCACAGGATCTGAGTGTACAGCCAATAATGCAGGCCATAGATGGGTCGAAAATCATCCGATATAAAAAAAAAGAAAAATCAGTTGTTCGATCGGCCGAAGTTACCACCAACGGTAAAAAAATTGTCCGATTTTCATCCCGTCTATGGCTGGCATTAACCCCATAACTTCTGTCCCTTGCAGAGACAGGGGAGCACACCATACAATGTGACAGCAATACATAAGTATAAGAAGAAGAAGAATTTCAGTCCGCTATTATATTTTATATGAAAAAGTCTTGTGGTTGCAACAAATGTATCCATTTGTATCCAAATAAAAACATCTGTATCCAAATAAAAACATTGTAATACATTATTTGGATTACAATGTTTTTATTTGGATACAGATGTTTTTATTTGGATACAAATGGATACATTTGTTGCAACCGCAAGACTTTTTCATATAAAATATAATAGCGGACTGGAATTCTTCTTCTTTTTCATCTTCTTCTTCTTTTTCTTCTTCTTGCAGGTCACAGCTCATGCGCAGATTTTTTTATTGGTAAAACGATCGGCCGATTTGCCCATCATTGCCGGGAAAATTGGCCGATCGTCAAAATTGGCCGCAAATTTTCCAACATGCCCAATAAAAAATGTGCAAAAACCCCAAAAAATGGCCGACCAATTAACCCGCTAACGGTGCGAAAATCGGCCGATTTTTTTTTCGGCCGACAAATCGGCCGATTTTCAACCCGTCTATAGCCGGCATTACTCTGTACACATTATTTATCAATCATTTGTTTTTTTATGTATGTTTTTGTCACAATCTAAGTTCATTTTGTAATGATATACCTGATCACAGCTATTAGATTCTCCCCAGTGGAGTTTGCCTCCTAGGCCAGGAATAGTTCCACCTAAATGTAAGGAAGTTCAGGGTTAAAGGTCATAGAAGGTGTGGTCTGTGATCAAAATGTAATATATTGATCAAAAGAGGGGAGATTATAAAGGAAATTGTAAATTCTGAATAAAAGTGTATTCTATTTTGTATGCTTTGCCTATGTATTGTACTCTGCACACATTGTGCACATGGCACTAATAATATTTTGATTAGATGTTTAAATTTGTTGAATCCTGATTAGAAATTAGCCTGTCTATGTAGCACCCCTTGATACCATACAAGTTCAATTGTAATATTAATGTAATACCTACATAATCATGTGTAAAAAAAAACTTCAAATGCGTCGAATAAAAAGAACAGTTATTTGGATAAAATTGCAATAAAATTTCCAGAGCACAATTCAGGTTTTCCCCAGAATACAAGGAGGCTATATAAATGTATACCAGCAATAAGAGGGCTAACATTACATCCTGATTTTCTTGTTCTAGCATCTGCTGATCTCCACCTGTTCCTTTTTTAGCTTTACTCCCTCTGTACCCCTTTCTCCCTTTTCCAGTCTAATTCCTCCCAAACTCTCTTTCACACTTCTCATATAAACAGAGCCACACAGTGAGAGATATTTCCCATTTCCCCACCAGCACAGTGAAAGAGAAGTGCAGAAGATTTTTTCCCATATCCACCAGGAGAGAGCACCATATCCAGTAAGTGAAAGAGAAGTGCAGAAGATGCTTCCCCAAATCCAGCAGGAGACAGCACCTTATTCAGTAAGGGACAGCAACAAGAGACATTCCCCATATCCAGCAAGAGACATCCGCACATCCAGCAAGAGACAGCCCCATATCCAGCAAGAGACATCCCCATATTCAGCAAGAGGCAGCCCACCTAATCATCAAGAGACATCCCCCATATCCAGCAAGTGACAGCTCCCATATTCAGCAAGAGACATCCCCATATCCTGCAAGAGATGCAAGAGATAGCCCCATATCCAGCAAGAGACAACCCCATATCCAAGCAGCAACAATAGACAGTTTTATCCAACAACATTGACAATTAAATTACCAGAAGCAATTAACTGAGCAGTTAGGACAGGCTAGGACACAACACAACAAAGCTACTTCCTCACTGGTGCTAAAAGAGAGGAGGATCCAATCTGCTACAGGGAGATGTGGAGTGCAGCTGATATCATGCCACTCATTCACAGCTGCAGCAGGCACTACAGGAGCTCTGTCAGAATATGCAGCCCCCCTGCTTAGTCCATGACCGGCACCCACCACAAGCCTTCTGTAAAAGAATTCTGCTCCCTCACTGTGTCTTTTGGCAGAAGTCCTGGAATGTCATACCGGCAAGTTCTTTCTAGAAAAAAAAACCCTGTGCACATGCACATTTAGGTGCCCTGTGCAGGTTAAGGTTCCTAAATATAAAATGCTAAATCAAAATTCCCCTACAGTCACTGAAATCTGCAAACCCAAAATGAATTTGCTGTACTTCAAACTAACCACAAAATAAAACAAAAGACATAAAATCCCCCAGTAATAACAAAAAAAATAACAAATGGGGTTGATTGTACAAAGAGTTAGTAATGAAAATTAAAGGACAACTCTACCTTTAAGACCATGTTACATTTTACACCCATATTTAGAGTGTAACATATAAAACGTTGCCAATCAAATCACCCCACAGTAGCTGTCAGGTTTGAAATAGGCATGACTGTGCAGATGGACTTCAAGCTTTCAATGGAACATAAGTGCAATAATTCTCACCCTTGTAGCTCACTGATTCTTCGTCCAGCTCCCTAACTGAAAGTTCAAACCACAGTACAAACATAGAGCTGGAGGAAAAGTCTGCAGTAGCCTAACCTTTGCACGTTTTTTTCTGCAAGTATATTTGCACTTATTGTTTTTTTGCAAAAGGTGAACTTAGACTGTATGAAACAGCTTCCTAAATGACCCTCATTGGCCGATTTTACAAGTACAAAAAATCTCAGAAGAATTTGGGCATCAATTTGCCAGATCTTGAACTTCAAACATGCAGAATTCACCACAAACCCACAGTAGCATTGAATGAAAGTTTTGACATTTTTACACATTCCTGATTACATGGCCTGAAAATATTACATTGTCATGAGTCAATTTATTCATGTTTTTGTATTTAAGTGCATACAGAGTGATCCTTGTAAAGGAATTATCTGCATATCACTCTTTTAGTGTTACCCTACAAAACATAATCTGCATTCCCAAACTTCCTGACAAATCTGGAATAATCTGCAGTACAAAGCATAGTGATTGCCATAAATCAAAACCAGAAAGAGGAATGAGAAGATAACAAATGCAGAGTGTTATAACACTTCTAATGTGGCAACTGCAATTCCTGAAGAGTGATGGGCACTCCTACTAATCCCAAGGGAGAGTAAAAAGGAAGCTATAAACATCATAGATCAGTGCTCTGCTAAGAGTAAATAAACCCAATCACATACCATAAAAACTGAAAAATGTAGATTTCATGTTAAAAAGCTGTTGATTTTTCATTTGTATAGCAACATAATTTAGCCAAAATTGTAATTGCCTTTAAACATTTTAATGCCAACAGATATTTATGTAAGATGTTATAACACCTTTATGCCTAATTCGCATATACATTACATTTAATGAAGAAAAGCATCTGTATGTTCTTCAACTTAATATCTTTCATGGTCATTACATTTATTTTTTATTAAAAATGTAAAGTGTAAGAAGTGATTTACAGATATTCTATGTATATGTGCTTTTGTAATATAGTGAGCAATATAATATTTTAACATGCAGTTAATATGCTTAACATAAATGTTAAAGCCTTACTCGTGAAGGGTGTGAGCTGGCATTTCAATCCGTTCATTTTGAATATAGCAATTAGTCTTGGCTTCAGGAATTGATGAATAGGTTTCCAACATTGCTGATGCAGCTGTGGTAATAATTCCAAGGCCATCCCTTACTCTTGCTTCCAGGCTATAGTCCCAGTCATCATAAGATACAGAAACTAATCCAGAAGGAAATTCAAATGGGATGATTTCTTTGTTCCCTACGACTGTGTTGGGTACAATCCAAATGTAGCCATATCCCATAAGGCCAAGAGAGCGAGCTTCTTCAAAAATTTTAAGTGATTCTTCCTTTGAACAATAAAGGAGTATAACAGAAGAATGGATTTTCTTCAGCAGAGTTAGTGTTTGTGCATCAGTATATGATGCATCCAAAGTAATTACATTCTGCACTTCCCAATCCACAAAACTATTGTCCACTGTGTTTTTTATAAAACTTAAAAAGTCTCGATAACCTGGAAAAGTGCTTGTTATAATAGAAAATACATGCCAGTCATATTCCTCCATAACGCTAAGCATGACGGTAGCTTGCTGAGTGATGGAAGCTCCAAACTGGAAGAATGTAGATGTTGCATCCTGTAAAATTTGACAGAAAAATGTATATATTAGCAGACAGTAGATACAAATAAACAGTGCTGTTGTAATAGATTTGCTTGATCCCATGAAATGAAGAAAAGAAAATGGCTGAACTGTTAATGACAAAGCATTTTAATTGCATAATATTGTAAAATGATTTGTAATTGAGTAATATTGTGAATAGGTAGTGAAGAAGTTCAGTTCATTTTGTAGTTTAGCTGAGGGCAAAGCTAGAATTTACATGCAGTAGTATGCAGTTTGTCCCTAGCGTTAGCACAACAGCTTTTATTTTTCTGAATCTCTTTAGTGACATTAACTGTTGATCCTGCTAGAAAATTCACTATTTTTCACTTTGATTTTAACGGGGGACAAGGCTGTTCTTTCTACATTGAAATCACTCAACAGCATTGTCACCTTGTGGAGAGGGTAATCTTTAAAGTGGAAGTAAAGCCAAAACCTAACTTTAAACCTACTGTCAGCCACTACCTCTGTGTACAAGGGAAACTCTTACCAGAGTTCGTGGACTCTTTAACCACAGAAAGAGTCTGAAAAGGCATGTAAATCTTAATGGTCCTTGCTAGCGGAAATAGACATCCTACAGGTCACCATCGTATCCTCATGGGCACCCCACCAGCTTAAAACCGTATAGGCAGTTTATTAAAACGTGTACAGACTACTTACAAAGTAAAAGTTAATAAGCGCCTATACAAACAACCAGTCCCAGGAGTCAAACAGACCACTTCCTGGTTTCAGAAAGCGTGATGACGTCAAGAGCATATCTGACATTGTCAGGGGCATGGAAGTCAACGCTCCACCATCATGCTATATATATACAGTATATATTGAATACAACAGTGGGAAGCGGGAAGAGGAAGTAAGGAAAATTGCGATCCAAACCTAGACCTGTAAAGAAAAAAAATCTGTTCTGTAGACACCCCCCCCCTCCCTCCGGTTAAGTCTCCAGTGGTTCCCTCTGTGTTCTGAAGACAGCCGACAACAGCTGGGAAATGCCTGGGAAGTGGCCTCACCCACAGAGTCATTATGGGGTTTCTGTTGTCAGCTGCCTCTTCTGCACACTCCCACACATTGAAGCCACCACTGACAGCTCAGCGTGGAACTGGACTGAAGAGGCTGCGAAACCGGTAAGTATAGTGATTTTTTCTTTACAGGGCTAGATAGATTAGGCTTAGAATGTGGCTGAGAGTAGGTTTAGACTTAGCTAGGATTTGCCTTTACTTCCACTTTAAATAATCAAAAACCAAACTGCATTTTCTCTGCTGTTACGTTTGATCAGCTAGTGAGTGACCAGAGAAGTGTCTTCACTAATAACTATGTACACATAGAAACCTTTAATGGGGATTCCCCTGGGAAATGTATGAACATACATTTGATTAACAATAGAGAGTGCAGAGTAATATAGGATTTACGATTGGATGTTTAACCTTTAGCATAAATACTGTACTAATATATTAGTATACTTCCTAATAAATCAGTATAGCAATTCTCTCTTATAAAAGGGAGTAGTATGTTAATTTCAGTGTGTAAACATGTCAATAATAGAACCAGGACTCCCACCTTTTGCTTACAATGTAAAATTAAAAACATTTATAAGTAATATTTGCATTTACCTGATAACAAAAGTATTTTTTTCTAAATATTATTTAGTCATGAATATAAACAAACCAAAACAACAAAAGAAAACATCTGAAAAGAAAAATATGCATTACCTAAGGAGAAGTAAACTTCCTTAAAGTGTTACTAAACCCAGGACCCTGCATCCACTATATCTGGGCTCCCATAGTACACAGAACATGGAAATGCAATTATTTTAGTAAATATAACCTGCTAAATATCTTTTCCCATCAGAAGTTAGAGCAGTCTTGTGGCCTCTATCAGTGTTCAGTCAAGCACTAGCTAAAGTTTGTAGGAGAAGTTTTCTTTCTGCTCTAGGAGGATGCAAAACCCCTGACCTCTGTCTGACCAGTGCTGATTGGCCCTGTGCTGATCACATGCACTCTCCCAAGAAAAAAAATCTCTCTAGCAATATACACTAAACTGAGCATGTGCAAAATGCCTATGGTTCAGTCTCTCTTATCAGGAGAAAAGAGATGGTCACTTGAAAAAGGGGTGGAACAGAGAAGAAAGGATCAAACAACCTTTTTTCACAATGCAGAGGATTAACCCCTTAGGTTCCACAGTGAGTATAACAAGCATGTTTTACTGCATATACAGGCTGATTTAACTGTTGTGGGTTTAGTAACACTTTAACAAAAAGAGAACAGGCCCCCATTTGCAAGGCAACTATCTTGAAAAAGGTCTGATTGTCACAGATATGCAGCTTTGCTGTTGATCTGTCTCCTCTATTCCCAAAGATCAGCAGGAGCGCTGATATATGTAGTTCCAATGCTTTAACTTCCAAGCAGGGGCGGACTGACCATTTAGGCACTCGGGCACTGCCCGAGGGCCTAGGGTTGGTAGGAAGCCCCATGAGATGCCCCTGGTACCTTTCATAGACTTTTTTGGGTGTGGTTTGAGTGTGGGTGAGGACACAGGGGCCCCATGATTTCCTATTGCCCGGGGGCCCCATGAGTTGTCAGTCCACCCATGCTTTCAAGGTTCTGCTGGTACCCATTATCCCACAAGACTTGTGTTCAGAATTGATTATCCATCTGATGTTGATTTATTTAGCTACATACCCAGGCCAACCAGGCTATCTCCCTTTCTGTTTAGGCATGGTCTGAGCAACAGCTAGTGTTCTAAGCACTAGGTCTGCCAATGATTTTGTATTTTCAAGAATATTTTTATTGGGAAACACATTATGAGAGACTCCTAGTGATCTGGCAGCTGGATTCCCTTTGTTCCTAGTGTTTGTTTTCAAGTGTCTCCCATTGCTTTTCACTATGATCTACATACTCCCAGTGTTTTTCAGCCTGTCCCCAATGACTCTCAGTATGTCCTTTCAACATTCCAACTTGCTTGTGTCTCTGTTTCACTTGCGTATCTTTACCAGCTTTCAGTCATCCAGGCTTTCTGTGATCCATCATGAATTCCTGTCTGCTATTTGTTTGCATCGTCTGTGTCTGCAGTTTGCTTCAGTGTCTCTCTGTGATTTTCTAGTCTGTCTACTTGTTTGTTTTTTATTTGAAGTTTTCTTTATTTTAAGTGTCTGCCTGTTCTCAGTGCCTGTGTGACCCCATGAACACCTGCCAGCTTGGGCAGCCCATATGTAAGAAAAATATTTTTTAAAATATTCTTCCCAAATATATTGCCATATATTTGTGATTCTACATTTTTGGCCATATTCAATATATTTAAAAAAAAAATATGTGTATGTATATATATATATATTGCATGTTGAAATGCGTTTTTATTACAAAATATATGAAAAATATTTTTAAAAATACATTTCAAATATACTGTATGTCTTTAAAAATACAAATCAAAATTTTTGGAATGCATTTACAAATATATGTAAAAATATATGTTAAAATGACTTTTTTATATGTTCAAATTTTTACATATAAAAAAGTAATTTTAACATATATTATTACATACATTTGTAAATGCATTCCAAAAATTTAGATTTGTATTTTTAAAGACTTACAGTATATTTGAAATGTATTTTTAAAAATATTTTTCTTATACTTTGTAATAAAAACGCATTTCAACATGCAGTATATATATTTATTTATTTTAATTGAAATATATTTTCAAATATATTGAATATGGCAAACATTTCATTTCAGTAGCATTTCAAATATATTTTTAAAAATATTTCAAATATATTTTTCTTCCATGAGGGTGTGCTCCTTACTGTTCTATGAGCCCTGTGCCACAGCATTGCAATGGATTCTTATCTGCTTATCAGCCCTTAATTCCCAGTATCTGCTTGGTTGAGTTTGAGAACTGCAACTTGGGAATTGCCTGCAGGGCAACCCATCCTCACCTTTAGAAGCTCTGGAGAAGACAAGGCAGTACTTTAGACCCTGCACCTTGGCCCTTCTAAGGGCATTTACCTTTACTGTACCTGCAGGAGTGCTGTGTTCTCCCCAGGCAGTACCAATAGGTATTCTTGCTCTTCAGTGTTCCTCATACATATTGTTACTTCTGTCTTCCTGTATACTCAGCATCCCATGCCTGTGAGTCCTGTATTCCATGATATATCCAACATGCAGGCCTCACAGGTGGTTCATTGTTCTAACCACACATGGAATTCCACATACGTGGCACTGCTATCTCTTTTAAAAATTCTAGTTCTCTGGCTGCCAATGACCTCAGTACATCCTAAATCACTGACAGTACCACAGCCCAAACCTAGCATTTGTAAAGCAAGAAATCAGCAATAGTAGCCTTCTTTGTATTCTATGTGTACAGCATTCATTACATAAAAGAAAACTGACAAGCAAGCAAAACAGTGGAAGGTGTCACATCTACATGAACTACAGAAGTGTTGGAGAGGTAATAAGCCTCACCAGCTTGTTGTAATTAGTGCATTTTAGTCTTTCTTACAGACTGTAAAATATAGCAATCTGACAAAGATGTTTGATGATGGATCTTTTTTTTTTTAGCTTTAGTATACAGAAATTCAGAACAACTAAGTCTCAGACATTTTTTTTTAATTGTATTTTTATCTTTATTTAAAATGTTACTAAACCCAGGCCCCTGCATTCACTATATCTGGACTCACACAGAACATAGAAATGCAATTATTTTAGTAAATATAAACTGCTAAATTCCTTTTCTCTTTGGCAGTATATAGCAGACTTGTGACTTCTATCAGTGACTGGTAGAGCACTGATTAATCTTGTAGGAGTTTTCATCCTCCTCTTACTGTCCTATAAGGCTGAATGACTCCTGACCCTCTGTCTGGACAGTGCTGATTGGCCCTGTGCTGATCACCCCCCCCCCCTCCAAAAAAAAAAACACTTTCTAGCAATACACACCAAATTGAGCATATGCAGTGTCTCCTAGGGCTCTGTACTATCAGCAGATGTATTGGGAACTGTGGAAGCAGGAGAGGATCACAGAAGACAGGATCAAAAAGTCTTTTTACACAATATAGATAATTAACCCCTTAGGTTGCACAGTCAGTATGACAGGCATGCTTTACTGCGTAAACAGACTGATTTTACTGTTGTGAGTTTAGTAACACTTAATTTCTTACATACAATAAGTATATATTATTATAACGTGTAACAGCTTAAACCACATTTCTCCCCAAATACCTTTCCTCCCTTCCCCTCCCAAACAAAAAAAGCAAAAAACAAAACCATAGTCCTTCTACTCATAGCACACAAATCTAGTATCCAACACCTCTTCAAAATAACTTCCTATTCATTTCTCTTTCTTTTTATACCCCCCTCAACTCCATATACAGTATATTTTTTTTCTTATTTTTATTTTTTACTTAAACCATCCCTCCAATGTCTTTAGGATTTTTCCATCATATCTTCATTTTTTCCATAGTACAAATATATTCCACCCACCTTAGCCAGTCTCCCATTGATGGGGTCTCCTGCAAGCCTTGAAACTTTGCAAGAGTTTAATCTATAATTGCAATTATAATATATGTCACAATGTATTTAATGTAACCATCTGAGGTCCTAGACATGCACCAAAAACAGAATTAAAGTACACAGTGTGCGTGTAACATGTCCATTTCTTTTGCCCAGCTGCCATGCCCCCTCCCCCCCCCCCCATTACTTGCTGGCATTTCTTGTCTTTTATTCATCTGCAGGTCAAAGTCATTGCCTTTTATCTGTAGATGTCAGTTAAAGCAACCTAATAAGTAAAAAAGAATAGTTTTTAAATTGTTTTAAATATTTCTATTTTATTAGCCATTAATGTTTAAACTTTTTCATTGTTTTGTTTGTTCTTTTTTTTAGTGTCACATTCAAAATATGCAAATTTAAAAAAAACAAACCTTTATTTTATTTGTAAATAACTGTGGTGCTTTTTTGTAGAATAAAATGTATACATTCTATCTAAAGTAACACTACTTTTTAAAACTAACACTGATCAAAAAAAGTGTTTTTTGGGTTTTTTTTGTTTCATTCATTTTTTTGCATAAAATATGATTTTTTTTTGCAAAACAATATCATAAAATAAAGCCTTGTTTGTCCTTAAAAAAATATAAGTAATACATTGCTATCTTTAGTAATGACAAAGATATTGCCAGATAAACAAGTCCTTGGTAGAAGTGCAAAAATAGCTCTGGTCCATAGAGGGTGTACAGGTGTGAGAACTGAAATAGTTAAATTTTATTTAGCAAGCTTCTGTTCAGCTATTAATTAGGTGCTAAAATTTATGATAATATAAATATAGCCTTTGGTAATCAAATGATAGACCTTTCTATGTTGATGATAAGTATGTGACAGTGATTTATAGGGCTATTCACAGCCAACGGCAAACCATTCAAGCATTACAGTCAAAGTCTGATAAAATTTTACCCATGTAGCAAATTTTCCAGTCAGGAATTTGATTAGCCATGTTGTAAAATGCAATAATTGAGGTAAATGATTTAGATGACTTCTAAGTGTGATTTAGAACTTGTGTGAAAATTGTCCAGCTACACTGATTATGCCTAATCCTATTCACTATATAACAGGTAAAAATTCTGAGTATGACTGTGCCTATGTGGTTATTTAATTGAGATTTAATTTAAAAAGTATGATCTATTCGAGCGGGGGACATTTTAAGTTATTGAAACTACATACCTGCCATAAAAGTCATAGAAATGCCGTATTCTGTAATATGTGTTTTTTTCTTTATTTATTAATTAAATTTACTTGTGCAGAATTGTATGTTTAACTTACAATACAAATAAAAACCTTGTGATGGGGAAATAAATATATATATATATATATATATATATATATATATATACAGTTGCAAGAAAAAGTATGTGAACCCCTTGGGATTACGTGGAGTTTTGCATGAATTGGGCATAAAATGTGCTCTGAACGTCATCTAAGTCACAGCAATAGAAGAACACAGTCTGCTTAACATAATACTACACAAACATTAGATGTTGCCATGGTTTAATTGCACATAACATGTAAACATTCACAGTGCAGATAGGAAAAAGTATGTGAGGCCCTAGCTTAATGACTTCTCCCAGAGCTAATTAGAGCCAGGAGTGAGCCAACCTTGACTCCAATCAGTGTGATGATATTGGATGTGTTGCTGATAGCTGTCCTGCCCTTAAAAAACACACACCTGTTTTGGGTTTACTGGTTTCAAGAAGCACTGTCTGATCTGAACCATGTCTCGCAGAAAAGAGCTCTCAGAAGACCTACGGTCAAGAATTGTTGACTTGCATGAAGCTGGAAAGGGTTACAAAAGTATCTCCAAAAGCCTTGATGTTCATGTGTCCACGGTAAGACAGACTGTCTACAAATGGAGAAAGTTTAGCACTGTTGCTACTCTCCCTAGGCGTAGTCGTCCTGTAAAAATGACTGCAAGAGCACAGCGCAGAATGCTGCATGAGGTAACGAAGAATCCCAGAGTATCAGCTAAAGACCTACAGAAATCTCTGGCACATGCTAACATTTTTGTTGACACATCTACAATAAGGAAAACATTAAACAAGAATGGAGTACATGGGAGGACACTACGGAGGAAGCCATTGCTGTCCAAAAAGAATATTGCAGCACGTTTGAAGTTTGCAAAAGAGCACCTGGATGTTCCACAGCACTACTGGCAAAATATACTGTGGACAGATGAAACCAAGATTGAGTTGTTTGGGAAGAACACACAACACTATGTGTGGAGAAAAAAAGGCACAGCACACCAACATCAAAACCTCACCCCCACTGTAAAACATGGCGGAGGGAGCATCATGGTTTGGGGCTGCTTTGGTGCCTCAGGGCCTGGACGGATTGTTGTCATTGATGGGAAAATGAATTCCAGAGTTTATCAAGACATTTTGCAGGAAAACGTACGACCATCTGTCCGCCAACTGAAGCTCCGCAGAGGATGGGTGATGCAACAGGACAATGACCCAAAGCATACAAGTAATTCAACAAAACAATGGCTGCAACAGCACAGAATACGCCTTCTGGAGTGGCCCAGTCAGAGATCTGACCTCAACCCGATTGAAATACTGTGGCATGACCTTAAGAGAGCAATTCACACCAGACATCCCAAGAATATTGCTACACTGAAACAGTTTTGTGAAGAAGAGTGGTCCAAAATTACTCCAGATCGTTGTGCAGGTCTGATCTGCAACTACAGGAAACGTTTGGTTGAAGTTATTGCTGCCAAAGGAGGGTCAACCAGTTATTAAGTCCAAAGGTTCACATACTTTTTCCTCCCTGCACTGTGAATGTTTACATGTTATGTGCAATTAAACCATGGCAACATCTAATGTTTGTGTAGTATTATGTTCAGCAGACTGTGTTCTTCTATTTTTGTGACTTAGATGACGTTCAGAGCACATTTTATGCCCAATTCATGCAAAACTCCACGTAATCCCAAGGGGTTCACATACTTTTTCTTGCAACTGTATATATATGAGCCTAAATCTAGTAAATTCATTTGTACAGCAATTGTTACAAAATTCCAGTAATGTCCAACATTTCTGTATCAGGAGTATTCTCATCAGTTCTATGTTTCTAGTTATATTTGGATGTGGCACAGTGGAGGCCTTAAGTTATAGATGTTTTACAAAGTATATATTGCTTTATAATGCCTTGTTATTTGTAAATCTTCATCACAGCAAGACAGAATATTATTAAAGAAGAATTTGGGCAAATTTTTTTTCTCCCATGCACTAGGGCGGTGCCCACATTGCAGGCGTTAACTGCTTGTTTTTGTTTAGAGGATTTCAGAGTGGAGAAATACTTACATAATTGGATGATCCTCTGTGTGCAAAACTGGTCCCTGCCACTCCTGCCTCCCTCCCTACGCACACTAGCGGTCTTATGAACTGTTCCTGATGTCATCATGCCCATAGACTGGCTCTGGATGTAGGCATGGCAGGAACAATCCAACACTGGACGCAGGGGAGCGCCGTTTTCCAGAGAGTTGAAGGATCGTACAGTACAGGAAGTACAGTCTTTTGTTTCGCCGCTAAACAAAAGAGCCAGCGTGGAGAGCAGAGCGGGTTTTTTTTTCTAATGCGGTATTTTAGTATCTGTGCGGTATTTTACTGCATACTCAGATACCGCTTAGTGAACTCCCTGTTCAAAGTTCATAATTGAACTTTCGTTAGGTTCGAATGTTCGATCATGAACCAAACAGTGCTGAGGTGTTCGGCCAATCACTATTCAATACATGAATATCACCACTGAAAACTCTGGGAACCCTCACTCTTTTTTTTGTCTGTTTCATAAAATTGTTACCAGGGGGACATCTGGCAAATCCAATCCAACAGTTGGGAAAGTTACTGCTTCTTTATTTTCAAATGGTTGCTCTCTACAATGGTAGACCTAGAAAGCATGTTATCTTAGCTAATGCTAATAGATAAACTAGACACTAAATGCAACCTGAGTCACATCAAAAGTTTGTTTTTTAAGTTTTGGTTAAGTTATCCTTTTAAATAACTCACAACTACACATTTAAACAATATCATGGGTATCTTTCAACACACAAAATGGAAAAACAAAAGGGTACCATGGGTAGGTTGGATGTGCTTTAATCAGCAATAATACCATCCAAAAGTTGTGTCCATGCAACACTTCAGATAAAAACTAGTTGGTCCATGCCCTAGATAAATCTCAAGATGCAGATCTAATGTATACTGTCACATTCTGTTTCAAGTTGGATTATTTTAAATATATGACTTGTGTTTTCATATTTTCTGTTTTATCTACTGTATAAAAAAATGTTTTTCATTTCTACTTTCATTGCTTTGGGCTTACACAATGCTCTATAACAAAACTGAAATGTCAATGACTTGTAACACATACACAGTATGTCATTCAATGCATGTATGTTCTGTACAACTGCCTAATAAAATAAAAACTTACAAAAAAGAAGCTTTACATTTTGAATATCTTACTGTTTTTTTTTTCTATAAGCTCAGCAGAAAATCCAGTGTTTATCAGAAACACCAGCCAATGACCACAGTGTAGCAAACTGTAGTAGCTCACAGCAGGGCTTTAAAAAGAGTTTTGTGAACTGAGTCAGGCTTGAGAAGGTCTCTAAGGAAATTGTAACACATACATATTGTCCAATCCTTGTGTCCATTCAAGACATTGCTTTTATAATAGGATGGCAGCACTTGCTATAGGATACAATGCCGTTGAGACATGCAGCATTCACATGTGCAAAAAGCCAAAGGAACAATTTTTTTTACACCACAGTTTCTTATCACACAGTGATGTGTATGTCTAACATTGAGATTCAGTAACACAGAAAAATTTTTTTTTTCTTTTTTCATTTTGCATGTCTGTACAGAGATGAACAATATATCTGTTATAATGTTCATATCCCTATAAAATATGCTACACTGCAATTGGCTTAAGAAACAGACATCAGTAATGCTCACATTTGTAGAACTGCCGAACTCCAACTAAAACTCTTTTTTTAGTTTTGGATAGAACGAAGAATGTTTATAATCTCTATACCGTCTAAATGACTGTGTTGCCACTTGGAGATCTCCTATCCTGTTTCACATCTTGTCACAGAAACGGAAAGCAAAGGGAAATCTCTCTGTTCCATTTTATTAAAGAAAAACAAAAAAAAAACAATTTTTTATTTATAGAGTTGAACTTTACCTCCTGTCCCAAGGACCCTGATTTACCTAATTTCTTGTCTTGGTGTCATGGATATCAAAAGTGAGGATAAATTCCCAATGGAGTCACAGACAGCAATAAAAACATGAGATTCTAAGTTTTACTGACTGCATCCAAAACAAAAAAAAAGAGTTTTAAAATACATGGGGAAAATGAAAGCAATAGTGTTTATTGAAAAGTTCATACATAATGGAAATTATTATCACTATAAAACTGCAAAGAAAATGTTTCTATAAGAACATTGATAGAAAAGCTAATACCCCAATATAATTAAGTATTGGACATTCTCCAAAGCAATTACCTGCAAAATTAAATGGTATAATTGAATATTTCAATTACAGCTTAGCCAGGTAATAGAGCATTAACCCACAATGAGTTTCAAATAATTTAGAGAATGAAAATCAATCAGTATAACAATATGTTTTAGATAACCTTTGTTGTAAACCAGCAAATATTTTTCCAGAAAACTACTCAGCATCCTTTTTAATAAAATTATGATAGTTGTATATAACTTCATAGACACAGTATAACTGCAAATTATGTAATAGTTAGTTTCTCTAGTTTATTCTAAAATTGTGTGGACGGGGTGTCTAAAATAAATTTGTTTACTGTTTTAGTGATCAGTTTGAGTATTTGACATTTGTATGTAATGGTAAATGCACAAAATACAAAAGCATTTCTTTCAGACAAAAGGACTAGGTAGTTAACATGATTTCTGAGGTTCCAAACAATGCATCATGAGGTTCTTAAAAATGCATTAACCTGCTAATTATGCAGATTACTGAAACAAGAAACCTAACTCTAGCACAAGATAGCGGAAATACATGGTCACCTTAGTGGATGTTCGTAGGACAATCTAGGTACTGAAATTTCCCTGTTGTTTATAGACGCAGGTTTGAATGTGAAGACTCTTTTTTTTTTTTTCAACAATTTAGGCAAAGGTGACTTGCACCTTGATTCCATCACTTCCATGAGATTGGCAAGACCAAATTTATGGAAGATTAGTTGCTTAAGTTTTTCCACTTGCAGAGAGGGAGACCTTTCAGATTTAGAGAATGTTGGTAGATTTAAGTCAAAGAAAGCAGACTGGTTGCAAGATCATTATTCTGAATTATTTTTCATGACAGACAGGTTTATCACAAAGTCCAAAAACTATGGAATGTGGTAATTCACCCTGGAGGAAATAAACTCAGAAAGATATACAAATTATACTTGTGAGCTGGTAGTGGATAATTTTACACAACTAAATTAGTAGCAGCTAAAAAATAACACATTTATCTCTTAGGTAATTAGACAGAAAAAAACATTAAAAATAGGTATAACACTTTCCTTAAATTATATTTTCTTTTTACAATGGGAAATGAGAACAAAAGCTGTCAGCACCTTTAGCCTGGGTTCACACTTCTGCGGTGTAGAACATTGCATGCTTTTTGGATGGCTCAAAACATACTGCATCCACATCAAAAAGGTGCAAGACCCTTTTATTTGTCCACACTAGAATTGAATTGCACAGCATCAGTATGAAACCAGGCTTAATGGCATTCAATTTTAAATGAGGGTTAAAAAAAAAATCCTAATAAAAAAAAAAGTGTATCAATATCACAGCTTTGGAATATCAAATTCCCATATATTATATATAGGCATATTCCTCCTTTCTGTTATGCAGCATAGTTATCTTTACCATTTTAAAAACGTATGTTTCAGAGAAGTAAGTAATGTAAATGCCACACTACAAAGTTAAAAAATGATATATTTTTGCTGGCTAGTATGTATAGATGCTTCCATATGCTAATTGTTCGCTTCATGAAGAACAAATACAAACATGAGTTGTAAAGCCCAGAATTACAGGGTTACATATCAAAATGTGACTTCAAATTTGTCAATGCTGCTTCATTGTTAAAAACAGAAAGTAAATTGTTAGCCAGTAACAAGGAAGAAGCAGCTATGTAACAGTAAATCACACTTCTGGTTTTGCCAGATGGCATTCCCAGTAATGTAATGCTCCACTGCCCAATGCCTTTAAGAGTTTGGTGCCAGATTGTAAAGCTGAGACCATGCAGTTCTCACATATAATGCTGGAAAATACTAAAAGTAAAATAAGAACACTTTATTTCTGGTGGATGATATTTAGCGTTGCTTGGGGGTTTTTTATTCAGCACAAGCCATATTATAAGAAACCCGAAAAAGAAAATGGAACTGTTTGACTGGGGTCCATCCGCATATCAAAATTGAGCTCTGCAGTCACTTTTAAAGAAGTTGTTTTCTTATTCCGGGTCACAATCCTGCTCAATGTCCTTTTGTCTCTTCGTTCAGTTGACCATGTCAACCATGCTTATACTTATAAGAAAACGGTTTCCCGGAAACTGGATATGCCATCAAAACTATTATACAGAAAAAATCCTCCTGCGCTAAGAAGGGAAAGTTCACCTACTGGAAGCTGCCAGCATTTAACCTGCTACCCAAACAGTGTATAAAATAATAATAATCAAAATAGTGCAGCGCTCAAAGCAATAATGTATATAACAACAAATGTGCTCACATGCTTTAGTGTCACAACAAATACTATTCAAAATATAATGAAATATCTTATGTATCCAAGTGCCACTCAATAATGACTCTAACTTATTAGTGCCCCCATATTCAAAAAATATTTTATATAATACCTTATTGGTAACTACTATATAATACATACATCTACCAGTGCTCCAAGTGCAATGCCGTGACCACACTTATTATACTACTCAAATCATTTAAACAAACTAAAAAGGTAATGTAAAGTCCACGCAATGTGTAAATCAAAGTGCAAAAAATCAAAGTTCAAAAAAATGCAAAAAATCTATAAAGTGTCCACTTTCAGTGCACCAGCACCTCTTCACCTCTTAAGGCTAGATTGCCTCCTCACCTCCTTAATGCGACCCCTAAGGGCCAAACAGCTTTCAGGATCTCTCTGGATCCTTATCCCCTGGCAGTGAACACCTCTCCTCCTTGTTGTAGATCCCTTTATGGGGTTTCCATTACCCCCGATCAAAAACCTCTGGAGAACAATCGCTCACCAACCAAGTGAGCCCGGAGGATGCCGACCCTCCTCCAATCCAGAACAGCCCGATCTCCAGCACCGGAGCCGCACAAGCGTCACACGCTTCCTTCCCCGAGAGCACATCCGGTGCAAAATCTGGTGCAGCTCCATATATAAGTCATCCATCTTACAGTTTATTTTATCAAAGCTTAATTGAACAAGCTGAAGTTTGAAGCTGAATGTCTACCATGCACAGCTGCTCTGCAACATGCACTCTACAGTTTTAGAAAATCAACCCCAATGAGTGTTTCCTTGATGCAATGTTTCATGTGGATGTAAAATATAAATAATGATTGTACCTTTTTTTTTCTAGGGCTTACATACAACTGCTCAGATTGTTCTCCATTATGTATTACTAGTTATTTTCCATCAAGCCCTATACCATACAAACATACAACCATGAGTAAACAAAATCAGAGATTAGCAATAGTATTATTACACAGGTGACAATAAAACAACCACTACATTGTGTCTCAGCCATGTAGTCCTTAGTGTTGAACTTGGGCTTCACCTATGTTGCAACAATTAACTGCCTTTTTATGCCTAGGGTATTGGGTACAGCAATTTTACTTACTTGATCCTCTGCTCTCACAGCTTCTGCTTCTCTGCACTCTGGTGGTCTAAAGTCCATGCCATCAAAAGCAATACAGAGACTAAACCCCTGCCCTGGGCACAAGGAACAATTCACTGCTGGAGCGGACAGGTACATTGTTTGCATGAGTAGCAGAGGATCAAGTAAGCAAAAATAATGTTCCCATCCCCCAGCAGACTTTTTAGTTTTCCAAAGTTCAGCTTTAAAGGATAAGTTTACCTTTGGGTATATGTTCCATGTTCCACTCGTTTTTATGGTGGAATATTGAACATGTTCCCCATGCTGCAGCTGCTGCCCTATTCCCTCCCCAAGCCCCTCCCCCCCGTGACAGCAGTATGGTGAGAAGTTCCCCTTACTAGCCGACAGTTTTTTAAATCAGTGTGGCCATGCGTGGCTCCTATTATTTTTTGTCAAAAGGTGAATTTATCCTTTAAGGACATTATAAGCCTTCCTACCTGCATGTCATGTTTTTTACCTGCGTAAGATGAAATGCAACGCAGTGCAATGACTGGATGAAGTCTTACTCATAAGGCTTCAGCTGAAACACATTAGCGTGTTACTGCTGTATCCTACCATGTAGCCAATAAAGAATTGATGCAATGGATGTTACCGAGTAGCAGGCTTCATTGTAGGATTATTACTACAGTAGCTGTGTGGTTCAGGCAAATATGCTGTTTGCAGTGCAGTGAGGGAGGTTATGCTATCTCCAAGTGCCTTTTGTTCCAGCTTACAGTACAGATTCGCATGTCCAGACAAAGATCTGTGTCACTGATTGGGAAGCCAGTTGGAGGCTGACCTGAATTTTAAGTAGAATGTGATAGTCCGTAACAATGCTGGTGAAGTCAGGCCTGTTGGCCGCATGTTAAAGATAGTGGTGGCAAAATAAATAGAAGAGAAGAGAAAAAATGCAGTGCTTGTGAAATAACCAGCAAAGCTCAGTTGAGCCATCTCCCATAGCATTTGGGGGAATGTGTGTCAACAGAAAGGAAGAGCTGCAGGGTAGAGGTGTCTCAGTGTTCCCATGAGCAGATATGTGAGTTTCTGAGTTTCCAGGAAGAAAAATCTCATGGGAAAAAATTCTCCATTACCATGCCCAGAGTGTGGTCAATTGGGACATGGTGTCATGACTTTTGACCCACTTTCTGGAATGCTGCTGGAGATAATGTTGTCTGGCAAGGGACTTTGCCCACAGTTCCAGCTGCCTGTTTAAAAGTGTTGGCCATCACCCCTGGCAATAGTGAGGAAGTTCCTGCAGAGTCAGAATCAAAGGTGCTAAAGAGTCAGAGATGCCTACTTTAATTTCACCCTGTGACCACATGGAGGATATGGCAAGTAGAAGTGCAACAGAAGAGAGACAACATATTCAAGCGAAGATGAAAACACCTGTTACACAGAGGGGTTAGACTGTTGCCAGTAAATCATGGGAAAGATTGACTATATGACTGCTCATACTGAAGTGGGAGTGACCCCAACTGAGAGACCAGAATTTCACTTCCATCTTACAATTACAGCCCTGCTGTCCTGACTGTACAAAAACACCCTGCTCACTCCTGCACAATCAGTGTGCCATTTGTCTCTAATCCTGGGATCAGGTTTTGTTTCTCAACTCTGTTCATGCAGTGCCTGTTGGGTAGGTGAAGCCTGATGGGGAGCTCTGAAAGACTAGTTCCCTGTCACGGGCATCTCCCATGTGGTTGATAGTGTACGATAATGGATGTATTACATAGTCACTAAAGGCTATGGTATCTGCCCACTGCCCTTCACTGTCAAGCAAGGAGAACCTGATTGAAAACAAGTTTCTCAGAGACATAAATCATCCAACAGACACATAAAAATTTGTTGAATGTACCAATATTTCATGCATGGAAGCCCAACATAATTTCTTAAGACAGTCTTTATGAATTCCAGGGTATGTGTTTCTCTTATTCAAGTGTGTTTTTTTTCACAAAGATTTTTTGAATGCCAGCTAAAATGTCAGTATTGTTATCACTGTCTTCCATTTGTTGGCAGATTTCCCCACTCTTTGGTTATGCTGTCAGTTGTGTAAGATAACTGTCCTTTAAAATAGATCAAATCTATATTGTTTACTGGAAGCAAATAATTCCTAAATTAACGTCTGGATAGTTAAAATCATTAATAATAATTTTCAGTTTTACATTACAATAAAGGATAGGCAAATCTGCCCAGGATCGATTTGCCATGGATTATGTGAATCCCGATTACAATTTGGCAAACCTGAACTTTGCAACAAACCCCACTGGAGTCTATGAGAGGCAAATCCTGCAAATAAATGTTGGCCACTGACTTATGGACAAACTACTGTCGAAAAAGGTATGTGAAGCAGGGCCCTGTCATGAAGGAAATGAATGAATGCAAGAAAATTGATTTGAAAAATACCATACAGTGCAGGGAGAGTCTTTTGATTCAGCTTTAACAGTGACATTGAAAATTAAATAGGTAAATGAATTAAATGCTTGGGAGATACCCTAAAGTTGTGTTTATGGTTTTACAGAATAGTATGATTTTTACTGACAGTCTCAACAACAGTGTACAACAGTGGATGTGGAGCTGATTTTTTTCTTTTATAACTAACTTGGTTTACATATAGCAGCAGCACCCCAATGTAATTTATTTCAGTTTGTAAAAAAAGCTTTTTTGAGCTGATTTTTCACCAAGGGGTTATAGGTCCACTTTGACTAACAGATAAAATTGGGCAGGAATTTGCTGAGGATGTCCCTGTTTTTATTGATGCAAAACTGTAATGCTACTTGCCAATTTTCTTATCAAACTATAACTAATAGTTAAAAGACTAGAAACTAGAGATAAACGGACCTTGGTTTGGTTCGTAGGAGGATCTGTGAACCCAGCCTTGAATCCATGAACCCTGAACATAGCGTCCAAACCCCATTGAAGTTTATAGGAGTTGAAACTTTTAATTGTTTTCTAGCTTTTTCAAGGTAAATTTGCAAGCTTTGGAAAAAAAGGGATTAGCATTTGGACTATGCTATTTCTCTACTTTAGTGCAAATGTGTACTTTTTTTTTAGATCCTGATTACTGGTGGTTCTTAACCACTTCTATACAGGGCACTTTTATCCCCTTCCTGCCCAGGCCATTTTTCAGGTTTCATCGCTCTCACACATTGAATGACAATTGCGCGGTCATACAACACTATACCCAAACTAAAATTTTATAATTTTCTTCACACAACTAGAGCTTTCTTTTGGTGGTATTTAATCAGCACTGGGGTTTTTATTTGTTGCTAAATTAACAAAAAAAGACTGAAAATTTTGGAAAATAAACACGTTTTTCTTAGTTTCTGTTATAAAAGTTTGCAAATACATAATTGTTCTTCATAAATTTAGGCCAAGATGTATTCTACTACATATCTTTGATGAAAATAACTCAAATTAGGATGTATTGTTTAGTTTGTGGGAACGTTATAGAATTCACAAACTATGGGATATATCTGAAAATTGATCAATCCTGAAATACTGATGGCCAATCTAATTTCTTGTGGTCCAAGAATGTCAGAACAGTACAGATATCCCCCAAATGACCTCTTTTTTTTTTGCAAAGTAGACAATCCGATGTATTTCATAAGAGGCATGGCGAGTTTTTTGAAGTTGTAATTTTTTTGTCATAATTTTTTGGAAAATGAAAAAATTAAAAAAACTATTTTCACAATTTTTTTTTACATACTGTCACCAGTGTAGTACAGTGTCATCATATAACTGGCATGGCAGTGATCTGGGACACTGACTGGTGACAGTACAAAAAAAATATATATAATTTTTTTTTATTTTATTTTTATTAGTTTTACATTTTTATTATATTTTTTTCTCTTTTTTAAGATTTTTTTTCATACTTCACTATGACCAAAGTAGTACAATGTTACCATAGTAACATTGTACTACTTTGGGGAAGTGATCAGTATTTTTTTTTTTTTTTACACAATTTGCTTATAGTAAAGAATTACTTTGCTATAAGCAAGCATTTACCTGAATGACATCGATTCATTCAGGGGGTTTTTTTTGTGCTGTGATTTGGCCACGGCTAATCACATGACACAGCTGGACTGTGATTGGCCTAGCTTGTGCATGTGATTGCTGTGACCATTCACAGCTAGACACACTAGTATACAATGGATGGCATGAAAGGAAGCCATCCATTGTATATAACTGCCATGTGACCTGCTGTGATTAGTCACAGCAGGTCACATGGTACTGGAAACGGGGTCGGTACTCAGATCTATCATCGGCCGTGTCCGAGCTACATGGCTGGTGACAGATCGCGCTGCAGAGTGGCCCTGTGGGCAGGCGCACTGTGCATGCCTGAAAGGATGCCATATGGCGTCCACCCGGAGGAATGAGCTGCTCGCCCGCCTGCTTTTGTGCTATTGGCCGGGCAGGAACTGGTTAAGGCTTAAAGAGAAACTTAAAAAAAATGTATAATTCATTCAAATAACATGTTCAGGGGAGTTCTTTATCCTGCATGTGAAGTGATGCACCTGTACAATGTACTCCTGCAAAGCAAAAAAGAAACAATTGCCACTTAATGATAGATTAAGGCCATCCTGTGTCTCTTTGGAAAAAATGACATAGGTTTGCCCTTTATATCTATACCAGACTTTTATCTATCACATACAGGTCTGGTATAGATTTGGGAGGGTGGGGGAATGGAGCCACACTGTTAATTTTTTATTAAAGGGACAGTTCAATTTTTAAAGGGTATTGTCCTTTTAAAACAAAATTTCTTAAATAGGTGTTTAATTTGGATTCAGAGGGGAGACCCTGGCAAAAAAAGAAAAACAAATGGCATGGGGTCCCCTACAAAATCCATACCAAATGTTTATTCAAGCATGCAGCCTGGCTGTCCAGAAAGTAAGGGTGCACTGAGCACAAGCACCCCCTGCCAAACCTTACCAGGCCACATGCCTACAAAATTAGTAGGGAAACTTGCAGGGTAAGATTTAAAGCTCCCCCACATGGCACATTGTCCCCATGTTTGTGGGGAAAAGGATCTCATCCAAACATCTGGTGGATGTGAGAGTCTATGGAGTGGGACATATCAGAATGTGGAAGCCTCCTTTAAACTAAGGGGGGGGGCAGAGATACAACCCTCCCCTCTATGTGAATTATTAAAACAGTAAATAAAAACATGCCCACCCTAGAAAAAGTCCTTTATAAAAAAAATGTCACACAATATAAATCCAATTTCAATCATGTCTTCCAATGATGTAGATACATGGTCAGTCAAGATGAATTTTGCACCTCTTCTGCTGCTACTCCCATAGAAAATTGCATATCCCTCACCTGTCCAAAACAACATTTGCCAGTGATGTCACCCAATAATGCCAAGGATCCTGGGAGACATTAGAGTGGTCATGTCAGCAGGTCATCAGGGGTGTCATTTATTGTGATTGAAATTGGATCTGCATACATCACTGGATCACATCACTGGATGATGTGATTCCCTTTGGATTTACATTGTGGGACATTGTTCTTGTTTTATTTAATAAGGTACTCTCTCCCCATGTTGATGAGGACAAGGGTCTTACCCCAACATTCCTGACCCAGTGGATTCAAGGGTCTGCGCGCGGGGGGGGGGGGGGTAATTTATGTGGAAGCCTTTTTTGAAAAAATAAATCATATCTATCAAGTCCAGTGATGTATATCCATTGTCACCATCATAATGTTTGATGCCCTGATGACATGCTGACACAAGTACAAGGACTCACTTTATGATGATCCTCTCACATCCCTTCTCTCTTTGCAAGTAACAGCTCCTCAGTTAGCTGCCAAATAGATACAAACAAATGGCTGGGGATGCTGGCCTACATCCTTGACCAAATATAGTCATGACCAGGGGCGGACTGACAACTCATGGGGCCCCCAGGCAATAGGGGACCATGGGGTCCCTGTGTGCTTGCCCAAACTCAAAAAAGCCTATGAAAAAGGTACCAGGGGCATCTCATGGGGCCCCCTACTGACCCCGGGCCCTCGGGCAGTGCCCGAGTTTCCAAATGGTCAGTCCACCCCTGGTCATGACCATATTTGGTCAATTACTTCACCTGAAATTTCAATACAATTTTAAACAAGCCTTTGGACACCCAGAATCTAACATTTAGTGGTGGTAGTAACACTGCTATTAAAAACAGAAAGAAACAGAAAAGACACAAAGACCTTGTGCATTACAGACACACTTGGTTATAGCTGTGGAAGATAAAAAGTACACTCTGGTGGTCCAGAAGAGTTTCAGTTGTAACCAGCAGCTAGAAGACTCTGGTACCTCTATCTCTGAGTGGTAATGGTTTGCAGCCAAACAATTCTGACTACCATCCCATAAAGAGGTGCAGGTATTTCACCCTTACTGGGTTTTGGTTAAAAAAAATAGGAACACAGAGGAGAGGCACAATCTAGTGCATTAAAACTGATAACACTTTATTGAAAGAAGAGTTAAAGACACTTACAGTAAGCCATTTGCAGCACTGCATATAGGATGGTCCAGAAAATGGAATAAGCTCCCACCTGTGGCCATTGTTCATGGACTGTGTCTGGATAAATACTAGTGCAAGCACCTGCCAAAATATGTACAGCAGTGGTATCCTTGCTCAAAAGCAACAACCTCTCAGATGTAGCAATACATTTTGAGGTCGCAATCCTCTTTGTCAAGCCTGCATTAACGTAAATAGTCTCCTGAACTCCTGAACAGGAGTGGTTAGTGTAGTGGTTAGTAGAAGGTTGTAACAGACTAAGGTGTCCGTTTATGACACACAGAATAGCTGCGATTCAGAGGATCACAGCTATTCTCTGGTCATTCACAGTTTATGACACCCAGGAGAACATGTTTAGCCCTTCTCTGGAGATCTGTGTTCTCCCTCCAGGTTCTCCAGCCCAGAGCTGGAGAATCGGAGGGACTGAAAACTAAGCAAAGATAATTTACCTCTGTTTAGTAAACTGATCTTTTACTGTAATCTCTGTAAGATTATAGTAAAATTAGCCGTCTTCCAGCATTTGTAGACCTTTCTCCTTTCGTTTGGAGAACTGATCTACATATGCTTCATAAACTGCATTCACAGGAGAACTGTGTTCTCCGAGAATTCCGGAGAACTGAGCAGCGATCTATTACTGCTGGTTCATAAAAGCCTTTTCGCATCCATAGCAAATAGGAGGAATGAGCACTGATACCAATATACAAATAATGATATGAAAAAAACATAATTTGAAAAGTGAAAGCATCTGTATACAAATAATATAGTAATAATAGCTATGTAAAAAAAAACCTAACATTAAAACCTCACACTAAGTTAATGAAAAATTGAAAATTGGATGTAGAACATTTTGCATTATTAATGGAATAGAAAAAAATATATATGGCATATGTCCAATTAAAAAAATATTTTCACTGAATCCTCCAAAAAAGTATCCTACAGCTACCACTAGGTGGAGTAGATAAGTCACTATTGTGGAGAATAAATACTGTGTAACTAAAGCTAAAATAAATTGTTACATTGTATAAAAACATAGCCTCCTAGAAACACTGTACCATAAAAAGACATTTGGAACTGGAATAAATAAAACATTTTTAAGATAGGGGTATGGGAAAAAAGAAAATCTAGTCCTAAATATTATATATATATATATATATATATATATATATATATATATATATATAAAAGCTGGGAAAGTTACACAATTATGTATAAATACAATTTCTCTTTCCAGCCAGTGGGTGCTATATCTTTTAACTTATGAATTTATTATGTTTCCAGAGTTACAAATTACAAGGAATGTTTGGCCTGTGGGAGACTGAAGACATATAGCTTCAATTGCAAAACTTTTAAGACCTTCTATACGTTTATAATGTTTATATGCAAAATGTGGGGAACATTGTGATCGAGGGAACCTTTTTCAATATATCTGCAGTTTACTTTTTTTGAAAATGTCTTGTGGTGCAGCCTACACATAGAAGGATTCAAAGATAGGTAAGTACATACAGTATATCACATAATGATTTCAACAGGTAAGGAATTGTTTGTTCAGATTAGGGCTAGTTTACTTAAGCATTAGCCCTCTGAGAAGTGTTCCATTATGTTGTATCCTCGAAAAGCCCACACCACCAAGCTGCACCCATGTGCAATGCAGTCCTATTCACTTAAATGGGGTACGTTTAATGGGTGGTATTGCTCGCCAACTGCGACAGGGGGGTTTTGCCATATATCTATGATTCTTTGCTTTCATGTGTACACTCCTCTCTGTTGCCTTTGCAGCTTAAGGGGGAATGGTTAGGGGGGAGATAAAAAAATGTATCTCAACCATGTGTTTTTACCATCCCCCAACTGCAAACATAAATGAGCCCTTAGCATGCCCAGTCTTGATCGTGTTGGATGAGCTGACACCTGAGACATTTTGATTTCTTATACTGGTAAATTAATTTCCTATTGTCAAATAAAAAATTACAGAAAGGTCTCTGACCTCTGTTTGTACAGAGTTAACTTACTAGGTATAAATACATTCTTAAAGAGTAAGTGCACTTTCATGGGATGATTAGTGTACATTAGGCAGTAGCTGCTGGCAGACTGTTCAAGAGCTGCCTTAATTGCAGCCCATTCCTGCATCTTAAAAAAAAAAAACACTGTGCACCCAAAACACAGCAAACCCTCACCCCAGGTGCACAGTTACCCACTATCATATCTTCATATCTCCATATACCCAAACAGTGTTTAATCTTTTCTTAGCTAAATAAATATATATATATATATATATATAGTATTCATTTTATCCACAGTGAGTGTTTTGTATCCCGTTGTTGTTTGTACAGGATGTTTAGAATTAAGCTTTTCACAAATTCACCTGCTACACTAAAGGCCGTCCCAGAATGAAACATGCAGCAGGGTGGATTAGTACCTTGAGCGCATATTGGGACACCTCAAACCAGTGGTACATCCTTGACACTCAGTGGTCCATTATATGATCTCTTATGAGTGTTTTAGTTACAGAAGTGCCATCTTTGCTTCTCTTTACTTGACCAGGGAAAGGATGGCTTTACAAAGAAAAAGTTAAATAAAAATAAAAAAAAATAAACATATAAAAAAGTAAATATGTAAATAATGTTTAGCCGCATAAAAAATAGTGATGGTTGATGGTAAATTGGCTGTGTCTGGACTAACATTTAGTCATCCATCAAAGGTCAGGGTTCTGCTTTTCTATTTTGTCTCAGAGAAAATAGGATTCTTAGTTCCTGATTAAGACCTATGTAAAGGGATTCTCCCATGTATCTCCCCCGTTAGCTCACCTGGGACTCAAGGTATCTGACTTGGGTTCTCTCTGCACTCAGAGACCACCTTTTTAAACCCATTAGGGAAATTCTTCTATCTACTTGCTCCTACAAGGTGTTTTTTTTTATATACATATACATATACAGTATGCGTCAAACTGTTGAAAAATTCAACAGTTCAACTATAGTATTAGGTGGGATTATGTAGGGGTCCCATCCAGGTGTGAGCCTATGCTATGATGTTTTATGGAGAAATGGGTCATGTTACATGAACCAAGTTAACATGGGTAATCAGATCCACCATACCATTATAAACAAGCTCAATTTAATGAACAGTCCAGAAGAATGACATGTTAGCTGCCCCACACATTGCATCGCCAGCTTTACTTACATCATACTAGAATGCAGGTTAGTTGTCTTAGTGTGTTTGGGTGCCATTTATAAAGGGAAAGGGTTTGCACATCAGCAAAGTATGGCACATTCATTTATCAATGTTGTGATAATGTGAGTTGTAACACAAGAGTTACTGCAAGGAAGTCCTCTGAATGTGCCCTCATGACCATTTCAGGTTCAAGTTTGGTCTTAACAAGGAAGCTGTCATTTCCATCCACTGCCACCAAATACACTGCAGTCAGAGTATTCCCCACACCACAGCTGCATGTATACAAGGGAGCTGGAATGCTCATTATATCATTCACGTGGTTGTAAACGCTGACGGTTTTTACCTTCATGCATTTGATTAGAGATGAGCGAATCGAACTTGGCAAAGTGGAATTCGTTTCGAATATTAGGAAAAATTCGATTCGCACCGAATCCGAAAATTAGCAAACTTCGGATGCACGAATCAAATTTTTCCCGATCGGCCGATTTTCATCCCTTCTACAGCCGGCAAAAAGTGTCCCTGCAGAGAGCTCCGCTATTTCTGACAGTTCTCTGACAGTTCCTTCACATTTACAGCGGTTGAAACATTGTATCTATTTGTTTCCATTTAGGATACAGATGTTTTTATTCGGAAACAAATAGATACAATGTTTCAACCGCTGTAAATGTGAAGAAACTGTCAGAGAACTGTCAGAAATAGCGGAGCTCTCTGCAGATACACTTTTTGCTGTACTGGAATTCTTCTTATTTTCATCCTACTTCTTCTTCTTCTTCTTCTTCTTCATCCTCATCCTCATCCTCTTCTTCTTCTTCTTCTTCTTCATCCTCATCCTCTTCTTCTTCTTCTTCTTCTTCATCCTCTTCTTCTTCTTCTTCATCCTCATCCTCTTCTTCATCCTCATTCTCTTCTTCTTCATCCTCATCTTCTTCTTCTTCTTCTTCATCCTCATCTTCTTATTCTTCTTCTTCTTCATCCTCTTCTTCTTCTTCTTCTTCTTCTTCTTCTTCTTCTTCTTCATCCTCATCTTCTTCTTCTTCTTCATCCTCATCTTCTTCTTCTTCATCCTCATCTTCTTCTTCTTCTTCTTCTTCATCCTCATCTTCTTCTTCTTCTTCTTCATCCTCATCTTCTTCTTCTTCTTCTTCTTCATCCTCATCTTCTTCTTCTTCTTCATCCTCATCCTCTTCTTCATCATCCTCATCCTCTTCTTCTTCTTCCTCATCCTCATCTTCTTCTTCATCTTCTTCTTCTTCTTCATCTTCTTCTTCTTCTTCTTCATCTTCTTCTTCATCATCTTCTTCTTCATCATCTTCTTCATCATCATCTTCTTCATCATCTTCTTCTTTTTCTTCTTCATCCTCATCTTCTTCTTCTTCTTCATCATCCTCATCCTCTTCATCCTCATCTTCTTCTTCATCCTCATCTTCTTCTTCTTCTTCTTCTTCTTCATCTTCATCCTTATCTTCTTCTTCTTCTTCTTCTTCATCCTCATCCTCTTCTTCTTCTTCCTCATCCTCATCTTCTTCTTCCTCATCCTCTTCTTCTTCTTCTTCTTCTTCTTCATCATCTTCTTCTTCTTCTTCATCTTCTTCTTCTTCTTCATCTTCTTCTTCATCATCTTCTTCTTCATCTTCTTCTTCTTCATCATCTTCTTCTTCTTCTTCTTCATCATCTTCTTCTTCATCATCTTCTTCTTCATCATCTTCTTCATCATCATCTTCTTCATCATCTTCTTCTTCATCTTCTTCTTCTTCTTCATCCTCATCTTCTTCTTCTTCATCATCTTCTTCTTCATCGTCTTCTTCTTCATCTTCTTCTTCATCTTCTTCTTCTTCTTCTTCATCTTCTTCTTCTTCTTCATCTTCTTCTTCTTCTTCTTCATCTTCTTCTTCATCTTCTTCGTCGTGCCCCGTGACTGCCCAAATGAGTGAAGTGTGCGGTGATTCTAAGATCGACGGCACTCATCTGCATGTCATACTGACTGACAGTATTATTTCTCTTCCCCAGCAGACTCCAAGGGCATTTAAATTAAAGTTACAGTGTTCTGCACTAATATAAAGGCTCTCTGAAGCCTAGAAACCCTTTTAATAAGTTAAATTCGCAGCGAATAAATTCGCATCGAATCAAATTTATTCTGCAAATTCGGCAAATCAGCCGAATCGAATTTTTGAATAATTCACTCATCTCTACATTTGATGCATGAAGGTAAAAAGCCTTCTGTGTGCTGATCCCCCTCCCCAACCCCAATACTTACCTGAGCCTGATCTCGATCCAGCAGCTCCCTCAGGTCTCTCCCTTCTCATTGGCTTAGACACAGCCAGTGAGGGGGGAAGAAGAAGGTCTGAGCAAGCACACATGAATGCCCCCATAGCAAGCACCTGTTCTTGATTGTATTACAATACCGATACAACAGAATGATGAATATTTTCTTTGGTACGACAAGTCATGTATATATTCTTAATTGTGTAATTAAAGTGAACCTTCACTTGTAAAATGGACTTCATCTCATCTGCTCTGCCTCACCCTCTTACACAATAGCAGATCGTCTTTTCAGTCAGGCTACCTTTATTTTGGTTAGGCACTGCTACTTCTTTATTCCTCGCCTAGGTGAGGACTGTGTAGCAATCAGCCCTTGCCTAGGTGAGGACTGTGTAGCAATCAGCCTTCTCTGCCCCTTGGGATGTTCTTGTCACACATCTCAGAAGGCACTACTTCAATTGGAAATTACAAATCATCAGACCTGGTGGACTTGCATTATTTCAAGCTTGTGCTGACATACTGCAGGTCTGCCATGTCCAAAATACATGTGTATGACATGCTACAGATTTCTGCCAGGTCCCAAATACCTGGCAGAGACCTGCAGCATGTTGGTGCATGCACAAATAGAATATCACGATGGTGGCATACAAGAAGAGGGGTAAGACTCAATATCCATATACTTGGTTACTAATATTTAGAGGTAATAACACCAGTAGATTGTTGATCCAGGGAACAGCCATTTGCCTTGAGAGGATCAGAAAGGGAGAAGGAAGGAGCAAAAAAAGTTGCACCACCCACCTATGGGACCGTGGTAGACGATAGGAATTTCTGGGAGTTAAAGCTGGTGACAGTTTATTTGCATATTTACATTTAATTGGCCTAAGTTGTTGTAACATGTCAAATTTTAAATGGTTGGCACCTGCAGGTACCTATATAAAGAATTTAAAGTGCGTAGTAGTCACGGTTGGTGGTGGATCAGTGAGGAAGAACAAGTAACCCACCCTCCTGCCTATCATTATGGTCATTTTTTATGTGGTTTTGTCCCTTTCTTCTATAAGGGGGCAGTTCTTTATACAGTATATATGTGTTGTATTAGCTCGAGCTGTCATGGCTGAGTTAAAGTTATATTATATTAATGGTATATTTATGAGTTGAAATGTGTGTTCTTATATGAAGAAATGTGAAAGGATTAAATGTAATATAACTGAATCCATTTTGTATACACTAATACAAGATGCTAGTTTAATATACATATATGAGATATGTGCACACTAACAAAACTGTCTATGTCAGCTTCATGTAGAAATGAGTGTTTTTGCAAACCCTTACAAAAAAGCAGATAAGGTTTACTCTCACTTCTGAAAAGTTTTAACCACAATTTGGGTGTTAGGTCAGATTACAGTCATGGTCTGGGCGTTGGGTCAGATTACAGCCATGGCCTGGGCGATAGAGCAGATATGGTATGATAGATAAAGCAGAAGAGTGAAAATGCAAACCTCATACAAATAATTGTTGAGTTAAGGTAAAACAATGTACATGTATTTGATTGGAAGGTCTGAGGGTGTGTTTGCCTAAAGACTACAGTATAATAACCCTGATGTTATGCCAATAAAACTGAAGTGTTTGCAATCGCAACTGAGGTGATTTGAGTGCATTCACTTTCCGAGATCTCGTAGCTGTGTCCAGGTGTGACCGTTGGTATCTTGAGGGGGCCCCCAAGGAAAAGGAAAAAGACCACCTACCTACTTTCAAAATGGATATGTATTTGAATGGTTTGGTTAAATTAAATACCAATAGTAAAGGGCCGCGGCCATTTCAGTCCATTTGAAATAAAAGTGTCTGTTCCTTTTTTATTAATGGTTTTGTTTATCCTAAGCAGAGGATCTTCTTACGGTTCCATACATTTTTTTCCCTTCTGGAGCAAATTTGACCATGCGTTGTATGCTTTTTGTCTACATCTAGAACAAATGTGGGTATAGGATTTTGTATATGGTGGTTTTCTTTTTATTTATTTTTTATATTGGTCAAACTAGATAGACTATTTTTCCTCAGCCTAACTATGTAAATATGTAAATATTCTGATCTCTCCTAGAAATTACACTGATAGCTGTAGGATTGTAGGATGTCATTGATATATCCAGTAATTTGTGAATTCATAAATCAGTATTCTATTCTGCTGAGCAATATTCTACGCACAAGTAACAGTCATTTAGATGTTTGGAGATTTCTAACTGAATGTAATGACACGTTTTATCTAATTTCAGCACAGGAGGATGTCTTTGCTCTCTTCTTTCAACTCATATTGTTACACAATATTTGACAGCTACAGCTGTGTGCCAAATCAGTTTTTTTTAAGCAAATTAGCATTTTACCAAAAAAGAAAAAAAGTTCTCACAAGACTGTCTGTTGTTCAAAGACATCAAAAGAAAGCTACAAAAACACTTGCTAAACAAATTTGATAAATATATGGAAATCATTCACCAATTTTGAGTGTACTTTTATAATTATTAAGCCCTTATTCTGAATTTATATTTATATACTGTAGGATAAACAAAATGCAAGGACATTCTAATTGGTTGTAGCCCTGCTTTACTCTCATCAAACAAGGAGATATTTTACAGTAACTTTTAGCGAACATAACATTAAAATGAGCCAAGGGAAACAAAAAACACTAACTCTATAAAAAAGAAAGACAGTGCAACTTGCCTCCAAGTACAGAACTGGTAAATATCATAAATCATAGGAGCTTCAGATATCTAAAAAAATAAATAAATAAAACCATGGAAAAATATACACATATTACAGAAATTAAAGAAAATTTAAACATTGTATTAAAAAAGAAACTGTATTTGGCTGACAATCCAAGAAGAGAACCCACTTATAATTTCATTTAAAATCATATAAAAAGCAAAAAAGTCATTAGGCCATTGGCCCGGATTTAGAAAATAACTACTTAATAAAGTGGTAAAGGTAGCAGAAATTAATCATAAATAGATAGGAGAGACAAATGCCCAACAAGGAATAACATCCAAAGCGGACAATAGGTCTTAAGAAATTTCATCACTGGCCTCCATATCTATCCTTGGACACAATATATAGTATATACTAAAGCATATATGCAAATCATATGCCAGATGTGTATCAATGTATGAATCTAATGTGTCAATTAAAAAAATATGGAGTAACCTTACTAAATAGGATTAAATTATTCGCTAGTTAATTATGTAGTAAAGGAGACTGTATAGATTACAGCTCTTATCTGTAAAGGTCTTGGCTGCTGCACAATATATTCATCCTGTGAATTATGATTAGTCCTCCTTTGGAAAATACTGTGATTATTTGGTCACCATATAATTATTTGCTAAGGTGATTTTTTCTTGATTAATATCTGAAATGACCAATACTGAATTATTTATTTTATTTATTGTTATATAATTTATGGTATTTTCATGTATGTTCCATAGGTGTTTATCTTTTTTGTGAACATTCTGATCTGAATATTAAGCAGACACAGTCTCCTTCATTTTTGATCAGCTAGTTATTTTATTCTTATTTAGCTAAGTTACCCAATATTTTCTATTTGACACATTTGATTAAATTGATACACATCTGACATATAATTTGCAAGTATGCTTTGGTATATTTTACATATTATGTCCAGGGATAGATATAGCAGCCTGTTAGGTAACACCTTAGGACCAATATAGTCTTATTTGCATGTTAAAATGTAGCTATACTCAGAAATGTAAGTGCTGCTAGACCACTTTATGTTGGCCACTTTTGCAGGTATAGCTATGTAAAATATTAAAAATAAGTACCCATACTGTTTAAAATCCAATAATACACTATCTCATCCTGCTCTCTACTTGCTCAGTTGTTCTCTATTTTTTGGCACTGCTGAAAATTCAGATTCTGACTGTCTAATGATTTACTGCTGCTCAGGAGCTCTTGGCTTCAGCAAAATGGCAGCTTCTGGCAAGAAGAACCATCAGCAATTCTGGAGGCAATTTACAGCACACACTCATTTTGTAGCATAATGTGGAATGTATGCTCCATGCTAAAGAACATTATTCTATTATCAAATGTTTATTTAATTTTTATTAAATTAAGATTTCCACTTTTTTTCTTGTTGGATATTTTTTCTTAACAGAAAATGTATTGCTGGGTATTTTTATTTTGAATAAGGCTGTCTTTGCTAGCTATCTATTTATTATTATTTTCTTGTGCCTGTACCACTTTATTAGGAAGTTAATAAACCCAGGATCATTGGCCTTATAACTTCTGTTTTTGCTTTTTAACTGGTTTTAACTTATAGAGGGGTTTCTAAGCACTTTTCTTGGGTTGTCAGCCAAATAAAGCTTTTTTTCTTTTTGAACACATTGTTTTCATTTCCTTTATTTTCTTTAATATGTATTGTTATATTTTTTCACGTTTTTTCACTGAGACACATGAAGCTCCTACAATTTGTGATATTTATCATTACAAAAAATGGGAGGACTGTACATCTACATACATGATATTTATTATCCAGACTGCATAACATAAAAAAAAAACGAATGTGGCACCTATATATTAATACAACTAAATATAAAACCACCACCAATGTGCGATACAAATAACACCAAATAGTCACATATACTGTAAAACACAATACCCGCAAGACCATGTTTATGCAAATTACATAGGAACACTAGTCCTTTGCAATAATTTGAAACTGCTAGCCTAGCTAGACATTGAATGCATTTGGCTATTTGTTATATAAGAACAACACACATACTATTCAGACTATTAGGGTGCAGTGACATGTAACAGCATGTGATGCTATGTACAGTAGTTCAGCAAGGAGTAACATTTCATTTTGGATTTTGTTTTCTCAGATTGCATGTTTAGTTATTTATGAGCTTGTAGAAATATACAGTATATGGACCTCAGATTTTTTTACTGCTAATTATGGCTGTGCAAAGGTGTCAAAAAAGTTTTTTTTATCTTTGCAAATTTTGCATTTCATTACCTTCTTGGTGAGACCATGCATGGATCCAAGTATGCATTCCTGTTTGTATATTGTTTACAGTTGCATTCAAGACAATTTAGTATCTTTGACAAGTTTGGATTCCTGAGTCTGCCTGAGAACCTAAATGAAATCTATTTGACTGTGGCTTACAATTTGACTGTGGCTTACAATTGTGAATGAATTGCAGGTTATTTGTGATTGCAAAACAGGTACAGAAGCACTCCTGAATCTTTCAGTGGGGATTAATCAAAGCAACAGCAGTTTATTTTCAGTGTTTGATGGAGCTCTGTCTGGTATTCTCAAGAATGAGTTCTGTTGAAATGCTGACAATCAAATCCTGTTGCTTTGATTTATCTCTCTACCCATGATTGCCACTATACCTGTTTTGAATCTGTATGGATATATATTTGTGGGTGAGTACCTAGGCATTTACCTCCCACACAGAGTGCTGTGGCTACCTTTGGGACAGTCTCTGTAAGTGAATATACTTACTTAACCTTTACAATATTCAGTTGATGGATTTTTATGGCTATGCACAATAATGTTTATACTAGCTGGAGAAACATGTTGTCCAATAGGCTGTGCTGCTTCAGAATAAATTTTATTAGTACTTGCTTAAAAGTGCATATATGAAAAAGTTCTAATGACTTATTTATATTTGGCAAATAGCCACATTTATTGATCCTGGGCACTCGCATACTGTATATGAAACCATGTACCTTATCCTAACACATACTGTATGTCTGGTCAGGACATGTTTGAATTTTGAAAGACTGGTGCTAATATTTTTTTTACATATAAATATATTTTATAGGGTATTTTGCTATGTGGGTTTACAGAATAATATAATATGATACCCATTCTGGGTTATTTTTAATAAGTTGTAATAAAAGTATTGCCTTTTACATTATACAGAATACAGTGGCATAACTATTGTTGTTTTTGAGCAGATTTCCTGTACAAATGTTAAAGATTGGTTGGGGTTCAGACTTCCCCACTTTTCAACATCTCATACAGGAGATCCAACAAATACCAGACAACAAAATACATTGAAAGGTAACAAACCAGTACAGTTATCTTCTGTCCTTGCTGGAGGTTGATAGTAAAGTTCTAGAGTGTGTGCTGAACAATATGTGCACTGTCAAAAAAGAAACAATGTGGGGAATATCATACAAGATAGAAGGGCTTTAAAGTCACATGAATTACTATATGGAATGTTACTTTTGATATAAATGTTGAAACTGGCTCAAGCTCTGTAACAGATCAAAGTACAGTGACTAATAAGTCCTCATTCACACTGCTGTTTTTTCTTTTGGTATTTTTTCTACAGCCAGTAAACTCCCCAGAATGTTATCCTATGTGTCCATGCAAACATATCCTTTAATCAGCGTTTTTTGGCAAAAATAGGATGATACTGAGATAATTAATAATATCCTTTCCAAAGGATGATGCCACATTGTAAAAAAAAACTTGGAAAGTTGGAAAAAGTGAGTTATTGCTTATAGTGATCATTCAAAAATAAAAATGGTTGGAAAATAACTCACTTTAGTCCCTCTTTTTCTGATAAATTTTCTCCCACATAATTGGTAGTTTTGCTCTGATCCAGTCTAGTCATTACAACTTGTCTCTTGTCAAAGTCAATTAAAAAGCCCCTACATTTGCCCATTTTTTCTGCTTTCAACATATCAACTTTAGAGACAACATGTTCACTTGCTGAGTAATATATCCCACCCACTTTCAGATGCCATTGTAAAGAGATAATCAATGGTATTCATTTTACTTGCCAGTGGTCATAATGGTATGGCTGACACACAAATATATATATATAAATATATATATATATATATATATATATATATATTATACATGTCACCACCATGGTTTCAATATTATCTGTTGCCCTTCATTGATCCTGGACATCATTATTTATTTATTACAGGTATTTATATAGCACCGTGAGTTTACAGAGCGCTTTACATATATATTGTATATTCACATCAGTCCCTAGCCCTCAAGGAGCCTATAATCTAAGGTCCCTAATTCACATTCATGCATACACATACTAGGGACAATTTAGGCAAAAGCAAATTAACCTACCAGCATGTATTTGGAGCGTGGGAGGAAACCAAAGTACCTAGAAGAAACAACGCAGACACAGGGAGAACATGCAAACTCCAGGCTATTTGCCTGCTTGTTATGTTAACCCGCTGGCTTTGATGTTTTCTAAGTCACAAACCCAGAACCAATTATGCAGATCAGAATGTCACAGAAAAGACAGCAGCTCCTCTCTGCATATGGTTTCATGCCACTGCCTCTAAGTATTTACTGTATAGCAAACTCCAGCCAATAATAAATGGATACAAATGAATATCTCATTAAAAGATAAAATAATAAGCAGTAGATAAATTACTATCACGGTACTTTTTCCTACCACTAGGTGTCCTTAGTCTTACGGCTGTCATCATTCAGCAACCTTCCACTGAGCCTAGATCTTACTGGAGCCACTACTGTCTGTGCCTAGAGAGTGAAAAAAAAAGAAGCAGCACAGTGATGAGTTCATTGCTTTGTCACTCTGTATTCTGTTCTTATCAATATGTTTCTTGTCAGGACATGATTGGCTCCTTGTGCTGCTGCTTTCTCATGCACTCTCTTGTAATCTCCCACTCTACAGTGAATGCAAGAGGCTGATACCAAGTTAAATTCAGGTTCTGCCATGGATGACATTTACTAATACATTTAATCATATATGATGGATTACATTGCTGCATTAATGTGTTTCTTTTATAACTTCCTAGAGTTAAGCTTTGAGTGAGCAAATAATCCAGCTTGACATTCAGGCAACTAACATTTTCAGAAGTAGCTGTCAGTAATGGAAGTCTCCATGTTTCTCTCATAAGGCCTTGTTCACATGAGCGTATCTAAGCATACAACCATGTGAGGGGATATCTTTGCCCAAATGCACGGGTGTCCTGTGCATCTGCATTCAGGCAGTTCGATTGATGCCTATTGGGACACAGTGGATACATGAACACAGCCTCTAGTAACAATCTGACAGCTGTGTTGGTGAGGGTGCACGTCCACGAACACCCACTGTCTGTGTTTGGGGACATTATTATTATACAGGATTTATATAGCACCAACAGTTTGCTAAGCGCTTTACAATATAACAGGAGACAATACAGCAACAGTACAGTTCAATACAAGAGGGTTAGGAGGGCCCTGCTTATTGGAGCTTACAATCTAAGAGGGAGGGGCTAGTGGTACAAAAAGTAATAACTGTGGGGGATGGACTGGTAGGAGGAATAGAGGATTCCATTATTAGCTGAAGGCAGGATAGGCTTCCCTGAAGGTTTTCAGAGATCACCTAAAAGTGAGCAGAGTAGGCGATAGTCTTATAAATTGGGGTAGTAAGTTCCAGAGGATGGGGGAAGCTCTGGAGAAGTCCTGGAAATGAGCATGGGAGAAGGAGCCAAGGGAGCTAGAGAGTAGGAGGTCATGCGAGGAGCGGAGAGTACGGTTTGGGTGATATTTGGAGACAAGATTGGTGATGTAATTTGGGGCAGAGTTATAAATGGCTTTATATGTTATTGTTAATGTTTTAAATTTTATTCATTGGGCAATGGGAAGCCAATGGAGGGATTGGCAGAGAGGGATGGCAGATATGGAACGGTTAGTAAGGTGGATGAGTCTGGCAGCAGCATTCATGATAGACTGAAGTGGGGATAGCCTGCGATGAGGTAGGTCAATGAGGAGGGAGTTACAATAGTTAAGGCGAGAGATAACCAGGGAGTGAATAAGTTGCTTAGTAGTTTCTGAGGTTAAGAATGGGCGTATCTACGTGGACCTGCATGTTTGTCAAATTGGGACCAGCAGCTGTGTCCATGTATCCTCTGTGTTCCAATAGATATAATTTGGATCGCTTGCATGTGGGTGCACAGAACACCAGTGCATCCCATTTAGGCAAAGATGGCCCCTCACACGGATGTACGCAGAAACACGCCCGTGCTAACAAGGGTTAGCAGGTTTGCTTTAATTATGAATAAGCTTTCCGAATCCATAACATTATATTATACAATTTTTTTCAAATGATACAAGAAGTAAGTCAAGATATTATTAATGCAAAACATGCAGGGAAAAAAAAATCATGGCTGAATCACTTAGATAAAATTATGAAAACAATCATACAGCTGTGTTTAACTAGCACTTAATTGCTCTCCACATTTTCATAAGTAATTCCTAATTTAATGGTGATGTTATTATGTAAAATACACACAATTCAGCTAGTTACTAATGAGCAGAAAAATAGTTTTCAGCAGTTCAAGACATAAATTAGAAGCTTAGGCAACAGAAATGTGGTCAAACATTGATAAACATAGACAAATAGAAGCACCTTCAGTCTCTACACAGCTGTGTTTTGTAGACTTTGCTTAATCTTGTCTGTCTCTCTCTCTTTCTCTCTCTCTCTCATGATTATTCTACTGCTTGTGAATATACAACATTTCTAAACTGTAGTCTCCAGCGGCCTCTCCTGTGCAAGTATTTACATGACTGAGACAGTCTGGGTTACAAGAGGTCACCCATTTTCATCAATATCTGCATCTATCTTGCTTTCTGCCTCCTGCAAAATGCTTGTGGCCAGTTCCATCTAAATGTCAGGTATATCAAGGCTGGGCTGGGTGGTCTGTGGTGACATTCAAATACATTTTATTTAACATAGGAATGTATTGCTGAGAAAATAGGTATACGGTACATTCTACACTGTAGATATGCGTAGTTATTTTTTTTGTTTATATTTTTATTTTATGTCCAGGATACAGCTTAACCACTTGCCTCCTGCTCACAGTAGCTTTACTGTGGGTGGGCGGCTCAGGCAGGCTGAGCGACGTACTGGCAACATATGCGCACTAGTGCGCCCCCCTGGAGCATGCAGCCGCACAATCTAGTGATTGCTTTGTCTTGTAGACACAGTGGATCACGACACTTGGTACCCGGCCACTATGAAAGGCCGGGGTATCACGGGATCGCTATGGCCAACCATAGCGATCACATGATATTTATGTAAGCAAACTGTCATGAATAGGTTTCCATTGATTACTGTTGTGATGCTGTGATTGGTTACTTGTACAATGTTATTAGTGGTAGCCAGCCATAGTATGTCAACAGTAACTAAGCTGTCATGAATGGGTTTCCTTTCATGACAGCTAAAACTATTGATTATAATAGTGAACTTCACTGTTATAAGCAAGAACAGTGTAAAAAAAAAATCCCTGATCACACCCCCCCCCTTTCCCCATCGTAGTACACTGAACTACTCTGATGAAAGTATGTAAAAAAAAAAAAAAGATTTTTTTTCTGTTTACATGCTGTCACCAATCAGTATCCCTGATCACTGCCACACCAGTCATATGGTGACGCTGTACTCAGGGGCGGATTGACCATTTGGAAACTCGGGCACTGCCTGAGGGCCCAGGGTCAGTAGGGTGTCCCATGAGATGCCCCTGGTACCTTTTCCGTAGGCTTTTTTGAGGTTGGGCAAGGACACAGGGGCCCCATGATCCCCTATTGCCCGGGGGCCCCATGAGTTGTCAGTCCACCCCTGGCTGTACTGCACTGGTAACAGTATGTAAATAGAAGTGTGAAAAAATTACAACTTCAAAAAACATGCCATGCCACTTACTAAATACTTTGGTCTGTCAACTTTCCAAAAAGGGTCATTTGGGCGTAATTTGTACTGTTCTGGCACTTTAGGGCCTCAAGAAATGAGATAGGCCATCAGTAAAACAGAGCTGATCAATTTTTAAATATTCTGTATATATAACATAGTTTGTAGACTCTATAGCTTTCACAAAAACTAAATAATATACACAAATTTAGGTTATTTTTGCCAAAGAAATGTAGTAGCATGGATTTTGGTCTAAATTTATGAAGAAAGATTATTTCAACATTTTGTAACAGAAAATTGTGGGGTTTTTTTCAAAATGTTCCATATTATTTCATTTGTCCTTTTTTATTTTAATTTTTATTTATATAGCAAAAATATTAAAAACCCAGTGGGGATTAAATACAACCCAAAGGAAAGCTCTATTTGTGTGAAAAAAATTATATAAATTTAATTTAGGGTTTTCATTTGTTTTAAAATTTTCATTTCTTTGCTATGAGAACATTCACTACACCCACTCACCTAACATTTCAAAGTTAAAATTGTGCATGCCTGTAAATGGCAACAAACTTTGGTACCCAAAATTGTCCATAGGCATGAAGTTCAAAAGCATTTGAAGAATATCACTATAGAGTTGCCCATGAATGATGGCCCTAGAATTATTGCTTATACTCTGACATTGGCAGAGATATGCAACACGTTTTTGTATACCTGCCGTATGCATTTATCTTCTAATGTGTATTTACTTGGTTGGGGGTACTTTTTTCTGATTTATCATTTTTTCATATGGTACTTTATTTTTTTTTAACTATTGTATACAGTTAACTTTATTGCTTTCACATAGGGGTCCAATAGCCTCCTATGTGACAGCATTTTACTAATGCACAGATCTTGCTCCATTAGCTTATTCGCTGGCCACAGCAGCCATGGAAAATTACAGCTGAACCTGAGGTAGCGAAACACATCTCTTCCATGTTCATTCACCAGAGGAGAGATTAGTGAACAGAAGTTCACTGGCCTTCCTTTGTTCTTCCCACCAACAACTGCCATGCAAGTCCCAATTCCACTGGTGAGACAGCAGAGCCTGGGATACATACCAAGGCAGTCAGGTGGTGAGGTACATTTGGCGGACTGTGGAAGTGATTCAGCAGATTTACAACCACCAGAATCAATTCCACCCAAAAACCCATTGCCTGCTAAACAAATGAAAATACAGTCCCAGCGGGGGGACGTGTCCAAAATGGCGCCGGGAGCAGACGCTTCTTTCTGAAGCTCCGGCACCCTAATCCTCCATCCGTTACCATCCGGGATACGGAGGCTGCCCACAGCGGATCCCCGGCTGCCCAGACACCATCTGACATCTGAGGAGGGGTGTCGAGTCGCTCTGCCCCTTCTCTGAGCATCTGGGGCGCGGGGCGGATTGAGGCCTACCGCGGCGTGTGAAGCCGCAGTGTTTCCTAGATCGCGGCTGGACTGCCGCCATATCGCCTTGCCCGCCAACCCCTGGAGTCCCCTGAAGTCAGGTCAGCTATTGGGGCAGGTTGGGTGGGCTCCTAGGGTCCTCCTGGTGGCCTGGTGGACTGTGCTGTGTCCCTGCAAGATCCCAGCAGGATACTGGAGGTCTGACCTGCTACAGGAACGGTGCTGGCTGGGAGAAGGCATCCTCCTGCATAGTCCCCTTCCCCAGTGGATAAATCAGGGGTGTCTGGGATATCTTCTGGCAACCTCTACACAGTCTGCATACCTGGCCTATATATCATAACCATCTATATTTCACTGACTGTAACATTATGTTGAACCTTCTGTGAATACCTCCCTGGTGGGGGACACGTACACGAACCAAGGGGGAAAATGCCAGAGTGACCTCCTTGGGCCACATTCTTCTCGGCCATTGGGCTTCTACACCCTAACATTACACTTTAATATTCTGGGGGTGACTTGGAAATCTGTAGACCGCTTTCGGAAATGCACCGCACTCCCCGCACTAAACTTAAACACCGGGCCAAACAGCAATCCCCTTTACAAGGCCACATTGCCAAGTTGATACCTAGCCCGCCTGAGCCTGATGATAACACCCAACTTCCAGGGGACCCTGAGTCTGATGGCGATAGTCAGCGGCAATTTCCGTCGGGGATTGTTGATCCTTTTGAACATCATCCCGAAGCCTTACTACACAAATTCCGTGCTATAGTGCGAGAGGAGATTACTGTTGCTTCGCGTAAATTATCTTCTGATCTGGCGAGAGGCCTAAAAGAGCTGGGTCTCCGCGCCCACCAATTGGAACAACGCATGGATCTGGCAACTACAGTCCTGGAGGGACACGAACAAGAAGTGGAGGATCTACATGCTGAGCTGGATACTTTGAAAGATAAGCTGGAGGATGCTGAGAATAGAGCTCGCAGGGATAATCTCCGCATCCGTGGAATCCCGGAGGCAATCACCGATTTGCAGGGCACTGCAACTGCCCTTTTCCAGGAGCTGGCCCCTGAGATTCCTCTGGAGCGTCTGGAGTTTTATCGTATCCATAGAGCTCTAGCACCTAAGTCCACGGAGGGTCCTCCCAGAGACATTATTATTAAATTTCACTTCTATCGCACTACTGCAGGCAGCTCGGAATCGTTCGGCTTTGGAGTTTCAAGGTCATTCTGTCCATCTGTTCGCGGATCTGTCCCCAGTCACGATTGCCAAACGTCGCACCTTGAGACCTTATCTTCGGATTCTTCAGTCAGCTGATATCAAGTACAGATGGGGCTTCCCTTTCAAGCTTTCATTTTCCTTTCAAGGTCGTCAATTTCAAGCTTCTACGCCAGCGGATCTCCGGCGTCACTTTCGGGAGCTCAACTTGGAGTTGCCACAATCCCAGAGTGAGGAGACTTTACTACCTACGCGTCATCAAAATTCTCAGTCTTTGCGTAAATCTCTTCCTAGTCAAAGCGGTTCACAGGCTCTTCGATCCTTACAGGCCCAGCGCTTTCAGGAAATCTCTGCGACCTGATGTTTATGTAGCTTAGTCCCATGTGTTTTTTTTTTTTTTCTCGCCGCCACTCTCTGGACTTGAATTTAGATTTGTTCAGGGATTTTATATTTCCGTGTGCCATATCTCTTCCGGACAAGAGTGGATGTTACTTTTCTCTGCATTGATTGGTTGAGATCTTTATTGTCTTGCGAGTTTTGGATTGCCTATTCACAGGTGTATTAGCCTTAGTTGTTTGTATAATGTTTATATATTCTATATCAATGCCGAGTTGTTCCGGTGGAGGGTCGCGTCCCCCTCCGAGCTGGCTAGCGGTCTGGTCTTCTGTCCCGCCCGCTACCTAGCCTTTATGTGGGTGTTTTACCCACAGGTGATTACTATATTGTTTGAATCAATCTCTATGATTTACAGATATCTTGCTTGTATATTAGAGGTCTTCTTGTCCTCTCTTTTCTTCTTAGTCTCTTTCTCTTTGTCCTTTGTCATGTATGTCTTGTGTTTTTGCAAATTTTTGTTTCCAGGGCTCCCGGGGATCATGGTGGATTTTATCTTCCTTGCTTTTAGATATCCATGTCGTTGAACTGGTTATCACTGAATGTCCAGGGGATGAACTCTCCACAGAAACGGGTAAAGATATTTAAGTTTCTTCGGGCTCGCAAAGTTGACATTGCTTGTTTGCAAGAAACCCACTTCTCCACTACTTCTGCCCCAAAATATTTTGATGCACGTTACCCTCAGATATTTCAAGCTACTGGTCCCACTAAACAGAGAGGTGTATTGGTTGCCTTCCATAGTAAAACTCCATTTGTCTGTGTGAAGCGTATTGCTGATCCCAATGGCAGATACCTTCTGCTCCAGGGTTCGATCCATGGAATAGATGTTACCATAATGTCTTATTATGCTCCTAATGTCAACCCTGGACCTTTTCTGTCACATCTATGTTCTCTCCTGGCCACACATCAAAGGGGTACGCTTCTGATGGCGGGGGATTCAAATTTAGTTTTAAACCCTGCACTTGATAAATATCCGACAGAACGCTCTGACCCTTCCACTTCAGCGAAGTCCTTTGTACGGACGTTAACTACCTATGATCTGGTAGATTTATGGCGTGAATTTCATCCTCAGGGGAAAGACTACACTTATTATTCACACCCTCACCATTCTCATTCTAGAATTGATCATGCCTTTGTTTCACGTAAACATCTCCCTCTGGTTCGTTCTATCTCTATCCTAACAGTCCCATGGTCAGACCATGAGCCTATTTTGGTAGTCTGTCAATCTCTCCTATGCAGGCCGACCTTCTCTTCATGGATAATGAATGATTCCTTGCTTTCACTGAAGGAGATTCAGACGGAGCTACATCGTAAGTCTCAGGAATATTTTCAATTAAACTCAGGTTCTGTCTCTTCTTCGGTAACATTGTGGGAAGCGTACAAGGCAGTTCTTAGGGGGCATATTATCCATATAGCTTCAAGGCGAAAGAAGGAAAGACAGCTTAAGCAATGTCAGTTAGAATCGAAGTTAACTTCCGCGTCAGCCCAGTTTAAACAGTCACCTTCACCGTCAAATCGTAGACTGTTGGATCAGGCTCGCTTAGAATTGGATCTGTGTTTAACAGATGAGGCTGAGCGCTCCTTGCGTTGGACTCGCCAGAAGTGGTATAGCAAAGCTAACAAACCAGACTCTATGTTGGCCCGTAGATTGGCCCCAAACCGATATCTTTACGTACTCGTCACAATACCCTTACGAGCAACCCAGTAACGATTTTAGAGGAGTTCCGGTACAGACTAGCTAAACTTTACTCTGGTCCCACCCGGGCTGACCCTCAGTCTATTTCTGACTTCTTATCTAGTTTGTCATTACCTACTTTAACGTCGGCCCATAAGGATCTGATGGATCGAAATATCCAAGTATCTGAGGTTTTGCAATGTATAGCAGAACTGAAAACAGGCAAACGCCCAGGTCCTGATGGATACACGGCACTATATTATAAGAAATTGGCTGATGTGCTCGCTCCCCACCTTGCCGCTATGTTTAATGCGGTGAAGGGAGGCTCGAATTTTTCCCCGGACTCTTTAACTGCTAATGTGGTTATGATCCCTAAACCGGATCGAGATCATTCTTCCTGGGCTAATTATAGGTCTATATCTCTTATCAACATCGATATGAAGATTCTTACTAAGATTTTGGCTACTCGATTGAATTCCTTCCTTTCTCGTCTGATTAAAAAGGATCAGGTGGGATTTGTTCCCCATAGGCAGGCTGGAGATGCTATCAGACGTATTTTACAATTGCAACATTTGGCCCATACTCGTAAAATCGATATGATGCTCTTATCCGTATATCGTGTCCTCACTGCTTCCCTCACCCCTCTATGGCACCCACCACCTCCTCCTATTACTCCGCTCTCCCACTGACCCCAACACCTCCACTAGGAGTTTCTCACGCTCCTGCACATCCCGCTCCCATGCCACCTTTCTCACCCTTCTCCTCCTCCTAGCCGCGGGGGACATCTCCCCAAATCCTGGCCCTCCACCTCCCTCACCCGCTCAACACCCTCCCACTTCCACGTCCTACTGCAACCCCCGCAACTTAGTATCTGTCTCCCTGCTCCCTAAAATCTCCCCCCCGTTTTCATGTGCACTCCTGAACGCCCGTTCGGTGTGCAACAAGCTTACCGCCATCCACGACCTCTTTGTTTCCCGCTCCCTCAACCTCCTGGCGATCACGGAAACCTGGATCCAGCCCACTGACTCTACCTCCCCTGCTGCACTCTCCTATGGAGGTCTCACCTGGACCCACTCACCCAGGCCTAAAGGTCGTAAAGGTGGTGGGGTTGGTCTGCTCCTGTCACCGCAGAGCACCTTCCGAGTCCTCCCAAACCCCCCCTCCCTATCCTTCTCCTCCTTCGAGGCCCACTGCGTCCGACTATTCTCCCCAACCCCCCTGAAGATTGCTGTGATATACCGGCCTCCTGGATCCATACCCCGCTTCCTGGAAGACTTCTCCTCCTGGCTACCCTTCTTTCTCTCCTCTGAGCTACCCACCATAATTCTTGGGGATTTTAACATCCCTGTCAACCTCGACAACCCGGACACAGCCCGTCTCCTCCACCTAACCTCCTCCTTTGCACTTGCACAGTGCATACAATCCACCACCCACTCCGACGGAAATATCCTGGATCTTGTCTTCTCCAACCGCTGCGCTCCCCACAACCTCACTAACACCCCCTTCCCTCTCTCTGACCACAACCTGATCACCTTCTCTATCTCCTCATCCTCCAATGCCTACCCCTCCAAATGTCACACTACTACCAGCCGTAACCTCCGCAACCTTAACCCTGCCTCCCTCCACTCTGCAGCTGATCAACTCCACGATCGCATCCTCCCCCTGTCCTGCCCCGACTTGGCTTTGACCGCCTACAACAATGCGCTCTCAACAGCCCTTGACTCACTAGCGCCTTTAACCACACGCAACATCAGACCCCGACCGCTCCAGCCCTGGCAGACTGATCACACCAAAACCCTCAAACGACAAAGTCGTGCCCTAGAGCGACTATGGCGCAAAACCAAATCCAAACAAGCCTTCACCCGCTACAAATCTGCCTTCCGCACCTACACCTCCTCCCTCCATGCTGCCTACTTCTTGACCCTCATCAAGGCCCTCTCCTCCAATCCTCGCCGACTCTTCTCTGCCTTCAACTCTCTACTCTCTCCACCCCCACCTCCACCCAGCACCTCACTCACTGCCCTTGAGATTGCCAATCACTTCAAAAACAAAATTGACACAATTCGCAAGGACATTGCCGCAACTCACACGCCCTCTCAACCTGTCCCCTCTCACACAGCTACCCCCTTATCCCCCCTCCCCCTCGACATAACCCGCAGGGACTTCGGCGCTGCTCAAACTCTCTCCAACCCCCTTCACCCTCACTCAGCTACCCCCTCATCACCCCTCTCCCACGGCCCCACCACTGCTCTGACCTCCTCTTCCACCCCACCCTACATTCCTCATACTGAAGCTCCCCCAACACTCCACACCTTTGACCTTACTACCATCGAGGAAATCTCCAATACCCTCTCTGATGCCCGCCTCACCACCTGCCCCCTCGACCCTATCCCCTCACAACTCCTACGACCTTCCTCCTCCTCCATCCTACGCTCCCTCACCCACATCTTCAATCTCTCCCTCTCCTCAGGCACTTTCCCCTCCCCTCTGAAACATGCACACATCACCCCCATACTTAAAAAGCCCTCCCTGGACCCCAATGACCCGAACAACCTCAGACCCATCTCCCTGCTCCCATTTACATCTAAACTCCTCGAGCGCCTAGTCTACACCCGCCTATGCTCTCACCTCAACGACAACAACCTCCTCGATCCCCTACAGTCCGGCTTCCGTCCCCTACACTCCACCGAAACTGCCTTACTCAAACTCTCCAACGACCTGCTAACCGCCAAAGCTAATGGACACTATTCAGTGCTCCTACTCCTTGACCTCTCTGCGGCCTTCGACACAGTCGACCACCCCCTCCTCCTCAAAAAACTACACTCCCTCGGCCTCAGAGACTCTGCTCTCTCCTGGATCTCATCCTACCTGTCACAACGCTCTTTCAGCGTTACCTATAATGCTACCACCTCCCCCTCACTCCCCCTCTCTGTTGGGGTCCCTCAAGGCTCTGTCCTCGGGCCCCTTCTCTTCTCCATCTATACCTCCTCCCTTGGCCAACTCATACACTCTCACGGCTTCAACTACCACCTCTATGCCGACGACACACAAATCTATCTCTCAACCCCCCACCTCACCCCCTTGGTCTCAGCCCGAATCACACACCTACTGAGCGACATATCAGACTGGATGTCGCTCCACTTCCTTAAATTGAACCTCTCCAAAACCGAGTTTCTTGTCTTCCCCCCAGCCCGGACACCACCCCCCATTGATTTCTCCGTCACATCCAACAACGCTACCATCAAACCCGCCCTGCAGGCCAGAGTACTGGGTGTCATTCTGGACTCCAACCTATCCTTCCAGCCCCAAGTCCAATCTTTAACAAACTCGTGCAGACTCCACCTCCGCAACATCGCCAAAATCCGCACGTTCCTAACCCCAGAAACCACTAAACAGCTCATCCACTCCCTCATCATATCACGACTCGACTACTGCAACTCCCTCCTCACTGGCCTGCCTCGCCGCTGGCTATCCCCTCTTCAGTCCATCCTGAACACGGCTGCCAGACTCATTCACCTTTCCAACCGCTCTGTCTCCGCCACCCCCCTCTGCCAATCCCTCCACTGGCTTCCGATTGCGCAACGGATCAAATTCAAAATCCTAACGCTGACGTACAAAGCTGTCCACCATACTGCCCCGAACTACATCACTGACCTAATATCCAAGTACCGCCCAGCACGCACACTCCGCTCCTCACAAGACCTCCTTCTCTCTAGTTCCCTGGTCTCCTCCTCCCATGCCCGCCTCCAGGACTTCTCCAGGGTGTCACCCATCCTCTGGAACTCCCTGCCCCAACCCATCAGATTATCACCTACTCTCCTCTCCTTTAGGCGCACCCTGAAAACCCATCTCTTCAGGGAAGCCTACCCCACCCCCTGCTAACTTGCCTCCCTCCTCCACTCTTCCTACCACTCCATCCCCCACAGCTATCTCCTCCTGTGCCACCACCCCCTCCCTCCTAGATTGTAAGCTCGAAAGAGCAGGGCCCTTGATCCCCTCATGTTTTGCATTGTATTGGTATTGTTCTGTCACATGTTCTGTCTCCCTTTGTAATGTACAGCGCTGAGCGAACTATTGGCGCTTTATAAATACTGTATAATAATAATAATAATAATAATCCTTAGACATCAACAAGGCTTTTGACACTTTATCCTGGCCGTATCTCCTGTCGGTCCTCCATCGTTTTGGTTTCGGCCCTTCCTTCTTACGATAGATCTCTTCGCTATATACATCTCCTCAAGCGAAGCTTAGATACTACGGATTTGAGTCTTCTACGTTCTCGGTTGCTAGTGGTACTAGACAGGGCTGCCCGCTTTCCCCTTTACTTTTTATTTTAGCCCTGGAACCGTTGGCAGAAGCAATCCGTATACATCCTGATATTAAGGGAATTGATGTGGCAGGCTCCCAACATAAATTATCGTTGTTTGCGGATGACATATTATTGTCAATCTCGAATCCGGGGGTTACTTTGCCTAATTTGCTAGCAGTTCTCGATTCCTTTGCCACCCTCTCAGGTTTACATGTCAACCCAGCTAAATCAAGAGCTATGTCAGTTACCCTCCCACCACCACTTTTGACTACTTTGAAGCAAACGTTCCTCTTCCTATGGCTTTCGGCCTTACCATATCTAGGAATTAAGCATACCCCGACATATGATGGACTGTATCAGGCTAACTTTCCCACTGTTTTTCATGAGTTGACTGAGCTCTTGTCCTCTTGGTCTCATTTCCCGTTATCATGGTTCGGCAGAATTAATGCAATCCGTATGACCTATCTTCCTAAACTACTATACCTATTTCGTGTTCTGCCAGTTTCAGTACCTTCGCATATATTGCGTATACATCAGCGAAAACTTTTGTCCTTTATTTGGGGCTCCTCTCGACCTAGAATTAGTAAACATATTTTATTTGCGCGGCGGAATGCGGGCGGGTTATCTGTTCCAAATCTCCAGTCCTACTATTTGGCGGCTAACATTGCTCCTTTAGCTCGTATTCATGCTTCTCACCGTTTCCCCCTGTGGGCTGTAGTAGATATGATGGACTCTCACCTGATACCGCTCCCCTCCTTGCCCTGGCTCCCTAATTCTCAGCGTCCATCTAACCTTAGCCCAACGCTGACACTTTCGCTTCGTCTTTGGGATTCTGTAAAATACTCCGCTGGCCTTATCTCTCCTCATCTGCCTCTGATACGTCTATTGCATAACCCATTATTCCCTCCGGGTAAGGATAACCCTAGACAGTTTGTCTGGTGGCAGACACATGGTTTTTATGATGTCCATTCACTCCTATCCCCCACCAGAATAATTTCCTTTGACACTTTGCGTTCTTCTTATAACATTCCCCTCCGAGAACATTTTGGTTATCTTCAACTTCGTCACTTTATTCATACTCTAATACGTACGCATCCAGAACCATACCGTTTATCCCCTTTTGAAAGCCAGTGTAGACATAGACCTCATGCTCCAGGTTTGATCTCCCTGATTTATTCTTCCATTATGTCTTATAGAACCCCTCTGGTTCGTTCCTACCATCAGCGTTGGCAGTCGGAATTAGGGGGAACCCTGGATCAACAAGACTGGCATCATGACCCAAACATTATCTAAGTGTTCCAGGAATGTCATTATTCTTGAGAATGCCTACAAAATTCTATACCGATGGTACTATACGCCTGCCCGTCTAGCTAGTTTTATCCCTAACTATTCCCCGGTTTGTTTTCGGGGATGTCAACAATTGGGTACCATGGCACACATCTGGTGGACTTGCCCTAAGGTAAGCAGGTTGTGGATTAGGGTATATGCCCTCCTCCGCACTATTCTTCATACAGACATTAAGCGTAATCCATATGAAGCTCTTCTATTTAAACCACCTGAGGGCCTTCTCCGTTCTGAACGGCAGCTGGCATCACATTTATTTATGGCAACTAAGTTGACGATTGCGAGGGCTTGGAAGACTCCTGTCCTTAGCTTTGAGGCTGTCAAAAATCGGATGAACTTCATAATGGTCAATGAAAAACTGACAGCCATATTGTTGGATACCCATACAAAATTTCTGCAGATATGGCATCCCTGGCTGGATATAGCTCAGCCCTCGAGATTCGACCAGTCCCTTTTATCGATATGAGGATGGATTCTGCTGTGATCCCCCCGGAGCCCCTCCCTCTCCCCCCTTTTTTTTTTTTTTCCGTGTGTGTCTGTGTGTGTGTTTTCCGTGTCTCTCTACTATTTGTATTTTTCTACTCTTCTGTTTACTCTGTCCTTAAACATAATTACGGATTGTACCTGCTGTTCTCTGCGCTGCATCCGTAAGGCTATTTATGCAATCTAGATTTCTTTTTAAATTCTAGGTCATGAATATGTACTGTTTTTTGATGCGGCCTTTTCTCGGGCCTCTCCTGTTTATTATAATGTTGATGTAGCAATACTTCCCTTTGGAGTTTACATTATCATTGACCCACAAAGGTCTGTTACCCGTTCCCTCCCAACCTCCCTCCCCATCCCTTCCCTCAGGGCACCTATGTAAACTTTTCAGATTTTGCCTTTATTGATGCATGCCTTGCACCAGCTTCCCTTCATTTATTGTAATATGTAAATGTTGGTCATTGAATTTTTGCTTCGATTGTCTGTTCATCTTTGCTTATTATTCAATAAAGCTTTTTGTAAAAGAAAATGCAGTCCCAGCTGCTATAGTAAGCAGTAGTGTGCTTAAAATTCCAGACTACCAGCTGCTCTTGCTATATTAAGCTGGGCACATACTATACCATTTGATATCTCTGTACAATCTTCTGGAGCACACCTACATTCAAATTGCATAAAATCAGGCAGGCTGGTCTTTTGCAGCTATTGTAATCATCCTGTTCCTGGCCCCCAACCTGTTATATGGATGTTTATTTCCCTGCTTTCTGTCCTGAAAATTGCCGGTTTTAATTTTTAATACATATCTCAAGTCATAGTTTTTTTTTCCTATTGACTATGGAGGTTCAAGCATTTTACTACTGTGTTGTATATAAAACCAATCATGTAGCTAGTATGTATTCAGGCTGGATAAATATCACTGTTTGCAGTTGAAACGCATTGTTTCTAAATTTAACTTCCTTCTTTGACTTTCTTCAGGGTAGGCACAGGATATCTTGACATGAGCAGGGGTGAATCAATCAGCAACTCAGTCATTTTGACATATCCATCTGTTATGATAGGCATATCTGGTCTCAGCTTCCCTGCCCTATATAAGGGTTATGTTAGGACTCAGGCAGAGAGAACAATACTTAGAATAATTCCTACATCTGCTGTACAGGGTCAGACAGGTTACGTTATTATTCAGCTGATCACTTACACTACATGTCTGGCAGAGATTCGTCTGATGTGACTAGATTAATCATATTTTGCCAAGCCTCAAGCCTTCTGATTAGTCAGTATATGTTCGTTTATATGTATGTAGAATATGTATGCCATGGTTTGGAAAAAAAAATCACCCTGCAGCAAAATAATGAAAAAGGCAGAGCAGTCCTTGATAAATTGAAGTTTTTTATTTCTGGTTCCACATTCTGAACATCTCATCCATTTCAATCCACCTTCTATCTGAACTTTTGGCCTCTCTCATAATTCTCATAGAAGGCCTTATTACTCTACCTTTCTGCAGAGCTTTGCAGAAGGTAAAGCAACAATAGAAGTTAGCCAAGAGCTTATAGGACTGCAGAAAGCAAACATGACATGGGAATTAAAAAGCTTACAGATTGCTTTATATGGCAGAATACAGTGTTAGCAGCTCACATGAAAGCATGTGTGAGGCAGAGATGCACAATAAACCTAGTTCAGAATAAAAATAAATCTGCTACAGTTGTATGCCTAAAATCTACTATTATATTTTACATCATATAAATATTGTAACAGTCAGTATAAAGTTTAAATATTTATTGCAGCAGAACTGTTTCATCAAAACTTTTGAAAAGAAAATGAACACGAAGAAGTAGTTACCAATTGCAATATGCCTTCCATTTTATAGAAAAACAACAATTTTGCTTGGTTGCTACAACCAACAACTTCATAATTGTGCCTATTTTTACCGTAAAGTGTTACTAAACCTAGGACCCTGCATTCACTATATCTGGTCTCCCACAGTACACACAACATCGACATGCAATTGTTTTAGTAAATATAAACTGCTAAATACTTTTTCTCATCAGCAGTTAGAGCAGTCTTCTATGACTTCTATCAGTGTTCAGCAGAGCACTGGTTACAGCTTGTAGGAGGAGTTTTCTTTCTGCTCTAGGAGGATACAGGACCACTGACCTCTGTCTGGACAATGTTGATTGGCCCTGTGCTGATCACATGCACTCTCCCTAGAAAAAGAAAATATCTCTAGCAATATCCACCAATTTGAACTTGTGCAGAGTGTCTCCACACCATATGTCTTATCAAGAGATAAGAGGGTGATACTGGAATAAGGGGAGAATCAGAGAAGTCAAGATAAAACAGCCTTTTTACACAATGCAGAGGATTAATCCCTTAGGTTCCACGGTGGGTATAGTGCATATAAAGACTGATTTTACTGTTGTGGGTTTAGTAACACTTTAAATAAGGTATATGTGTATATTACTTAAAGTATAACCAAAGGCAAAAATGTTTTTATTAGTTAGAATGGAGTAGAATGAAAACAACTGTCAGGCTTTTATTGACATCCAGTGAAGAAACAGCAAACCCAAATACTCCTGTGCTTAGGGATGGACTCAGTATAGATAAAGGACCACATCATGAATGTCCTGGAATGTGCATACCTTGCTGCCCGCAATAGACCAGGGAAGTCCAAATATACTGAATGGAGAAAAGAACAAACAGAGAGCGCACCAGCCTAGTGCATTAAAACCTTAAAAAATGTATTTAATAAATGATAAAAGTAGGTACTGTACTCACAAAATGACAATACAGTCAAACGCACATCTGTCAGCAATGGGTACTGTGGACTTCCAACAGGCTAGCCTGTTGGAAGTCCACTGACCCCATTGTTGACAGATACGTAGTGCAGATTGGACAGAGTTGTTCTTTCATGATGTGCCTTTGACTGTAAATACATTTTTTAAGGTAATGCACTAGGCCGGTGCACCCTTTGTTTGTTTTTTTCTCCATTCATTTTATTGCCATTCATGAACTATTAGTCATATTTACCATAAGCACTGAGAGTGAAAGTAAAAGAAAATCCCATATTTTGGGCTTTCACCATTATTTAGCTAATCAGGCTGAGGAGAACAAGAACTGGGGGGAAATCTGTAGACAGCCAGGAATTCCCTCACTTTGGATGGATTTCCTCTCACTTCCTGTTTTGGCTATGGGACAGGAAGTGAACCTAGAGCTCTTCAAAATCACACGGGTGACAAAACAATAAAATGACAGAAATAATTACCTCCAGTTTGCATATAATGAAATTAGAGGTAATTAAGGCAAACTCTATGGCATACAGAGACAAACAGAGTACTTGTCTCTGTATGCTGTGTAGCAGACCAGTATGTTTGCCACCATTATCTCCTCCCCTCCCTGTTACTGGTTGTTAGGGATGCTGTTGACTTCTGTACTGACAGTCTACTATCAACCAGTGATGATGTTGGGGAATTTGAGGCAATCATTCCCTATCAGGTCCACTCTATCCTTGTGATTGACAGCAGGCAGTGAATGTATTGTATAACTAAGGGCAAGCTATCTATTTTTTAAGTGTCTGCCCACGGTCTGAGTCAATCAGAAGTGGAGCAGACCTGATGATGAATTATGGTCTGTGAATTCTCATCAGGTTTCACTAACCCAGTTTTAAAACTCTTATGTGACAGCTGCAATGGCAGGAGGCAGCACAGCTCCAGTGAGTATCCGTAAGAACGCTCCCATCTCCATACACGGTTCATGCCCCAGATTCATGTACCAGGTACATCATTCTTTCTCCCATGCTTACATTTGTCACAACTTGATTACTTACTTGTGTTAGTGAAGTTTAAACTAAGGTGTAGAAAGGGTTAATTAAAATGTGTTATTGAGCTAGTTCTCTCAATCACAGAGTGATGGATGTCCAAATACTGTATCCGCTTACCCGACTTCTTGCTCCCAATTGCTGATTTTTCAGTTTGTTATTTGTCAAGCATACATAGGTTTACTAAACATTTTCTCCTATTTGTAGAGTGTCCAGTTGTAGCACTTTTAAGTGTTATGCCATTTTCACTGATCCCAGCCATGGAGCAGTGATAACTCTAGCAACCAAGGAAACAGTCAATGTGTTTTAAAGGTAACTGGTATCAGAAGTGCAGGAATAGTTGATATATTTGGTGGACTTCAATACATTATTTGACTTTCAATGCCTCTGTGGCAATGTTCCATAGTTACATAGTTGGTAAGGCTAAAAAAAATCACAAGTCCATCTAGTTCAACCAATAGGAAAAAAAAGAAACCTCCATATACACAAACCTATACTCAAATTGGACCCAGAGGAAGTAAAAAAAAACAAGAAATCATGGTCCTACTTTATCCGATGGGGGGAAAAAAATACTTCTCCAAAGGCAACTCAATATTTCCCTGGATCAACAATCTTTGATGTTATTACCTATAAGGTCTCATGCACACTGAGTATTAAAACACAGCTTTTAGAGGCATCTGGGATTTTTTTTTCTGCCTCTAAATGCCCTTCCATGTTAGCCTATGTGCCCATGCATGCATAAAGCATTTAGATGCCTTTAGAGGCAGGGGTGTTTGGAGGCAGAAAGTGACGCGTAAAGGCAGGAAGGATGTGTAAACGTGTCTAAATGAGTCTAGATGCATTGACAAATATCAAGATTTTTAATGAAAAAAGCTGCTGTCCAGGAGAAATGACCTGTAGGAGAGTTGAGCAAATGCAATCTGTGCATTGAGCCTAATATTCAGTTATATTTTGTGCATTTACTAATGCATCCAACGTTTATTTAAAACAATCTACTGAGCTTGCCAGAACTAATTCTTGAGAGAGTCAAAAGCAAATTTTTACAGCTCTTACTGTAAAGAAGACTTTCCACGTATGGAGGTTGACTCTCTTTTCCTTCAGCCACACAGCATGCCCCTTGTCCCCTGTAATGACCTGAAAGTGAATATGTCAACACCAACTCCCTGTATATATTTTTATAAATGGTGATCACATTCCTCCTAATCTCCTCAAGTTAAATAATTCCAGTTCAACTAATCTTTCCATGTAGCTGAGCTCTTCCATGCCTTGTATCGATTTTGTTGCCCTTCTCTGCACTGTCTGGAGTTCTCCAGGGGGGAAGAGCTGAGGGAATAGGTGTTCAAAACTGAACTTCATAATCCAGATGACATCTCACTAGTGATTTGTACAGGAGCAAAATGACATCCCTCTCTCTGGAGTCTATACCTCTTTTAATACAAGGACATACTGTATTTTGCTAGCATTAGAAACTGCAGCTTGGCATTGCATGATATTATTAAGTCTATGATCTACCAGAATACCCAGATTCTTCTCAACCATTGACTTCCCCAGCTGCTCTCCTCCCAAAATGTACAGTGCATGCATGTTTTTTTCCCCCAAGTGCATAACTTTACATTTATCAACATTAAATCTAGTTTTCCACATAGTTGCCCAATTAAACAGTTGCAGACATCCTGCATGGAGATTATTCCACTACATAGCTTGGTGTCATCTGCAAACACTGAAGTTTAACTTTTAATCCCAAACTCTATATTATTTATAAAAATGGTAAATGTAAGGATCCCAACACTGAACCTTGGAGTATACCAGGGCCAGACTGACAACTCATGGGGCCCCCAGGCAATAGGGGACCATGGGGCCCCTGAGTCCTTGCCCACACTCAAAGCACACTCAAAAATTCTATAAAAAAGTAACAGGGGCATTTCATGGGGCCCCCTACTGACCCTGGGCCCTCAGGCAGTGCCCGAGTGCTCGAATGGTCAGTCCGCCCCTGGGGTATACCACTATTAACCTTAGATCATTCAGAGTATAAATTATTAATCACTACTCTCTGAATATGGTCCTTTAGCCAGTTTTCTTGTTCAATTTTTTTTTAATAATGAAAAAAAAAATGTAATATGTACAAACAGAGGTAAGTACAAAGATGTACACGTAGTATGTCAGTTGGTCCTATAGTAAGCAGAAATAGGCAGGACAAAATGTATAGTAGATGTAAGTAATTTTAGCACATGCAATAAGAGAGTTTCAGCTCATGTATTCATATAACCTCATTAATTGTTTTTTGGGTAGTGTTGAGCAGAATTAACAGGTAATGTCTAGGTGCATGTGCCTCAGAGGAGCTTAAAGCAAGGGTTAAAAGAAGACTGACAAATGTTCCAGGATCAAAACAATAAAAAGGCAAATAAAGATGGGATAGCTAAGGGCCTGTGAGTCAACAAATATCTGACCATATGTAAACAGCAGTGACATGCTGCAAGACAGTAGGTCTGAAGAAAGATAGTGAATTAGAAGAGGAAAAGGTGAGAGGAAAATGGGAGAGGGGAGAAAATAGAGAATGAAGAGGAAAGGAGGGAAAAGGTGGAAAGTGTAACGGAGAGGACATGAAAATGGAAAGTAAGGGATGAGGGTGGGAGCTCCCTGGGGCTTTAGCCATTTTTCTGTCCATTTACCAACTGATTTTTTTAAGCTGTAGAATTTAATTTACACATTAGCTGTGTTGACCTGTGTCAACCACTTTTGCAAAATCCAAGTATACTATATCCACAACCTTTGTTTCCATTTTTACTTACTTCACCATAAAAATAAATCAGATTTGTTTGACAGCTTTGATTTTTTTTTTGAGAATCCAGAATGCTGTATATTGCTTAAAATATTGTTTTCTAGCAAAAACTCTTCTTTGTGGTCTTTTAATAAACTCAGTGTTAAACTAACTGGTCTGTAGTTCCTTGATAAAAACTTTGATCTTTAAATATATGCAACACATTGACCTTGCACCAATCCATTAGTCCAGTGATACCATGCCTATTAAAGAGTCTTTAAAAATTAGAAATAATTAAATGAAATAACAGAGCTCAACTCTTTGAGGACATGTAAGTGTATTCCATGTGGTGCAAGTGCTCTGATCACATTTATTTTGTGTATATGTTTCTGGACCATATATCAAAATGGCTACATCAAAACTATCCATATTATGGGCTTGAGCTCCCCCATTTTCCTTTGTATAGACAGAGCTGAAGAAGAGATGTAATACTCTTGCCTTCTCTTTGTCTCCAGTCACCAACTCTAAATGATCTTGTAAATGGCCTACATGCTTAAACCTGACCTTTTTGCTATTAATATATTTTGAAGACTTTTGAGGGGCTTGTCCTGTTCTCATTTGCAACTATTTGTTTTGATTTCCCTTGATTTTCCATTTTTACACATTCTTTGTCATGATGTTAGTATTCCTTCTTTTTTTTAATGCTATTTTCTTACTGCTTTTAGCTATTCTAACTTTGGATGTGAGGTACATAGCTTTTAATTTTAGCCTTTAATATATTTTGTAGTATGTTTGCATACAGTCAATCTGAAGCATTCCAATTTCTGTTTAGTGTTCTTCGATGACAATATTCCCTCCCAGCCTAAATCTTGGACAGCAGTCCTCATCGTAAGATTCTCTTTACAAACATACATCCATATTTTGTTAAAGATTCAAACTGCATAAAATAACCCATTTACAAATGTATATTTATAAAATAACTGCTAAATTTTACCATTTAGGTAAATGAATTTAGGAACCCATTACTTTAAATATGCAGCAAAATGCTTTCATGTGACTGAAAGAATTTGCATTTTCATAGCTAATTTATAGCAACCAGAATTATCTCGATATGACATGAAGGATTAGCCTTCACCATAGGATTGAGTGCTAGTGAGATATGCAAATTCAATTGTTCTTTTCTAATTCATTTTGGCCAAGTGCGACTACAGAACAACTACTGTATGGGCAAAAATGATGTGTATGGTGCACAGGGCCAACCAATCACATTTCACATTCATCAGTTTACAGCAGTGCTGGGGTCTATGTGTTATTGCATATATGTATTTCTTAAGGGTTTATCTATTCATTAAGCTGGATTTATACTTTGAGCTGTGAAAATGTATGCTGAGTTGTACACTTTTAAAGTGTGGCTTATATTTGCTGTTTTTCTTTCATATGCTGATTAATTTTGAAAGAAAATGAAAAACATGCTGCATTTCCCTGCATGCATGTTGAATGTTCCTGCCTGAAAGATAAAGAATTATTTATTGAAATGCTGTGTTAAAGTGTAATAAAACACTCTACATATGCATTTTAATTCCTTACTGTTAATTTTCCTAAACTGAATAAAAACACAGCAAAACGTATGCAGGTTCCTTTTTTGACAATACACTGCACTGCAGTGCAGAAACAAAAAATGGGCCTGATTGGTTTGCATAAGAACTGTATATTTGTGATTTTCTTTCAATAATCCACTGTGTTATACTGCTTGGAAAGACAGTCTCAATTATATTTTAGATACTGGTAGAGAAAAATGTCAAATCCCTTCCCTGATATTTTATACCTCTTAGGCACTCTATTAGCAAGGTTTTCCTTCCATCACGCTGTACTCTATTCCCATACACCATCCACCCTGAAGCATTAGCGCTGTTTCTATAAGAAGAGTGTTTCTGGGCATTCTTAATACTCAGCCCTAATATATAAGAAAAATTAAGAAAAAAATCCCCTTTGCAGTAGCCGTAGAGCTCAAAAGCAGAGAAGCTACCACCAGAGTTTGTGGGACCTTTAGCCTTTTCACTGCCAGAGCCATTTTTGCATTTTTTGGACACATATTTAAAAATAATTTTAGGCTTGAAGATTGCATAAACCCTCAAAATATTATATATTTTCTGAAAGCAGACATGCTAGAGAATAAAATGTTTTCATGCATAGGCGCTCCTACATTTACATTTGTATGTGCATATATGTGGGTGTGGGGGATCTCAAACATTTCTGGGGGGATTTTATGTGCTTGGGTGTTACTTAAAATTTTTAGAATTTAAAAAAAATTCCCATGTGATGATTTTCTGATGGCAGGTTCTCTTTAATGAGAAATTCAGGGTCTAAAATACCCTGTATGTCTCCTTTGTGCTTCACTTAATCTAATGCAGTCCAGATCTCACTGTGTTAGATTCTTTTCCAGCCATTCTGGCTGGGAACACTGATCTGAAGACCCGGACGTGACATTTTACATGCCACTTCCAGGTCAGCAACGAAAAGGGGAGATAGGCGGAGATGTGTCTGCTCTGCTTCCTCGCCTCTACTTGGTGGCACCCGCTATGTTGGTCCTGAGCCCACAGATGGGCAAGCAGAGCCCTGGATACATAGCGAGGGTGTGAGCATGGAGCAGTCGTATGTGGAAGCATTAAGGAGAGTGTCGGGTGTATACAACGTGTAGAACTGCCAGGGAAAGGGTTAAACTGTTTTTTTTTGGGGGGGGGGTTCTCTCCAACATCTATCAAAAATTAGCAATGTCTGGTGGTATATATAATAATAATAATAATAATAATAATAAAAAATAAATCTTACTTTTCAGCTATGTTACATGTTTCTAGTGGAGAAAGTATATCCAGCTCAAACTTACAGTTACTTCCATAAAGATTACAGCAAGTTAGTGACCTCAAATGACCAGCAATGCTATAAATTCTAAATCACGTAGTAATTTCAGGAACAACAGGGCACTTTGTCTTTTATATTAGCTCTACAACACTTTAAAATGGTGCTGTAACCAGATGACTTTTTGGGTTCTGCAATGAATTCTCCAGTTTAGTTTATTGCAATAAGTAATGGAATGATATAGCTCTTGTAGTCAAGAGTACTGGCAAACATTCAGTTCCTGTTAAGGGTTCATACTAAAACCTTGCACTCAGCTTTTATATCAAAGGATCATCAATGTTTTTAGTAAAAAAAAATAAGTTCTAAAGAGAAATGTGCACTGTTCATTAGTTTCCTTTTCAGCCATTTAAAACAAATCTGGTAAGTTAAAAATGACTGCTAAGAATCTGGACAATTTTCAGTATATTTGTGTCTACTTTCTGTTTAATGAAGAGGAGTATCATACACCCTATCACTGATAGATGTGTCTAGGTTGGTCTTTGTATTCTTTATCTATAATCAACCATGTAAGATTTATTTTATACTTAAAGAATTGTCATCATCAGAACAACCCCTGTCATACTCAACTGAATACTCTACTGAGACAGAACATCCTCACAAATGATGAGCTGACATGCTTGAACATTGTATAGCTATATAAAACTTACTATAGATTTAAAGTATTATTAGAGAAGGTGCCTATGACATATACGACTGAATTGTTTCTTTAACTGAGATGGCCTGAATGAGTTTCCAATTTATCTTCTGCAGGAGTGCATGTCTATTAGGCCCTAGATATATTGTAATAAAGTGAATGCTTCCTTAACTTGTAAGAGCTGTATGGAAAATAGGCTGAGCAATACACTATAGAATTATCTACACCCTCCCATGGACTCCAGATCTCTGGAATATATTATCAAGCTGGTTCTGGTTCTGCCGTATAACTTGACCCTAGTTGAAAATGTCTCACAAGATAGTCTCCAAAGAGTAACCATACAAAATTTCCTGGCCATCTCAGCTGGAACTTCAATGATACAGGTTCTCCTCAACTACCGTGAACCTACACTTACCACAGAAAGTGAGCTGAACATCCTACCTGGCATCCCTGTTTATGGATTCTAACAATAAACAGGCAGCTAAGGCAAAATATGAGACATTCATGATAGATTAATATTTCTTATTCTTAGGTAGAATATTGTCACTTTGCACATGCAGCAAAGGCCATCCCTGACCCCCATTTGCTTTTCTTACTTGAGCTACCTGAAAGTTTTTTACTCCTCCACAGCCGTCGAGAATATATGACAATTCCAGGTATGTAGGAACATGTGACCTACTCAGCTATTATGGTGTCCGGGCCTGGAAGCCAATCATTAGGCCTGATCAATGCCATATGATCAAAGGAGTGACATCATTTTCAGCACTGATTATGGAAGAGCAAGCAGCTTCAAGGGAGCACAGGTATGTTTAGCACATGATGGTCAGGGATGTCTTTTTCTTCTTCTCAGAGACACCCTGCATCGTGTCTCTGAAAACAATGGATGTAACAAAGAGTGGATAATACCTTTAATATTATATTTATATTATATTAATATTAATATTATATTTATATTATATTAATATTAATATTATATTATATTTCAACTTATCTATGCCGGACGAGGGTGTGTGTCCCTATGCACCATCTGGCCAATTGATGAATCTACAATAGAACCTTTATTCAGATATATATAAAATGTCTGCTAAGCTGTAATTAATGCCTATTGGAGTGAAATGTACTGCACACAACAGTATAACTGGATACCATTACAATTATTTACCTTACATCCAAATGGTTGATAACGCCAGACCAGATCAAATACCATACCATTTAGATGAAGTTACGGCATAAAGAAGACACAGTAATGATCATAAGCCTATCAGATGGAATATATAATCTCTATTAATTACAGTTTAGCATACATTTTATACATATCTGAATAAAGGTTATATTTTAACCTTTCAAAAGATGATGATTTACAATTAGGGCTTAGTTCAATAGTTATATTTTAACTTACCAATTCCTAAATGTGGTGGCTGCATTAGTATTCCTATTTAAGACTTTCTTTCTTTCATTTTCACTTGGTGATCCAGCCAATAAGTCTGTTGTTTTTGAACAGAACAAGCCCAAATGTAGCAGTTAAGATAAACTATTTACCACTGACAGGGGTGTTCAAAAATATCAGCTTTTATTTATGTGTGTAAAACCTTTATTCCAAAAGAAAAAAAAATGTTGCTGTAACTGCTTATATAACTGCATTGTGAGCTGAAGTTTGGCTTTAAATTGTTAGTGTATCTAAATCTGCTAGTCCATCTAACACTCATCTCCCCCAGACTGACAATGCTGCTATCCAAAAGTGCCCCCTGTGCTCCTTCATCCAGAGTGTATGCACTCTAATACAAGAGGTGGTATTGGCCGATAACCAGGTGAAAAAAGAGGGATAAATGCTTAAAAAAAACAAGAAAACAAATGCAGCCACCATATCCAATGACTGGTAAGCTGCAGTATATTACATTTTGGTTTTGGGTTTTTGGTACCACTTTAATTAAGGGATAAAAACTGTCAGAGTTTATATTGATGTTTTATATGCTGACTTCAGGAGATTTCCTTTCATTGGCTGTCAGGACACACATTTCAGCAAACATGTTTTCAGTAAAATGGGGAAGGGTAGAACCTCTGCTGTTCTTGTCTGAGTCTTCCTCTCTCACTGAAAACAACTTAATTTTCTGTCACAGGGACAGAACTTAAGGAGAAATCCCACAAGAGTCATGGATGGAAGAAAAAAACTTCCAAAGTATGAAAAACCTAAAAGAAAAAAAAAGTTTTGTGTGGATTTGGGATTTAACTACGTCAACGCTCCAAAAGCAAAACACTCCTGAAATACATGGCTCTGCATGATGAATTAGAGTCTACAGCATCAAATATGCCAGTTTTGCACTTTTTTTTATTATGCTACAGTTTGAAATTTCTGGGAACTGTCCACAGCATAATAAATGAAGGGGAAAATGAACATCAAATTACAGCTGTCGCTGGCAAACTCAAGCGAACTGGAGTTTCTTGAGCTCAGCCAACTTTGATAAATCTGCCCCGATGCTCTTGATGCGATCTGAAACACTGATGCAGCTAATATGGGTTTAAACATTATTTCTCTTAGGGAAATGGTAACATAAAAATAAACTCCAAATTAATGCAGCTGCATTTGACTTGTTACCAGCCTCTTATAGTCCCTTTCCAGCAGTGCTCAGAGAGGGGGAAGCAGCACAATTAACAGCCAATTATGTGCACTGCATTGCAAATAGCATGCTAATAGGAGAAGAAAGCAGAGTGACAGAGAGGTGAGCTCATCAATCTGCTACTTCACCTTGGGTTGGAGCAGGGGTGGACTGACCATTTAGGAACGAGGGTCCGGGGTCAGAAGGGAGCCCCATGAGATGGCCCTGGTACCTTTTCATAGGCTTTTTTGGGTGTGGTTTGAGTGTGGGCAAGGACGCAGGGGCCCCATGGTCCCCTATTGCCCGGGGGACCCATGAGTTGTCAGTCCGCCCCTGGGTTGGAGTGAGGTGGAGACCTGTAGGTGAAAGTTAAGCTGTAGCAGACAAAAAACAGGCCTCCTGCAAAACCGAATGGTGCTTTGTGGAGAACTGTATAAATATCAATTCACAATAGAAATACAAATACTGTGGTAGGTTAAACAATTTCCTTGTGTTTTAACTCTGTCAGTTGTTTGCCTATAGTTTATCTTTAGAGTTTACAAGATAGGAAACCTACATTCACATCAATCAGGAGATTTAGGGCCAGTTCACATTACATGTTTTTTTTCTGCATCCAAAATACACAGAAAGTAGGTTATATGGTTGTCAGTGTCATAGTTCACATCAGTGCTTGTGGTTCCAGTACGTTCCGGATGCAGAAGAAAATTTGGAACATGCTGCATTTTTCCTGCACAGAACTGTACTGGAACGTGGTAAAATGCATCAAAAATGCACCGGAATGCACTGGAATGCACCAAAATCGCACTGGAATGCTCATGTCCCTATTTCAATTGAAGAAAAAGAGAGGGGAAAAAATAAACTGGAACCCATCAAAAACGCACCGGAATGTGTCACAAATGCATCAAAAATGTACCGGAATGCACTGAAAATGCATAAAAAACATGCATGGAGAAATGCATCCAGAACGCATCCAGACTGCGTTTCTATAGTGTGAACCGAACCTTAACCAAAAATTTTCCTTTAACTTGTTCCTCTTATGCGGTCTGAAAGAGGGGAGATCTGGAGGCTTAATATAAATTTTTGGACTGCTGCATATTTTAACCCCCTCAATACAGTCGTACGTATATATACAGCGTCATATTGAGGTGATTATGCCAGAATCATGATTGCAGCCACAACCATGATCCTGGCATCAAGCTTTTCAGCTGCTGCTTCACTATCTGCTAAAAGTGATCTGAGTGGCTATACAGCCACTTGATCACTTTTACAGGTAGCAGAAGGCCACTTTTGGTGGAACGGGAGAGCCCCAAACCAATCCGAGAAGCAGCATCAGCTTTTCCCTTTCCCTGCAAGCAATGAGAGAAACCGACATTGTTCATCTCACTATGTGACATCAGAAACCAGAAGCAATGAGGATTTAGGCAGTTTCTGTTTTGGTTTGTTTATTTACAAGCCGTTACCAGGTAGCTTGTAAAACAGCCGATCAAACTAATCTCATTGATTGGTTGCTTTGGAGGCCAAAGGAGAGATGTGGGGTCTCAAATTCCACAGATTTCTCCATAAAGACAACCTGTCATGGACCTGGCTATTACAAGGAATGTTGTCCATACCTTGTGAGAGTAACAAAGTTTATAAAAAAAAAAATTAAAGGTACAGTGTAAAAAAAAATATTTAAATAAAAAATGAATAGTCAAAACAATGTACCCTGTCCCCTCATGCTTAAGCACACATCAGTCCTACAAACAACCGCGAATGTCATAGTGAGAGTACTAATTCCAGCACCAGACCACCTGTGTAACTCCAAACTGGTAACATGTAAAGGATTTTAAAGCGTCGCCTATGGATAATTTAATGTACTGTTTGTTGCCATTAATCGGGCATGTGCAATTTCAAACAGTGACATGTTTGGTATCTATTTACTCAGCATAATATAATTTTTTACATTTTACCAAAAAATTGGGAATTATATTGTGCTTGTGTGCACCAAAATCAATTAAGGTTTTTTCCCTGAAAATTTGCTAAACCACTGTGCATATATTGTGGGGCATAAACTTATGCAACATGTACCATTTTATTCTCCAGAGCCTCCACTGAAAAATATATAATGTTTGGAGGTTCTAAGTCATTAAAAAAAAAAAAATGCTGATTTCACATGCATGCGAGAAATATCAGAATTGGTCTGGGGGTCAAGTGGTTAATTCATGCACTGTTTAAATAAATAGCCCTTTAAAGGTATAAACATGTAAATGTCCTGGCTTTTTGGTTATGTTTAGTTATATATTAGGACTAGAGTCAGTACATTCCAACACTTAGCCCTGGTTCACATGTCTTAAGTGTGAATTATACACCCTAGTAGAATCGCACCCTGTTTATGCAAACCCCTGCAGGTGTGTATGTTAACAACGCCCTGAAAGCAGTCCGCAAAACGTGGTGCGATGTGCAGAATTGGATCGCAAAGGTGGGAATACCTATGTGATCCGATTCTAACGCGGACCCAAAAAAGGGCCCTGCACATTTTTGGTGTGAGTGCGATGCAAATAGATCCATACAAAATGTATAGCTCCAAACGCAACGCACACAAATCGCATGTAATTTGTACAAGAATGCAGTGCGGTTTCTGTGCGAATCACATGCGATATACTGCACCGCATATATGTGACTCCAGGCTGATATGCAGTGCTTGGGGTAAAATCTATTTGTTTCCTTTTTATAAATACGTATGTTTTAATATGAAAAGATAAACAAAAACATTTACAGTGTAATACTTTATCATTTCTGACTCTAGCCATGTGACCAGTGCTGATTTATTGGCCATGTGGTGTTTGTGGATGTAAAAGATCTTGAGATGCTGATGTCAAGAGAATATTGACATAAAGCCTCTGACTGGCTGAATGTCCCCCAAGGCACTATGACATTATGACCAATGTTTCAGTATTGTCATTTAAATATCCATACCTAGAAAAATATGTTTTCTTCTTGATGGCATGTAAGCAAAATGTTACAGTAAAGGTGTGTTAATAATATACTATAAGTCTGCTTTAAGGACATATCCACGGCTGTAATGATGTCTACTTTATGTGGCATTTTCAGGTCAGAAGAAACTCATTTGCATTTCCTTCAGAAAAATGGTGTTTTCACAGTTGTATGCAAGCTGCTAGCTGTATAAAAGATAAAATGAGATGTACACTCAAACATTGCACTCAGAAGGCAGATCTGTGGGGTTATTAAAACAGCGGATGTTTTGTATCTAAAAACAACATAGACCCGGTACATACTGTAGGCGTACTGTGTTTTCACATTCAATTTTGAAGATGATACTTGTACTAGACTGATACGTTGCAAATCTGAAAACAAATAAAATGATCAATTTATATCCTGCAGCTACATGGCTCTAACATAATATTTGTGGGCTTGGTAAGCGTGTTACATAGTTAGTCTGATTGAAAAAAGACACTAGTCCATCCAGTTCAACCCACAGAGAAAAAAAAACATGCAAAACTCACAAATAGAAAACCTCTATATTCACTTCCCTCATGAAGATTTACCCCCCTTCATGACAGGCGATATAGCGCTGTGCTACTTTAACTGACGATTGCATGGTCACACAATGCTGTACATAAATTAAATTTGAAATTTTTTTCCACAAATAGAGCTTTCTTGTGGTGGTATTTGATTACCACTGCGTTTTTATTTTTTGCGCTATAATAATAAAAAAAAAATGTTGAAAATAAACAATATTTTTTACTTTTTGCTATAAAACATATCCAATAAACAAATGTAAAAAATAAAATTTCTTCATAATGTGTTCTGCTACATGTCTTTAGTAAAAAAAATCCCAATAAGTCTATATTAATTTTTTTCTGTAAAATTTATAGTCTACAAATGGCGGAATATATACTGTTTTTTTTATTATTGTTATAGTAATAGCAGCAATCAGCAACATAGCGGGACTGCGGCGGGCATTCTGACACTAACTGACACTGGGCAGGAGTTGAGTAACTGCCACTGACATCTCCAGTGACACTAATACAGTGGTCAGTGGTAATAAAAAGCACTGACACTGTACTAATGACACTGGGCAGTAAGGAGTTAACATCTGGGGTGACCAAAGGATTAACTGTGTACTATTTTGTGCTTACTGTGTGGTGTATCCCTGTGCTTTCTAGTGAGATAGAAAGCAGCATGTCCCTGCTGACAGGAGAGAGATCTGTGTTGTTTACACTCAGATGTCACCCCTGTCAGCATCTACGCCAATCAGTGAGTCCTGACCATTAATCGCTGGGAGCAAATGGCAATGCGGGTAGGGCGACGCAAGTGCACCACCTGCCCAGTGATGCAAAATCACGTATATTTGCCGCCCTGTAGCAGTACATCTACTATGGGGCAGTCTTACAGTGGATATACACAGACCCATACCCACAGTTAATCCAGAGAAAGGCAAAAAAAAACAATAAAGAAAAACAATTTGCTCTAGTGGAGAAAAAAGATTCCTTCTTGACCCGCCAAGAGGCAATTGGATATTCCCTGGAACAACTGTACTTTTACATTTTAGTATCCAGTTATAATTACATTTCATTTCAAAATTATTTTTCACAAACATCTCATTACCAAAAATAGGCAGCCAATTTCACAAACGTTTGTAACAATTATTCCCTAGTTTTGTCAAGTGTAAAATAAAACAAAAAAGTTCCCCTTTAAATCTAGGCATGGCTTGTGCATCTAAGCTTTATCTATTAAATTTAATTTTCCAGTTTACATTTTTTTTTCCAGCGCCTTCTCACTGCTTTGATTATAGATGTTTTCCAGTCTTAGTGGCTCCATTAGTGTGTTACATCATTTAAATGCAACATTATCTTAAAATAAGTCTCATTAATTTCACTTGCACTTTTGTTCTTTGAATGTGGCTTGTTGCTTGTTTGCATATACATTAGCTTTGCAATTTTAATCACAACAATCATTTTTTTCCCAAGAAGAGAAAACACTACTGTCTGAGGAATAATTTCACATATCAGAATATTATTTCCTAGAATTAATTTTGGATAGGGTGCTGCATGCAGTCATGTGACAAATGGGTACTAAAAAATATTTGTGGTTAGATAAAAGTGGAACAGTAATCACAAAACACCATGGGGTTGATTTAATAAAGGCAAATAGGCTGTGCACTGCAAGTGCAGTTGCATTAGATCCGAGGGGAAGCTCTGAAATGAGGCGAAGCTCTGCTGATTTCTTTCATCCAATCATGTGCAAGCAAAAAGTGTTTTTTTTTTTCCATTTTCCTTGCATGTTCCCCACAGATCTAGAGCAACTGCACTTTCAGTGCACTTGGAGTGCACTTGTGGTGCACAGCCTATTTGCCTGTAGTAAATCAACCCCATTGTCTAGAAAAAGGATTCACCACCCAGATCAATACATTTCCATAAAGGGTGTAGCCATGTGTTTGTGATTAGCTGCAGCCAGTTGGACTGTACAAAGATAGACTGAGATGCTCCTTAGCTGTCCACTTGTAATCAGACATAGAGAGTGTATCAGCTAATAGATACAGATAGGCAACTCTTGATGCTAGCAATCTACATACAGGGCTGCTCATCTGTCCCTAACTGCATGTAATCACTCCTTGCCACACTACTGACAGTGTCAGCCAGTCGTTGACTTAACCAGGGTTCCATGAAACCCTAGGGTTCCTCCAGGGAATGCTAGAGGTTCCTTGAAAAATGAGCAATTTCTGCCTCTTAGATAAGTTCCTACTGACACCATTGATACTTGTAGCTATCTGTAAGGTTTGTAATACTTCCCAAAGGGTTCCTCTTTGTTGAAAAGATTGAGAAAGCTACCCTAAATTATCACTGGTACAGCTAAAGCCACATAATTAGTGGAATATAGATCATCTGGGTATAATTAAGTGTTTTCAACTTAGGCTCCATTCACATATGGATGATTTGGAACAGTGGGCACAATCACTGCAATTCTGTTTGTGATTCCAAATCAAGGCATGTGATTTGGAATCACAGGCAGTGATTTAGCACTTTTGCAACAAAACGCAACTGTAAAATCACTTCTGGCTCATGGCCAAAATGTGGTCCCTTAGCTTCATTGGAATGAGATTTGTACATAGGCCATCCCATTCTAGTGAATGGGCTGCCCTATATGTGACACACGTTTTTGCATGTAAATTGCACTATTTGAATTGCTAGTTGGAACCCATGTTCCTGCTAAAGTGGTATGTGAACAGGGCCTGATTGTGTTAGAACTGTGGAATGTTCACCTTCTGGTGAGTTAGTATAATGGTATGACCTACATTATGAAGACAAAAGAACACTCCCAACAACTCTGCAACAAAAGGTGATTGAATAGTCAGGGAAAAGATACAACTAAATTTTCAAGGCTTATCAAGATATGGAAAGAGCTTAGGACAAGTGTAAATCTGTGAAGAGACCATCCATTTGAAAGTGGGAGGTCCTGTGAGATTAGTAAAGAAGGACACAAGAATACCTATGCCACCTTAAAAGCATTACAGGCTGAGATTGGAGGCACAGAGAGACTGATTTACTGAAGGAGTTGAGAATCTAAATGTTAAAAATTAAATTAAATTAAAATAATTTAATTAAAAAAAGTGTGAATATTCAGTTCAATTATCCACTTATATAAAAAGCAAAGTCCTGCTCACTCTGAATACCTAGTCTTATGGATGTTCTTTTCACATTCTTGAATAATTAACCACTCCTGAAATGACCTTTGTAGTGGAAGGGTCAGTTATAACATTTCCTATTCTGACAGGTCCTGTTTGCATTTTTGCACATGCTGTCACATTTCTGCTGACATTAGATAGCAGAGAGAATGAGCTAAAGGCACAGAACAATTGAATTATCTCTGTAACTGTGATTACTGTGATGGCTAATAAATGTAAACAGTGTAGTACTGTTTACATTTTAGAGCCCTCCCCTTCTCACAATGGAGGAGTGATTGAGGGAGGAGTTAATGAATGAATCTATTCATGTTGGTCTCCTTCACCTCATATGTGCAGAAAAACAGATGGAAACTGACACAGATTTCACTTGCAGAGACTTCCGTTTACATCAGTTTTCATGCATGCTTCAATGAGTTTCACATTGTAGATTCCTGCGCAGATAAAATCTGCACGTGATACCAGTGTTGTGGTGTCATCAGGGCACATAAAGAACTATTGATTTTATTTTGCCCTTGCAGAACTCGTGCAGAAAACTGCCACCCAAAATATTCCTGGCTGCAGTAGAGGAAGGCTGTGATTGCTAGTGGGGGAATTTTTAAAAGGACACTGATCACCAATGTTGTGGGAATGTTTTGGGGGACTTAAAGTGGCAGAAACCATTAATGAAGGGGGAAGGGGTGGGGGTTGTAACATGCTACTGATCATTAATGCTTGTGGGATTTTTTTTGGGGGGTTAAGTGCTAATGACAACCAGTAATTGAGGGATTGGTTGGGGGATGTTAAAGTGGAGGATGTTAAAGTGTTTTTCATATATCTGTGACTTCTAGCCATTCTACACAGTGCAATTTTGATGCAAAGCAATTTCATCCTCCAAGGAACTTTCTTCTCCCAATAACAGAAGCATTGTATGTGGCTTCAGTGGTCAACTTTTTAAGACTAATGCCTAAATGTTTTAATCACCTTAGTGCCAGCATGTTCCTTCATTTCTTAAAAATGGTGGCAAAAAATTAGATAACCTTTGAAAGTCAACTGTCAGAGTTATTTTGGGAGTGTTTGTACTGTCTTGTAATTTTATTTGACATGTTTTAACACAGAAAGTAAGGTAAATAGTTATCTTTTTTAAATATATGATCTTTTTGTCTTTATATAGTAAAAATAAAAAAGAAACAGTAATTATGGTTATTACTTTCCACCAAAAGAAAGCACTATCTATCTCAAAAATATGATAAAAAATTCAGTAATTGAGAGTTATTGTCAGTCAAATATTCACACAATTTTTTGAGTGATGATAGTCAACTTCTTTAGTACATAAGACCTTATGTATGCAACAACTGTTGTCTGGGTGGAGTTTTAAAAGAAAGTTTTTTTAACTGAAACTCACATGACGATTCACTTACAATTTGTCAAAGGCATGGGGAGATTCTAATGTTAGCTAGAAGAAGGATCTATAGTCTGCTCAGACCAGAGGTGAGCTTTTGGCCATCAGACGAAACATAATTTTTGTATACGCCATACATTGTACTTTACTTTACATGAACCATTCTCACAGTGAAGCATGGTGGTGGCAGCATTATGCTGTGGAGATATTTTTCTGCAACAGGCCAATGGAAAGCTTTTGAAACTAGAGGGTTAAATTAATGATTTGAATACCCAATAATGTACAAGGGAAATTTAAACAACTAGATTTTTGCTAGAACATGATTGGGTATTCAAGGTGAACGCTGTTTGACTGTATTCATTACATTTATGTGAACATTGGATGGGTTGACTCTGTACTTAGGTTATAATGGTAAGTTTCCAGACTGTAAACATTGCTTGGCCCTAGGAAGTGCCAAGCATTGTCTGAATCCATGATCAGTTGTCATTAACTAGATTCTACCCAGATTATGTACTGTAGATGTGCTTGCTTTGATCTCCTGGCTTTAGCAGCAACATGCCATTAGATATTATTATTATTATTATTATACAGGATTTACATAGCGCCAACAGTTTACTCAGCGCTTTACAATATAAGATATTAGGCTGAACACCTATACAAAAGCATCAGAACATAGTGATTATTGTTTACAGCGTGCTTCAATGCTGGATGCATGGTGCAAATTAGACACATTTTTCCACAACTGCCATATTACTCTCTTCAGGGAATATCTGCTATCATTACTATTTTCAGCAGCAAAAGCATGTACTAACTTAAATCGTCATTTGACAGTTTCATTGCTCATGAATCTTCCTAATTGACAATTTTAGGCATATTTAAACCCTTATTGAATGACTTTAGGTTTGCACAGTGTATGAAAAAAAATGCAGTTTTTTTCATTTTGGAAAATAATGTTTTCTCCATTTTTCATCTTTTCCTGCATTTCACTACTACTAATCTCATGCAACCTCTTTGCAGCCATGTTCTGTCTACTTTCACATGTTCCAGTGGTGGCTGCATTGGATTGCTCAGGGCTGGCTTCTTTATGAAGACAATGGTGGAGCATGCCTGCACATTAGTCAGTAGCATGGCTGCTTATAATATCTGCTAAAAGTGCATTTGACAGGGTGATAATGCTAAAAAGTTAGGTTAAGCATGGAAATATTATTAGTACCAGTGACAGAGATGCAGGGAATTTAATTATAGTAATCCTGTCCTTCTAACAGCAGACACTTACTACAAATGAGCAATCCTGACAAAAGGTAGGCATCAAGGGGTATTTGTGATGATATACAAGCAACAAAAAGCAGCCATGTCAATATTTGGGCAACAAATTGGCAATGAAAATATAAGAACAGATGGACAACTGTAAAAACATGAGATCAATAAATGGGCAATTGCAAAAACACACAATAATAGTACTGACACCATGGTGATTCCTGCCCAGTCAATGCCCCCTCTGCTCTCATAGACTGGCAGTGTCCTCATTGGTAGACAGAGACTCGGCACTTCCTGTTCTTTCCATTCCATCCTGATTGTTCAGTGGCACTGGGATACTTTATTTGTACATCACAAGCCAAGAGCTCTGAGATTGAGATAAAATTCACTATCTGGCTCCTATACCCTCTCCTTGCTCGTCCCTGTAAGTTTTGTTATCTTTGGATTTCCTGTCACTTGGATACAAAATAACGCTCTCTGACTGCCAACTGGCCTGACTTGCTTAAATAACAGGTTGCTACCATAGACACCAAGACCCCCTCTTGAGCCTACTGACTACATCAGATTTGGGAGTGGGGGGCAACTATCTAATACTTATTGAAAGTTGGAAACTCCAAATTTCACTTAAATAGGTAGATATTTAAACTTCACCCAGCAAAGAGTGAACTAGAAAAGTAGTCCACTGGACCATACTTTGCAGATCATCCCAGTTAACTACAAATCTGGGTTTAGACCAAACTACCCACACATCACTATTTGTGGATACCTATAGACATGTGTGTATGTAGTACAAATATCTATGTTTCAGTCTACGGGGAGAAATTGTTTTTCAAACAGTTCAACACTATGGAAAAATCTGATGATCCTCGACTGTCTATTGCTTTAACTTACCATCTTCTGACTCACAGATAAATACTATTTATTTTATTTATTACAGGTACTTATATAGTGCCATCAATTTACGCAGCGCTTTACATATATATATTGTACATTCACATCAGTCCCTAACCCTCAAGGGGTGTACAATCTAAGGTCCCTAACTTACATTCATACATACACATATTAGAGCCAATTTTTACAGGATCCAATTAACCTACCAGCATGTCTTTGGAGTGTGGGAGGAAACCGGAGTACCTGGAGGAAACCCACGCAGGCACAGGGAGAACATGCAAACTCCAGGCAGGTGGTGCCATGGCTGGGATTTGAACCAACGACCCTAGTGCTGCCAGGCAGAAGTGCTAACCATTAGCCACTGTGCTGCCCAAAACCATTAATAATAGGCAACTAATATGTAGTTTGTGAGTCCAAGATGGGCTTCCTCCATCAGTAGATTTAAAGGTAGGTGTGACAAGTTTTTGGGTGCATTCACACCTGTGAATTCACCCCGCCTGCGATTAGATGTAAGAACCCCAGCAGAGATTTCCAATTTGCTGCAGGAGGCAGCCCCATTGAAAGCAATGGGATGCTGCTGACTTTTGCAGTTAATCACAACCACTCCTATTTATTCGTTCAAACAGCAATCACATGCGAGTGATAGGTCCTGGACACAGGCAGTCTATGTTTAGGGCTGATCACTCGCATCTGATTACTGCATAAGGGATTACATGATTAACTGTGGTAGCTGGCAGTCTCCAATTGCTTTTAATGGGGCTGCCTCCTGCAGCTAATTGTGGGAACCCCAGCTGGGTTTCTCACATCTAATCATGGGCAGGATGCACTCGCAAGTGTGAATGCACTCTTCAACACTGATGAGAATGGTTACTATAGACCAGCGGTTCTCAACCTGGGGGTCGCGACCCCTTTGGGGGTCGAACGACCATTTCCCAGGGGTCGCCTAAGACCATCGGAAAACACATATTTCCGATGGTCTTAGGAACCGAGAAACCGCTGCTGTCTCCGGCGATGTGTGGGCGGGATGATACGCTGCCCCTGTCACCGCCTCCTCGCCGCTGATTGGCCACCGGAACTGTAGCTCAGGAGAGGCACACAGGCGGCCAATCACCGGCGAGAAGGTGGAGCTTGGAGAGGAGGAGCTGAGCGGCAGCGCGCGGAGATCGAAGAAGATCGAGGGAGCTGCAGGAGCGAGTGAAGAGAGCGGCCAGAGAAGGAAGACAGCTGACAGGTAAGTGCAAATTTTGCTGCTGCAGCCAGGTATGCAGGCTGTAGATGGGAGAGGGAGAGAGCGAGCCCAGGCTGGAGAAGGGGTCAGCAAGGTAAGTATCATTGGTGTCAGTGGAAGGGATAGTGCCCCATCATTTGTGTCACTAATACCAACGATGGGGCACTATTCCTCCCCCCACTGACACCAAGGATGGGGCACTATTCCTCCCCCCACTGACACCAACGATGGGGCACTATTCCTCCCCCCACTGACACCAACTATGGGGCACTATTCCTCCCCCCACTGACACCAACGATGGGGCACTATTCCTCCCCCCACTGACACCAACGATGGGGCACTATTCCTCCCCCCACTGACACCAACGATGGGGCACTATTCCTCCCCCCACTGACACCAACGATGGGGCACTATTCCTCCCCCCACTGACACCAACGATGGGGCACTATTCCTCCCCCCACTGACACCAACGATGGGGCACTATTCCTCCCACTAACGCCAACGATGGGGCACTATTCCTCCCACTGACACCAATGATGGGGCACTATTCCTCCCACTGATACCAATGATGGGGCACTATTCCTCCTACTGATACCAATGATGGGGCACTATTCCTCCCACTGACACCAATGATGGGGCACTATTCCTCCCACTGATACCAATGATGGGGCACTATTCCTCCCACTGACACCAATGATGGGGCACTATTCCTCCCACTGATACCAATGATGGGGCACTATTCCTCCCACTGACACCAATGATGGGGCACTATTCCTCCCACTCATACCAATGATGGGGCACTATTCCTCCCACTCATACCAATGATGGGGCACTATTCCTCCCACTCATACCAATGATGGGGCACTATTCCTTCCACTGACACCAATGATGGGGCACTATTCCTCCCACTCATACCAATGATGGGGCACTATTCCTTCCACTGACACCAATGATGGGGCACTATTCCTCCCACTGATACTAATGATGGGGCACTATTCCTCCCACTGACACCAATGATGGGGCACTATTCCTCCCACTGACACCAATGATGGGGCACTATTCCTCCCACTGACACCAATGATGGGGCACTATTCCTCCCACTCATACCAATGATGGGGCACTATTCCTCCCACTGATACCAATGATGGGGCACTATTCCTCCCACTCATACCAATGATGGGGCACTATTCCTCCCACTCATACCAATGATGGGGCACTATTCCTTCCACTGACACCAATGATGGGGCACTATTCCTCCCACTGATACTAATGATGGGGCACTATTCCTCCCACTGACACCAATGATGGGGCACTATTCCTCCCACTGACACCAATGATGGGGTACTATTCCTCCCACTCATACCAATGATGGGGCACTATTCCTCCCACTGATACCAATGATGGGGCACTATTCCCCCCACTGATACCAATGATGGGGCACTATTCCCCCCACTGACACCAATGATGGGACACTATTCCTCCCACTGACACCAATGATGGGACACTATTCCTCCCACTGACACCAATGATGGGACACTATTCCTCCCACTGACACCAATGATGGGACACTATTCCTCCCACTGACGCCAATGATGGGGCACTATTCCTCCCAATGACGCCAATGATGAGGCACTATTCCTCCCACTGACGCCAATGATTGGGCACTATTCCTCCCACTGACGCCAATGATGGAGCACTATTCCTCCCACTGACACCAATGATGGGGCACTATTCCTCCCACTGACACCAATGATGGGGCACTATTCCTCCCACTGACACCAATGATGGGGCACTATTCCTCCCACTGACACCAATGATGGGGCACTATTCCTCCCACTGACACCAATGATGGGACACTATTCCTCCCACTGACACCAATGATGGGGCACTATTCCTCCCATTGATACCAACGATGGGACACTATTCATCCCACTGACATCAGTGATGGGGCGCTAGTCCTCCCACTGCAAAATTACAGTTATGAAGTAGCAACGAAAATAATTTTATGGTTGGGGGTCACCACAACATGAGGAACTGTATTAAGGGGTCGCGGCATTAGAAAGGTTGAGAACCACTGCTATAGACAAAGTAATTACCTAAAACCTTCTTTCTCTGAGCTAGTTGTGTGTTATAACACTTTGTTAGGTATTGTAGTTAAAACACTAGCAGTATATTTTAAAAGCAACATTTATTTTGTAGACTAGAAATATATTTGTTTTACATATCTTTTGCAACATGCATTTAAAAATTACAACATGAATTTAAGGTTTTTTGTTTTTTTAATATCCATCAGTCTCTGAAATACTGTTTTTGACAGAATCCCATAGAACAGGAATAAAAAGAAGAATTATATTGATACATTTTACACTCATTGTCAGCACAAATTCAGCTTCTAACCTCAGCTTGTTCAATTAAGCTTGGGCAATAAAACCTGGAAGCCGATTGGTTTCTATGCAGACGTGAGCCTGATTTTGCACTCTCCAGCTTTAGTAAATAAAACCCACTGTAACAACAGATTTAAGTGTGACATGTTGCACATTTCATTCCAGTCAGCAGCGAATTAAAAGCAAGTTTGAGATAAATAATTCTGAATATGTATGAACATAATTTCGAGGAAACCTAGTCCAAGAATGTCTTATATGGCAAGATACTTCTACTGCTTATGGTGACTGCCGCTGTATTACAGCACTATTGGACAACACAGTTGATTACTGTCTGTGACACGTTTTGAATTTGCACTATGAAAACTTGAAAGAAACCTTCCAGCAACCCCCAATGCTGGCTTTCAGGCTACCACCCAACTTCACACATTAATTAGTCTGCAGAAAACTTCATTCTTACTATAGAAATGAAAACAAGCCAACAGAACCTTACAATAAACACTGCAAACTGTACAGTTACATATATCCATTACAAAGTATCTCACACACACAAAAGGAACTTTCCGTATTATCGGATTATAACATTGCACCTCCAATAATGTGGTGTACCTGACTGAATGAAACAAGTGCAACCACGGATGTTACAGTACATTGGTGAAACAGGACAGAAATAACAAAAAATATTTAATCTACATAAGCACTTATTGAATGAGGAAATCAGTCTTCTAAATAACTATCACTTTGTTTTATGACCATTCTCACCCCTGTATCTCTCCCCTCCCTCAGGCCCCTTCCTTACTCCTTAGGCCTCATGGGATTGCAGGCTGCACAACTTCCCTCCCCAAACAAACACACAATATAACAATTAAATATCATAAATAAATACACTTAACAATAGTAAAATGGCCATGGCACTTTCATTGTTTGTTTTTTTTATTTTATATAACAGAATATATTTTATTAAACATAATAAATTCCTGTAAATAATGAATAAATTCACACATACCACTCAGGAATAAGAGCTCAAGTGAAATAATAAAAACCTATGTGATTCAACAAACTCACCGCTTGCTCAAAGGATAATAAACCACATCCTCCAGTGGTCTGTCTCTGTATCCTGCTGGGATAAAATGTGGTCAAAAGACTGAAAAACTTCACACTGCATGGTACAGAGAGAGACTGCTTTTAAAATACTGATGTTCTGGTATAGAACACCTGAGGTTTTGCATCGCCATAACCCCTTACTTTCACAGCAGTGCTGGCATTGCGGTAACAGCTTGGGTTCTCTTTATCATATTTTCTGGGAATGTACCCTAATACAACCTTTTGGTCTATTGTTATGTCATTCCTTCATTGGTTATTTACTGTGCCCTTTCTGATGGAACCTATTCATTACCTGTTGGGTCTTCCATTTCTAGGACCTGGTAAATCTGCTAAACGATTTGTCTCCTACAGTATATCCTTTTAGCTGCTAAGAGGGCCATCCCACGATGCTGGTTATCCACCAAACCCAATCTATGACCCTATGTTTAAATATTATAGATGTCATATGGAGAATGTAATATATAACAGCCATTGTCAGTGACACCCTTTCACAGTTTATCAAGGTTTGGGAAGTCTGGGATCAGTCTGAGTATGACCTTCCTCCTTCCTCATGACTCCCCTTCCCTAAACATTTTTGTTCTCATATATTGGCCCTATTTCTCTAGTTGCCCTCCCCTGTTTCATGTCTCGTGATGTGTTTTGGGTTTTTATGCACGCTACCATTTATATAAACAGCTCATGGAAGTAGGCCAAAAAAATTGTGCCCCCATTCCTTTTGTTACTTTGTATTTTTGTATAGCATCTGAGCTGCTTGATAAATATTGTTAAACTGCTTTTTTGACAGCTGCAGCTTCTCAGACCTTCTCTGTGCAAACATTAATCCAGCTTTGTTTAATCAGTGCCAAATTGCTATGTACTGATAAGGGGGAACAGGGCAGAAGGATTGGTCATGCTACACACATCCTGTGTACAATGATGTCCTTTTTTGGGCATATGTAGCACACTCAAAGTCAGAAGCTATTTAAAGTGGTTGAGAACTCTTACATATACCCAGTGACTGGCCTCAGGTGAGACACAGAGATTAATCAAATCCTCCTACATAAGTTGTACATGTTTATCTACAGCTATCTGTTTCCTACACCTATTGAAAGACTTTACACAGCCTTTCTCAGCTATGATATCCAGGGTGCGGGGAGCTGAAGTTACACTGTGAGGAGAGCTCTAAAAGCTGATTGGAGGGAAGGGACACACCCTCTTTCACACAGCACCCACGGACAGATCTGAGGCTGTCAATCACAGGTTCATATTTCATTCATGTCAGAGATTTAAACCACTTTGATTATAAGGGGGGGCCTTCATGTACCTAGGTCTAAATGTAAGGATGAAACTTATTTACATATTGTAAAAAAAAACAAAAAAATGTGCCTGTGTGGCCTTTTGTGTCCGTACAAACTAAGTTGAATCTTAATACATCACAATACAAACATTTATCTCATTCACTCTGATCTGTGCATGAAAGCAAGTAAAGTTAGCAATTTGCTTTACTTTCTTCATATTCCTGTACTCCAGCTGTGTCGATCTATCTCTATAGAGACCTGTTTGTAAAAGTGTTTAATTTAGTCATCTAGCTTCAAAAGAAAATTGCTTTGGGCTTTAACCAGTTTCCAAATATGTGTATTTGTTGCTTCTGGTGTAAAGCACACATAAGTGCATACAGCCCTACATGCTGCATGCTACCAGACATTATGATATACACCACCATATGTGACCCATATATCTGTGCCTAATGCATATGCTATTTTTTAACACTGAGACGCTTAAACAGCTGATTTTTTTTTTTTTAATATATATACAAGACATGAGATGCTTCCTTAGATTAATTTGTAGGTGACTACAGTTACCCTGTCTGTTGAACATATTTTCTTCAAATAATATGCATAGTTTAGCTAATACGTCTCTAGGTCGCATCAGATAATCTATGAATTGAGTCATAACAGTACATATAACCCTGTAAATGGTTTATGTGATATATTGTAATGAGCTAATATAATGTATAAATGCTAAGTAATGATTTGCAAAAACTGAGTAAAACACTTTTGCAAAAGCGAAACTATTTTCTATAACTATTAAAAAGTTTTCATTCTTCAAATTTGGCAGTAAACAGAGATTATGCTTTGACATTTTTTTTAATTTGTAATAATTTTTTACATGGCAAGGATATATAGCTATCTGTTAATTGCGTCTTCATGGAACAAACTAACAATGAAAACACAATCTGCCAGTGTATGACAAGTAAAGCAGATTCTGTATAAGCTCGCAATGTATCTAGTAATTGCAAAAAAAAGGTAAAAGACATGAAACCGTTTGTAAAGCTACATATATATTTGACTATTTTAGAAGGCAAGTAGATGGATTAAAATGAATACATTTTGTTTTGCATTTTAAATATAAATGCATATTATGGATGTGTAAATCACTCAGATCCTATTGGAATAAGGTCTTCCATTTGATCTCAACACTTACGGAAACTTCAGTAGCTCCAAACCCTACCCTAGCCCTTCTTCACATTGGAATAGATGATTTCCCAAAAGACTCTCGTACCGTCATTATCCATACTCTGGCGGCAGCCAAGATTAATATTACCAAATTATGGAACACCACTAAAACCCCCTCTCTCAACTCATTGTTAACAGACCTTAACTTCCAATGTGATATGGAAAGAAGATCAGCCCTGAATAACTCCACATATTACTCATTCAAATTTCAATGGACTCGTTGGTTAAAAATCCAAACTGCTCTGGAAAATCCTGATAAGCCAGCTCTATGACATCTAGACCTCTATCCTTAGAATGGTGCACCCCCCCCTTCCCTTTCCTCCCCCCCATTACTCCTCACATTCCCATACTTTACCTCCTCAATGTAGCCTACCCACCTCAACACGGTTCATACCTAACATACCATACCTCTCATGTCTATGCATCACACTTGTATATAATCCCCAGCCAAGTGGTGGGGATTTACAACAAACTAATCTATATTGTTATACCTGCTATGAACCGTATTGCTTTACTCTGCTTTGTCAAAAATTCTTTTAATAAAAATTAATAAATATAAATGCAGTTTGACTCCCAAAATGCAATTTTATTTAATTAACCTATATTGTAAATGTTTCACAACTACATTAATTGCACTAAGGGAGCAATGTATCTACAATGTTGTTTAATAGAATTTACAGTATTACCAAGATATATAGTATTTGCATGTAGTAATGGCAGTAACAGGCTCACTTGCATTAATAAATATTTCTGTTATTGCATGTTCTAAAGAAAAATTATTCTTTGAAGCTTCAAATACATTGATATGCACACATTAACAGAACAGGAGCAGGAATTACCTACCAAAAATACTTTAGGCTACCTTCAAACCTGTCTGGTGGGTTACTGTATGCATGTTAATGTAAGGTATGTTGCAGGTTAATGTGCATGGCGTTAAGGAAGCCCAGTGAGTTTCAAGGAAAAATGAAGCAAGATCTTTTTTTTCAATGTAGTACAACACATGACACATAAGGTTACCATCTGTGATTTGTGGTGCACTGAAAAGAATATGTTGTGAGATGTATTTGCGTGCCATGCAAAGGCAGCTCATTTATTTCTGAATTATTTTGCATAACATATAGTGCATTATGATAACCTATTTTATTTTGAATCAGCTATCAACTCAACACAACACATGCAAAATTGGAGAGGCACCTTTTCCTCAATGCAGCACACCACAGGACACAGAGGATTTATATCCCTGCTTTGTAGTGTGCTTAAGCGCTCAGGCATTGGGGAGCATTTGAAAAGTTATTCAGTCACCGTTCATATTGCTGAGATTTAAAATCACATAATTTGTGCGCAATTTCAGGTGTGATCTCTAAAGCCTTTATTGCCACCTGTGAACATTTTCAATGATTTCTTGCAGTTTGCAGTGTGATTTCCATTATATTCTATGTATGTGAAATTGCAACAAAACTGCAGAAAAAGTAATTCAAAAACGATTTCAGAAATTGCGCTGCAGCAAATGACACATGTTAAGACACTGACATTCACATTCATTAGATGCAATTTCAGGTGTGATTCCAATTCGCACAGCTATGACTGGGCACTTAGGGTGCTAAATGAATGGCACAGCAATGCAACAAAGTACCGATTATGCGTTACCATGGTTTCCAGTAACACCTAATAGAAGTTGCATTTGCAATTACCACAATGCTTAGTTGTAAAGCTGATCTGTAAAGTGTCTTTAACATCTGGGGTGGTCAAATGGGTAACTGTGTACTCACTGCACTTGCTGGAATTCACAGGGGAGAGATCTGTATTGTTTACATACAGATCTCTCCCATCAGTGTTCCTTGGCGATTACTGGGTGCCTACGGGGAATTTCTGGTCCTTATGTACACAAAACTAATACATTTCATAACATAGATAATTCTAAAACCTATGAATTTAAGAACTTTATAAATTGCTCTAGCAGTAGAGTAATTTATATGCTAGAATGCCCATGCAAGAAATTCTATATAAAGAAATACAAAAAGATCTTTAAAAATACGTATTAGTGAACATATACGGGAAATTAAAAATTAATATAGAAATAAAAATTATAAAGAAAGGGAAAATCCTTTAGCTCAACATTTTAAGGAAGTACATCAAGGCAAAACTGATGGCTTAAAAGTGAAGGGTATTTTCCTCCTGAATATTTCCTCTCGAGGGGATCCTCTTGATAAAATCCTTTTACAAAAAGAGACATTTTGGATTTATACGTTGGGGACCTTAATACCACAAGGTTTAAATACAGAATTAGATTTTAAAATAGTCCTTAAATAAATTCCTGTTTGATTATTTGACTGATTTTAGGGTCATATTATCTTTTGCAAATGATAAAAAAAGTTTTTGAAAATGAGAAAAAGTAAATAATATATGATTCTATTATTGTCATGTGCTGTAAACTAATAGCTAATAACACTATCTGAATTTTAATTTGATATATAGCCAGTCTTTAATAATAAATGCCTACCATGTAAGGTTTAGAATGTCATAGATTAACAATGTAGTGATGACATTTCAACACAAGAAGGCACCAAAATGAAGAAAGTATGCAAATTCTGCACTATAAAAGGAATGTGAAAAGCTGTCCCCTCCCAGTTCTGATGAAGTCCGTGATGATTGGTGGACAAAACGCGTCAACGTAGTGACATCATCACGTTCTGCGTCCTTCCATGCTGCGATGTCCATGAGGGGAAAGAGTCATGCCACACACCGCTATCTTGGACAAACACGAGGCAAGACGGAAAACCGCCAGTACTTAGGATGACTCCTGGGAGTTCATTTAATTCTAAGTGGCGCAATACCACTTCCACCAATGGCAAGTAATCAGGGGCGGACTGACCATTTGGAAACTCGGGCACTGCCCGGGCTCAGTAGGGGGCCCCATGAGATGCCCCTGGTACCTTTTTCATAGGCTTTTTTGAGTTTAGGCAAGGACACAGGGGCCCCATGATCCCCTATTGCCCGGGGGCCCCATGAGTTGTCAGTCCACCCCTGCAAGTAAACCTTGAATATAGATTAGTCATAGCTTGCTATTTAGTTACACGGGACCTATTTGTTCTGAACCTCACTAAGGAACTCCAGCACTCTTATAGAGAATTTGTTGGCCTTTTATAGGTGAATACTGATTTTTTTAAGTTGTGATAAGCATTATCATATGGAAAATGGGACAATTTGTCCTAAGAATCTCTAGAAGGAACTGCCTTGCTCTTACATAGAAGAGGAATTTTTGGAGCCATTAGAAGGCTATTTACATACATGTCTAGTGCAACATTGCACAATCAAGATATACAGTAAATGAAATAAGTATTTGATCCCCTGCTGATTTTGAATGTTTGTCCACTCACAAAGAAATGATCAGTCTAAAAATCGAATGGTAGGTGTATTGTAACACAGAGACAGAATAGCAACAAAAAATTCAAAAGAAATGCATGTCTAACAAATTATGCAATGATTTGCATGTTCATGAGGGAAATAAGTATTTGATCCCCTTCACAAAACATGACTTAGTACTGGGTGGCAAATCCCTTGTTGGCAATCACAGAGGTCAGACGTTTCCTGTAGTTGGCCCCCAGGTTTGCACACATCTCAGGAGGGATTTTGGCCCACTCCTCTTGGCAGATCCTCTCCAAGTCATTAAGGTTTGGTGGCTGACGTTTGACAACCTGAACTTTCAGCTCCCTCCACAGATTTTCAATTGGATTAAGGACTGGAGACTGGCTAGGCCACTCCAGGACCTTAATGTGCTTCTTCTTGAGCAACTCCTTTGTTGCCTTGGCTGTGTGTTTTGGGTCCTTGTCATGCTGGAACACCCATCCACGACCCATTTTCAGTGCCCTGGCTGAGGGAAGAAGGTTCTCACCCATGATTTGACGGTATATTGCCCCGTCCATCATCCCCTTGATGTGGTGCAGTTGTCCCCTTAGCAGAAAAACACCCCCAAAGCAGAATGTTTCCACCTCCATGTTTGACAGTAGGGATGGTGTTCTTGGGGTCATAGGCAGCATTCCTCTTCCTCCAACCACGGCGAGTTGAGTTGATGCCAAAAAGCTTGATTTTGGTCTCATCTGACCACAACGCTTTCAACCAGTCCTCCTCTGCAGTCCTCCTCTGCATCATTCAGACATTCAGTGGCAAACTTCAGTCGGGCCTGGACATGTGCTTTCTTGAGCAGAGGGACCTTGCAGAGGCACTGAAGGATTTCAATCCTTGTCGGCATAGTGTGTCACCAATTGTTTTCTTGGTGACTGTGATCCCAGCTTCCTGGAGATCATTGACAAGATCCTCACGTGTAGTTCTGGGATGATTCCTCACTGTTCTCATGATCATTGACACTCCATGAGGTGAGATCTTACATGGTGCACCAGACCTAGGGAGACTGACAGCTGTTTTGTGTTTCTTCCATTTGCGAATGATTGCACCAACTGTTGTCACCTTCTCACCAAGCTGCTTGGCGATAGTTTGGTAGCCCAGTCTAGCCTTGTGTAGGTCTACAATCTTGTCCCTGACATCCATGTACAGCTTTTTGGTCTTTGCCATGGTGGAGCGTTTGGAATCTGATTGCTTGATTGCTCCTGTGGACAGGTGTCTTTTATACAGGTAACAAAATGAGATTAGCAGTACTCCCTTTAACCTCCTTGGCGGTATGATTCTTTCCGATTTTTGGTGCTGAAAGCGGTACCATTTTTTTGCATGGAAATATGTAGTTTTTTTATTGTAGGCCTGTAATTTTTAGGAATAACTCACTGAAATCTGTCCGAACAAGAGTCTAGTAAACATCCCGGGTATGATAAAATTTGAAACATGTAATCATAAATTATAATTTAATAAATAATCATAAAAAATAATAACATAATAATAAGACATTTAATTCAATAATATAATCAAACCAAAAACAATGAAATGTGAAATATAGCGCCAAGTTAGCACATTGCTGAGCAAAGTCGCAAAATCGTTTTCAGTGTCTGATGACGAATTTCCCCACAAATCAGTATCACTCAATTCTGCAAGTGGTTCTGATTTACTATCGATGTTCTCCTAGCTGATCTAAACCGCTTTTGACCTAAAGGGACACTTTTTGGACACCGTGGACATTTCTCAGTTTCCAGGCAGAAAGAACAGACAAAATGCAGGCAGGGCGCAGGACAAAGCATTAGGGACAAGATGTATGTGAAATTGGTTGAGACAGCAATGTTTTACTATGTAAAATGTAAAAAAAAAAAAAGACATTTTTTTAAATTTTTAAATTTCCCGCCGCCAGCGGCGCCCGTACGTCCCGACGTCGCAGGGACAGGACACAGAAGCCGGATGCTGGCATCGGCCGGAGGAGATGGCCGGGGACGCTGCAGGGGACACATTGTGGGAGCGCAGGGTAAGTTAAGTGAAGAACAAATGCCGGAGCAGTGCCGCATGGTATTCCCGAGTGTAGCTCGGGGTTACCGTTTGTGGTACTGAAATGTTACCCCGAGCTACACTCGGGAATACCGCCAAGGAGGTTAAGAGACTGCTTCTAATCTCAGCTTGTTACCTGTATGAAAGACCCCTGGTAGCCAGAAATCCTGCTGAATGATAGGGGATCAAATACTTATTTTCCTTATGAACGTGCAAATCAGTGCATAATTTGTTAGACATGCATTTCCTTTGAATTTTGTGTTGCTGTTCTGTCTCTCAGTGTTACAATACACCTACCATTCGATTTTTAGGCTGATCATTTTTATGTGAGTGTCCAAACATTCAAAATCAGCAGGGGATCAATACTTATTTTCTTCACTGTACTTATCACAGTTGATACAATTTTTTGGCATCTAGGAAGATATACACCTCTTATCTTTAATCAGGATCCACAAAGATTCATAATTCACCAATGGAAACAAACATGATCAGGGTAATTATTTTCCTCTTTTGGAATTGCCCATGATTATGATTGATTTATTTGATGTATTAACATCTGTTTATTTATTTTAGAGTCATTATTATTGTTATCCACTGAAAGTATCCTTTTTAAGGAATATCGGTCGATTGGAATTGGCCATACACAATGCAATTGTCTTAACCACTCTATGTGATGATGTTGAATTACTAAGAAGGTAATATCGCATACCATAACATAATCCTCCATTAGTGGCCATGATATTTGCATTCAGGGTTTAGCTTGATGATGCAAGATAACAATAGGCTTTTGAAATCTATTCCAGGATCCTTGTACTTATCATATATTTATTCTTCAGGATTTTCATCATTCATTTTTCATCACTATATTTTGATGAACATTTGAAGGAAAAGTTTGATATCTTAATGATAGAAGACAAAGATTAAGAAAGCTTAATACTGAAGATATACATATATCTGGATTCAACATATGGACTTCCTATAGCAATTACAAAAGAAGTCTTTGCCCAATATTCAGTTTGGCCTTTTCTGCCATACTTGCAGCTAAGTGAAAAAGCAGAACACTTTTTTGTTTTTTTATTTTAATTTTTTATTTTATTTTCATGATTGACAATGTGTTCACCATGATTCCAATGTCTACCTTTTCATGATCTAATTGATCTCAATAAAATATTTACATCCACTATAATAGTGAATATTTACTCTGCATAGGAATCGTAATATACCGTTTTTTTGGCAAGTCTGCTCTTGTCAGCTGCTAACTTTATCCTATAATCTCTGGTCGGGACCAACAGCTGTTGTCGCCTACCCAGAAATACAAAATCACGTATGTATGCATGAGTTTGTGCAGCCCTGCCGCCCTGTAGCAGTGGTTCTGTTATAGGGCAGTCGGGAAGCAATTTTTGTTTTAATAGAGTAGTGTTAGGACCTCTGTCAGGAATTTATTGTCCCCTCTTGGTACAATTAGCCTCTATTTTTCTGCTGGAATCCTAACATTCACCAAAACAAGAACACCAGGGAAATTGTCCAATAGGGAAAACTAGTTTCAATGACAACCATTTATGAGGGGATTTGCCTTACCTTGAAGAGATTTCCTCTCATTATTATTATTATTATACAGTATTTATATAGCGCCCTGTACATTTTAGTGGGGGACAGTACATGAGACAATACAGTAACAAAACAATACACGAGGGGTTCGAGGGCCCTGCTCTTTCGAGCTTACAATCTGTCCTGTTGTGCCCATGGAACAGAAAGTGAAAGTAATTCTTCCCAATGGGACAAAAAAAGCAGATAAGGGCTTTAATTATTACTTACTCTATCTGAAACAAAATAAAAAATGTGTAGCCTTTTGATAAATGTATCCCTTTTACTGTAACTGATGCATGCCATAGATGTTCATCAGCCAGGAATGTGAGTAAACATCACAAGCCGTCGTCAGATTTCAGATGGAAGCAATCCATGGACCCTTGGAACTTGCCATCCCTGACTCCCCTGCCATTTTTTCTGGACTATCTCACCTGTGGGCCTGGGCCCCACATGGTGGATGTCACCAGGTAGAAGGAATGGAAACTAGAAAACATCAGTTAGCTGATCTCGCCTTGCTAGTGAGAACCTAGAAGCAACAAGAATTTCTTCACTTCCCATTTCTGCTGTCCATTGTGGCTCGGAAAGGAGCTGACAGGATACGATCTGCACACAAATACCTTCAGTGGAGTTATTTTCTAAAACTGCATGGTGCAAAATCTGGTGCAGCCCTGCATAGAAAGCAACCAGCTTACAAGTTTTATTGTCAAAGTTAATTGAACAAGCTGAAGGTAGAAGCTGATTGGCTACCATGCACAGCTCCACCAGATTCTAAGTGCACCAGTTTTAATAAATCTCCCCCATTGTATTAATGGATTTAGAGTTTGCTATTAATTTATTAGTTTTCAACATAGCATATTTTTAATCACAGTGATTTATGTAATTCATTTACTTGTATTAATTTAATTGTTTTTATATATTCTTGCTGGTATATAGCACTTTGTATATTTTGAGTAAGGTTTCTGAGATATGGCGCAGGACTTTTTCAGCCGGACATCACATGTGTATATTGTTTGTTGTTTGCACTCATAGTCAGGCCCAGAATAAAAAATGCACATTTCACTTTTTTATCTTCTTTTATTTTTATCTAAAGCACACTGACCTTGATATTATATTTAAAAAAAGCTTTTTTTTCTACTTAAATACACAGGCCTTTGACCCAATGTTTGACCCTGATCTTTGACTTTGAGCATCATCTTTGAATCTAACCTTGAACCTAACTCAAACTCTGATTTATCTACTTCATATTTATTTATTTATATATTTATTTTTACAATTTTCTTCTCTAGCAAGGAGAAAACGATATGTTATATATTTTTCTCAATTAAAGAGGAGAAGCAATTCAGTGATCATGTAATCAAGAGCCAGTCCTCTCAGCTCCCTATCGTTAGCACAAGACCTGGAGCTGTCGGTGACAGCTCGGTCTCTCTGCTGGGAGTGCGCTGTGTAGCATGCTTTCAGCACAAACACAGGTACACACATATACGATCCCGTGGAAGAAGACCCAATTTAGTGACCACATATACACCTCATACGCTCAGAGGGAAGGTGTTATACTAACTCTGATCAAAATTAAAATAAATCTTTTTTTTACATATTTTGTCTTTAGATTACTTTACAAACTTATAAAGATCAGACTGCAAATGTACCTCATCCCTCATCTATCATATCAAGAACCATAAAAATCAAATGGGACTTTACCGGAACAGAAAGTGGACAACATCATATTGTTGTATAAAACATGTTTATTGAAATGTATCTTCCAAAATTTTACCATAAAAACAGTATTTTGGCTAATCAGCCTAATATATCACAGCATCGTATATTATGACATCAAAGTACTCCAGAGGTCAACACGATTCGCTTGTTCGCTTCCTCAGGACCCCAAAGGAGTTGAAGACAAAAAAGTCCAGTATCCAATAATTTTTGCAAGTTAATATTGCCAAAAGAAAGCTCAGTTTGTCCTTAAAAAAGCAATGTATGTGTGCTTATTTTATTATCCAGTGGAAATGTTAAAATTTTTCTGGTCCATAAAACAGGGTATATGCTTTTTTTTTTCTTTAGTTCAACCAGCAGGTTGAATGAATAAAAAACTCACAGATCCATGCATCTATACAAATGATGTTTGATGCAGGGATGTGCTATTGTATGTGGACTGACAGTGGATTCCGCCCCCCCCCCCACTTTGTAAAAATACAGAAAACAGCACTGCATACTACCTTAAGGGGTATAAAGGTAAGCTGAAGTGGTTAAAAAGATCCGTCTCTCTTGCCCTCAACCAGCAATCAGATTAAAACATTCAGAAAGTTTGTCTAGTGTCAAGCATGAATATGAGTAGTGACTCCAGGTGATATAAAGAAATGAAAAAAATTCAGCTGTAAGCTTTAACAATTATGTTTGTAATGACTAAACCAAGTTTTGCCATACTAACAAGCTGAACTTGATGTGTGGTTATAGGTTATCTATCAGCGTGTATATCATATTTCTAAATCTTAGTAGCTGCTTCATTTTTTTATCATTTGCTGGTTTACTCCAAGTGCAGGTGACATTGCAGCTACGAAATTAAACTGCATTGTGCTTAAAATACCATCTTACCTACAACAAGCCATCTGACTTCTCCCTAAGCCTCAGAGAGTGAAATCAATCACATTGCCTTGTGATGAGCTAATTCTGCACGTTCAGCATTGAACTTTAACTGCTTAGCAAAGCACAACTTGCCAGTATCAGTCACTGCTGTTGGGATTAGAACCCTATGGCGCATACATTTCAAACAATCTATGCATGAAGGACTTGGTGCTTTCTGTAAATGCTTTAGTCATTTTTTCACTGCAATTTGTCTTGGCTCTTATAGAAGGCTTCTAATCCTATATTGCCTGTGCTTCTGGCATAAGAACCTTCTGTAAAAAATTAAAACTATATTGTCAATGTGAAAATGTGACCATGAAGATATTAGATCAGAGTCTAGCTCTTGAAACTGAAGAGTTTAAAAAAAACCTTGAAGAAAAATTTGAAGAAAATAGTAGGTGGTCCAAATTGTGGCCTCCCTTTTGATTTTTCTTTTGTTTTACTGTAAACAGCACAATAAAAGGACAAACATTTAAAATCAAAGGGGATAAAGAGGTAATTATAAGCACAGCAAACCATTTAACTACAATAAAGCTTGTAAAATATGCTGCAGGCCTAGCAATTATTTAGGATGGCTTAGTAAAGAGATTGTTATAAAAAAAAAAGTTGGCGAGACAATGGACCCGATTATTATCATATAAACAAAAATTGCTTTGCCCAGTCACACAGATGGTAATAATTAGCAATCACATAAATATTGTTGATGGACTTCTTCTGAATACAGCAGACCCTCTAGCCTTGAAGTATATGTAAACCATAACAATTAACTTTTTGCTACTGTTTGGTCTGTTAAATATACCAGAGTGTATCTGTTGAATTAATTCAGTACTGTTCTGTGTATCTTAAGCAATGTAATTAGCCCTCCTAGGTATTGGTACTGCAGAAAGATTGGTGTCTCTACTCTGGGGATGGGAGACTAGATGGGTTTGAAAAATGTATCAGAAGGCAACCGCGCATGGAAAAAAAGTTTAATAAAAGATATAAATTTCAAAAAAGAAGGCAACTGGGCAGAGCTGACATCACTCAATCCACAACAGGCCCTAGGATCTAAGTGCATTTCCAACAGATTGATGGATCTTTTTTGTGATCTGACAGATTTTAAAGGGTTATGTCATGAGAAATATGGATTATACAGAGATGTACTACATGCTTCTTTTTTATTTTGCTTTGACATACACCATGGGGGAGATCTGTAAAAAATATATTTTCCTGAAATCCTGCAATCTGGAAAATACAGTATAAAATACTGTACTATGGCTACTAGATGGAGTTGACAATCATAGGAAAATCACATATTAGATACATTAAGGCAATTATTTGTGGCAACTGTGCAAACGCTGAGGAATTTGCACATCTACTGTTTAAATAAATAGACCCCTCAGAGTTCATTTAATAAGGCAGATACAAACAATCCAAATGTACATACAACATATTTCTATAGTTATGTTCCATATTTAATTATTTACAACGTTTTGTTTTTTTATTGTAAAGTTGCCGCATATGTAAATAAGTTTTAATGAAAATTAACATTTGATTAGATTTATTTGTGATAAATGTCTATGGTTTTCAAGTCTGCTCTAAGACCCCGTTCATACCTGAACGATTTTCTGCTTGAAGCTTGACGCTCCGAGATGTTCAAGAAGCAAAATCCCATTCATTTCAATGGCCCCTGTTTACATCTGAGTGTTTTATTGTCTGCAGCAAAATACCTGTTGCTCAAAAAATTTTATGAGCTTCATTTAGGCAGATTGGGGGCAGATTGGAGTGTCTTTGGCCTCATAGACCTCAGTGGGAACATCTGAAAACTGCACAACCTGAGCGTTTTGCGAGCGTTATTGCTGTTGCTCTATTTCTGCCCAAACAGCAGCTCTCCACTGCTAATCTCCTTGCTCTAGTGCTTTCTATTGGCAAAAATAAAAACACTTAAAGCTTCAATACTCATGTAAAATGTTTGTAATACACTTATAGAATGCTTGTGTATGCTTGCAAAACTCTCAAACAAAAACACCTAAAAATCACACTGTTCAAGTGTGAATGCAGCAAAAAACTAGTAAAGTAAATCTTAGCACAGATTTGTGAAAGTAGTTGGTTCTGCAGGCACAATCTAATTGCCTTCAAGCATAAAAATGAATGAATGAGCTCCACAAGCCTGCATGTTCAGAGAAGCATACAGGTTCTATAGAGATGGGAAGAGGATGAACCCACAGGATGCCTCTTCTACTGTAGGTTTATTTTGGGGGAAACAATAGAGCTCAGACAAGGTTTAAAAACCTAATTTATCTTATAACCCACAGAATGGCCCTCGGGCTGTCTGAAGGTTCCACAAAGAATAAATAATAACTTAACCGTTTCAATACCGTGCAATTTTACACCTTCCTGCCCAGGCCATTTTTCACGTTTCAGCGCTCTCACATTTGAATGACAATTGCGCGGTCATACAACACTGTACCCAAACTAAAATTTTATCATTTTCTTCACACAACTAGAGCTTTCTTTTGGTGGTATTTAATCACTGCTGGAGTTTTTATTTTTTGCTAAATTAACAAAAAATGACCAAAAATTTTGAAAAAAAACATGTTTTTCTTTGTTTCTGTTATAAAAGTTTACAAATAAATAATTGTTCTTCATAAATTTAGGCCGAGATGTATTCTGCTACATGTCTTTGGTGAAAAAAACCCAAATTAGGATGTATTATTTAGTCTGTAGGAAAGTTATAGCGTTTACAAACTATGGTATAGATCTGAAAATTGATCAATCCTGAAGTACTGACTGCCAATCTAATTTCTTGAGGTCCAAGAATGTCAGAACAATACAGATATCCCCAAATGACCCCTTTTTGCAGAGTAGACAGTCCGACGTACTTTAAAAGAGGAATGGCGAGTTTTTTGAAGTTGTATTTTTTTTGTCATAATTTTTCGGAAAATTAAAAAATTAAAAAAATTATTTTCACTATTTTTTTTTTACATACTGTCACCAGTGCAGTACAGCGTCATCATATAACTGGCATGGCGGTGAACAGGGACACTGACTGGTGACAGTATGAAAAAAAAATATATATATATTTTTTTTTTTTTTTTTTTATTATTTTTAATTTTTTATTACATTTTTTTTATTTTTTTTAAAGATTTTTTTTCATATTTTACTATGACCAAAGTAGTACAATGTTACCATAGTAACATTGTACTACTTTGGGGAAGTGATCAGTATTTTTTTTTTTTTTACACAATTTGCTTATAGCAAAGAATTACTTTGCTATAAGCAAGCATTTACCTGAATGAAATCGATTCATTCAGGTTTTTTTTTTTTGTGCTTAGCTGTGATTTGCTCACAGCTAATCACATGACATGTGCATGTGAACTGCTGTGATCATTCACAGCTAGGCACTAGTATACAATGGATGGCATGAATGAAGCCATCCATTGTATACAACTGTCATGTGACCTGCTGTGATTGGTCACAGCAGGTCACATGGTACCAGCAACGGGGGCCGGTACTCAGATCTGTCATCGGCCGTGTCCGAGGTACACGGCGGGTGACAGATCGCGCCGCTGCGAGGCTCTGTATTACCGCAAACTGCGCATGTGCGGGTGCACGCCAAATGGCGTGCACCTGGAATGCCGATGCGCTTTTGAAGCCGCCAAACGGCCATTGGCAGGGCGGCTAATGGTTAAAGTGGAACTTCACCCTCTCAATCAACATAGATTATTTTTAATCTTTATGCTGCTAGCATTAGTAAATAGATAGGAAAGTATATTATATTTACTTATTTTAAACTTTTTTTTCTACATTTTTTCAGTTACTTTCTGGTTTCCATGCTTAAACAAGTGACGTCATACATCCCAGGAGTCTTCAGGAGGGGTGGGAGGGTTCTATGCTCAGCCAATGACTGAGCTAAGGTTAGATGGATTCTAGGAAGTAAATTCTACACAAATCATCTGCCCTTACTCACTGCCAGAAATGCTAGGGGGTGTTTACAAAATGATTTCTCTGTAAAATATAGCATTGAGACAGGACGGATGGGGGAGTTTTCTTTGAATATTAAAAATGAATTAAATAGCATATTTGTTTTGTGGTGCTCAGAGGCAGTGCAGTTCCAGTTTAATGTGGCATAAAAATGTCATATTGGAATAATGATCATTTCACACTTATGGGTAGAAAGTGCAACTTTCTTGAAGAATAATGAGCGTGGTTATGTTTTATATATAAACCTGAAGTCATAACTTTATTTTGTGCCATTTATTGTTGTTGGACTTCTTAGTAAGGAAGTTATGGTTTTGGATTGATATTTGGTGCATTTACTAAGCATTACCACCCTGCATTTACCTGCTTGCTAATTACGCACTCAAATATCATTTAGGAAATATGGAAGGTGTGGTACAATTGCTAATAAACTGTATTGGCACATTTTTTCAGCTTTCCCTAACTTCATAGGTATTTGGTACCTGTTTTAGAATGGACCACCTTCTGCTGAGAAGAAGTCTCCAGCATCTCTATCTGGTCAGCCTAATAACTAGTCCTTATAACCCCCTTATATAAGAGGAATTACAAAATGCAATGGCATAGCAGGTTAAATCTATAATAAATAAATACATATAGTAGTTTAAAAAAAGAAGATGAACAGTGACAGCACATGTCAAAATTCAATGTAAAAAAAGAACTAAAGAAAAAAGAGTGAATATGTCTCTTTTAGGATTATACTTGTCACTTGTACCATATTTAACAAGACAATATATCAGGATAAATGTATAGGTCAAAATTACAACATTTAATTTATCAAACATACTCAGGGGGCCTCATTAATAAGAGAAACATGTTCAGGGTCATCTAGCATGAGTTTCACGCTTGCCCTCATTAGTGTAATAGATAACACATTAGATCATATTTTTACATTGTATTTTAAAATCATTTACTCTTTTAATGTATCTAAAGGACATATTTGAAAATAACTATATAGTCTTATATACTGCAGAGTTTTAAGTGATAAGAAGCTGTTGCAGATTTAACTGGATGTCTTTTAATTCCGTCTCATAATCCCTTTATTCTGTTATATATAAATTTTACATTATGATAAACTGACATTGTCAGCAGGAACAAAGACATCATTATCCTGTAAGGGCCTTCACTCTGGATTCATCGGTATACATTTATTACACTTCCCAGTGTGCATGGAGTGGAAAAAAAATGCATGGACTGAAGAAAAAATATTATTTTGCATAGGGTCTGTTTACACTAATGCAGTGCATGCATGCTGCATTATGGTAATATCGGCTGTATTTTGCAATCTTACAGATTTAGTCGCCCATTAGAAGAATGGGGCTGCAAGTAGCTGAGAAATGGCAGTTATGTAAGTAACTACAGTATACAGTGGTCGTTCGTTTTCCATCAGATGTCACACCATACTCACAGAAATGACCTACAGAATCCACACCAACGTCAGACCCACTGCAAAGAACACTGCCTATTGCTCCATCTACAAAACTCAACCCAGTATGTGCCTAAAAGGGGTTGCTAGTCTTATATGCTGCCACACAGAAGCATTTTAGTGGCCTGTAAAACAGATTTTACACCCCCTCCCCCAATGAAACTGTTCTATTTACCATGGAAACACAGTGCAATATCGGCTTTCATTTTCTGTGCATGTCAGTACATCCCGAGTCAGCCCCTGTCTCTTCCCATCTAACTTCCCTTCACCAATCACCCTTCACCAATCACAGAGTTCTGTGGATAGATAGAAGTCCTAATATGCTGTCATCCTTTCACCTGTAAAGAGTACCTCTTTTTACATTTGCATTTTGCCTCTTTGGCAGATCAAAATTGTGGGGAAATGTTCAATTTGTGCAGATTTTTATTTTTAATGTAAGTGCACTCTTTTTTTTTTTTTTGTTAAACGTGTAAGTTTATTACCTTGCTCAGTTTGTATGAAACATACCATTTAAGTTTCTATAGCAGACAGAAGAGAAGATCTAAGCTGTCTCAAATTTTCCATATTTAATATAATGTATCTATTTATTAAAATGGCATCAATTAACCCAATATAACATTCAAAGTTATTTGAAGAGTTACAAATGCAGTTATGAAATGCAGGACAATTAACACAAAATACAGTAGCAAAATACAAAAAAGAAAATGTTTTGTATTACATTGTTACATTTTCTTGTTTTACTTCTCTGACGGCATTAAAAAATATAGTTCAACACTCTAAAAATACACTTGCAGTTAGAATTCTAAACACTATAAATACTGCAGTCTGCACAGATAAAAAATATACAGCAGCAAGCAACTGTATTCAGACAGATCTCAAGGCCATTTATCACATTTTATCTCAGAAAAACATCCATGTAATACATTTACTGGCAGTTGAAGTTCTCATATCCTCTCTAATAACATCCATGAATTCATTCAGGCCAGTTACACAGCTGACAAAAGCTCTGTAATAATACATACCACTGTAGAGGCTCCGTTAGGCACTTCTTTTGGGAATTAGTAGGGGTAATTGGATATACTCCAACCTGGAATATATTGCATGGGGATTTTTGTGATGATCCTACTGTGATCAAGAGCTCTGCAAGATGCATTTTAATTGTCATTTAAGTATTTTAAAAAAAAGCTATTTCAAATATTTCTAAAAATAACAACATGGCCAGGCAAAATAGTGTTTCCTAACTATTTTCTAGGTTAGCGTTACCATGGTAATTCTATATTTTTTGTTATGTGCTTCCGAAATGAAACACATTTAGACAGTTAATAACTTTGATGTAAGAATATTGTAAGTGTATTTAACATTGCAGTCTCTACTGCATCAGTTTTTTAGAAGCTGATAGTCAAATTTGTGTGTGTGTGTATTTATGTGTTTTTTCAATTCTCTGGGTTTTTTTGTGCTGCAAAGATGCACAGTTGATGTAAGCAGCTTGTATGTGTCTTCCATGCTATCCCTCTTTCCCCCCAATTTCTTTTCAAAACTATAACAGCAATATAAAGATTTATGTCACCTTACTGGCACAAGGTTATTGAAGGATAAAAATATACAGCATGCCCTGTCATGGCTTCAATGAAATTTTTCACTTAGTTAAATACAAGGCGGCCTTTCACGCAGAAAAGACTGATTTCTAGAAAAGTTACATTCCTATGGCAGGGATATTCTAAAGGTGACAGACAGCCCTATTTTGCATTCCCTATAAGACATATGCTGTTATATTGTTCAACTGCAGGTATAGGATTCTGTTTATGGAGGTTTATTTACTAAATCTATTTTTATTTCTATTGGTTGAACTGGATGTAATTTTTTCAACCTAACTGTCATAGAATTTCTATATTAGAGTACATGGATAAAGCAAAACACATTTTCACTATGTAATTCTATATAACAACACTTAACCCTATAGTATCCCAGGAAAGTAATCTACCTCCACCCTTGAAGGCCCACTAGACAAAATATATATGACTCTCCTTTAAACAAATAAAATAAATGAAATAAAATAACACCAACACAAAACATCAACCCATGCAGAATTGTCCAAAATGCCACAGTGTCCAAAAACAGTTCAAAATATAAAAATCAAAAATCAAAAATTATAACAAAAATAATCCCCACAGGTGTAAAGTAAAAAGTAAGAAACTGAAAAACCGGTTCTTCTTCTTTCATCACCAAAAAAACTTCTTAATACCCGCAAATCCTGATGTTCATACACCTCAAAAAAGAAAAAAAAAACTCGACATAGTGTCATACCTTAAATAATATTAAAACACACGTGCCACTCACTGTGCAGCATGCAAAATATTTAAATAAATGTGTATACTCTAAACGAGTATCAATACACATACAAAAAGGTGAATGTCAATATAAGTGAAAAACACATTCACATAGAATATCAAAATGCAATGTGTGAAAACCACTCCACAAATATCACTGCCAGTGTATATCACCACACCCTATATATATAACAGTGATAGCCAAAAGCCCAAATCACCACTCTCCAACTCTTATATAGATGGGTAATTACCCTATAGAAGAAACAGCAGGGCAAAATACCACTCTGGGTTACTTTCTCCTCACATCGATTTTCTCCAAGACTAGGGCCACTTCCTCCACCTTCCTCCAGAAAACCAGTCACAGTATATAAAAGATATCCTCCTTTATTGGTAACTCACATAAAAATTCGGATGGCAACAGCTCTTCCTCACAAGAGGTACACACATGGACAGGTTCAGGGAAACATTAACCGCATGTTCCCACTTCCAAGATGGCCACGATCGCACTTCCGGTCAACGTCGATACGTCTGACGTCACGTGTCCCTCTTTTCACTATATTTACGCTACACAGTATGTACTATATGCAGTTATTAAACTGTGGTGATAGGGAAGGTATTGTTAGAGGGGCCTAAGGGGTACTGAACATAAGTAGAATTCAAGCACAGACCTGATTTTGCAGACATTGTTCACATTATAAGTGTTGATTAGGAGTTTTTGGCAAATCCTGCATGTTCAAGGTTTGCAGTCCCAGGAAATAAATGTGGGAGTACAACAGGCCAAGTTCTTGGTGACCATAATGCACCGAATGACCATTGAACTTAAGTCAACTGGATTAGAAGGGCCAATAATGGAGGCTTTCTTATGCACCAGCCCCCCATACTATTGACAGTAGCAGGAGCCAATGGGTCTTGCTATTGCCTCTGAGCCAGTGGGAGAGAGATTGAGAGCAGCAATGCTGCTCTTGGCTTCAGCGCTGGACCAACATCAGGGGGAAACTGCACACAGAAGGTTTTTTTTACCTTAAAGTTCACTTTCAGAAACATGTTACATGTTCCACCTATTTTTCATGGCGGGGGCACATGCGTGGGGTGTGTGAAAGCCACTGGAGGCACTGAACTGCTTTAATCTGACAGCGAGAAGTTGACTTGTCAGATTTACCCAATATCTCTGTAACTGAAGCCACCAGGAGTGTGTAAAGGCCCCCCACTGTCAGGTCTGTACCTCATACAGACCTGAAAGCAGAAGGGTTAATGTGACCTCATCTTCTACCTATCCCAATACAGCCCTGGAATAAAGGAGGAGTAAGCGGATTATTTAATAACATGATTACAATAGTAACCAGCCAGCCCACAGTGTCATGTCACATCTGGCTTTGAGATCCAGGGTGATTCTTCCTACTTACAAGTTTGGCTGAACTGGCTTCCCATCTGACAAGCACACCACTGCTGCTAAATGTGTTTTATCCAGGATGACTGACTCCAGCTCATGGGTGCAGATAAACTCTTTTTATTTTATCCTTGTGAGTTTGCATTTGGCTGTTTAATTAAATGCTTACTAATACTGCACTTAGTTGTTGCCCCCTTGTGTTCTTTTCTGTTTTCAAAAAATTGTTCCTGTCTCAGGTGGAGCTGCCTACTGAAGCAATGATCTATAGTATGAAACTTTATAGACTCTAGATGCCATACTAGTGGACTTATGTATCCTTGGATATTAATATAGACTGTAAACTGGCATTTGGATCCCCAATTGGGGTTACATGTGGATAGTGTCCTTACGACTATTTTTGTGCCATAATTTCACCATATTTGCTATACAGGATCTTGTGTGACAACATCACTAGCCTGCTAGCTGCCCTTTGCCAGAGAAAATTGAGACATATACCATGCCTGCAACATGCAAAGATATTTTAGTTCTGTTCTAAGTGACAGTGAGATGTATTGTCACGCTATTGCACAGGAATAGGGGTACTGGCGTGAATTATCACTTATCTTGTAGTGTTATTGGAAATATGGGAACTACTACTTATCCTGCCCAATTTGTGTCAATGTATTTGTGTAGAAGCCTTATGACGCATTCACCCTGCCCACTGACCTCTATGATTAAGCCCCAGTAAGCGGGGTGAAACACTTCAGAGGCTGTGGTCATTGGAGCTGAACTGAGTAAGGTTGCTACACACATACATTGACATAGATTGGGCTGGTCAAGCAGCAATTTCCATCTATGCCTGACACATGTCCTCAACCTAGTGGTGCAGTGGTTCATCATTAAGTATCCTATCTTAAAAGAGGTCAGGTCAGAAGGATTTGTAGACACTTTAGGAACTTATATTTGGCCAGTGTTTGCATAGCAGAAATGCAGCACCAGCAAAAGTTGTTTGCCAATCTCCTCATCTGTGATATCCCCACATGCTGGAACTCAACGTTAGCCATGCTGCAGAGGTTGCACCAGCAGCAGCAGTATGTCAGCAAAGAGTACCTGTATGATTGTGGAACAAGAACAGGCTCTGGATAGGTGTTTTTTTTTACAATGCATCAGTTGCCCAATATTCAGGACATGTGTAGTAATTTGGCACATTTTAAAGAGGCAACCAAAATGCTTAGCCAGGATGAGCAGGGACTGGTGATACAATCCTTCTCATGTTCTTCCTGGAGCACACACTCCATGACCTGATTGCCTTAGAAATGGAGGAACAGCACCAAGAGAAAGATGAGGATTTGCTGCTGCCTCAGAGCCAGTGGGATCCTTTGCATAATAACTCCATGAAATTTATAAAGATTCAATTCCCATCTAGAGCAATAGAGAGGGACTTGGCTGAAAGAGTTGCTCAAAATAGTGGAATAACACAGAGAGCCTTTTTCCTAGTGTAACATAAATATAGGATTCGGATAGCTGTGATGTGATCTGTAGAAATATGTAATTGTAGATCTTGTCTCATGTTATTACAGATATTTTTATTATTATTATACAGGATTTATATAGCTCCAACAGTTAGTGCAGCGCTTTACAATATAATAAGATAAGTGTTCAGTATTCAGTCAGAGACATATGTTCACCAATTAGCATCTGACAGGACAGAGTAGATTCTAGGCTGGAGGTGACACCTAGATGTCAATAAAACATTGTCACCTATGTAGCCAATCTTTGCCACCTTCTTGAAGTCTAAAAGAGGTGCTCTGGCCATTTCAGCCTTGGGAAGCAGCAGGAGACCAGGAGTGGCTCCTATGTGTCTGCCAGCGATGATTTATGTACACAGATCAAAGGAAAATATTTAATCTCTCATGAAAGCTAAAATATTAGTTGCAGAGAGATGAAAATACTTCCTTCTGATTGGACTCACTGTAGGCTACATCTACATGTAAAACTGTATTTGTAGCCCCTGTGGAATCCCAGAGAAACAAAGAAAATAGTTATATGGCGCCTGATTGCAACAGCTGAACAGCGATTGATTCTGTCGCAAATGGACTGATGCGCTGGTATCGGAAATTCTATCCCCGACTTGGTGATTAAAACCGTTCCTGATCCAATCGACTTTGGGCACTTCAGAACTCAGAACATCCTGTGGGCTGGTACAGGAACACACCCCAGGGTTGATTGGCCAAGGGATAATGTCTAACCAAGTCCATATTTCAATAAATTGAGGACCCTGAGATATGGACGGTGTGATCCGTATGGAGCGGGTTCTAAATCGCAGACTTTCTCTGACTTGCTCCAGTCGCAGGATAACTCTTGGTAAAAGATTTATTTCTGTTTTTATTCCCTTTTATTTTATAGTCAATAGCCAATTGTGGGTATTTTTGTATTTTCTGCAACTGTTTTTTTCTTTGTACATATTTTATGCGTTGCCCACTTTCAGGATATTAAATCATAAAATTAATAAGTGACTTTTGGGTACTTAAGCTTGGGCTCATATCTCCAGAGAGATTGTTGCATTTTAGTGTCTTTATATGCTTGGTCAATTTCATTGCCAATCTGTATGCAATTGCACTGCGTGTTGGCAGATTGCATGCAGATTGTAAAGTAACAGATCTGCCAGAGATCTGTGTGTGTGTGGTGGCCCAGCAGACCAGTCTGTGGACAAACTGCTGGGTGGTGGCAAGCTACCGTTTGTTGTGTGTCTGGTGTGGTGGGGTGTGGACAGTGGAAGAGTGATGAACACCGGGTTTCTAGCTTGTAGGATAGCTGGAGGAATCCTAGAAGGGTGTGCCAAATGCTAGACTGCTCCTCAACCCTTACAGTGCACCAGATTGTATATGAGATTCGTATCTGCCTGTGTGTGTGGTCAGCCAGCTGGATTGGAGTGGAGTCTCCCTCTAGTGGTGGCCAGAGGTAGTGCGGGCTGTGAAAGTGTATTACGGCCGGTCTTATATATTCAAAGTAAGTCCTCCTCATTCCCTCCCCCAAGTCACAGCCGGACATGCAAGCCTCGGTTAGCTAGTCGCTGTGGGCGTGTGTGTGTGGTTTGGATCCGTGACACATAGGATTAGGTTTACATGCTGATTCAAACACTGTCAAGGAAAAATTTGAATCACAGTTTCTGAGTAGGGAGTATATGAAGTGTCATTACTGGAGGAAGCAGAAAAGTTCTCCATTAGGAATCGCACCATAGTCTTCAGTTGTTGAACAGTGCAAATCCCTTGTTTAAAAGAGCATAAACCATGACAAATCCATGTGAGCTCCACCAGCATTGGTTACATGGATCATCTAGACCAGTTGGAACAATGTATAGTTAAGAAGGTGCGTGAGAAGAAGATGAGAGTAAAGCAGCTCTGCAGAGGTTGTAACAGAATCCCAAAAGAGTCAACAATGGGTAGAGAGGCCTAGGGTACAACAGGGCAGAATCAAGATAAGAGAGGGAGAGGGACTGAATAACCATCCAGCATGTTCAACATAGTCTATACACTTTAATGTCTATTGCAAAACCTGCCTTGCCTCCCCCCCATGTTGTGGCCTAACCACAATTCCAGCAACTGAACAGTGTTTGTTACCATTGTCTCTCAAATAATACACACTACTGTTTATTTAAAGATAGAACATGTCTCATGTCTCCCTTTTTATTTTGCAGGCTTACTAAGCTGCTTGCATACTGTCCAGCCTCTGAATATCTGAGGCTATTTTCTCTCAAGTAATACGTAATACACTCTGATGTTAATTTCAAGATAAAACCTCTTCTCCTTATATTGCAATCTTAGCAAGCTGTGCACATACTGTCCAAGGCAAGTAAAACTTGCCTTGCCCCTTTCTATTTGCTGTCCATTTAAGTGCTCACATACATTCTTGACACTAGCCAATTTCTAGCAAACACATACCTCATGTCAATATCTGAAATATTTTGGGGATAATTGGGTTTTTGGAGATGAGGGGGTGTTCAGGGGATGTTGAGTTATGGTTTCAAAGTGTTTTTGTGCACTCTGTTTTGACATTTTATTAACATTTTAAGACAATGCAGTATGGTGCTGCAAAAAACACACAAACTATATTGTTAAAGTATTGTACCACTGGCCAATTTGTAAGATGTATTAGGTTAGCCAAAATAGGTTATGCCAGAACATGGGGTTGCTGACTCTGCACTACATGCACATCAAAACCAGAATTGTATGCTCCCTTCTTGCCCAGGACATTTTTTTCAGTGTAATGGTAGTTTGTGTGGCAATTACTTGATCATGCAATACTGTACCTAGATAACTTTTATATTATTTTTTGATACAGAGCTTTTTTGGTGGCCTAACCACTATGATATTCCGTTACTATCTGATATAAAGCATGTCAAATAAATTATACCCTTCATTAGGCCAAAAATGTAGTCTGCTACATTTCTTGGTAACAAAAAAATAGGTATATATTATTTAGCTTGTGTGAAAGTTACAGTGTCTACAAACTATAGTATATATTTTTGAAATATATGAACCTTGATGTTCTGACCGCCTGGTGCATTTCTTGAGGCCCTAAAATACTAGGAAAGTTCAAACACCCACAAAATGACCCAGTTTTGGAAAGTAGACACCCCATTATGTTTGTTAACAAGATAGGAGGTTGGGATAATATCTTAAACTCCTCATTTGTTCCACTTTGTCACTGCCTAGCTGTATAGAGGATCCCAAAATCAAATGAGCACCTCCAGACTTATAAGGAACATAAAGTATGCATCTGATTTCCTAACTGCCTATTATCAGAGAATGTGAAGTCTCAGGACAGTGGAAAATGTCATGAAACAACCCCATTTTGGCCTGCTGAGTCTTTTAATTATCTCATTTTTTGCCACAATTATTTGGAAAATGATACAAAAATGAACATTTTTGACCTTTTATTAAGATATTTCTCACACAGCATGGGCATTCTTATAACTATATCACAAAACACATTCTGCTACTTCCTTCTGACTCTTGGGATACCACATTTATAAACCCTTTTCACCGCCTAGCCACATAGAGTGACTCAAAATCCAAAAATCACCTTTAAGGGGCATAAATTATGCATTTTATTTCCTTACTACCTATCATACATGTGGAGGTTCTTAAGTACCAGGACAGTAGAAACACATGAAAATGACCATATTACTGGAAGTGACTGTGAACAACAACATTGGAAATACTAGCACTGTCTGTGATAAGCAAATTAGAAACACTGGTGCTAGCTGTAATCAGCAAATTAGAAACATTGGCTCTGACTGTAATCTGGTGTAATCTGTAATCCAGTGCTGGCTGTAGTCTGGCACTGGCTGCAATCTGCTTCTGGCTGTAATCAGTGAAGGGGGACACTGTGAGGGGCACACATATAGCAATGTATTGGCACTATGATCATGTAAGGGAACTGAGATTTGTGTAATGTAACACTGGCTGCTCCCTGCCCTTCATTCCACAACAACTTTGTGTGTTTCACAGGAAGGGGGAAGCTGGTTTCTCATCACAGACAGTTACATTTGTGATTGCTGTGACTGGTCAAAGCAATCATAAGGAATAGAGCCACTCTCATTGGCTCTGTACTTTCTGTCCAACTGCAGTTTTCAAATGTTTACAGTTGTAATCACTGTAATTGGCCAGCTATCAGTACAGAGCAACTTTACCTAGCTCTGTACCTTTTTTGTGATCCGCATTGACCAATGACAATGTGACCACAGTTACTGTACTTGTGTTAGGGGGTGCTTATGCTAAGGAGTGTGCATGAGCATAGCAAGAAAACAACTTTAAAAACTGGCCACCTGGTCCTAAAGAGGTGAAAGGCATCCCCCAAACATGTCATTTAAAATACTACTCTTTTTCCATGCCACCCTCAAAGTTACACTATAAGGACCCTCTTCCCACTGTACAGTATTTGAGAAAAACATTTTTGCTTTGTTAAATGTCTCCCATGACAGTGCTCAGCTCCTCATTTTCTTTTGTTGACAGTAGCTTACCTAATAACTTTGAAAATCACCAGCATTTAGTATCAAGACCACCGCCACCCCTATACACTTCAATTTAGTTCTCAGCTAAATGCAGGTTTCTAAGATTTCAAGCAGAACTTGACAAACCTTTTGTGAATAAAACATGAGTAGAATGACTACAAAATAGTTACTCTAGGATATAAAGTGTTAAATAAATTTACCACAATGCTTCTGGTTCATGTACTTTTGATTTCTGGTCCCTGCACATTTAATTTCTGGTCCCTGCTATTTTATTTTATGACTGCAATTACTCCCTGAATTGTTGGCCTGCATAGGATTCCATTTCAGTGACTAATATTAATAAAATTGAAGGGACAAGAAGTAGACAGTGCACAGATTTGATTCATATAGCTTCAAATTGGCACATGTTTTTTCCTTTGTAGATATATCTTGTGGAACTTCCCATTAATTTAGAAGCTTGCTATATAAATCCAAGAGACCCAAAGGCCAATCACTAGTTTTTACCTCGGAAAACACTGAGGAAATGTTGGATATACCACTCAACAGTGCTGACTTTTTATGTGATTCTAACAGATTTAAAAATCTCAGTTTCAGAATTTTACACAATTTAAGTATAGCTAAACATTGATCTGGGATAGCTGTTGTAAATTAAACTGCTGATTGCAGCATGTGCTCAGTCCTTTGTCCTTTTATTTCAATCATTGTTTATAGCAGTTTTATTTTTTAAAAAAATGCTTTTTTAGTTAAGAAAGTTTTTTATGTGCGGTGTATGATCCTGAAAAATGCCAGGATTGAACCTAAAATTCTGCCTAAACATCTACTTTAACCTTCTTTAGTGCCTTAACGTGAAGTCTGCTGAATACAGGAAGGGTACATAGGTTATGGAATAGGAAGGCAGAAATATTTGAGGTGGAACCTAGCTGTACACTGCAACCATCCCCACTGCTACACAGCTCTTGTGAGTTCATGCAATTACTATGTTTCTCACTGTACAGGTTACCCTAGTGCCCACTGCTTAAGATGGCACCAAAGGATCTGAGCAGAAATCAAGGAGCCTTTTTTGCATTACTGCACTGCTGACCAGTCCTGATGTAGCACTGACATTTTCTGATACATGAAGGTAAACATAAAGATATTAATCACTTGCCCTCCTGAGGATTTACCCCCCTTAATGACCAGGCCTCTTTTTGCTACTCGGCGCTGCACTAATTCAACTGATAATTGCGCAGTCATGCAATGCTGCACCCAAACAAAATGTACGTCCTTTTTTAAACACAAATAGAGCTTTCTTTTGGTGGTATTTGATCACCTGTGCGCTTTTTATTTTTCACGCTATAAACAAAAAAATACCAAAAATTTTGAAGAAAAATGATATTTTTTAATTTCAGCTATAAAAAATATATAGTAAACTCAAAGTTAGTTATAAATTTAGGCCAAAATGTATTGTGCTGCATGTTTTTGGTAAATAAAATCCCAATAAGTGTATATTGATTGCTTTATGTGAAAGTTATAGCGTCTACAAACTATGGTATCAATACTGCAATTTACGCCATTTTTGTGCTATACAGTGCTGCGCTAGTTTAATGGACAATTGTGCAGTCATGCAATACGGTACATAAATGAAATTTATGTCCTTTTTTTCACACAAATTGAGCTTTCTTTTGGTGGTATTTGATCACCTGTGCGTTTTTTATTTTTTGCGCTATAAAAAAAAAGGCCTGACAATTTTGAGAAAAAAAACAATATTTTAGACTTTTTGCTATAAAACATGTCCAGTAAAAAAAATTTAAAAATCAAATTTCGTCATAAATTTTGGCCAAAATGCATTCTGCGACATGTCAAAAAAAAACCCAATATGTGTAAATTAATTGGTTTACGGGAAAGTTATAGCGTTTAAAAATGGCGGGAAAGATACTGGGATTTTTAATTTTTTTTATACTAATAATGGCGGCGATCAGCGACTTATGGCGGCGATCAGTGACTTATGGCGGCGATCAGCTACTTATGGCAGGACTGCGGCGGACATTCTAACACTGGGGGGAACTGACTTGGGTTCACTGACATCCACAGTGACACCAATACAGTGATCAGTGCAAAAAAAAACCCACTGACACTGTACTAATGGCACTGGGGAGGAAGGGGTTAACTTTTTTATTTACTGAAAGGGTTAACTGTGTGAGGGGAGCGGTTTACTAGGGGGCGGGGGTGTGTACTGCACGGGGGACATGCTGATCAGGAGAGATAAACTCTTCTCTCCGGCTCAGCATGTCAGGAGCTGACAGGGAACTGACAGAAAGCAGAGCTACTGCAGCCCTGCTCTCTGTCAGCGATTGCCGCTAATCAGCGGGGCACATCCGCTAACGACCGGCTGTGACCCAGCAACTGACATCTGCGGCCGTGATTGGCGGGGCAGGTAGGGCGGTGGCGCGCCTCACGTGCGCCCCCTACTTGTTTTGCAAACATACGTTTTAAAACGTGGTTTTGCCCAGCTGTCCTGCCCTGCAAACGTATTTCTACAGTGGCTGGGTGGCATGTGGTTAAGGAACTGCGTAAGTACCAAGAAACTTCTAACATTGCTTAGCTAGAGTCCAGTTCCTCTGCTCTGCACTCTCAACTCTTTTGTTCACCATACTCTGATTTCTGTTTTACATTGCCCTGCAAACTTTTATACCTAGCAAACTCTGCTCTGCACAACACTCTTGGTAAAGTGGGGCTCTCCACAGTGTACAGGATTCCCATTTGTACTGCATGTTTATCATCTACAGTCAATGAGTTGTGCAGCTCTAGATCACAATCAGTAACAGGTTAAGGCTTGCTCAAAGTAAACTATACATTTTTCCATCTCATTGTTGCTGCACTGTCCTATGCTGCTTAGAACTTTTCAACTACCTCATTGATTTGGAGTCATGTTACCAGCCAACACTGAAAAAAGAAATAGGAGCCTGCCTAGTCACAGAAAAGGGACCCTTTTTTCTGTAACTAGATGTTATAAAAATAGAATTTGTCAGCATGTAAATTGGGAAGGGGGGTTAACAAGGAACAAAGTGTCTCTCACAACAAAATCCAAAGTGTCTTTTACAACAGCCTGGACTCTCATTTCAGAGATCCCATGAATACATTGTCAATATTAACCTCATATGAAAGTATAATTGCTGTATAGTGGAAGATAGAAATGTATTATACAGAAGAATAATCAGGTACATATGACAGAACTTAAAGTGATACTAAAACTAAAAACGTTTTTTACTTTAATGCATTGCTTGCATTTAAGTACAAAAAAAAAATGTAAGTTCCCTGTGCTCCCCATTTCTTGTATGAAGGGGAAGAGAGGGGAGAAGAGATCAGAGCTGTGCATGATTAATCAGCAGGTGGGCTCGGGCGACGCCTAACGCCTCCAGACCAGAGCAAGAACAAGCCATATCCTCACTTGTGAGCCATGGGCAATGCTAGATATTGTAGAACATTTGAATAAAGAGGAGCAACCTAAGGAACACTATATATCCAAAGAAGCATCATCCAAGGTCACCATTTACTTCTTGTACCAGAATGCGAGCATAGTGGCAGCTGAAGAAAGTGGAAAAATAGCTCAAATAGCTCTGGACAGGGGATGCTGCTGGACAGACTGGTACATATAAGGATCGGAGGACTTGGGAGTGGATGTGGACAGGATCCTGTTGCCAATCAGAGGGGTTTTAAGTCTCAGAGCGAGCTGACCCTGTAAGGTCGATTTAAAGAGGTGAGGGGGCACTTCAGCCACTAAAGGATTTGCACGGAGTGGACACCAAGCAGCACTTGCATGAATATTGTGTTTTGAGCACTTTCATGGACATTTGATTTGCTGTATTTGTTATTGTGCAATTTTATATGTATCACGGCAGAGTGATTATTTGATTTTTTTGGATTTTTTGAGTGTTGGTAGGACACTGATCACCTTTACACACCTTTACACATTTAATATTCCCATAGGGAATGTACGTGTTGCACTTTATAATAGTTTAACCCCTTTGTGCACTGTGTTTTTTTTTGTATTTTTGCATTATTTATTTATTTACTTATTCACATTTATTTTAGCGCTGCACTATTTATTCAGCGCTGTGCATGGCTGCATCTCTTCTCCCCTCGCTTCCTCTTCACACAGAGACATGAACAGCAGCAGGAGCTATTGGCTCTTGCTGCTGTCAATAAAGTGCGGTGAAGAGGAAGTAGAGGGGCAGGGCTAAGTTCAGCTGTGTGTGTTTATAGAGCGCGACTCGTTAAACATGCAGGTCGGGAGCGAACAAACAGCATGTGTCTCCATAACGGCTTGCTATGGGGACACACAATGAAGTGGGGGAGCCAAGACCTGAGAAGAGGAGGATTGGGGCTACTCGGTGCATACCACTGCACAGAGCAGGTAAGTATAACAAGTTTATTATTTTCATTTTTTTTTAAATCTGCCTTTAGTAATACTGTAAAATATATTTACAAAGTTTTAATAAAAGTCATTGTTGTAACTGTTTTCTTTTTAACATTAAGTCTTTCAATTCTCATTGAAGCAAGCGTCTTGGGAATTTAAATAGTTAAAGCTTGGTCCTTGTACCCTATTCTGAGGACAATTCACAATGAGGATGAAACACTGCATAAATATTACATTCATCTTTAAATATTAAATGCATCATTAATGAGTTCATGAATTTGATTTAGATAGAAATATATCTTAGTCATATTTTTAAACTCATTAATGTGTTGCTGGCATCTCTCAAACCTCAAGGAAATAGCAATTCTCATGTGCATAAAATTGAGATGCTCACAATGTTTGATTAATGAGTGAGTTTTTAACCACCAAAACAGAAGTGCCTGATTTGGCTGTGCTAAAACTTAATAATTTAGAATCTCTGTTATGTAATTAGAGTCTTTTGTATGTCACCTAATTACTTGCCATATGTGCAATAGATTAAATGTTCTGCACTAAATACATATTAGTACATTGATTTAGATTTTATTTTATAACTCACCTCATTGAAAGTGTAAAAAATTATTTAAGGCCAATTCCTTGGACATGCATGCAAATCTTGTTGTTTATGAAGTGTTATTTTACGTTGTCGTATATTTCTGCTGCAGAGTTTAGGTAATTTAGTTAATTGCAATTATTAGCACTTGAACTGCACAAAGCTACATAACAATTAAAAATACTATATTTCTTTGAACAAAAAATGTCATAATCCATTTATATTTCCATAATTAACAATGAGTTGCTACCTCAGGTCTGCCAACTGAGAACTGTAGAGTGATCCATAAAAGGGCCAATCTGCAAAGTCAGATCACTTTATTCCATCAAAAGCTAGCTCAGTCCCGTCATACTATACAAGTAAATGTTGATCACATATAAATAAGCAACAAGATGTCTAACATTTAATATTTTTAGTTTGTCTGGTATGAATCAATTTTCATTGCAAAGGACTAACAAATGTATAGTAGTTTATAATCCAGCTGCAAGCACTCTAGCTAAGTTCTTGATGTCTACCAAATCTATCCTTTTTGCACACATGTTCGCTTTTTGCAAAACAATTACCATGTTGATTAAAAGTTATTAAATTTTAGGCCAATAAATCTTGAACAAACATTTCCAAACATCAGTTATTAGCAGCACAATATTCCACAAATATTCACTTATCCTGTTTATTAGCACTTGAACTCGTTCACTTTATTTTCTGAATAGCTGAATGCAAGCCATTTGGTATTAATAGCAACTTTGGGTTGAAGGTTAAATGAAATATTCTTCAGAGACCTTGCTAGACATGATTTTATTTTTTTGTTTGTAAATAGAATGTTCCCCTTCTGCATTCACAGCTTTATTGTATATATTTTTAGTTCTAATTAATCCTACAAAAAACGTTTTTTTTCTGCACTGTATGCAGGGCCAAATGTATAATTTTTCTCACTTAGGATAATTATCTTGGCTGCCTCCAACTGCCTTGGATGCCATTCCCTCCACCACCATCACACACACACACACACACACACCAAATAAGCTTTTCCACATAGTCATTGTCAACTGTATTGAAAAATAATGGCACAAAAAATGCAGAAAATACCTCATCAACAAAATATAATGAATAAAAAACATGTCAGCAACGCAAGACCTGTGGTCAGATAAGTATCCACTAACTTCTGGGAGCTCATTACCATTCTTACACTGACCTGCAATGTAATTGCAACCTTTCTTTTGACCTCTATATTTGCTCTGTATAATGTGCATGCTGGCGTGCAGTGGACTAATTGTTATAACTCATCACACTGTTTATTTTTTTCTTTTTTTGCAGACATATTGATCTTTTATGCAACATGCACCAACTTTCTTGTATGATGTGAACAGGGCACAAAAAGAATAATAGTTTTTTTTTATGTGCTTTTGAATTTCAATGCAGATCAATGCATCTCAATGAATTTGGTGTGAGTGATCCCTTTGTGTAACAGGGACATTTAGGTTGACTACCAATGTAAAGGGGCTTTTATTATGAGGGAATGTTACACTCTATATGCCATGCCATACATTACACATTCTAAACCACTGCACTCTGAATGCTGTGCTGTATATTATATAATCTAGGCTGCATCATTCTGCACATCATGCTGTACATTACATAGTCTGGACTACAGCACCTTGTGCTACATGTTGCAAACTGTAGACTGCTGCACACTGTACACTTTTTTGCATGTTATATGCAGTGGACCACTGTGCTCTGTAGGGTTTGCTTTAAGTTACATTGTCTGGATCATTGCATTCTCGATACTGCACAATGATCTATAGTATGTATTCAAAACTAGTGTACTTTGTATAATGTTTTGTTTAAAAACTTACTTTATAGAAATATTATTCTTAAAAAAAAACTATTCAATGTAGCATTTCAATTAAAGAGTTAAATACAAATACATTTCAGGGAGAGAAGCACTCACATGGCTTGAAATGTGCAATCAAGAACTTAAATATATCAAGGTTTCAGCAAGCTCCACCTCATCTTTATCTTAAAGTTCTTCATTGCTCATTTCAAGACCTGCAAGTGACTGCTTATAAATTGTGAGCTGGAGTTTGATTTCCATTTATTAGTGTGTCTAAATCTGCTAATACATCTAACAGTTCCCTCCTTCCAGACTGACAATGCTGCTGTCCAAATGTGGCCCTGTGCTCCTTCATCCAGAGTTGGGGGAACTCTAATGCAGGAAATGTGTTACTGGTCAGATAGCCAGGTGAAAAAAGAGGGAAAAAAGTCTAAAAAGAAAACCAATGCAGTAACCACATCTAATGATTGGAAAGCTGCAATATATTACATTTTTGGTTTTGGGTTTAATACCACTTTAAGAATTGGTAAGATGCAACATATAAAATGTTTGCTTTTGGGTATACATTTTAAACACTTTAACACATTTGGGCTTTGGAAAACAGAATGGTTGGCTGCACAAACAGCAATGTAGTGGATGAAATCCTTTATTGGAATCCTTTAAATGAAATAAAGACATAACAACTCCAAGACAAGACAGAGGAGCAGTAGACGCGTTTCACACGAACACGTGCTAAGTCATCAACACATTTGGGCTTACCTAAAGAATGGATAAATCTGACCAATCCAGACATACAGCATTCACATTAGGCAGGAAAAAATGAAAGTATTTCCGTTATGATATACCAAACAATCAGGCTGTAAATATGGCGTAAAACCAGTGATTATTGTTATTATTATTTTTCAAGATAGCTTTGTTTATGCAGCATCTAGATCACAGCATATGAGTTATAGTATATGTATATAGGAACATATTTTCTTCCACAATTTAATGACTATAGATATGCACACATCAGCAAGTAGTAAATCAACAAGTATTCATTTGTGAACTGGCAAGTTAAGATTTTCAATTTTGTATTTTAACAGTAGAATTTGCATAGTTACATAGGTTTGATGCTGCTGTTATTACCCATACCTGTTATTTGTTTTAATGTATTTAATTGGACCTTGCATTACTAAAAGGTGGATTTATATAAAACAGCTAAGGTAAACAAATTGAAGTTGAAGCTGTTTTCAGCTGCTGTCTGATAATGTATAATTGTATTTTAATTTAAACAGAACAAAGTAAAGGTGATGAATAGTAGAGTTTGAAATGCATTTGTCAAATTCAATTGTTAATTGCACTATTCTTATTACCTTTTCATTAAAATGACCTTTTAATAGCAATATAGCAGAGGGGAGCAGCTGACTTCAGTGATATTGTTAATGGTCTTGTGATGAGGATACATTTGCTGTATTTAGAAAATCATTACATTATCACAGATTCATTTGCTTCTGCACAAAAAAATCTCTTTTGGTCCATTTAACATGCGATTCAGCTGATATCTGTTTGCAAACTTAGAGAAGACAGTTACTTATGTTTAAAGGGTTAATTCACCTTTACCAAAAAGTTACCGAACGGGTGCCTGCAGATAAAAACAAACTGTGCAGCTTTGACCAAAGTTGAATCATTTCCTTGCTATAGGTGTAGGCTATTTACGTACCTTCCCTATGCCTAGCTGAAAACCATCCCCCTCTCGTGCCTTGCTACTACGTCATTGCTAAGATACTCCCAACCATTGCCACTCACCCTCACCATCACATTTGCAAGAATTTTGGCTGATTTACACGCCCTAGCCTGTGTTCTCTCTCCCTGTCACAATAGCTCTGAGATCAGTGATTCTGCAAAGGAGAAGAAAGTAACCTGTGCATGTGCAGGGGGTTTGAAAGCTCACCCTGGGTGTGAGCAACAACAGCTGAGAGTGCCCAGCAAAAAGCAATGACTAAGTCCTGACAGCGAAAAATGCATTGGCTGTTTTACAGGATAACCATTGTTGGATGCCATTCCAAGTGCCAACTTCTCCTCTTGTGTTTCGTGTCCAACAAAAAGCAGGATGGGGGATGACATCTCTGGGAGGTTTTTGGCCAGGCCTTGGGAGGTACATAAATGGCCTACGCCTATATTGCAGGCAATATCCAATTTAGTCAAAGCCACACAGTTTGTTTTTATCTACAGGCACCCATTACCTGCATAGGCAGTTTTTTGGTAAAGGTGAATTAAAATGGTCCTAAAATCATAACATCTTTACCTTATTTCATTCCCTGTATTAAGATAAAACTGTCCAAGTAGCAATATTGCCCCCCCAAGTCCTTACTTGATTTAGCACTGTGCCCATCTGTAGTTGTTCTCTACTCTCTCCCTGCATTCACAGGACACAGAGGCAGCAGTGGGAGCCATTGGTTCCTGCTACTGTCAATCAAATCCTGTGAGCAGAGGGGGGGACAGGGCCAAGACATGCTATGGATGTACACAGCTTGAGAGAGCACTGGCAGGGGTCCCCAGTAGAGGAGGTTCAGGGTCTCTCTGTGCAATGCCATTGCACAGATTAGGTAAGTATAACAAGTTTGTTAAGTTAGGTAAAAAAACAAAAAAACAATCCTATAGAACCACTTTAAAATTAAATTTCTTTCTTCTATTTTACATAAAACAAAAGCTATCAATGACATTCCCCTTCCTCTGGATACTATAGTTAATTGAAAAAAAAGTAAAATCTAAAATCAAAAGAGTTTGTCCTTTTCAATCTATTTATAGATTGTGCTCTCAGTTAGCATGATGTACAAATGGACTGACAACAATAAGAATATAAGTATGTGAGAGATTATTAGTCTTGTTATTATTATTATTACAGTAGTTTATTTCATCTTAAAGATAAGTCCAGATCTGTTTGATTAATCCACTCATTTGATGCACATCAGTTTTTGAATACATTTGTCCTTGGTGCCAGACACTAGTACCCTCAAGGTAAAGAAAAAAGAAAGCCCTACACTAAGGACTGGTTCACACCTATGCATTTTTTAGTGCATTTTGCAGAAACTCACTACAGTCTATTTAACATGGTTTCCTATAGGACACGTCCACATCAATGCATTTTTGGAAAGGGTCATGGACTTTTTTTCTCACTCAGATTTCAACACGCATAGGTGTGAACCAGGCCTTAAGCATCCAAAAAACAGATAACCTTCCATCCCCAACACTTACTCTTTAATGCTCTTCCTGTCAAATCAATTTTTATTCTAGTTTATACACACGTTAAAATGCATATTTTTTTACATGGAATTGTACGTAAAACCTCCAAAACAATACATATTTTATTTAAGCATTAGGTAAATAAATAACAGAAAAGTCAGGCCTGAAAACTGTGTGCACCTGCAATAAACTACAATACTCAAAGTCATGCATAAGATACCCAAAATTGTAGGTAGACAACACTTGAGATAAATCTAAATAATGGTGCAGTATGTATTCCTCTTATGGCACTGTGCATTGGGATAATAAAATTAATAAGGTATTGCGCTCACAACACTTCCATCTGTGCATATACACAAAGAAATGTGTATTATTGAACACTAATGACCATATTTGTATATCTTATGGAATCATTTAAATGAACAATATGCAATGAACAATATACATGAAACCGTGAAAAAATAATCTAATAAATGAAATAAAAAATATATGAATCTGTGTAGTAATAATATCCCACAGTAACAGTGACTTTGTGCTGCAGAATCTTCAATATTATCAAATAAAACAATATATATGATTCTGTATAATAATAATGTCCCACACAAACAGTGAATTTGTGCTGATGAATCTTCAATATATATAAAAAAAAAAAAAAAAAAAAAAAAAGTGACTGCTTGTGCCTCCTCCCTTAAGTGAAGATATGCGCTCACCTCATGAATAACCTGCAATTAGGCTATTAACGCTTGCGGTTCACCTCCTTTGGAACCTACTAGTTTTAGAAACTCCTGTGTGAAAGATATCCATAGACTGCGACATGTGATGTAAAAAAAGATCTCCTCTCATGGGGTATCACTCCAGTATCTTCCTGACTCCTTGCGATTCTCCATAAGTAAGAAAAAATCTTGACATGGTGCTTTATCGTTTAAAAGTTTTAATTGTGCTGACAGGTAGCACTCACATAAATTCGTATAGTGGCAGTACAAATATATTGCAAACCGCCGCTGGCTGCTGGAGCTGTGTTCTCGTGGTCCGATTGTCGGACTGGCTTCCTCCGAGTGACGTGCACTGTCCCACCCCTACGCGTTACGCCACTGGTCACGTGGCTTCATCAGGGGGATTTGATCTCAAGGTAAAGAAAAAAGAAAGCCCTACACTAAGGACTGGTTCACACCTATGCATTTTTTAGTGCATTTTGCAGAAACTCACTACAGTCTATTTAACATGGTTTCCTATAGGACACGTCCACATCAATGCATTTTTGGAAAGGGTCATGGACTTTTTTTCTCACTCAGATTTCAACACGCATAGGTGTGAACCAGGCCTTAAGCATCCAAAAAACAGATAACCTTCCATCCCCAACACTTACTCTTTAATGCTCTTCCTGTCAAATCAATTTTTATTCTAGTTTATACACACGTTAAAATGCATATTTTTTTACATGGAATTGTACGTAAAACCTCCAAAACAATACATATTTTATTTAAGCATTAGGTAAATAAATAACAGAAAAGTCAGGCCTGAAAACTGTGTGCACCTGCAATAAACTACAATACTCAAAGTCATGCATAAGATACCCAAAATTGTAGGTAGACAACACTTGAGATAAATCTAAATAATGGTGCAGTATGTATTCCTCTTATGGCACTGTGCATTGGGATACCTAATATGTGTTGTACAAATATTGTTTACAAACAAATGTATACCATTTGCACATGTTTAGTACATATGTGCATGCAAGAAGGGGCAACCCATTTTTTCTTATTTTCTATGATGAATATTTTTTGGTAATTTTAACTGCTACTACAAGTTTCCTTTGAGATAGCATTGGCCAGGTGACAGGTTTTCTTTAGAGAGACATCAGGAGCTTTTGAGACCCCTGATGCCCTGAACTCTGACCTGGTATATTGGGAACATAGAATTCCTGATCACCATCATAGTGGCTTTATTTTGACATTCTGAATTCCCAGGAAAAGTAAGTAAGCTAGAGATAGGGAGATTGGGGGGGGGGTAGATAGGGAAAGTTGACAATGTCCTTGTAAGGAAGATAGATATTGCTACCCCAGTGCAGTGATATCCAGTAAAATATACTGCAATTCAGTGTTATACAAAGTTCTGTATTGTGCACTACATTACAGTCATGATCAGTGTAGTGGGCCACATATTACCCTCTCCAACCTCCCCCCATGTTCACTTTGCTGTGAACTGTGATGTGGTGGGCTACATATTATTGGGTCCCCCATGTGTTCTTGGTGAATAAACCCAACTGTCCTTTCTAGGACTACCTTTTCACTTGGAGTTTAGCTGCTGGGATCCCCCTTCCAGTTTTATGTGTGTGTGTTTTACTGTTGTTTTATCGTTCAGATTTTTATATTTCTTTTTATAATTTTATATATTTATATTACATTTGATTACTTTCAGCTAGGTATAAATAATGCAAAACACAAGAAATAGGGTTAGGGTTTTGTCGGTTGGGGATGGGGTTTAGTGTTTGAGATTTTATTGTTTGCAGGGGTTATACTTCATTCTAATGTAATTTTGGAAGAGCCTTTTTATTTTGGGGTCAGCAGCGTGAAATTATGACTAACACAGGCAACGCTGCCCTTTGTTTGCATCACATTATTGCATACTTGTTTAGTACAGTTTAGTGCACCAAAAGACAGAAGAATAACAGCAGTGACATAGGGTTTCATCCAGGGGCAGCTTTCAGAGGACTAGAAGATGTAGCCATTCTATTTGACCAGATCTAGAAGAAGCAAAAATGAGCCGCTGGATAAAACCATCAGTTAATCAGCTGACTTTTCAAAATGTCCGGAGGAACGATATGCTTCAGGTGGGTATGGCTTTGCTGACAACCTCACACTAGGCGGGCCGAGGACTTGGCTGGGATTATAATATGATGCTATCTGAGCTGTGTTGAGACCTACTCTGTGTGCTGCTTTGATTTCCCTGTTACACATGTGAGAGCAATCTTTTAATTTATGCTATTTAATAAAATAGTCTGTACTATGAGAGATAGTGGGGATTATAAATTAAAGCTGGAGAGTGCAAAATCTGGTACATCTCTGCATATTAACCAATCAGCTTCCAGGTTTTATTAGCAAAGCTTAATTAAACAAGATGAAATTCTGAGTGCACCAGTTTTAGTAAATCTCTCCCATAATGTGTCATTTTATGAGTTTTTAAGCCACGGGAAATTAAGTACTCTGGGAGGAGAAGGAATACTGATGTAATCTTAAAGCGATACTACTGTTGAGGTCCACCATTGGAGGTGAGGGCATTATTTGTTCGCACTAAGGAGTGAGATATGAAGGAGATAACATGACATTTATCAAGGGATCTTTGTCCATGGTTTCACTGAATGAAGATAGCTGTCTATTCACAAAATATTTGGGACTTTGTAGACTCGTATATTTGTTTTCATTTAGGTGATTGTCTTTGTCACTACAAGTAATGACTAACTGGGATCACTGATTTTCTATATTATAAATCTGGATTCACAATTTTTTCATGTTAGAATTCACTTTCTACTTATTGCAGTGTGTGCCCATTAGTGTAATATTGCAAGCACTGCACTATGTTTTGATTTATAATCAACAAGATTATGATGAGGCACAGTAACTTCAGCAGCAAAAGCTAGGTGTCCAAAAGCAGAAAGCACAGATTTGGAAATTTTCATGCACAAAGTCCAAAGAGAGTGTGAAAGTTGAGGGTCCAAAGTTTTTTTAATATTGATATTTGCTCACAAGCAGTCAATAGAACACAACCAATGTTTTGGGGGACCAGAAGATCTCCCATTTCTAAAGAGATTGAGTTTGATTAGGAAATTGGGCACAATCACCAGGGTTTATCTGTTTTCTTTATAAAAAATAAGATGTGACAAAAATCAGTGGGTCAATAGGTCAGCATAGACCTATTCTACCAGATGAATCTGCCCCGTGGATGCAGGCCACTTTGAATGCCAGAGCGGCTTCACATAGCTCAGAAGGAGGGATAAGCCTGAATGTTGAATCTGAGCCCTACTGAAATCAATAGAAGCTGAATGTTAAACACAGTGATAGCCATTTGTAGGCTAATAGGTAAAGGATTGTCATACATATGGTTTAGGGGTTAGACACTGCTCTGGTAACATGAACCGTAGCAAAGCATAGCATAGCATAGCACTACCACTCCCTTTTATTGACATAGCCTAGGATTCCTGGCCAAAAAATTAATGGGGTTAGGTGACATTACTGGGTGCTATGGATGCAGCATGTGCCAGCACCACTGCTTCCTTAGCAACCATTGACAGAGAAAACAGTCATATATAGTAGCTGGAGAAAAATGCTACTATACATGACGTTTGGCTCCTGTTAAATTAGGTTAAAGTCCTATATTTGGATAAATGCCCAAACAACCTGTGTTCATACAGAACTGAAGGCTCATTCCTAATCAGCAGTCTGGGTATTTTTAACACATCTGCTGCTGACAGCACAGTTGTGGTTTATAGCCTCTGCATGCTGATATCAGTTTTGATAAATCTACCAGTCATTTGGGTACAACATGCATGCGGAGATGCATGAATCTGCACCACAAAGCTCAATGGGTACAGTACCTTAATGAGAGCAATTGGCAGCAAAGGCCCACACTTCTCCAGGTGGACAGACCTGGCTGCTGGAAGCCATATAATTGCAAACTACTTGGGGCTCAGCGTGGATACAGCTATTCTGAAAGATAAGGTTCCAGGCTGGACAACTGGCCATAGCTTGCTATGCACTAGGGTTTTCAGCTTGCCCTGCAGCCAGTGTGGTGTCAGAGAGGGTATTCGGTACAGAATATGGTTTTTGACAGGGAAGAAAATCTATAGAATAATATATATAGGCAAGCGCTGGAAATAAATATGAAGCAGCTTGCACAACGGAAAAGGTAACAACTCCTATAATAAAGTGGTATTACATGGCGAAGTCACACTTGCTGACGTCATACCACCGCTGCCGAGGAACGGAGCGGTGGCCATCTTGGTGTTTCCTTTATACCTGATTTAAATGTTCGATTCCACGTGGATGTTTTATCTTACTAAAATAAAATACTCACTATATACCAATTTCTGGACTCCTGTGGTGAGCTATTTTCCCTAGAGAAGGGCCCTATCCTTCTTTCTGGAGCGGAGCAGTTCGCATTAGAAGCAATGGCTACCTCTGGATCTACAGATGTGATATACATGCATGCTATTAACCAGTAGATTTCTGGTGAGTTTACATCTGACAGAGGTGGTGGACCCCTTCACTTGTTTTTTACCTACGGTTTAGCCTGCACTTAAGAGTGCTGCACCTACGGACACTAGTATATTTTAATATATTTGATGGACTTCACGAGTTTATTTCTATTCTCTCACTCATTTGATGATTATCTGATAATTATATTTGTGGCTAATTTGCCTTACTATTATATGGATATTAATAACTCACTTGAATTATCAGTCCGTTTGGTCTTTTAAGAGCTCTTATATGGTGTACTTGACTGTTCCACTCATTTTCATCTTTATTCCATATATAAATTTCAATACTGGAAGTTTTATATACGTTGCACTTGGATGTTCCTCTTTATATGTATTTGTTTTATTTATTGATTAATTACTTGCTCAGCGCTGCACTTTATATCAAGAGAAAAAAATCTGCCTGACACTGTTTACCAGCTCACTTTCATACAAAACACCTGTAGTTACATTTTTTTGTAATCTGAGCCAAAAAAATCCTCCTTGCACTATTACTAGCTTCATTTAACTAAGTCCTTCCAATCATTGATAAAGATCACCGAGCCCTGATGTCTGGGAGTGTTGGTGGCCCCCCCCCCCGAGGAGCGATGACTGTTTTATGTGATCATATGATGAACATGAATGGTTAAATCAACTTGGATTCCTTTACCATTTAATCCGGTGCTAATGTTGCATGTTTTATGTTTTGAGCTATTACCACCTCCTGGCCTGCCGCTTCCATTATTACTGGCTCCTGCCACCTCTGCTGGCCTGCCATATCTTTTTCACCTCCTGCCACCTCTGATGGCCTGCCATATCTTTATCACCTCCTACCACCTCTGATGGCCTGCCATATCTTTATCACCTCCTGCCACCTCTGATGGCCTGCCATATCTTTATCACCTCCTGCCACCTCTGATGGCCTGCCATATCTTTATCACCTCCTGCCACCTCTGATGGCCTGCCATATCTTTGTCACCTCCTGCCACCTCTGATGGCCTGCCATATCTTTATCACCTCCTGCCACCTCTGATGGCCTGCCATATCTTTGTCACCTCCTGCCACCTCTGATGGCCTGCCATATCTTTATCATCTCCTGCCACCTCTGCTGGCCTGCCATATCTTTATCACTTCCTGCCACCTCTGATAGCCTGCCATATCTTTATCATCTCCTGCCACCTCTGCTGGCCTGCCATATCTTTGTCACCTCCTGCCACCTCTGATGGCCTGCCATATCTTTATCACCTCCTGCCACGTCTGCTGGCCTGCCATATCTTTATCACTTCCTGCCACCTCTGATGGCCTGCCATATCTTTATCACCTCCTGCCACCTCTGATGGCCTGCCATATCTTTGTCACCTCCTGCCACCTCTGATGGCCTGCCATATCTTTGTCACCTCCTGCCACCTCTGATGGCCTGCCATATCTTTATCATCTCCTGCCACCTCTGCTTGCCTGCCATATCTTTATCACCTCCTGCCACCTCTGATGGCCTGCCATATCTTTATCATCTCCTGCCACCTCTGATGACCTGCCATATCTTTATCACCTCCTGCCACCTCTGATGGCCTGCCATATCTTTGTCACCTCCTGCCACCTCTGATGGCCTGCCATATCTTTATCACCTCCTACCACCTCTGATGGCCTGCCATATCTTTATCACTTCCTGCCACCTCTGATGGCCTGCCATATCTTTATCACTTCCTGCCACCTCTGATGGCCTGCCATATCTTTATCACTTCCTGCCATCTCTGCTGGCCTGCTACTATAACCAGTTCCTGACACCTCTCCCAACCTGCTGACTCTGTTGACCTGTCACTAATACCAGCTCCTGAAATCTCTGATGGCCTGCCACCAATACTAACTTCTAATGTTTTTTGCAGGGTAAATCCTGCGCTGCACCAAAACATTTGTGATCTATTTAAGTGATCAGACACTGTAAAGGTGCCACATATAATCTTTCTACAGATTGGCCTCAGCAGCAAAATTTCTAATGTTTTCTGCATGCTAAATCATGCTCAGTGTCTCCTAGATTATAACCTACTCTAGCGATCCAACAATCAAAAATATTAGTGGCTATTGTCTCTCTGAAATAATACACCAAAACGTTTTGTTTTTTTAAAACTGTTTCTTAGCTAATTGAGCTGCTTCCTGGCTCTCCAGAAAATGTACAGTATTTTGAAATATTTTTTTCAGTAATACCACTGTCAAGTGTCTGTAATAGTGAGCCCTTGTGGATCGCCAACACAGGTTCCCCAGGGCACTGAGTCGAAGTCCCAGTCTGTTTCTTTGCCAGGGCCCCTGATGGCAAGAATAGGCTTGCAGCAAGGTGGAAGTAGGTCATGGCCCCCAGGTATGCCCATCTGAGGATGCGGAGACCACTTGCATGTGCAGAGTGCACACAGCAAAACACAGAAGCAAACAAGCTGAGGTTAGGGTGGGTGGCAGACAAGCACAGATGGTAGGCAAAGTCATATACACCGGAAGTTAGTAACTGAATACATGTAATATTAAGAAAACAGGAGCTCAGGAAACTGGGAAGTTGGTCAGGCAATGCCACCCACAAACCCACAGACTAGCAGGCCATGCCCGTAGGTGAACACAGAAGCCAAACAACACATGTGAAAGGAATCCAGTTCTAGGGGATGCACTGTAGCAAGGAGGTAATAATTATACAGGTAGGAAAGCTTCAGGCTAAATTATGACAAACACACTCTAATTTTTATTATACAATGATACCCACCTCATCCCAATTTGTTAAATTTTCTTTTATGTCAGACGGGTCCTATCAAGTCATGGCCCAAAGTTACAACTGCTGAAGCTTCAACAAATGGCGTGATATGAAACATAGACTTAAACACATGTAAGGGTATATAAAACCATCATCTGATATTAATAGAACAAGCTTTTTCCCTTTTAATTTGCAGCCTAATTAAGCTGCTTGCATACTGTGCATCATCTGTGCAATATTCCTTGCTATGGTCTCTGAAATATACCATCATTTATTTCTGTTATAAAACCTTCTCCATGTCTCCGTCTTACATTTCAAGCCTAATCAAGCTGCTTACATACTCTGCGGTATATGTACAATTGCAGCTTTTATCTCTGAAATAATGAATTCAAATTTTTATTTTGTGTCAAGACCTGCCTCGTCTATCTCTCCTACATTGTAGCCTAATGAAGAAGCTTACATACTCTCCAGAGAATGTACTATATTTGTTGGTAGTACAGTCTAATACTCTGTAATTTTTATTTAATAAAAACCCCCCAGTCTCTACTTTTTAAATGATGGCCTACTGAAGCTGCTTATGTAATGTATATCAAACATGCAGAATACTTCTAGCTCTTTCTTTATTACATTAGGGTGCCAATGCTGTGTTTAGGCCAGGCAATGTTGTAAAAATAAAAAAAAAAACAATTACACATGCAAAGTACGTGATGCCAGAATACAGTGTTGCTGATGCTGTCTGCGAGAATCGTACTGTTGTGTATCACTACATACAGCCTAAAGCATATCTAAACTCAAGAAAAAACTTCCTTTATTTTAACCTGGTAATCCTGCCATTAACTCTCCCAGGGTGACAACTGTACTGAGCAGCATTGTCACCATAAGATGTGGTTTGTGTTAGAATTACATGACAAAGTGTAAGGACCATATAACACCTTTCTGTCTTCTCTAAGGTGTTTTGTAGTCCACAATAACAGGGAAGAATACTAACCGATAAAAGTCTTGGGCAGAGGGTAAGGAAGGTATCAGCTCACGTGCTTTTTTGCACTTGTTGAAAAGATAAAAGAATGCTTTAAATTATATATTTAACAGACCAAAAGAAGCAAATAAGACACATTTATTATTAAGCTTATATACACTTTAAACGTATCTCCTAAGCATGTAATTGAAAGAAATGGGGGTTTTTCTAGGTTGCCCTCAAAGTTTCATAAAAACTTCCTGCTAAACTGCATTAAAAAATTGTAGTGGTACATGTTCCATTGGCCAGTGTCCAGCTCTTTATGCACTTTTTTGACATTCCTATACCTATTAACTTTGAAAATGGACAGAACTTATTTTCAAAATTCACCCCCCCCCCCCCCCCCCTCCAGATATTAGTGGAGTCCAGGTTGCAATTTTCAGGATCAACAAACGCCCTGCAAGCTGAAGCCTAACAGATTCACTCATTCCTAGTAATAGCCAGTCTGAAAAGTTGCACAGCAGCAGGTGAGAAATACTATAACCAATTGATAGTGATAATGCTTAACATTACACAAAATATATCTTTGTGTCATTTTCTTATATGAGATTTGATTGGGTGATAAACAGAACACTTTTGCAATTATGACAGGTGAGAATCTTATAGATGCATCCTGTAAGGACAGCAGATAAAGAGTTGAACCTATAACTGTTAGGACACTGAGGATATAGCAGAACAGCAATAGTTCAGTGGGGCTGTAGTTAAGAATGAGGAAAAGTTGTGTTTTTAACTTAAGGACTATGGAAGAGTGCTGAGTGAGGAATGGTGTTTTCAATACTGCTTAGAGCATGTTTCCTATGAAAATACTATATTAGGGCATAGAGATCATAATATGAAATCCCATTGTTTACTATCTAGAAAGCTCTTACTGAAACACTAATATTTGCAAGAAATTTAGAACAATTTAATACAAAATAAGTTTTGAAGATCTGAGAATTCTTTTAATTATTTTTGCTATGGTGCTTAAAGCATAAGAAAACTGAATGGTATGAGTCAGAATTTGAATCAGATCTAGGTGGTTTTACCAACTGCAAATCCAGTAGGTTTCTCTAATAACTGGTCATAGATTGAATTGAATAGAGAACAGTTGCTCTATAATTACTTTACTGCAGATCACCTTGATTTGCACACTTGAACATCCACACTACAAAACACTTATTAAACTGATTATTTTATTTCAAATAGACCATGGGCATGATTGCATATTAGTATAAATATGCAAATCATATATTTGTTTGTGCTGGTGTATGGAAAATTGCACATCATGGCAACTTGGGTGGTAGGGGATTGGATAAAAAAAAAGTTAATATTTTTATAAACTGAAATGTATTAAAATTAATTTAATGTAACTCAAACAGCAAAGTCAATTTGTAAGTCATATTTTCCAATTACCATAACTTAATCTACTCATTAGTAAAATTGCTTTGTGATTGTCAATTAACTGTCAGTGTTGACTAAATACATGGCAAAACAACGATGCAATTAAATGAGCTACTAATTACATTAATTAAAATAACTATAAACCATAAAATAATTTGGAAGCAGCATGAAGAAATCAAAGATCCTTTGTGTGAACTCTACTCATAACAAGTCTTATATAGTGTTATTAACACATGTGACTATACATCTTCTGTAATGCTGCTGATGTGTATCCTGTAGTCTCTTCATAGCCTTCCTACATGCCCTGACTACAGTCATAACAGGTTAAATGTGTATTTTTTGTCTGACAACAATTAATTTTTTTACAGCCTGTCCCAAAGTCCTAATGCACTTCACTGCTAACCAGCATAATTATTGATGAATGCTAATTTTTTAAAGGCCTTTTTTGTAATAACAGTGTAATACCACTTGGCAATATGTATTGGGAAGGCATGTGACAGGGTGATTTGTGGGCAGGATATTGTTGGAGACAGTTGTCAACCAGTAACACAAAGTGCACAAACAAAAACCATTATATAAGTAGGATAGGATCTACTTCAACAAATTACACTTGAGTTTAAATTGTAGGATAGGGGAGTATTTTCTTATGTGCCCTGCCAGTGTGCACATATCTGCACTTCCAAAAATCATTTTAAAGAGCATTTACTGTCTGCAACCGCTGACTAGTCCTATAATTTCAACACCTTAGATACATTATTTCTATTAAATAGAGTTTTTCCCTTTTTCTGGATTACAACAATAATCTTGGGGTGATTGGAGTGTATTAGGCAGTTGGTAATAACTGTCCACTTAAGAGACTTTTTTTTTTTTTGCATCATTTAAAAAAAAATAAGTGCAAGAACAGTATGTACCTATTTTTCGCCGTATAAGACACACCTGACCATAAGACGCAGCTAGGTTTTAGAGGCAGAAAACAGGAAAAAAAAAATTCTGAACTAATGGACTGCAGACACAGTACAGGAGATGACCAGAGACTGCGGACAGCACAGGGATGACCAGAGACTGCGGACAGCACAGGGATGACCAGAGACTGCGGACAGCACAGGGATGACCAGAGACTGCGGACAGCACAAGGATGACCAGAGACTGCGGACAGCACAGGGATGACCAGAGACTGTGGACAGTACAGATGACTGCTGACCTTTGGGGAGGTGGGGAGCGGGTACCTGAATTTGACAGGTACCCGCTCTTACTTCCGCAGAGTTTTTGTTTGATCTTACCTGTTCCTCGATCCAGCCGCGCGCTGTCATCCCGGCTTCTGTAATGGCGCTCGGCATGACAGCCGGGTGCCCAGTGCGCATGAGCGAGAAGCACTTGCGCTTTGTGATTGGTCCGGCAGCTTCTGGGATCTGTCATGTGTCCCAGGTACCGCCTTACCATTCACAAAAAACACCGCTTCTTGCGCATGCGCACTTGGCACCCGGCTGTCATGCCCAGTGCCCACACTACAGAAGCCGGGAAGACAGCACGCCGCTGGATAGAGGAACAGGTAAGGTCCCGCTGCAGAGCTGAGCAGCCAGCCCGGTATTCTGACACGGCCGCGGTGGAAATACCGGACCGGCCACTCCATATTCGCTCCATAAGACGCACTGACATTTCCCCCCCCAGTTTTGGGGAAGAAAAAGTGCGTCTTATACGGCGAAAAATACGGTACATTACATCACTGTACCTCCATCTGCATTGATAAAATAAAAGTTATGAGTATATCAGTTAGGCCAATTATCCCTGTTAAATCTGTACTGCTGATGGTTAATTTTACACTGTTGTATCCTCTCTTCATTATTTTTTTAATATGGAAAAGTATTATGCCATTACTAATAGGGAAATGCCCTGGGTTCGGTTCTAGCAGAGTTTGGATATTGCAATTGATGTGGATCTACATCACTGGAGAATTGAATAAAAGACCACATAGATGAGTTCTTGCTGGAAAAAAAGGTGATTTTGGAGCACTTCATGCTTCCTTCCGCAGACGAGCTTTATGGAGATGCTGACTTCATTTTCCAGCAGGACTTGGCACCTGCCTACACTGCCAAAAACACCAAAACCTGGTTCAATGACCATGGGATTACTGTGCTTGATTGGCCAGCAAACTCGCCTGACCTGAACCCCATAGAGAATCTATGGGGCATTGCCAAGAGAAAGATGAGAGACATGAGACCGAACAATGCAGAAGAGCTGAAGGCCGCTATTAAAGCATTCTGGTCTTCCATAACACCCCAGCAGTGTCACAGGCTGATAGCTTCCATGCCACGCCACATTGAGGCAGTAATTGTTGCAAAAGGGGCCCAAACCAAGTACTGAGTACATATGCATGCTTATACTTTTCAGAGGTCCGATATTGTTCTATGTACAATCCTTGTTTTATTAATTGCATGTAATATTCTAATTTTCTGAGATTGTGGATTTGGGGTTTTTATGAGCTGTAAGCCATAATCAACACAATTATGACAAATCACGGTTTGAACTATCTTGCTTTGCATGTAATGAGTCTATCTCATATATTAGTTTCATCTGTTAAGTTGCATTACTGAAATAAATGAACTTTTGCACGATATTCTAATTTTTCGAGTTTCACCTGTATGTGAAATGCTGCATAAATTGATGGCACTACATAAGTACCTGAAATAAATAAAAATATATAAATAGGCATTCACTCGAGGGTGGTGGTATCTGGGTGCCCCCTTATTGTTACAGGTGGCTTCCAGATTCAAGTAAGCTCCATAAACCCCCACAACCACTAAGCCATGGTTGTGGGAAGGAGGCTATTGTAGATCCAAAAGGCCTTCTATAAACTAAGTGGTATTTTTCAACATAACTGACTTAACAGAACAAGATGAAATATTACAAAATTATTCATAACCTATTCAAAAAACAATTAGTTATACAGTTGCTGCCTGAACACACATAGGCCTTACACAATGATCTGCAATATCTTTCTTTTTACACAACAAAAGGACAATCCTTCCACAAGTATTGGATTGTTTAAACAAAGTCAGCTGGTACATTCTCTTCAAACTCTTCATCTTTGTCAGGCAAGGAAGTAATGTCTTTGGCAATCAATCTGCTTGGCCTCCATGCAATTGCCACAACAACGTAAACTGGATAGAAGATCTTTTGCTTTGGCATCCACATCAATCCTTTTTAGATTAAGAATTCCATTTGATTTGAGTGGAATTTATTTGTTACTGATGCAGAGCTATAGCAAGATCATTCTTACTTATACACATCTGTGACATCAGAAAAAAGGCTGTCTTGTCTTTAGTGTTGCAGGAAAGGCACAATAAAACTAATAGTGCCATGGCGGTGCAACAACTTTGTCACTTTCTACATAAAATAGTTTACAAATTACATTTGTAAATACCTTTTTTGTGCTTTAATTTTGGTTCAATGACTGTTCTGTATCTCTTTTTTGTAAGCTGTGGGTAGAGACTTTCAAAGGCTTTTAAGTAAAGAGACAGAGAGGAGCTGATGAAATGCAATGCATAAGGGAAGCACTGACAATGCTTGGGTGGTTGGAGTCCTTCACTGAAGAATCATTGCAATGAATGAAGAAAGTTCTGACAACATAAACTGTAGTAGCTCTTTTAGGGCTTCTCTACCCTTGGCACAGTGTAAGGCCAATAAACCAGAATTGACTTCAATGATGGCAATGTATTTCAATGACAGCCAGAAAGTGTTTCTGACCTTTAGCAGAAATATAACACACAACTGGAAACTGACAGGAGCAAGAGGTAATTACAAAGGAATATGAGTGAAAACATTGCAATCATATTAGTGTTTATGAGATGTAATACACTATGCATAGACTCATTTTTGTTTTAGACCGGAGAAACACTTTAATTCAGCAGATATGATCCCTTGTCAGCATATCAGTTGCTATCCCTGAACTCTGTGTTTCCTTAAACAGGGCAAGGATGACCTTATGAGAAAAAAAATAAAAAATTATTAACATGTTATTCAGGGTGTAACATGTAATGTTATGAACGGACCGGCCCCCGCTCCTCCCCACTCCCCGTTGTGACAACTAGCAGGGGATCTTCTCCTCCCCATTAGCTGTCACAATTTTTAAAAAAAGTGGCCGTGTGGGGCTCCACCCATCCGGCTGCGTCATTCATTCACGGTGTTCAGTGAATGAATGAACTACAAGACCTGACAGCCTTAGCGCCGGTCAGCTTGTAGTTTTCAATGAACTACCATGGTTCTGTGGAACATTGTGTAGTTTATTGATTTTTACTGTCAGTATATCTGCTTGCTCATACATCCTGTGTGCATTGTAAAAAGGTGAACTTATCTTTTAAACAATGATAATCTGTAAATACTGTAAAATAACATTAAAACATAAAAATGGTAGTGTCAGGTGGAAAAATAGCTGGATCTGGACCAGCGTTTGACTTTCAGCACCATCAAAACTCAGATTTATGCCCTTTCTATCTCTGTGAAAGACTGTAGCTTCTCACTCTTTAGTAACCGTGACACAGACCAGCAACAAAGCAAGTGTGTCACTTATGGTTCTGCTAGCATGTTGTCTTTCCTTTCTTGTTTTAGCATGCTTTGTTCCAGGACTGGGAGATATAGGCATGGACTGAACCAACCTACTGGTTGATATAGCACCTATAGGATGTGTCCCAGCCCAGCTTTGCTAAGACAATATCTGTTGCCTGTTGGCTTCAGTCCATGTCAATTCCTGCATTCCTTTTTTCTTTGTATCAAATTCGGCTTGTATCTGACTGTGCATGTAAAACACTTTCCTGACTTTTTGTTTGTGATAGTTTTTGATATTGCCTGTTGACTGTGTACCACACTCTGGCTCTCTTCCTGGTCAGCTGGCATCTACACAGATGTGTCTAGGCTTCAACCTGATACACCCACCAAAAAAACTTCATAACCTCTTTTAAGGTACTCTGGTGAAGATTGTGTGTGTTTTGACTCTGCACTAGCATATCTTCCAAGTTTTGAAGTTGAGAATGAAGGACACTTCAGGGGGACAGCGACCTGTGGTGTAGGTAGCATGCAGTGGCAAAATGTTGGTGCATTTAATGTTGGGATGCATTATACCCCTTGTTGAACACAATCCATTCAAGTGAATGATGCTGCTCTGCAAGCGCCCTGTGACTGCATGCAATGCACACAGTTGTGGCATGATAGTGCAGGGGTGAAGAGGTGAAAACAGGCAGTGACAAGACAATACAACACCTCCTTATTGCTTGCCAAATGTTCTCTGAAGAACAATCCAAATGTTGATCACTCTTTGGAGACCAAGTTTTTAATTTTCATTTAGATTTTTTTTATATATTTGTGACAGCCCTATTTTTTTTCTGAGACAGGAAAAGGGACTGAGGACAGAGATTCCTCAGTCCCTTTCTCTTCAGCACAAGGGGATCAGAGCTGTGGGGGAGGCATACAGGGAAGGCATTAGAGCAGAGGGGGTAAGGAGTGCTGAGTACAGACAGTGTAGATTGCCCTGCGCTACCCAGAAGAGGAATGCACAAAGGCCTGCAAAAGTTGTCAATGTTCAACATGGCTGTGGTCATCTGTGCAGGAATGCATGCATATGTACAGAAAAAGCTTCTGGGCACATTTCTGCGTGTTGGCACATGCCTGTGCTTGCTGGTGCATGATGCACATGCTCTCGGTAGTTACTGGTGCTAAATGGCCTTTATAAGGATGGAAGATATGCTCAGAGATTGCTGGTTGATCTATAGCTTCCCACATTCCTTGATCCTGTGTATTCTGTATCCTTGGTTCTCTTGCTACCAAACCACCTTGCCTCTGGACCTCTCTGATGCTTCTCTCCTGGCTCTGACCTTGGTTTTTTCCCACAGACTCTGCCTTTTCTTGCTTCCTGTTCATGACCACGGCTAGTTTCTGACTATGCTTCTGCTTTAGCTCCTGCTTTATTCCCGTGACTGACCTTGGCTCAAGTTCTTGACTATGTCTTCTGTCCAGTCCTGCCCACTGGACCTGTTTTCTCATCTGGAGTGACGACCAGCTATGTCTTGAGAAGGCTGACTCATTCAGCAACAGCTTGCAACCCATGCTTCTTTGGGTCAGTGCCTCCTGCCACCACCTCCAAGGGAGCTATGCAATTAGCCACAAGGGGAGCCCTCTCATCACTTTGACCTCTGACTAGGTACGTGATAACCTGCAGCACAGCTGCTGGGAGAGAGAGAAGGAGAAGCTGTCTTCACTGTAGGGGGATCAGAGCTGGATCGGAGCAGGGGGATTAGTGGATTTAGCCTGGATCTGCAGGACACTGGGATTTCAATAAAATCTCAGGATGATCTCACATTTTGGGAAGGTTGGGAGGTATGTGCACTAGTTATGAGCTGACAGTTCAGTCAAAACCTAGGTTCAAATCAGACTTTGGTGGTTTGGATGTTCAGATGAACGTACAAACTTTTGGGGGGCAGTATTTCTACATCTATATTCTATAAATGACAACTTCATGCTGTCCCTGGTTTCTAAGGTAGTCATGGGTGCTTGCACCCACCATGTCCCTAGGAACTTCACTGGGAAAACCCTTCCCTTAAGCAAGGGAGCTGGGATAATAGTGATATCACTGTCCATATATGGCTACTGGCAATATTTGGGCAATTACATTGACCAAATATAGCAATGTCCATATTTGGGCAATGATGTCACCACTATTTCTGCCCATTCCGTTATATAGCTGATTACAGGGAGATGTCAATTGACTATGAGTACAATCAGGGTTAGTCATGTGCTCCCCACCTGAAAACCCCCACAACTACCAGCCAGGGTTCACAGTTGTGGATAAGAGACCTTTGTCCTCATCAACTTGGGGACAAGTTGCTTTGCCAGGTTGTGGTCTCCCCTGGCAAGTCACCCCTGCATGTTGAGAGCACAATGCTAGGTATGGTTCAGGAGAGGGAGGCACTCATTGTATTTCCCCCCACATCCATGGCCAGCAGGGCTGCATGCTTGGCTTAAGGGTCTGGTATGGATTTTTAGGAGGACCTCCCTCATTTTTTAAAATCATGTACTAGGCTGTTCTACTGCAAAAGTGACATTTATTTGCCTAAAAAACACAACACATAGACCCATCCAAGGGTCTGCCATTGCAGAACCTTGCAGGGATCTGTGTTTTTTTAAAGAGGCTAGCAAATGACATTTCATTGCTGGCTTAAAAAAAATTGTAAACATTTTTTTCCCTTGTAAATGTCAGTTCTATGGTGTCACTTTCTGTATATGACAGAGATGCATCCCTTCACAGGCAGAATTAGCAACAAGTGTCAAAGCCAAAGCCATGTTGCGGAAGGATGACCAGATGATGATCATAGGTTGTTCCCCTGAAGCTATGATTATGGTGTGGGGGATCCCATAGCCATCAGGAAATGCAACAAAGAATTTGTACTGCATCCTCAGATTGGGTCATTTTGGACTCCCTCTCAGATGATGGCAGTGTATCCCATAGAAAATTTCCCTTGTATCAGGAAGGGGTAAAAGCCTATAAAAAAATCCTTCTTCTCATTGTCAGCACTCCAACTCTCCTCTTCCTAACTGCCAGCACCCCAAAACATTTCCTCCCTGCATTCCTCTATTGCCTCCTGCTCTGGGGAACGTTATGCCTACTGGTTCCTTTCCTTCTCTCAACTCTCTCAATTGTTCCAACTGCCAGGTTGGATGTTGTTTAGATACTTTCCGTTACAGCTTGCTGCCAGGATAGGCAGGCATGATGCTTTCAGAGGTTCCACCTCCTTTTTCAAGTTTCCTGAGGGTAGAGAAGACTGGCTATTTAAGCCAGCGGATGAGCAGGCAAAGAAAGGCATAACAGCAAATGTAGTGTGATTTGCTGGAAACTGGATAGCAGCTCTCACATAGCTGCCAAACTTGTGGGGCTACAATAACTATGCTGAAATTTCATGCCAATGCTGCTTTGCCTTGTTGGACTGTTTTTTCTGTTGCTGTCTTCATTTTTCTTTTGATTTTTTGCATTTTACCATGTCAAATTGCTTTTCTGTCATACCATGTACTGCTTCAACTCCTACAATAAAGCAATCCTGTTTGATAGAAAAAAATATTAAGACACTGTAGTACAGTACGGCAAAAAAGCTTAGAAACTATACTAAGAAACTGGCCACTGCCCAAATTGTACTAAATTTAGGGCTGTATCTTTATTTTATTAGGATTATATTTTCCTATAGCTTTTAGATTTGTTGTGGCTGTTACTTCTGCCATTCAATTAAGATCTATTATTGCTGGATAAAAATCTCAGGTATCACAACCAAAACTATATAAAAAGACTTTTTTTCAAGTTGCAATGAATAAGACTCAGAAAGAGACTGGACACACACACAGGACAAAAAATCAATTATAGATGCAAAATATGTGATTGCAGTATATGATGTCACTGCTACAGTCCGTGAGACATGTACTATTCCATAATACCACATACAGCTTAAAAGCATTTCTGAAGCATGTAATTGAAAGTACTGGTGTTATTTTTGTTTTTGCTCAACAAGAAAAGAAAAAGAAGAAAAAAAAGAAAAAAGAAAAGAAAAAACGTAATATATGGTATTTGTTAACTTTTTTTTCTTTTTATATTCATGCATGTCCCAAATGGCTGTGTCCAGCTCCCAGTGCCCTTTGTTTGACAATCCCTTGCCTACTTTAAAATGGCCAAAATTATTTTTTAAAATTTATCCCTATAATGTTAATGGGGTTTAGATATAAGTTCACAATTTTCTGGCTTAACAATTAGTCCTTCATGAACTGAACCCAGACATATTTGCTCATCCTTAGAAGGCACCAAGCCACAACAGTTTTGTATTGCAGTCACTCATCTATAATGCTCAACTTCATGATTTTGACAGAATCCACATAAAAGCCCTAATTAACATCATAAGTGACTACAGCAAAAACCTGCTAATCCATCATAATTAAATAAATATCCCTTAAACTTTGCTAACTAATAGCCTGGTTACATTTACATGGATAGCCAACAGAGCAGATACTCCCTGTAAACTTCAGTTATCCATTCACGCCTCCCACATGCCAAAAAGCTTACGAAGTAACATCGGGCTAATTAACATTAAATCAGCTCTAATTGGATCTGATTCAACAGACTTGGCTCTTAGGAAAAACTTGTCTCAAGATTTAGTGAAGTGGAAATCTGGTGCTGACATAAGGGATTGAGAAACTGTGCAGTACCCATTGTACAGAGGAAGGGGAGTTGTAAAGTAATTGGCCTCTGGAGAATTCCTCAAAATCCTCATTTGATTATATATTTTTCTTTTGCATATAGTCACTAACCATGCTTGGATGGAACAAGTCATGTAACTCAGCACAATGCATTTTTTAAAATTAATGTCTCACCTGCTGCCAGTGACACTGTGTTTAAATCGACCCTCAGTGGAGAGTGACAAGGGAATAAAAAATCATGCTGAGTAAGAATCCTAATGTGCCTTGTGCAGGTAAAGCTTTTGTAGGCCAATTCTTCACTTCGTATCTGTGACTAAACTATTGCTCTTTATGTGTGGTAATGTAGGTCACCTCTCATAAATAAATAAATATAGTATGCATGGAATTAGCAGCTATCAAGATATATATATATATATATATATATATATATATATATATACAGTATATATTATACTGTATATCATGGTAGTTTATTAATGCTTTTGACTTTTTATGTTCTATGCACACACTAAATAGAGGAGTTCATGTTTTCCATAGGAATAAAGTTACCAGCACTTTCTTCAGAGTGCAGTTGGGTAAGCTGAGGTCAAGAGCAGGCAGAGGACAATGAATTCAGTCTAGCTAGGGTCCGGTATGGGAGTGATATAGTGCAGGATAGCAGGAACTTGGAACATGGATATTTGAATCATTAGAATAAAAAAGTAAGGTACTGGAAACAGGAATACGATAGAGGATACAGAGAAACAAATAGAGCCTGTGCAATAATACTATCACAAGCCAAGAATTGTATATGTCACTTTTGCAGTCAAATTTGAGAAAACCCAACTATATGTTTGTTGTGTGTTCTCATGCACGCAGCATACATAAGCATGCTTTGTTTTTTTTGTTTGTTTTAACTATTGCCTACCTTTTAGATGTTCCTAAGGAGAAGGTGTCATTGCTGACTGTGAGAGTTTCTGGAAAGTCTGAAATGTCTTTGTCCCCACTCTATCGCTCACTAACAAACAATGCAGGTGGGTAGTTTCTACATTTGTAAACCTTTGTTAGGACAGACATTGTTCAAATCTGGTTTACAGCTAATAACAAAGAACTGCAAACACAGTACAGACAGGGTTAATTATGTTAAAGGATATGTTCACCCTTGAAATATGTTACATGTTCCACCCGTATTTAGGGTAGGACATGTAAAATGTTCCAGCTCCTGCCTCATCTCTCCCCTAAAATTCCTCCCTGTGACAGCAGGTTGGGGATATTCTCCTTGCACCTGCTGTCACAACAGTGTGACTGTGTGGGGTTCATGTGAATGAATGAACTACATCTATCGTTGGCCGATGGCTTTTAGTTCTTCATGAACTCCAAAGACGCTGGTGAGCTCTGCAAGATCCAGACATTAATCCCAAGATCCACTGATTGCGGATGCAATGCCTTACAGGCTGCAGTGTAAAAAAATAATAAATGCTAATTTTATACCTGCAAAGAATTATTATTTTTTTAAAGTGAACTTAGCCTTTAAACATTATTCCACGACACCCTACTAAACATTGCAAAGCAGGGAGAGCATGTAAGGATTTGTAAGCAAGCAACATGCACTTAATGGATAAGTTCAGCTTTTAACAAAAAATAATAAATGCACATTGTTTTCCAGGTAATCATCAGATTGCTGGTGCCATGCATGACTCCAGCAGACCTGTCAGTATAGCTGTGTGCTCGTACCTCATACGGGCAGGCAGATACACTCTTACGGGAAGAATCAATAAACTACCACGATGCTCAACAGCGACGTGGTAATTCATTGAGAACTTCAAGCCAGCAGCCACAAAGGCTGTTGGAACTTGCAGTTTTCCCATTCACAGAATACTGTGAATGAGTGGCGAGACCGGCGGGCAGAGCCCTGCATAGCCATAATTTAAACAAGCTGTCACAATGGGAGATTGGTGGGGGAGCGGGGGCCGGTCCTTTCATAACATATTACATGTTACACCCTGAATATGGGTGTAACATGTTACGAAAGGGGAACTTATCCTTTAAAAAGGTAACCAGCAATTTTTACATATTTTTTAGGTTATGCTAGCAGGAATATATTGGCTGAAAATACTATATATTACATAGGGCACCCTAAGTGCCAAAGCCAATCAAGGAGGAAGATCCAGAGTGGTTCGAGCCAACAGTTGCCCAGAAAGAGGAGGCTGTGTAAGGAAGTGCCAATGCCAGCCAATGAGGGTAATAGGAGGTAGACCTGCTGCCTGGCAACTGACACGAGCCAAGGAGAGTGAGTGGTGAGCTGTAGAGGGAGAGAACATGGCGGTGCAGAGATGGACAATGTAGAAGCATGAGACACATGCCTAATAGTCTGTAGACAACTCTATCAGTTGTTTTGCTTGAAGCTCTCCATCTGACATCACAAAGGTTAGTTAGGCTGCAACTGAAGTATTTTATTTTTTACAAATTAAAGGTTAAAAATAGGTATGTGAGAGCAGGGCCATCCTTAAGGCGGGGCAAAAGGGACAGCTGCTCCGGGCCCTGTCATTGTTGTGGGGCCCAACATCCTAACAATCATTCCATCACATAGTGCAGCTGCAGGGAAAGGGAAGTAGTAAGCTGTGGTGTCCATGCCTGACAGCAGAGCTGGTCAAGTGTAGAGACACACTGACAAGCAGTGGCAGGGGCCAAAGAAGTGAGAGAGGATCGCAGAGAGGAGGCAATGACATTCCTACGGTGGCATGGATGAGCAGAAAGCTGGTGGTGCGAGAGTTACAATATGAAGGAGCACATGTGCTGGGCTGAGCTGAAGTTTTCCACTGTTTCAGCCATTCTCTACCTCTCTGCATGCTATTAACATTACCAGCACTGCCTGTACGTAACACTGGTTGGCATGGATGAGTGGACAGCTTGTATGTTTTGTGATTAACAATCTGAATGAGCTAATTTGCCCTACTGAGTTGAACTTTCACTGCTTTAGCTGCTAAACTATCACTTAGCTCTGCCTGTCTGCTTTCTGTGATCATCGACAATACTGTTTTGAATGTAATCCTGGTTGGCTTCATCAGCCCCATTTTGTCTGCTACATGTTAAATTGTGCTGCAATGCAAGACAACACTTCTACTTTGGCAAGGGAACTGTTGTCTGAGTTTGTACTGTATTCTATGCAGTAATCTCTAGCAACCAATGGGTGAGCAAAAAGGATGTACAGTAACCTCTAGCAACCAATCACTGAGCGGTAAAGATGTGCAGCAACCGATAGCAACCAATCAGTGAGCAGTAAGGATGTGCAGTAACCTCTAGCAACCAATCAGTGAGTGGTAATTATGTGCAGTAACCTATAGCAACCAGTGAGTGGTAAGGATGTGCATAACCTCTAGAAACTAATGGGTGCGTGTTAATGATATGCAGTAACCCCTAACAACCAATTAGTGAGTGGTAATGATGTACAGCAGCCTCCTAGCAACCAGTGAGTGATAAGGATGTGCAGTACCTTTAGCAACTAATCGTTAAGCAGTAAGGATGTGCAGTAACCTCTAGTAACCAATCAGTGAGCAGTAAGGTTGTACAGTAACTTTTGACAACCAATCAGTGAGTGGTAATGATGTGCAGTAACCTCTAGCAACCAGTGAGTGGTGAGGATGTGCATAACCTCTAGAAACTATTGGGTGAGTGTTAATGATATGCAGTAACCCCTAGCAACCAATCAGTGAGCAGTAATGATGTACAGCAACCTTCTAGAAACCAGTGAGTGGTAAGGATGTACAGTAACCTTTAGCAACCAATAGGTGAGCAGTAATGATGTGCAGTAACATCTAGTAACCAATCAGTGAGTGGTGAGGATGTGCATAATCTCTAGCAACCAATGGGTGAGCATTAATGATGGGCAGTAACCGCTAGCAACCAGTAAGCGGTAATGATGTACAGCAACCTCTAGCAACCCATTGGTGAGTGGTAATGATGTGCAGTAACCTCTAGCAACCAGTCAGCGAGCAGAAATGTTGTCCTGTAACCTCTAGCAACTAATCAATGAGCCATAATGTGTGCTGTAACCTCTAGCAACAAGTCAGTGAGTGGTAATGATATGCTGTAACCTCTGGCAATCAATTGCATTTGCTTCCTGATCTGCTGCAGTAAACTGATTTTGAGTATAGTTGCTATTTATTGCATGCCACTGAGCAGATGGTGAGCGAAATTGCATGGTGGGGGGCACAGGGGGGATGGTGTTGGGCAAGGGAGGGGACCAAGAAAATGTTTACCCAGGGTCCAACCAACATTAAACAAGGCCCTGTGTGAGAGCAATACAAAAAGTCTATTGTGTAATGTTTTCTGTCTTTCCTGTAAAACAAAGCTTTTGTAGAACTAGTTAACATGCCGCTGAAGTATTATACAAGGCTGTGCACTTTTGATATTTATCTTTATTTACCTCAGAGATTAAAGTTATATATATCAAATATAGGGAACACTATGGACAAAGGATAGCACCAGTTAATGCTTCTGTAGCACACCATTGGGAACCTGGAGAAGTGGTAGACAACAGTAAGTATACTTGATCCTGCTTTCTTTAGTATCCAGTAATGTGAAATAAAACACCAGAAGAAGAAAAAATATGTGCATATATATCAGACAAGGTATGCCCTGTGACCTAGGTCATCTACCTGATAGGCCTCTAGGCTTATTGCCAGAATTCTTTCCAAGGATTTCAAGAGAAATTGGGATTTTGTTGAAAACATTTTGATACTAATTGAATAATCCTATGTTGAACTACTATCTAGGAAAAGGTATTATCCTTTCTATAATAATGACAGCACACAGCACATTATATAAAATGCTTTCAAAACATCTTAGCAAATTTTCCATGGAATTCATTAGATATCAATCCTTACTATTTGTCAAGCTCTCATTTTGATTATATTTATATTGAGTATAAAAAAATAATGTATCATCAGCCCCAGAGCCAAAGCACAAAGTAAAAGTTATCTTTTTAATTCTGAAGACCTTTTTCCTTTTTGATGTTACATCACAAAGCACGTAGGAAGTAATTTGCTTGCATAACATTAGGATAAGGTCAAGCTGGGTTTGCACAGACAGGAATTAGCATTTTCACAGGTCTGTGAACCCACATTTTGAAAGGCCTTGTGCGCACTAATGTGAGTGTTCAATGGTTATGCAAGTACAAATGTTATCTAGAGCAAACTCTGAGATTAATAGGGAGATGGTATTTTATGTTATTTAATAGTAATGTGAAGAATTTGTGCAACAGACTTTAACCACTTGTCCTCCTGAGGATTTACTCCCCTTCCTGACCAGGCCATTTTTCCCGTTACGGCTCTGCGTTGTTTTAACTGACAATTGTGCGGTCATGCAATTCTGCACCCAAATGAAATTGACATCCTTTTTTTCCCACAAATTGAGCTTTGTTTTGGTGGTATATGATCACCTGTGCGTTTTAATTTTTTGCGCTATAAAAAAAAGACTGCCGATTTTGAGAAAAAAAACAATATTTTTTACTTTTTGTTATTAAACATGTCCAGTAAAAAATTTTAAATATCTAATTTTGTGATAAATTTATGCCAAAATGTATTCTGTGACATGTCTTTGCTAAACAAAATCCCAATACATGGAAATTAATTGGTTTACGTGAAAGTTATAGCATTTACAAATGGCGGTATACTGTATATACTGGGATTTTTTTTCATTAGTATTGGTGGTGATCAGCGACCTTATAGTGGGACTGTGGGACTGCAGCGTACATTCTGACACTGGGGGGAACTGACTTGGTGTTACTGACATCCCCAGTGACACCAATACAGTGATCAGTGCTAAAAAAAAAGTACTGACACTGGGCAGGAAGAGGTTAACATGAGAGGTGATCAAAGGGTTAACTGTGCGCTGGGTGTGTGTTACTAGGGGGTGGTGTCTGTGTGCTTCACTGTAAGCATACTGCTTTGGATGGCTGTGCCGTGCACAGCCTTCCAAAGTAGTGTGCCCAAGCTGACAGGGAGGAGAACTGTTGGTAAACAAAACAGTTCTCCTCCCCGTTGGAGATCCGTGGAAATCACCAAGCACCGACGAGTAATCACCGCCTGAGACCTGGTGATTGACAGCCACGGCCGCAAATGGAGGCGCGGGTAGGGCGTGCACGCGGCTCATGCACACCTGCTACCCGGATATGCAAAATCACGTATATATATGTCATTTTGCACACCCGTGCCACCCTGTAGCAGTATTTCTGCTATAGAGCAGTCGGGAAGTGGTTAACAGCTGTTAGCATAAAAGGGTGTATCTAATTGAAATTAGTGAAAAAAGAAAAGTGCTGTGCTATTATGACCATACAAAAAAATAATTTAAAAAGTGCACAAAATAAGTACCGTATTTTCCGGCGTATAAGGCGACTGGGTGTATAAGACGACCCCCTAATTTTCGAGTTAAAACATAAGTTTTGGGCTATACTCGCCGTATAAGACTACGCCCCTTCCAAGCCAACACCATTTAAAAACATCAGATTTTTTAATTGAAATGGTTATGACTTACCGGTACTTAAAATCCTTCAAAATCCTCAAGTTCATCCTCTGACATCATAAATTCATGAATGACATCTTGTGATACATTTGTAAGACAGTGATCATATGGATCAAATTCCAAATCAGATGGTTACTGCTGGATGTGCGGTAATACGGTAGCTTCGGCTACATACACTATACAGTATATATACAGCCCGCTGGATGTGCAGTAATGTACATACAGTATACCGCGCTGAGCCAAGCCGGCTCAAAACAAATGTCCCTATGACAGATTAATCTGTCAGCCCGCTGGATGTGCGGTATATACAGTATACTGAGCCAAGCGGTTTCAAAACGTACCGGTACGTCCCTACTGTAATCAGCCCGCTGGATGCGTGTATGTATGGTAGCTGCGGCTACATACAGTATACACTGGACCAATCACGGCGAGCGATGTATTCTACTAATGAATACAAAACCTGCTCGCATTGGCTGAGGTTGTGACATCATCAGCCCACCTCTCTGACTCAGCCAATCCGAGCAGGCTTTGTATTCATTAGTAGAATACATCACTCGCCATGATTGGCCCAATGTATACTGTATGTAGCCGCAGCTACCGTACATACACGCATCCAGCGGGCTGATTACAGTAGGGACGTACCGGTACGTTTTGAAACCACTTGGCTCAGCGCAGTACACTGTATATACCGCACATCCAGCAGGCTGACAGATTAATTTGCCATAAGGACATTTGTTTTGAGCCATCTTGGCTCAGCTCGGTATACTGTATGTACAGTATTACCACACATCCAGCCAGCTTGACCCAAACAAACTCAAGGTTCCCATTTTATATCGCGCGTATAAGACGACCCCCAATTTTTGGGGTATATTTTTAAGTATAAAAAGTAGTCTTATACGCCAGAAAATACTGTATATCAAAATAAAACAAAATGTGGTGATAATGTGAGTCCTGTGATAATAATTCACTGAAAGTGTCTAAGTAATATCACAGTAATTAAATTGTGATGATGCCACAATAAATGATGAACACAGTGACAAGGGGTGTACAAAGATTTGTAGGCATCAATGAAAGTATGCAGTGTATGGTTCTTTTTCTCTCAAATCACTAAGCTGTTCTCTATGTGTTTTGTCAGAATGACATCATCAGGGGATTAGGTGTTCATCATTTATTGTGAGTCATTGTTATTTAAATAGTGTAATATTATCACTCAGCACAGACAATTTAGCCCTTTTATGGAATTATTATCACAGGACTTCTAATATCACCAAATTTTTGTACATATGTTTATTATTTGCTTATTGCCAAAGCTTAATTGAACAAGCTGATTGGCTACCATGTAAAGCTGCACCAGATTCTGAGTGTTTATGTTTTAGTAAAGCCACCCCTTTGAGTTTTCATTAAAAATTAATTTGAAATAAGACATCTAAATTTAAAAGAAATCATCAAGTATAGAGAGGTACCTGCACATAACTTCTGCAGTTTCCTAAACCTTTCTATCATGGTCAAATTCCACTCATGCTGGAGTTTTCTGCTAAGCAACACCCCATCACATTTCTATTGACCCATTACTATGCTAATGCTATCAAAATTTGCTAGGCATTTTGCTCAGACAGTGTGGGTTCAATAAGCTGCTGCAGAAATGTGAAGGCACCTCTAGGTGCCTGCATTCTATAGCTACAGTAGTTTTTATTTCATTTACAGTCCTGACGTGTGTGTGCGATAGTGCTGGACCAATAGTCAAAATGTAGTTCAGGTAGACCTACCATAAAGTAATTTTTTTCAAAGAAGCAGATCCATGATTAAAATATAATATGAACAGATCCTGTCTGTTCTGCTCTTCTGTGATAGCAACAAACAGAGTGCTTGACAGATCTTAAATCCTTGGATGTGTATGGAGGAGCACCTGGTACAGCAGTTTTTGAACCATTTAATGGTTAAGAGCATTAAATCCCTGCAAGGTTAAATTATCTCAAATGCTGCTGCTTGCTTAGTATTGTTGGATTAATTTTTAATGGAGATTCTTTAGGTTTATATGTATTTATGACACTTCTACATGTGGTACATTAGTTGACCCCTTTTGACTGAGTGTATATATGCGGCCTCACAGAAGTCAGTCTTCAGGGCAACATATATGTGTGCAAGTGTTCACAATGCGCTTCCAGGACAGAGACCCCTCTGTCACTGACAGCTCTGCATCTCGTACTTACAATCAGAAGCCAGGAATCCTGGTTCCTGATCACATGATGTCTGTGGTAGCCTGTGATTGGCTATCACAGTGATCAGTCACTGTACAGCCTGCCCTTGTGGTTTTTCTTCTCCTTTTAAATGCTTCATAATGGCATGCAATGCCAAGCTGTGGTTTCTAAAGTGAGCAAAATCTCTCTTGTATTAAAAGAGGTATAGACTCCAGAGAGAGAGAGATATCGTTTTACCCCTGTTCAAATCATTAGTAAGACCTCATCTGGAATATGCAGTCCAATTTTGGGCACCAATTCACAAAAATAACATTGGGGAACTGGAGAAAGTACAGAGTAACGCAACCAAACTGATAGGAGGCATGGAGGAGATCAGCTATGAGGAAAGATTAGAGGAACTGAATTTATTCTCTCTTGAGAAGAGGAGATTAAGGGGGGATATGATCAACATGTATAAATACATCATCAAATAGTGAACGTGATGTGGAGTTATTCACCCTGAGGTCATCACAGAGGACAAGGGGGCACTCTTTACGTCTGAAGGAAAAGATAATCTCCAGACACAGAAAGGTTTCTTCACAGTGAAAGCTGTGAAAATGTGGAATAGACTCCCTCAAGAGTTGGTTCTGGCCAGCTCAGTGGATTGCTTTAAAAAAGGCCTGGATTCTTTCTTAGATACACAGAATATAACTGGATACTAACATTTATAGGTAACGTTGATCCAGGGAATATCCGATTGCCTCTCAGGGGATCATGAAAGAACTTTTTTCCCTGCAGGAGCAAATTGAATCATGCTTTGTTGGGTTTTTTTGCCTTCCTCTGAATCAACTGTGGGTATAGGATTATCTTTTTTTTTTTTTTTTTAATGGTTGAACTGGATGGACTTTTGTCTTTTTTCAGCCAGACTAACTATGTAATTATGTAACTAAGTGGAGAAAAAGGATACAGTGAATCATTTCTACTTACTAGAGGAGATAATTGTGTATTATAATTGTATTGTATTATAATTGTGTAAATATTGTGTAAGAAAAGCAAAAATAAAATCAAGATACAAAAGCTAGATCAGGGTTTGATCTAGGACAGTGCCAGGGTTGGGTTTAGGGTCAAAGCTCATGCTCAGAGTCAGGGTCAAAGATTGGGGTCAAAGGTCATGGCTAGTGTGTTTTGTGTAGGGTATGAAAGAAGCAAAATGCACACTATTGTTCTGGGCCCTGCTAAAGGTACAAACAACAAATAATATACACATAAATGGTAACACTGCGATCATCAGACATAGGAACATTTGTTATGGGTTGTTTTTTGATGGTAGATCATGGCAATACCAAGAAATATGCTGCTTAATTTTATAAAATATATTTTTTTTACTATTTTGGGCCAATTTCCATCAGGAGATATCCATTACCATTTACCACCATATGAAATCATGATTTGCACTGAAAAAAGTGCTATTATTCGCCTGGATACACTAAGTACCTGTGATGATATGTGCGGTTTTACTAACACATGTTAAAGTTACAAAACTGTGTTCAGGCAAGATGTATTTTACCTTCCATCATGAAGTGGTTAAGGAAGATTTTGTGGGTATAAGGACTGCAGAATATGTGTGCAGTGTGTACTGAGAGTAGGCATAGACTATAGTTAATCATGTTACTTTAGGCCACACCCAATATCCAGCCCAAGTTGGCCACACCCATTTTCTGCCATTGCGCTGTGTGCTGCATGTTTGCTGTCTTCACGGTTGTTCATCTTTCTCAATTTCTCATGTTGAGAGGTATGCCTAAGAAATAAGCTGTGCAGAAATTATCTTTTCTGCACAAATTACTAACATTTATTTGTATAGATTAGTTTATCTGTCATACAGGCATAGCATAGCAAAGCAAGGGGTTAGACACATGCATTTTTGACCATTAACATCCAGGCCTGTGCATACCTACTGTATGTTGTGTCCAAAAAACTGGCTCCATTTATCTGAAGAGATTAATGGGGCCTGTCATTCCTGCAGGAATACCTCTTTTATAGTAGCTGAAGCTCAGAGCAATGAGCTGTGACTGCAAGATGCAGCTCATTGCTCCTCCAAATGAGCCTTAAAGCACATCTTTTTTAATAAATATGAGAAGAATTATAACTATTTCTATATTCAGGGATCAGAACCTTGATTCAGAAAATGTGACACTTGTATTAAAAATAATCTGAAAAATGTAAGTACATATCTATATCCCTAACTTTCTCAAAATGTCAGCCATTTTATTGCCCCCTTTGGGCTCATTCACAGCATGTGGCATTGAAAATGCATTCAGCGTGGTATGCAATTTAGCATGCATTGCCATTTTCTTTTTGATACCATGAATTTGACTATCATTATTTATCTTGAAGGGGCACTGTAGATCATCCCACCAAAAATTGCAAGATACACTGCAAGGCACTGCTTTGGTGATGATTGGTCCTATTTACATTAAAGGGACTCTGTTGCTAAACCAGCCAAAAGAGCAATAAAAAAAATTGTTACAGGTACGTGCGCCTTTTTATAGCCACTACAAGCCTCCCTTTATGGTTGACTATATAGCCATCCTAATATGCAATGATCTAACACAGCCTTTTTCAACCAGGGTGCCTTGAGGTTTCTTCAGGAGTGCCTTGGCAAAATGTCTAAAAATTGCCCAAAACATGTATACAAGCCAACGGGTGGAACAAGCCTTTTAGTTACACAAAGTCACAGGTTTTCATTGTGCACCATTATGACCTTCTAGCTGCCTGCATCCTAGCAACCAATGACATCATCAGTTGATAAGGAGGATGTCAGTTGCCAGCACAGCATCCTAGTTTGACCCTCCCCTGCCTATTTCCATCAGTGCTGGGGTCACATTAGCTCAGTGATGGAGAAAAACTGAAGGAGAAGAGAAACACTGGAATACAAGTCAGTACCAGTGTGCAAAAGTGTATTTGCTTTGGAAGAATAAATCATCTCTAATGTTGCGTGCCCTACATGTGTGGATTTTGCTGCTATTAGAATAGTTTTTCACATTTTAGAATGAGGTACCCTTTTAAAATTATGGACAGTCTTGAGGCACCCTATTTTAGAATGGAGTGCCTCAGGACTGTCCATAATTTTAAAGGGTGCCTCAAGACTGTCCATAATTTTAAAGGGTGCCTTGACTGAAAAAAGGTTGAGAAACACTGATCTAACACTCTGGGTAGTGTCAGAGCTTGTCATACCTCCCACCTCCAAACCTACTGGGTTATTATGATGGGCTGGAGACAGGAATGGCCAAATATTAGGCTTTAATTGTTTACTTTTGGAGGCTGCTGAACATATGTGGAGACATCCCTTTTTTCATGGAAGATTCGCAATATAGCCTTTCATACAATGAAGTGGATTTACTAAAAGCTAATAAACTGTGCACTTTGCAAGTACAGTAGAACTATTTTTTTCTCAGTTTAGTGAATGTGGTCACTTTTTTTTTCTCAGAGTTTAGAAAATATGGTCACTTTGTAAAAAATACCCAATCAGGTGCAAGGAAAACAAAAAAAATGTTTGCTTGCACATGAGTGGATGATGGAAATTAGCAGTGCTTCACCACATTCGCTAAGCTCTGGGGGAAACAAATGTAACTGCACTTGCAAAATAAACAGTCAATTTGCCTTTAGTGAATCAACCCCACTGACTTTAGCTTGTGTAACAGTCAATTGTATAACATGCTTTTTGAAAGCTGTAAGAAGCTGTGTTGAAACATTTATGGTAACGTTTAGCTCCTGTTTTTAGGCTGTTAAACTCCGTTCATAATGAGAGTGCTGATTGTCGCTTTGCCCATGTTGCTGGCAGGCTTACAGTAAGCTTAGGCACCATGTAAAACTTGTTGTAAGTCAGCAGGGAGGGAGGATGGACACCACTCAAACCGCTCCGGAGTCCTGTGAAGACACTGTGGTTCCAATGGCCTCAGCCGTCACTGCAGCCATGCCGCCTGATGTGTTTCACCCAACCCATAGGGGCTTGGTCACAGAGTTCTATGACAAAGACCCCTATGGGCAGGGCAAACATGTCAAAGGGTGTGGACGAGTGATTAAGCAGGAGATCGTGTGAAACGCATTAACAGGTCCTGTATTCATGTCCTGGTGTTTTTTGTGTCCTATGGATCAATAGATATACACTATATTCATCTATCCTCCGGTGTGCGGCTGACCCTTCTTCCTATTGCATCGTGTGTGGTGGCGAGCCAGAGCCTGCACCTGTTGTGGATTGATCTGGATTGTTTGCCTGAGCAGTATACCTTTGTTCTTTTGTTCTTTGGATGTGGACGAGTGATGACTGAGGCCATTGGCACCTCAGTGTCTTCACAGAACTCCTTGGGATGGGTTTGGGCGGTGTCTATCCTCCTTCCCTGCACACTGCCTAGCTCCTGGTACTACTTTGGAACTTTGGATGCTGCTCCCCTCTTCCTTGCCGGCAGATTGATTGTGTCCTGTCCAGCCTTGAGCAGTGCCAAATACTTGCTACATTGTTGTAAGTCTGTGGAAGCTTCCAGAACACACTGCTAAGCCATTCAGAGGTAGCTTTGTATTTTCTGAATGAATGAATAATTACAAGGCTTCCTCAGATTGGCTGAGGTAGAGGTGCGGGCAGATGATGTAATGCTCTCCACCTCAGCCAATCAGAGAAAGCCTTGTATTCATTTATAAAATACAAAGCTTCCTCTGAATAGCTAAGCAGTGCTCAATCTGACTCAGTTTTATTCTGGGAGTAGGTGGAAAGTCTTTGTCCCACTACTGGAGCACAGCGCCGTATACTATATAATAGATCTGAAGCTACATATAGTTTATACAGCACTTCCAGCAATTGCATCTGTTAGTGAAAGAAGTAGGTAGTTTGGACCAGCTTGAGCTAAACAAACTATTTCACTCAAACCTGGAGTTAAGTTTTAAAGAGTAACTTCACTTTTGTGGGAAAAAATGCAAAGAAAATTATAGCACATGCAATTGCTACTCAAGCTACATTGTAACTGGATTATTAAAAATGAACCTTTCCTTTTCAATCTGCAGTGCTGTAATTTTCTGTAAAATGTAATGCATAATGGTAGCCTGGAGGTGTTCTAAACACAGTTGGTGTACAGAACTTCCCCAGAAATGTCATGTTCTACTTATTGGCTCAGTAATTTTGCACTAACTCAGATACAAGTCTGATTTTAGACATCCTCTGCAACAAAAATCTAACTTGTGGTTACTCCACAGGGTTAAATCCCTTCTAAAGGAACGTTGACTCTGATGCTTTCCTTATTAGAACACAGCAAGTGCATAGGCTGATTAATAATGAATAAGTGGCTTCTATTCAGATTCATTTTGTACAATGACATCATTAACCATACAGTTTTTTTAGAGCATAAAATAGGTGGGAGTCTGCAATGAAGTTTGTTAAATCCTTGCAATGTACATTGATTGTTTTTTTTTCACAACAAAATTAAAGTTACTTGCAAAAATGAGAAGGGTATGGAGAGGTGAGGTGGGCGAGTCATGGCCTTGATTCATTCAGATTTGAAACAATAGATTTTATGAGCATGGGTCTAATTCCTGAAAAATATTTCCTGAAAAATATATGAAAAAGTGTGCCACCTGCTGTCTACAAATGAAAATGCCATATATCTATGGTATATTGTATGTCATATTTTTATATTTGCCTCAGAAAGCACCTTCCCAGTAACCCATATGGAAGAAAAATATGTTTGAAATACATTTTATAAATATTTCTCCCAAATATATTGCCACATATTTGAAATGCTACTATATATATATATATATATATATATATATATATATATATATATACACACACACACACACATACACTGCATGTTGAAATTTGTTTTTATTACAAAATATATATATATAAAATTAGTTTTAAAAATACATTTCAAATATACTGTATGCCTTTAAAAATACAAATCTACATTTTTGGAATGCATTTACAAATATTTACAGATATATGTAAAAATATATTTACATATATTTGTAAATAAACATATATTTTTTAAAAAATATATTTTTATATATTTTCTTCAGATTTTTTTAACATATAAAAAAGTCATTTTAACATATATTTTTACATATATTTGTAACTGCATTCCTAAAATGTAGATTTGTATTTTTAAAGACATACAGTATATTTGAAATGAATTTTGCATATATTTTGTAATAAAAATGCATTTCAACATGCAGTGTATATATATTGAATATGGCCAAAATTGTAGCATTTCAAATATATGGCAATATATTTGGGAAGAATATTTTTAAGATATATTTCAAATATATTTTTCTTCCATGTGGGGAACTGCATTCATGCTATTTCTAGAAGGATGCAGACAAATCAGATTAGGGCAAAACAAAAAAACAATCTGACACTCACACAGCAGTGTGCTTGCTAAAGAACATCAATTGCTCGTTTCTTGTCTGAAATAGCTCTTTATGTTTTGAGGTTTTCTGTATTACTGAAAACAAAATAAATCATGCCATGGGCAACACCTATGATGTTAATTTATATTTCCCATTGTTTTTATAATCCAGCCTCATTATACGTATATTTAGTGTTTAAAATGTTATATGCCATGCTATAAGAAAAGAATCAAGTCTAGTAGGCTATAATGTAAGATTCCACCAACAAAGAAACCAGACAATAAAGCCATGTCTCCCCATTTAAGATTTGGTTGCTAAGAAATACAGACTTTAAACTGACAATCTGTAAACAAACACTAATGTTTACACACATATAGCAATTATGGTATAGTTTTTATTCTCAGTTCTCCCTAGAGATCATGAAGACTGCAGCTGTTGGGTATTCTTGTAGCATGAATGCAAAGAAATTGATTTATTTTGTGTGTCCTCACATTTTATTACCACTAAATTAATAATACTCATTTAAATAAACAGTTTGTAAAGCATGCATCATTAGGCCAGTAGGTTTTTAGTTTACTAATTGGGTAAACACCAATTATCTCTTCATATGTCAATGTTTTATTTCTTTGTGAAATCACGCAGTTGTATCAGCTGGTGTATCATTTTATTACAGTCTTTCTCACCCAGGGTCCTAGGGAACCTTAGGGTTTCTCCCAGAGCTTGCCAGGGGTTCCTTGAGCAATGAGCAGTGACCATTAACACATTTATGCTATCTGATCTATCCCATCAGGAAGCTGTCAAAGCCACCATCCAATCATAAGTGACGGAGGCTTTTCCTGCCCTCTTGCTGCACATATACATGTCCCATGTGAAAGTGTGGCTGTGGGACTCGGAATGCCTTCACTGCCTATGATTGGCTGTCAGCCTCAACAGCTTCCTGGTGGGTTGGATTCATATGCAAACACACCTTGGCTTGTCCCTAGTAAGGAGCATTCTTTCTACTGACCATCACAATTAAGCTCAGGAATAATTTATTCCCTTCATGTCCAGGCCATTTTTTGCTATTCGGCACTGCTCAACTTAGGCCTGGTTCACACCTATGCATTTTTCTGTGTTTTTTGCAGAAACTCACTACAGTCCATTTAACCTCCCTGGCGGTATGATTATTTCAGATTTTTGGTGCTGAAAGCGGTACCATTATTTTGCATAGAAATTTGGCGTTTTATATTGTAGGCCTGTAATTCTTAGGAATAACTCACTGAAATCTGTCCGAACAAGAGTCTAGTAAACATCCCAGGTAGGATAAAACTTGAAACACGAAATCATAAATTATAATTTAATAAATAATCATAATAAATTTAATTCAATAATATAATCAAACCAAAAACACTGAAATTTGAAATAGAGTGCCAAGTTTGCACAACACTGAACAAAGTCGCAAAATCGTTTTCAGTGTCTGATGACGAATTTCCCCACAAATCATTATCATTCAATTCTGCAAGTGGTTCTGATTTACTATCGCTGTTCTCTAGCTGGTCTAAAACCGCTTTTGACCTAAAGGGACGCTTTTTGGACGCCATGGACATTTCTCAGTTTCCAGGCAGAAAGAACAGTAAAAATGCAGGCAGGGCACAGGACAAAGCACTCGGGACAAAATGTATGTGAAATGGTTTGATACAGTAATGGAGTACTATGTGATTTTAGTGTATTTAGTGAATGTCACTTTTTGTCATTTTCAAATTTCCCGCCGTTCTGTCCCCGTACGTCCCGACGTCGCAGGGACGGAACCCAGATGACAGATGCCGGATTACATTGCCGGGGACACTGCAAGAGAGACATCGTGGGAGCGCAGGACAAGGTAAGTGACCAAGGGATCGCAGAGCAACGCCGCATGGTAACCCTGAGTGTAGCTCCGGGTTACTGCTTGTGGTACTGAAACTTTACCCCGAGCTACACTCGGGAATACCGCCAGGGGTTAACATGGTTTCCTATGGGACACGTTCACATCTATGCATTTTCAGCCGCTGCATCTTTTAATAGGGTCAGGGACACTTTTTCTTGCAGCAGGTTACAACATGCATACATATGAACCAGGCCTTAAACTGACAATTGCGCAGTCAAGCAACACTGTATCCACATGAAATTTATATCCATTTTTTTCACACAAATAGAACTTTCTTTTGCTGGTATTTGATCACTACTAGACTTTTTATTTTTTATTATATAAACAAATAAAAACTGAACATGTAAAAAAACCACAATATTTTTTACTTTCTGCTACTATTCTGACACATGCCTTTGGTAAATCAGTATTTCTGGAGCTTTTTCACATATTTACAAATGATATAGAGTTTGAGATTAAAAGTATAATTGTTTTTATACAGTGGCTAAATGGTTAGCACTTCCGCCTGGCAGTACTAAGGTCATTGGTTCAAATCCCAACCATGGCACCACCTGCCTGGAGTTTGAATGTTCTCCCTTTGCCTGCGTGGGTTTCCTCTGGGTACTCTGGTCTCTTCCCACACTCCAAAGACATGTTGGTAGGTTAATTGGCTCCTGTCTAAATTGTCCCTATTATGTGTATGTATGAATATAAGCTAGGGACCTTAGATTGTATGCCCCTTGAGGGTTAGGGACTGATGTGAATGTACAATATATATGTAAAGCGCTGTGTAAATTGATGGTGCTATAAAAGTACTTAAAATAAATAAATGTTTGCAGATGACATCCAACTATACAGTGAAATAACAAAATGTCTCCAATTTATCAGACTATCTCAATGCACTATTTTATTGTAAAACGATGTAGAAAATTAGGTTTAATGTTGATAATTGTAAAGTTATGTACTTGGGGGTTAAAAACATTCTTGCATCCTAAATCCTAGGAGAGGAACAGTTGGGGGAGCCAATGGTTTAGGATCTGGGTGTTCTGGTAGATCATAGACTTATTAATAGCATTGGGGTTGATTTACTGAAGGCAAAGCTGTTCACGTTGGAAAGGAAGATGTACTTTACAAGGGAATTTGCCCCAGAGTTTAGTTTATGGGGTGAAGCTCTTCCAACTTCCATCATCCAAACATTTCCTTGTATGTGATTGGGTAACGTTTCAAAGTGAAACTTCACTAAATTTGTTAAGTGAACCACCTAATTGCCTTCAACCCTATGGTCTGCACAATCTTGGACTGTCAAAGGGTGCAGTAATTTCAAATCCTTGGATTATGAGAATAATACTTACATTTTGGAACATTATTAGGCATAAGAAATATTATATATTACTTTAATAGATTGCTACAAATCAGCTGTAAACTCATTTTTCTGCAGAAACACGTAACATAGAAAGGCACACAAGAAATTATTGAGTACAGATTTCCGCAATAACAAAAGAGCAGTGTTTTAACAAAACTTTGACATGAAGTACCTTTATATTTTGATTTCACCTAATTTATATCAAAATCAGAATGGCTTATTTTTCTGAAGCTGTCCACTGCAAACCATTTTTTCTGGCTCCTGGCTAGCCGATAGTATCTTAGATAATTAGAGCTGACATAGTGCATTGCCTTTCAGCAGATTATGCAGGTTTTTGCAGAAGCTGCATTGAAAAGGATATGGTTGAAATTTGTTTCATAACTTCATTGGCCTTGCCCTGACTATATTGCAGGTTAGGGGAATGTTAACATCAATTATGCATAAAGACTGCCTTGGGTCTATAACATAGGTTATATACAGTATAAACAAGCTATATAAGGTGATTCATTTACGTTAGCACAACATAAAACATTTTTTCAGCCATTTTGTTGATAAAAAAAGTGAAGATATTGCTACATACTGGAATAAAATTGCAAACAGAACAGAGATTTCTAAATTCTTCCCAGTGACTTAAAGTAATCACTGCTTATTCATAGAGCTAATTTCAATAGAGATGTTTGTTTTACATTTCCCTTCCTAATCTCCATTCCAATTGTTTAAAATGTTGCCCTTGTAACACTCTCAGGAGTAGAGTGTTACAAGGGCACACTGTAACAGGGAGACTGTTTACTTGATCACATAGATATTCTATCAGCTTAAAAAATAATGTGAAGTGTGTTCACTTTGAATACCCAATCATGTGGAAGGAAATTAAAAAAGAGATGTTTTCAAGCACGTGCTCAGTTGAATAAAGTGAATACGGTTTCACACTATTTATTGGGCTTGAACAATATAATTTTTTCAAAGTGAATATTCACATTGCTAAGTATAATGTCTTTATTTCTTTAGCAAAACAATTGCATTGTATTGTTATTTGAGCAACCTTGTGTGCCTCTGGAAAACATTGAAGCCTAAGCCAAGTTGTATGTTCTAGTGTACACCTTATCAAATCATGTAGGTAGAAAGATATGTTCTGCATGTTTTACCTATTTTGTGACATACAGTGGTTCTAAGCCCAGGTAGCGAGCTTCAGAGGGGACTGATGTGTTCTGTTTGAGAGCAGTAGTCTCTCTGCAGTGGTCCAACATGTGCCCTGCTTACAATAACACTGTATTCAGCATTTTTTTCTATTTAGTTTTTTCTTGAGTCCCAAAGTTGTTTCCCCTCTATACCCTCATGGAATCCTACACCATTTTTTGGAGATTGCTCTGTGTTGCACCTTATAACTTTTAGCATTTGTAGTCTGATGTAATGTATTATTCACCTCTTATTCAGGACATATAGGGCTCCCATTTGGTAGCAGACTTGTATACATGTATGTAGCACCTTTCTAGGCTGCTAGGGGGAGCTATACTCCAATTGATAGACATGGGCTGAGTAGCAGTCCAAGTGTGATAGTCAGAGGGGTCAAATTGTGGTTAGGAGCTGAGAAGCTTTGCAGATAAGTCCTCTGAGACTTCCCCTGCACTAGAACTTTGGAGAAAGATCTCGAAGCAGTGGGCAGAGGAAATGAGTGGCTGATCTGCACTTTTGAGGGATCTTTGCCAATCCCCAACAGGAGGTTTGGCATGGGGCAAAGACAGCCCTTAAAAATGAGAGATCCTGCACAGCAGCAGGAGAGTTCGGGTGGAAGATGAGGAAGTAAGGCTGGAAAACAGGAGTCTGGGAGGGGGCCCAGATGGAGAAGGGGTCACCTACAGGCAGTTGAGCTTGAAAGGAGGAAAACTCAGGACTTCACTGACCCCCAGAGTGAGGACCACCTGTGCAGCAGGGAAGGAGTGGCCCACCTAGAAGGCCTGGTAACAGCCACCAACCCACCAGCAGTACAGGAGAAGGACTGAGTGAGTAAACCTGCACCCCCTGGGCCAGAAAGGGGAAAGAGGTGGGAAACTGGCTTAGCTTTTTACCCGGGACTGTTCACACTGCAGTGGCAGGCACTGGATCCCCTGACCAGGGAATCACCCAGTACAGCTGGATGAGGAGTGGATTCATCTGGGGTCTGAGGTGGTACTATAGAAGATGCTGGCTAGATCTCCAGAAGAAATTTTTGCTGTAAAGACTTATATAGTTGCTAAGTAGTTTTTCCTCTGTTGCTGTTATCCTTGGGCATTCCGTACACCCCTTACCCCATCCAAGTTCAATTCCCCTAATAAAACTTCAAAACATAGCTCAAGGACTGGTTACTGTCTCCTGGATGTAAGTCTGTGTGAAGGAAATGTGTGTTCCTTGGCTGTGCAGGACTGTAGGGGGACATAAACTGAGCGACTCCTAAGGGGGTAGTGCTACATGTAAATTTATTTTCAAGGTTTTAATAAAAAAGAAATAGGGAACATTAAATGGTAAATCTCACAGTGAGTATGTGTGTTCTAATTTAGCAGAGGTTTTTTTTCCCATCACAATGCTAGATAGTGGCACACAAAAATAAACATTCATATATTTTCATACATTGTTAGCTTACCCTAGGTTCACATATGTACGGCTCTGCAAACTGCAGTTTGCACCGGCACGGCAACCCATTCATTTGACTGGGCTGCCAAGCCTCCTGAAATGTGGGGAAAAGGTCCCTAAACCATTTTTGGAATCACAGCCTACACGAGAACTACAATTACAGTGAAGTTCCCAGTGCAGGTGAGATTTCCAGTGTGGGCAGTGTGCCATTAGAACTAATGGTACCTGCCCACATCTCCTGTGTTTTACTATGTGTGTGGTTGCGGCTGCAGGAACACGTGTCCAGGGCCGCTGATATGGGGGTACTCCGGGCCCTCCTGTAGGGGATCTAGCCCCATCAGCTGCAGAGGGGGGGCCCGGACAGCTGACAAGCCCATCTGCAGCTGCTAAATTCCATTATTAGCCTCCTGTCATTCTAGCACAACGCGGCTCAGTGTTCTGAATGTTAGAGGCGCTCCTGCTCTGCTCCACAGGTTTGACACTTTCGAGTTTCCTTCTGTTTACATTTGATTGCAACTTTGTTTCTCTCCTCTCCCCCAGACTGATCCATTCCTGTTCGCTGCTACAAACCTCTCTTTCCTTATACAACTTGACCCCCCCCCCCCCCGTCATCACCTGTTCCCTCTGCAAATCTATATATCACTGCTCAACTCTTTTTGTTTAACTATTTATTTACTGATCAAGTTAATGTGTCTCATTTCCTATCACCTACAGCTCAGATCTCACATTATTATAAGATTCCTAATTGTATCTCACTACTAGTCTGATTGAATTCACAATTCCTGGTCAGTCCAGTTCCCTTACCTATAATAACCTTCAGGGCCAGTTCACACTACATGTGTTTCAGTTGCTTTTTTCTGCATCCAAAATGCACAGAAAGTAGGTGATATGGTTGTCAATATCATAGTTCACATCAGCATTTGCAGTTCCAGTGCATTCCAGTTGCAGAAAAAAAAGTAGAAAAGGCTGCATTTTTTCTGCACAGAACTGTACTGTAACATGGTAAAACGCATCACAAACACACCAGAATGCACCAAAATGCACCAAAAATGCACTGGAATATACATATCCCTAATTGAATTGAAGAGAGAGGGGGAAAAATGAGCTGGAATGCATAAAAAATGCACTGGAACGCATCAAAAGCACACCAGAACACACTAAAAATGTGTCAAAACAACACATGCAAAAATGCATCCAGAACACATTTAGACTGCAATTCTATAGTGTGAACTGGCCCTTAGGACTTGTTCACACCATTTGTCCTGCACAGCAAAGAAACGCAAGGTCCTTTGTAGATGTGCGCAGGTACCATGAATACTTAATTGCACCTCCACACATATCTAGTAAACACAGATGCACTACTGTGTGGTTAGGTGCAACACACTTTTAAAATAATATGTCTGCAGTATTTTTGCATGTTCCCACACGTTAGGCAGCCCATTGAAATTAATGGGATGAGGAAAAAAAATTGTCAAAAATGCCACATTCACACAGGTCCTCTGGCCTGTACAGTATGAATGAGTGGGTTGTTCATGTGGCTGGAGGCACCTGTTCCACTATGAGGACACAGCAGCTGTATGAACACAGGTTTTAATCTGACAGGTGTGCAGGCGTGGGGAAGTGGCCCTGAATGCTCACTGTCTGTGTTCAGGGCTGTACACCTGCACCCATATGCCTGTCAAATTAGGACCTGCAGCATTTCCATAGAGTAACATAGGTTGCCTGCAAACAGCTCCAAGTGGCTCCAGCCACAAAAACAAACCACTGATTCACACTCTACAGGCCACAGCACCCATGTGAATGAGCCCCAAGACCTCACTTACACACACAGCTTTATTTATTAACTCAGTACAGTTTTATCATTTAGATTTCACAGGAGTTTGGTTGTGACTATGTCCATTAATAATGTTTTTAGTGAATTTTTACCATAAATATAATTTTGATATTTTCTCTGGTGGTGGTGGTGGGGGGGGGGGGGGGGGCTGTCAGGTAGGCTGTACCGGGCCCCATGATATCTAACAGCAGCCCTGTAGGTGTCAATCACCTGCACAGGTGGGAGCCTAGACTACAAGAGTTTTGTTGAGAGAAAAACATCTTAGTATCTTAGTGCAGGCTTCTGGGAAAATCAGTTGGCAAACAACAAACAGGAGATGATGTTTTTGGAGGCATTTTTATAGAAAAATAGCAGCACTGCAGGTTGAAAAGGAAAGGTAATTTTTAATCACATTACATTACAACATAGCTTGTGCATCAATTGTATATGCTATATTATTTTTTATTTGCTATATTTATTCCATGAAAGTGGAGCTACTCTTTAACATTAGGATACAATTAATTTGTGTTTGCATGGGCATGATCCCATGCACTTCTGCAGCAAAAAATCCTTTTTAATAATGATCTATTGCTTGCTGTTGAAGGTACTCTGTCCTGATAAACACCACAAGCCTGTGCCTCAGTTCAGCACCTTGGCTTAATATTGGGCTGTTGCTGCCACTAACTGGTGGCAAGCCCAGCTTTAAATACGTTGGAACCCACCAGAGCCACTGAGACCTGGGTATGTTAAAAGGGTGCAGAGACAAAAAGCAGCTAAACCAGCTCTGTTTTAAATGGCACCTCAAGTAGTCAAGTAGGATATTACTAGAGATGAGCGAAGAAATGAAAAATTCGATTCGACTGATTCGGCGAATTCGTGGACAATATTCGATTCGAGTCGAATAAATTCGCTGTGAATTTAACTTAAAAAAGGGTGTTTCTAGGCTTCAGAGAGACTTAATATTAGTGCAGAACACTGTACCTTTAATTTAAATGCCCTTGGAGTCTGCTGGGGAAGAGAAATAATACTGTCAGTCAGTATGACATGCAGATGAGTGCCGTCGATCTTAGAATCACCGCACACTTCACTCATTTGGGCAGTCACGGGGCCAAAACCAGAGTGTGGAGCCACAGTGTGGCGGTGGAGGCAGCAGCAATGGGAGGCCATACAGCACCCTATGACAAAAATGGAAACCACCAGCAGTGTGAGGAGACCTGAAAGTGGCACATGGCAGAGTGTGGCGATAGAGACAGCAGCAATGGGAGGCCGTACAGGGACCCATGACACACTCTGGACCTGGCAGCAGCATGAGGAGGCGGTACAGGGGCCCATGACAGATTACGGGCCTGGCAGCAGCATGAGGAGTCGGTACAGGGGCCCATGGCAGATTACGGGCCTGGCAGCAGCAATGGGAGGCCGTACAGGGACCCATGACACACTCTGGACCTGGCAGCAGCATGGGGAGGCGGTACAGGGGCCCATGACAGATTACGGGCCTGGCAGCAGCATGAGGAGTCGGTACGGGGGCCCATGACACACTCTGGACCTGGCAGCAGCATGAGGAGGCGGTACAGGGGCGCATGACAGATTACGAGCCTGGCAGCAGCAACTTGGACAGGAGGACGTTCAGCTTCTGCACCGTCGGGTGCGTGCTCGCAAACTGTTGTCTCTTGGAAACGGATTCCAAGAAAGACTGCTGACGGAATCCGTGAAGAGGAGTAGCAGGAGAAGGAGCATCTGAACGAGCGGAATATGCCAACAAGCGACAACAGTGGCCCATGACAGATTACGGGCCTGGCAGCAGCATGAGGAGTCGGTACGGGGGCCCATGGCAGATTACGGGCCTGGCAGCAGCTATGGGAGGCCCGTAATCTGCCAGCACCCTATGACAAAAAATGGAACCCACCAGCAGTGTGAGGAGACCTGAAAGTGGCACATGGCAGAGTGTGGCGATGGAGACAGCAGCAATGGGAGGCCGTACAGGGACCCATGAGAGACTCTGGACCTGGCAGCAGCATGAGGAGGCGGTATAGGGGCCCATGGCAGATTAGGGGCCTGGCAGCAGCTATGGGAGGCCCGTAATCTGCCAGCACCCTATGACAAAAAATGGAACACACCAGCAGTGTGAGGAGACCTGAAAGTGGCACATGGCAGAGTGTGGCGATGGAGGCAGCAGCAATGGGAGGCCGTACAGGGACCCATGAGAGACTCTGGACTTGGCAGCAGCATGAGGAGGCGGTATAGGGGCCCATGGCAGATTAGGGGCCTGGCAGCAGCTATGGGAGGCCCGTAATCTGCCAGCACCCTATGACAAAAAATGGAACACACCAGCAGTGTGAGGAGACCTGAAAGTGGCACATGTTTGGGGCATGATTCATGGCGGATTTAGTCAGTTGTGTCAGGAACTGGTGGTTTGAAATCCAGACTAATCCACGCCTGATTCATTTTCACAAACGTGAGTCTCTCCACACTTTGGGTGGACAGTCGTGTCCTCCGCGGAGTTGCAATACCTCCTGCCGCACTAAACACGCGCTCCGATGCCACGCTACTGGCCGGGCATGACAGCCTTTCAAGGGCAAATTCAGCTAGTTGGGGCCAAAGGTCAAGTTTCGTTGCCCAGTAGTCAAGGGGATTGTCTACCTCGGTTGGCAGGGTGCTGTCCAAGTAGGCCTAAGCCTGTTGTTTGAGGTCCTGCTCCAGGTCCACCTGATGCTGCTGCTGCTGCTGCGGCTGGTTAGTAGTTTCCTCACTGCGCTGGTGAAGAAAGCTACTCATCATCGACTGCAGACTGAGGCAGCCGCTGCTGGTGGAGCTGCCACTGCTCCTACCACCCCACCCCTCCCCTGCTGCCATGGCAGCGGAACACGAGCGCACAGGGCCCACAGTGTCTGAGGATGGACGTTGGCGCAGACAGGCAGAGACCAGCTGACTACATAGGTGTTTTTTATAGTACGTTATTTTGGCCTCCCTCTCAGCAGGTGTGAAAAAGGCCACCATTTTTGAACGGTAGCGAGGGTCCAACAAGGTGGACAGCCAAAAGTCATCCCTCTGTCTGATGGTTATTATTCGGCTGTCGCTACGCAAGCAACCGAGCATGCTATGGGCCATTTGTGCCAAGGAATGCGAGGGACTCCCTGCCTCCATCTCCACAGCATACTGCCACGGTGCGTCTAGGTCCTCTGTCTCCTCTTCCTCCTCCTCTACCAGATGCTCCTGCTCCTCCACTCCTGTCCGCTGAGTGGAAAAACCACCCATTTCACTCAATAATTCCTGAGCACCAATGTCCTCCTCTACCTCCTCCTCTTCTTCCAGTCCTGCCCCCACAGGGGCCATGTGGCGTTGAGATCTGTGCGCCACGTCTACCGCACCCTGACCAGCCATTGTTAACAGCATTTGTTCCAGGACGTGCAACAGAGGAATGACGTCGTTCATCCCATAGTCCTGCCGACTCACGAATAGCGTGGCCTCCTCAAAGGGCCTGAGCAAGCGCAGGTGTCACGCATGAGCTGCCAATGGCTGACATCTAAGTTACACAGGGAGTACCTTTATCTGCTTTTAACATCAGGAAATCTGTGATGGCCTTTTGCTGTTCGTAAAGGCGGTCTAACATATGTAGGGTTGAATTCCACCTTGTTGCAACGTCACAGCATGAGGAGTCGGTATAGGGGCCCATGGCAGATTAGGGGCCTGGCAGCAGTTATGGGAGGCCCATAATCTGCCAGCACCCTATGACAAAAAATGGAACACACCAGCAGTGTGAGGAGACCTGAAAGTGGCACATGGCAGAGTGTGGCGATGGAGACAGCAGCAATGGGAGGCCGTACAGGGACCCATGAGAGACTCTGGACCTGGCAGCAGCATGAGGAGGCGGTATATAGGGGCCTACGGCAGATTAGGGGCCTGGCAGCAGCTATAGGAGGCCCGTAATCTGCCAGCACCCTATGTCAAAAAATTCAACACACCAGCAGTGTGTGAGGAGACCTGAAAGTGGCACATGGCAGAGTGTGGCGATGGAGACAGCAGCAATGGGAGGCCGTACAGGGACCCATGACAGACTCTGGACTTGGCAGCAGCATGAGGAGGCGGTATATAGGGGCTTATGGCAGATTAGGGGCCTGGCAGCAGCTATAGGAGGCCCGTAATCTGCCAGCACCCTATGTCAAAAAATTCAACACACCAGCAGTGTGAGGAGACCTGAAAGTGGCACATGGCAGAGTGTGGCGATGGAGACAGCAGCAATGGGAGGCCGTACAGGGACCCATGACAGACTCTGAACTTGGCAGCAGCATGAGGAGGCGGTATATAGGGGCCCATGGCAGATTAGGGGCCTGGCAGCAGCTATAGGAGGCCCGTAATCTGCCAGCACCCTATGTCAAAAAATTCAACACACCAGCAGTGTGAGGAGACCTGAAAGTGGCACATGGCAGAGTGTGGCGATGGAGACAGCAGCAATGGGAGGCCGTACAGGGACCCATGACAGACTCTGGACTTGGCAGCAGCATGAGGAGGCGGTATATAGGGGCCCATGGCAGATTAGGGGCCTGGCAGCAGCTATGGGAGGCCCGTAATCTGCCAGCACCCTATGTCAAAAAATTCTACACACCAGCAGTGTGTGAGGAGACCTGAAAGTGGCACATGGCAGAGTGTGGCGATGGAGACAGCAGCAATGGGAGGCCGTACAGGGACCCATGACAGACTCTGGACTTGGCAGCAGCATGAGGAGGCGGTATATAGGGGCCCATGGCAGATTAGGGGCCTGGCAGCAGCTATGGGAGGCCCGTAATCTGCCAGCACCCTATGTCAAAAAATTCAACACACCAGCAGTGTGTGAGGAGACCTGAAAGTGGCACATGGCAGAGTGTGGCGATGGAGAAAGCAGCAATGGGAGGCCGTACAGGGACCCATGAGAGACTCTGGACCTGGCAGCAGCATGAGGAGGCGGTATATAGGGGCCTATGGCAGATTAGGGGCCTGGCAGCAGCTATGTGAGGCCCGTAATCTGCCTGCACCCTATGTCAAAAAATTAAACACACCAGCAGTGTGAAGAGACCTGAAAGTGGCACATGGCAGAGTGTGGCGATGGAGACAGCAGCAATGGGAGGCCGTACAGGGACCATGACAGACTCTGGACTTGGCAGCAGCATGAGGAGGCGGTATATAGGGGCCCATGGCAGATTAGGGGCCTGGCAGCAGCTATGTGAGGCCCGTAATCTGCCTGCACCCTATGTCAAAAAATTTAACACACCAGCAGTGTGAAGAGACCTGAAAGTGGCACATGGCAGCAGAGTGTGGCGATGGAGACAGCAGCAATGGGAGGCCGTACAGGGACCCATGAGAGACTCTAGACTTGGCAGCAGCATGAGGAGGCGGTATATAGGGGCCCATGGCAGATTAGGGGCCTGGCAGCAGCTATGTGAGGCCCGTAATCTGCCTGCACCCTATGTCAAAAAATTAAACACACCAGCAGTGTGAAGAGACCTGAAAGTGGCACATGGCAGCAGAGTGTGGCGATGGAGACAGCAGCAATGGGAGGCCGTACAGGGACCCATGAGAGACTCTAGACTTGGCAGCAGCATGAGGAGGCGGTATATAGGGGCCCATGGCAGATTAGGGGCCTGGCAGCAGCTATGTGAGGCCCGTAATCTGCCTGCACCCTATGTCAAAAAATTAAACACACCAGCAGTGTGAAGAGACCTGAAAGTGGCACATGGCAGCAGAGTGTGGCGATGGAGACAGCAGCAATGGGAGGCCGTACAGGGACCATGACAGACTCTGGACTTGGCAGCAGCATGAGGAGGCGGTATATAGGGGCCCATGGCAGATTAGGGGCCTGGCAGCAGCTATGTGAGGCCCGTAATCTGCCTGCACCCTATGTCAAAAAATTTAACACACCAGCAGTGTGAAGAGACCTGAAAGTGGCACATGGCAGCAGAGTGTGGCGATGGAGACAGCAGCAATGGGAGGCCGTACAGGGACCCATGAGAGACTCTAGACTTGGCAGCAGCATGAGGAGGCGGTATATAGGGGCCCATGGCAGATTAGGGGCCTGGCAGCAGCTATGTGAGGCCCGTAATCTGCCTGCACCCTATGTCAAAAAATTAAACACACCAGCAGTGTGAAGAGACCTGAAAGTGGCACATGGCAGCAGAGTGTGGCGATGGAGACAGCAGCAATGGGAGGCCGTACAGGGACCCATGAGAGACTCTAGACTTGGCAGCAGCATGAGGAGGCGGTATATAGGGGCCCATGGCAGATTAGGGGCCTGGCAGCAGCTATGTGAGGCCCGTAATCTGCCTGCACCCTATGTCAAAAAATTAAACACACCAGCAGTGTGAAGAGACCTGAAAGTGGCACATGGCAGCAGAGTGTGGCGATGGAGACAGCAGCAATGGGAGGCCGTACAGGGACCATGACAGACTCTGGACTTGGCAGCAGCATGAGGAGGCGGTATATAGGGGCCCATGGCAGATTAGGGGCCTGGCAGCAGCTATGTGAGGCCCGTAATCTGCCTGCACCCTATGTCAAAAAATTTAACACACCAGCAGTGTGAAGAGACCTGAAAGTGGCACATGGCAGCAGAGTGTGGCGATGGAGACAGCAGCAATGGGAGGCCGTACAGGGACCATGACAGACTCTGGACTTGGCAGCAGCATGAGGAGGCGGTATATAGGGGCCCATGGCAGATTAGGGGCCTGGCAGCAGCTATGTGAGGCCCGTAATCTGCCTGCACCCTATGTCAAAAAATTTAACACACCAGCAGTGTGAAGAGACCTGAAAGTGGCACATGGCAGCAGAGTGTGGCGATGGAGACAGCAGCAATGGGAGGCCGTACAGGGACCCATGAGAGACTCTAGACTTGGCAGCAGCATGAGGAGGCGGTATATAGGGGCCCATGGCAGATTAGGGGCCTGGCAGCAGCTATGTGAGGCCCGTAATCTGCCTGCACCCTATGTCAAAAAATTAAACACACCAGCAGTGTGAAGAGACCTGAAAGTGGCACATGGCAGCAGAGTGTGGCGATGGAGACAGCAGCAATGGGAGGCCGTACAGGGACCCATGAGAGACTCTAGACTTGGCAGCAGCATGAGGAGGCGGTATATAGGGGCCCATGGCAGATTAGGGGCCTGGCAGCAGCTATGTGAGGCCCGTAATCTGCCTGCACCCTATGTCAAAAAATTAAACACACCAGCAGTGTGAAGAGACCTGAAAGTGGCACATGGCAGCAGAGTGTGGCGATGGAGACAGCAGCAATGGGAGGCCGTACAGGGACCATGACAGACTCTGGACTTGGCAGCAGCATGAGGAGGCGGTATATAGGGGCCCATGGCAGATTAGGGGCCTGGCAGCAGCTATGTGAGGCCCGTAATCTGCCTGCACCCTATGTCAAAAAATTTAACACACCAGCAGTGTGAAGAGACCTGAAAGTGGCACATGGCAGCAGAGTGTGGCGATGGAGACAGCAGCAATGGGAGGCCGTACAGGGACCATGACAGACTCTGGACTTGGCAGCAGCATGAGGAGGCGGTATATAGGGGCCCATGGCAGATTAGGGGCCTGGCAGCAGCTATGTGAGGCCCGTAATCTGCCTGCACCCTATGTCAAAAAATTTAACACACCAGCAGTGTGAAGAGACCTGAAAGTGGCACATGGCAGCAGAGTGTGGCGATGGAGACAGCAGCAATGGGAGGCCGTACAGGGACCATGACAGACTCTGGACTTGGCAGCAGCATGAGGAGGCGGTATATAGGGGCCCATGGCAGATTAGGGGCCTGGCAGCAGCTATGGGAGGCCCGTAATCTGCCAGCACCCTATGTCAAAAAATTTAACACACCAGCAGTGTGAAGAGACCTGAAAGTGGCACATGGCATGAGAGACTCTGGACCTGGCAGCAGCAGGAGGAGGCGGTATAGGGGCCCATGGCTGATTAGGGGCCTGGCAGCAGCTATGTGAGGCCCGTTATCTTGCAGCACCCTATGTCAAAAAATTTAACACACCAGCAGTGTGAAGAGACCTGAAAGTGGCACATGGCAGCAGAGTGTGGCGATGGAGACAGCAGCAATGGGAGGCCGTACAGGGACCCATGAGAGACTCTGGACCTGGCAGCAGCAGGAGGAGGTGGTATATAGGGGCCCATGGCAGATTAGGGGCCTGGCAGCAGCTATGTGAGGCCCGTAATCTGCCTGCACCCTATGTCAAAAAATTTAACACACCAGCAGTGTGAAGAGACCTGAAAGTGGCACATGGCAGCAGAGTGTGGCGATGGAGACAGCAGCAATGGGAGGCCGTACAGGGACCATGACAGACTCTGGACTTGGCAGCAGCATGAGGAGGCGGTATATAGGGGCCCATGGCAGATTAGGGGCCTGGCAGCAGCTATGGGAGGCCCGTAATCTGCCAGCACCCTATGTCAAAAAATTTAACACACCAGCAGTGTGAAGAGACCTGAAAGTGGCACATGGCATGAGAGACTCTGGACCTGGCAGCAGCAGGAGGAGGCGGTATAGGGGCCCATGGCTGATTAGGGGCCTGGCAGCAGCTATGTGAGGCCCGTTATCTTGCAGCACCCTATGTCAAAAAATTTAACACACCAGCAGTGTGAAGAGACCTGAAAGTGGCACATGGCAGCAGAGTGTGGCGATGGAGACAGCAGCAATGGGAGGCCGTACAGGGACCCATGAGAGACTCTGGACCTGGCAGCAGCAGGAGGAGGTGGTATATAGGGGCCCATGGCAGATTAGGGGCCTGGCAGCAGCTATGTGAGGCCCGTAATCTGCCTGCACCCTATGTCAAAAAATTTAACACACCAGCAGTGTGAAGAGACCTGAAAGTGGCACATGGCAGCAGAGTGTGGCGATGGAGACAGCAGCAATGGGAGGCCGTACAGGGACCATGACAGACTCTGGACTTGGCAGCAGCATGAGGAGGCGGTATATAGGGGCCCATGGCAGATTAGGGGCCTGGCAGCAGCTATGGGAGGCCCGTAATCTGCCAGCACCCTATGTCAAAAAATTTAACACACCAGCAGTGTGAAGAGACCTGAAAGTGGCACATGGCATGAGAGACTCTGGACCTGGCAGCAGCAGGAGGAGGCGGTATAGGGGCCCATGGCTGATTAGGGGCCTGGCAGCAGCTATGTGAGGCCCGTTATCTTGCAGCACCCTATGTCAAAAAATTTAACACACCAGCAGTGTGAAGAGACCTGAAAGTGGCACATGGCAGCAGAGTGTGGCGATGGAGACAGCAGCAATGGGAGGCCGTACAGGGACCCATGAGAGACTCTGGACCTGGCAGCAGCAGGAGGAGGTGGTATATAGGGGCCCATGGCAGATTAGGGGCCTGGCAGCAGCTATGTGAGGCCCGTAATCTGCCTGCACCCTATGTCAAAAAATTTAACACACCAGCAGTGTGAAGAGACCTGAAAGTGGCACATGGCAGCAGAGTGTGGCGATGGAGACAGCAGCAATGGGAGGCCGTACAGGGACCATGACAGACTCTGGACTTGGCAGCAGCATGAGGAGGCGGTATATAGGGGCCCATGGCAGATTAGGGGCCTGGCAGCAGCTATGGGAGGCCCGTAATCTGCCAGCACCCTATGTCAAAAAATTTAACACACCAGCAGTGTGAAGAGACCTGAAAGTGGCACATGGCATGAGAGACTCTGGACCTGGCAGCAGCAGGAGGAGGCGGTATAGGGGCCCATGGCTGATTAGGGGCCTGGCAGCAGCTATGTGAGGCCCGTTATCTTGCAGCACCCTATGTCAAAAAATTTAACACACCAGCAGTGTGAAGAGACCTGAAAGTGGCACATGGCAGCAGAGTGTGGCGATGGAGACAGCAGCAATGGGAGGCCGTACAGGGACCCATGAGAGACTCTGGACCTGGCAGCAGCAGGAGGAGGTGGTATATAGGGGCCCATGGCAGATTAGGGGCCTGGCAGCAGCTATGTGAGGCCCGTAATCTGCCTGCACCCTATGTCAAAAAATTTAACACACCAGCAGTGTGAAGAGACCTGAAAGTGGCACATGGCAGCAGAGTGTGGCGATGGAGACAGCAGCAATGGGAGGCCGTACAGGGACCCATGAGAGACTCTGGACCTGGCAGCAGCAGGAGGAGGTGGTATATAGGGGCCTATGGCAGATTAGGGGCCTGGCAGCAGCTATAGGAGGCCCGTAATCTGCCAGCACCCTATGTCAAAAAATTCAACACACCAGCAGTGTGAGGAGACCTGAAAGTGGCACATGTTTGAGGCATGATTCATGGCGGATTTAGTCAGTTGTGTCAGGAACTGGTGGTTTGAAATCCAGACTAATCCACGCCTGATTCATTTTCACAAACGTGAGTCTCTCCACACTTTGGGTGGACAGTCGTGTCCTCCGCGGAGTTACAATACCTCCTGCCGCACTAAACACGCGCTCCGATGCCACGCTACTGGCCGGGCATGACAGCCTTTCAAGGGCAAATTCAGCTAGTTGGGGCCAAAGGTCAAGTTTCGTTGCCCAGTAGTCAAGGGGATTGTCTACCTCGGTTGGCAGGGTGCTGTCCAAGTAGGCCCAAGCCTGTTGTTTGAGCTCCTGCTCCAGGTCCACCTGATGCTGCTGCTGCTGCTGCGGCTGGTTAGTAGTTTCCTCACTGCGCTGGTGAAGAAAGCTACTCATCATCGACTGCAGACTGAGGCAGCCGCTGCTGGTGGAGCTGCCACTGCTCCTACCACCCCACCCCTCCCCTGCTGCCATGCCAGCGGAACGCGAGCGCACAGGGCCCACAGTGTCTGAGGATGGACGATGGCGCACAAAGGCAGAGACCAACTGACTACATAGGTGGTTTTTATAGTACGTAATTTTGGCCTCCCTCTCAGCAGGTGTGAAAAAGGCCACCATTTTGGACCGGTAGCGAGGGTCCAACAAGGTGGACAGCCAAAAGTCATCCCTCTGTCTGATGGTTATTATTCGGCTGTCGCTACGCAAGCAACCGAGCATGCTATGGGCCATTTGTGCCAAGGAATGCGAGGGACTCCCTGCCTCCATCTCCACAGCATACTGCCACGGTGCGTCTGGGTCCTCTGTCTCCTCCTCCTCCTCCTCTACCAGATGCTCCTGCTCCTCCACTCCTGTCCGCTGAGTGGAAAAACCACCCATTTCACTCAATAATTCCTGAGCACAAATGTCCTCCTCTACCTCCTCCTCTTCTTCCTGTCCTGCCCCCACAGGGGTCATGTGGCGTTGAGATCTGTGCGCCACGTCTACCGCACCCTGACCAGCCATTGTTAACAGCATTTGTTCCAGGACGTGCAACAGAGGAATGACGTCGTTCATCCCATAGTCCTGCCGACTCACGAATAGCGTGGCCTCCTCAAAGGGCCTGAGCAAGCGGCAGGTGTCACGCATGAGCTGCCAATGGCTGACATCTAAGTTACACAGGGGAGTACCTTTATCCGCTTGTAACATCAGGAAATCGGTGATGGCCTTTCGCTGCTCGTAAAGGCGGTCTAACATGTGTAGGGTTGAATTCCACCTTGTTGCAACGTCGCAGATCAGGCGATGCTGTGGAATTCCGTTCTGCCGCTGCAGCTCAATGAGGGTGTTCTTTGCGGTGTAGGAATGGCTGAAATGCATGCACAGTTTACGTGACATTTTAAGGATGTCTTGCAGTGGGATGGTGGATTTTAGGAACCGCTTGACAACCAGATTGAACACGTGAGCCATGCATGGCGCATGGCACAACCTTCCTTGACGCAGAGCAGACACCATGTTCTTTCCGTTGTCAGTCAACATGGTTCCGATTTTTAGTTTGCGCGGAGACAGCCATCTGTCGATTTCTCTGTTCATTACACTCAGCAGTTCCTCCCCTGTGTGACTACGTTCGCCAAGGCATACCAGGTGCAGCACAGCGTGACACCGTTGCGCCCTGCACATGTGATATGCCGGTCGGGTAATGGGACTTGGCACGGGGGTGGCGGCTGAGGACACGGCGGAAAAAGAGGTGGTAGAGGCGGACATGCTTGCTGGACCAAGGACGTGCAAACGTGGAGGCAAAAGCGTCGTGACCTGTCCAAGTTGCTGGTGCGGCTGTGCCGGCACCACGTTCACCCAGTGGGCCGTAAATGACATGTACTGTCCCTGACCGTAGTTACAGCTCCACACGTCGGCGCTGCCGTGCACTTTGGCAGAGACCGACATGCTCAAAGACTGGCCCACCATCTCTTCTACATGTGAATGCAGGGCTGGCACTGCCTTTTGGGCAAAGAAATGACGGCTTGGCACTCTCCACCGCGGCGCGGCACAAGCCATCATTTCTCGGAAAGGTGCTGAGTCCACCAGTTGGAAAGGGAGGGACTGCAGCACCAGCAACTTGGACAGGAGGACGTTCAGCTTTTGCACCGTCGGGTGCGTGCTCGCAAACTGTTGTCTCTTGGATACGGATTCCAAGAAAGACTGTTGACGGAATCCGAGAAGAGGAGTAGCAGGAGAAGGAGCATCTGAACGAGCGGAAGATGCCAATGAGCGACAACTCCCCTCAGCAGAGGTGTTGGAGCCTTGACTGGCTGATAGAGGGCGATTGACGACGTCGGGTGACGGAGCAAGTAACGGAGCGGGTGATGGAGCGGGGGCTGGGGCAGGCAGAACCGCCGTATGTTTATCACGGTTTTCCCAGGCCACCGAATGGTGACGCTGCATATGCTGACGCAACGCTGTAGTCCCAACATGGGCCCCCTGGCCACGCTTGCATTTCTGGCCACATAGTCGACATACGGCTACGTTTACTTCCTCGGGCGGCTTGAGGAAAAATTGCCACACCACCGAGTAGGAAACTTTGCCCCCGCTACTCTTCACTGGCTGACTGCTACTTCCTCCGTGCGCACCGGCACCACTACTGGCCGTGGTGGTAGGCTGCAGTGGAGCTGGTGCTCTACTCCGTGGACGTTTGGCTCCACTGACACTGATGCGACCCTGCTGCTGTCTCCTGGGCAACCCACCGACTGTTTTGCTCGCTGCCAAGCTGCCACCCTCTTCTCCTGATGATGCGGAAGAAATTGCCTGATGACGACGAGGCTGCCAAGTGCGATCAACCTCCTCATCATCAAGTAGGGTCTCCGCCTCACTACTAGCCCCCTCGGCTGCGTCTGGGTCAGGAGACAGACCTGTCTCTAGACCGGCTACCGAGCCACTCTCCTCGCCAGTACTTGTTCGCTTGGCTGCTGAAAAGGCCGATGTCTCCCCCCGTTCCTGACCGCCCTCTGTTAGCTCTTCCTCACTGTACAGTGGGGCTGAGCCCACAGCATGCGATACTTCGCTTGGTGAGGGAACAGCAAAGGACAGGGGCAGGTAGAGGACACGTGATTTCAGTGGGCTTGGTCCCGGGCCATGCCAACTAACGGTTGTGTCTGACGTACCCACCGACCGTTGGCTGTAGGTGTCAGAGGTGACCTGGGAAGAGGAAGACGACCGAGCCAACCAATCAATGACGGCAGGGTTGTCGGTGGAGACACGACCGCTGGATGACACCGGGAGCACTGGCCTCTGGCTGCGAATACTGCTGCCTCGACCCCTTCCTCTGCTGCCACGTCTGCTCGCTCCTAAAACATTGCCTCCTCTGCCACTCCTCTGCATGTTGTCTGACATACTATTTAATTCAACGATTAGGTGTCCCTGAGTAACAATTCTCTGGCACTCAGTAACAATTCTGTCTGTCCCTGAGTATGAATTCTGTGGCCCTGAGTAACAATTCTGTGTCTGTGCGAGTAACAATTCTGTGTCTGTGCGAGTAACAATTCTGTGTCTGTGCAAGTAACAATTTTGTGTCTGTGCGAGTAACAATTCTCTGGCACTCAGTAACAATTCTGTCTGTCCCTGAGTAACAATTCTCTGGCACTCAGTAACAATTCTGTCTGTCCCTGAGTAACAATTCTCTGGCACTCAGTAACAATTCTGTCTGTCCCTGAGTAACAATTCTCTGGCACTCAGTAACAATTCTGTCTGTCCCTGAGTAACAATTCTCTGGCACTCAGTAACAATTCTGTCTGTCCCTGAGTAACAATTCTCTGGCACTCAGTAACAATTCTGTCTGTCCCTGAGTAACAATTCTCTGGCACTCAGTAACAATTCTGTCTGTCCCTGAGTATGAATTCTGTGGCCCTGAGTAACAATTCTGTGTCTGCGCGAGTAACAATTCTGTGTCTGTGCAAGTAACAATTTTGTGTCTGTGCGAGTAACAATTCTCTGGCACTCAGTAACAATTCTGTCTGTCCCTGAGTATGAATTCTGTGGCCCTGAGTAACAATTCTGTCTCTGTGCGAGTAACAATTCTGTGTCTGTGCAAGTAACAATTTTGTGTCTGTGAGAGTAACAATTCTCTGGCACTCAGTAACAATTCTGTCTGTCCCTGAGTAACAATTCTCTGGCACTCAGTAACAATTCTGTCTGTCCCTGAGTATGAATTCTGTGGCCCTGAGTAACAATTGTGTGTCTGTGCAAGTAACAATTCTGTGTCTGTGCAAGTAACAATTTTGTGTCTGTGAGAGTAACAATTCTCTGGCACTCAGTAACAATTCTGTCTGTCCCTGAGTAACAATTCTCTGGCACTCAGTAACAATTCTGTCTGTCCCTGAGTAACAATTCTGTCTGTCCCTGAGTATGAATTCTGTGGCCCTGAGTAAGAATTCTCTGGCACTCAGTAACAATTCTGTCTGTCCCTGAGTATGAATTCTGTGGCCCTGAGTAACAATTGTGTGTCTGTGCAAGTAACAATTCTGTGTCTGTGCAAGTAACAATTTTGTGTCTGTGAGAGTAACAATTCTCTGGCACTCAGTAACAATTCTGTCTGTCCCTGAGTAACAATTCTCTGGCACTCAGTAACAATTCTGTCTGTCCCTGAGTATGAATTCTGTGGCCCTGAGTAACAATTCTGTCTCTGTGCGAGTAACAATTCTGTGTCTGTGCAAGTAACAATTTTGTGTCTGTGAGAGTAACAATTCTCTGGCACTCAGTAACAATTCTGTCTGTCCCTGAGTAAGAATTCTCTGGCACTCAGTAACAATTCTGTCTGTCCCTGAGTAACAATTCTCTGGCACTCAGTAACAATTCTGTCTGTCCCTGAGTAACAATTCTGTCTGTCCCTGAGTATGAATTCTGTGGCCCTGAGTAAGAATTCTCTGGCACTCAGTAACAATTCTGTCTGTCCCTGAGTATGAATTCTGTGGCCCTGAGTAACAATTGTGTGTCTGTGCGAGTAACAATTCTGTGTCTGTGCAAGTAACAATTTTGTGTCTGTGAGAGTAACAATTCTCTGGCACTCAGTAACAATTCTGTCTGTCCCTGAGTAACAATTCTCTGGCACTCAGTAACAATTCTGTCTGTCCCTGAGTATGAATTCTGTGGCCCTGAGTAACAATTCTGTCTCTGTGCGAGTAACAATTCTGTGTCTGTGCAAGTAACAATTTTGTGTCTGTGAGAGTAACAATTCTCTGGCACTCAGTAACAATTCTGTCTGTCCCTGAGTAAGAATTCTCTGGCACTCAGTAACAATTCTGTCTGTCCCTGAGTAACAATTCTCTGGCACTCAGTAACAATTCTGTCTGTCCCTGAGTAACAATTCTGTCTGTCCCTGAGTATGAATTCTGTGGCCCTGAGTAAGAATTCTCTGGCACTCAGTAACAATTCTGTCTGTCCCTGAGTATGAATTCTGTGGCCCTGAGTAACAATTGTGTGTCTGTGCAAGTAACAATTCTGTGTCTGTGCAAGTAACAATTTTGTGTCTGTGAGAGTAACAATTCTCTGGCACTCAGTAACAATTCTGTCTGTCCCTGAGTAACAATTCTCTGGCACTCAGTAACAATTCTGTCTGTCCCTGAGTATGAATTCTGTGGCCCTGAGTAACAATTCTGTCTCTGTGCGAGTAACAATTCTGTGTCTGTGCAAGTAACAATTTTGTGTCTGTGAGAGTAACAATTCTCTGGCACTCAGTAACAATTCTGTCTGTCCCTGAGTAAGAATTCTCTGGCACTCAGTAACAATTCTGTCTGTCCCTGAGTAACAATTCTCTGGCACTCAGTAACAATTCTGTCTGTCCCTGAGTATGAATTCTGTGGCCCTGAGTAACAATTCTGTGTCTGTGCGAGTAACAATTCTGTGTCTGTGCAAGTAACAATTTTGTGTCTGTGCGAGTAACAATTCTCTGGCACTCAGTAACAATTCTGTCTGTCCCTGAGTAACAATTCTCTGGCACTCAGTAACAATTCTGTCTGTCCCTGAGTATGAATTCTGTGGCCCTGAGTAACAATTCTGTGTCTGTGCGAGTAACAATTCTGTGTCTGTGCAAGTAACAATTTTGTGTCTGTGCGAGTAACAATTCTCTGGCACTCAGTAACAATTCTGTCTGTCCCTGAGTAACAATTCTCTGGCACTCAGTAACAATTCTGTCTGTCCCTGAGTAACAATTCTCTGGCACTCAGTAACAATTCTGTCTGTCCCTGAGTAACAATTCTCTGGCACTCAGTAACAATTCTGTCTGTCCCTGAGTAACAATTCTCTGGCGCTCAGTAACAATTCTGTCTGTCCCTGAGTATGAATTCTGTGGCCCTGAGTAACAATTCTGTGTCTGTGCGAGTAACAATTCTGTGTCTGTGCAAGTAACAATTTTGTGTCTGTGCGAGTAACAATTCTCTGGCACTCAGTAACAATTCTGTCTGTCCCTGAGTAACAATTCTCTGGCACTCAGTAACAATTCTGTCTGTCCCTGAGTAACAATTCTCTGGCACTCAGTAACAATTCTGTCTGTCCCTGAGTATGAATTCTGTGGCCCTGAGTAACAATTCTGTGTCTGCGCGAGTAACAATTCTGTGTCTGTGCAAGTAACAATTTTGTGTCTGTGCGAGTAACAATTCTCTGGCACTCAGTAACAATTCTGTCTGTCCCTGAGTAACAATTCTCTGGCACTCAGTAACAATTCTGTCTGTCCCTGAGTAACAATTCTCTGGCACTCAGTAACAATTCTGTCTGTCCCTGAGTAACAATTCTCTGGCACTCAGTAACAATTCTGTCTGTCCCTGAGTAACAATTCTCTGGCACTCAGTAACAATTCTGTCTGTCCCTGAGTAACAATTCTCTGGCACTCAGTAACAATTCTGTCTGTCCCTGAGTAACAATTCTCTGGCACTCAGTAACAATTCTGTCTGTCCCTGAGTAACAATTCTGTCTGTCCCTGAGAATGAATTCTGTGGCCCTGAGTAAGAATTCTCTGGCACTCAGTAACAATTCTGTCTGTCCCTGAGTAACAATTCTCTGGCACTCAGTAACAATTCTGTCTGTCCCTGAGTAAAAATTCTGTGGCCCTAATAACGTTTCTGTGGCCCTAAGTAACAATTCTCTGGCACTGAGTAACAATTCTGTCTGTCCCTGAGTATGAATTCTGTGGCCCTAACTAGCGTTTCTTTGTCCCTAAATAACGATTCTGTGGCCCTCATTAACAAGTCTGTGTCCCTGAGTAATGGTTCTCTGTCCCTAAGTAACTTCTCTCTGTCCCCAATTCTCGTTTCTGTGGCCCTAACTCTGTCCCTGTCCCTAGTACAGAGCGGTCTGCCTCTGTTCAATGACTGCAGGCAAATGAAGATTTCCAAAATGGCCGCTATATATACCTCGACCATTACACAGTGCTGGCTGGCTGGCTGCTGATTGGCTGATGCGATCACATGTCGTTGAGGAATGCATTATGGGGCAGCGCGCCTTGTCTGCGCGCCTTCCCCGACATCCCCGCTCCGTCGCCGCACATGTCAGCCGCCATTTTCTGAAAAATTTCGATTCGCGCGTCCGAATTAGGCTGTTTTTCGGATTCGGCACGAATCGAAATTTTTCCGATATTCGACTCGAATTCCACTTCGGATACTTCGATTCGCTCATCTCTAGATATTACCATGCATTTGTGTTTACATCTGAACGTAACTGGATATGATCTCCATACCCAGAGCAAAAACATAAAAATGCTTATATAATATACATACTACATAAATACAATATGATCATCATATTTTGTTTACCCTCAATAAACGAACGCAAATAAAATGGGAAAAATGCCACTGCTACCCTTGTGTAGTTTAGCAGGAATTGTTTTTGTTTATGTCACTTTTACTAGGGTACATGCTACAATTGTGCAGATTTCACATGCAGATTTAAGGCATTTTAGTTTGAAGAAATTGGAATTTTGATGTTGCTTTTTTATTTATTTATTTTAAAATGTGATGTTGCTTTTTAAATCTTTTTTAAAAATCCACTCCCTTCTGAATAGCATTAAAGTAAAACAAAAACATTGTATGCATTGGTACATGTCCCCCATTGCAGTGCCTAGCTACTCATGCCCTTTTTTTATCCAAAATTTGTAAACTGACCTTGAAAGAGGTTAGAAAAAGTATGATATTTGGTTTCTATAAACTTCAATGAGCTTCAGGTGCTATGTTTGGTGTTTGCAAATATTTTGTTTTTCTTGTTCAGCGAACATCCAGAGAACTGAAGTTTGCTCACTAATGTTCATTGGTTCAATGGTACGTTGCCTGAATTTTCTCGGCTGAAAGGCTTTTCGCGAGGAGAGGACACAAATCACAGCTGTCTCAGCCTTATTTTGACAGAACCCTAAAATCCTTTCAACAACTGCGTTTGAAGTTTAACTTAGACAGCATTGGTTCTATCAATATTTACACTTACGTCATGCATTTTGTGCACAGGGCTTGATTCCACCCACCTCTTTTGCTCCAATGCCTTTGTTTAATACATTTGCCCAGGAAACTACTAAGGGGCTTAGTTCAACAGGATACACACAACTGTTGTCAACATTTCTCCTTAAAGTGGAACTGCACTGCATCTGAGGACCACAAACCAAAAATGATATTTGTTTAATTGCTAATATTCGAAAACAAACTTACCCATCCATCCATGTCTCCATGGTTTATTTTGCTGAGAATTATTTTTGAAAAAAGCCCCTTGGTATTTCTGGCAGTGGCCATCTTGAGTAAGGGCAGATGATTCATGTAGCATTTACTTCCTGGAACTCATCTGCCCTTAGCGCAGGCATTGGCTGAGCTGAGAACCCTCCCTCCCCTCCTGGGATGTATGACATAATTTGCCTAGGCATGGAAACGCGTAAGTAGCTGAAGAAATGTAAAACTAAAAGTTTAATTCAAGTAAATATGATATCATTTTCTGTCTATTTACTAATTCTAGCAGCATACGAATTAACAATAGCCAATGTTGATTGAGAGAGTGAAGTTCCACTTTAAGTTTCCCCTTCCATGTAAGAACAGATGGGAGGAGGATCTGGTCCCCCTCTCGGCACTAGGAAGTGTTGCGGAATAGTCATTATTTTTCTCTCTCCATCCCACAGAATGACACAGCTTTTTATTTTGCACAGAGTGTATCATGCACCAGATTTTGTGTAAAGATAGGCTGTAGGGAGCACCCACATTGTGTTAGATACAACCACCTGTAGAGTAACCTCATTCACTTACTGGGGAGATGCCCAATAATTAGGCTTTACTGGCATGGAGTTATTTCAACTTTAAATGATTTATATGGAGTTTACCTAGACCATGGCTCATTTTATGTATCCTAGGACATGTTGTTTCCTATACCTTGGACTCTATGTTAATTGATTCAGTTTTAAATATCTTTTCATTGCATTAAAATTGATTGCTTTATGGGTATCTTTTATTCCACCATCAGTAGATGAGTGATAACCTGAAATGAACAAATATATTATTTTGAGAAACATATTGTATGTATATTTTTTTTGCAATGTTTTACACAGGTTTGCTGCAATACGGTCTAGTTGGATTGATGTGATGTGCCCTTCTATTACTCTGTGTTGAAAATGTAATGCTTATTGCAGGGGCGGACTGACAACTCATGGGGCCCCCGGGCAATAAGGGATCATGGGGCCCCTGTGTCCTTGCCCAAACTTAAAAAAGCCTATGAAAAAGTTACCAGGGGCATCTCATGGGGCCCCCTACTGACCCCGGGCCCTCAGGCAGTGCCCGAGTTTCCAAATGGTCAGTCCGCCCCTGGCTTATTGTTACTTGTGGGATATTATGTTTGCTAAGTATCATAGAGGTGTAAAGGTGATATATTCATTCAACAATGACAATTTGTGTGTTTAACGCTGTAATTTGGCTTTTACTGGTTTTCTTTTTTTTTTTCTATTTTTAGTTACATAATTCTCTCTGACAGTTTTATGACAATAAAATCTGATTGAAAAAAAAAAGCAAAAAAAATAAAACACCAATGATAAAACTGCCTTTTTTTGTTTTAATATTTACTTGTTTTCAGTGATTAAAGTTTACAGGGAATAGAGCGTAGTGCAACATGTCATTCAGCAAAACATGTACAAAACAAGAAACTGAAAGGCAAACAGGTTTTGTATAGGTAATATTTGTTACCACAGAGGTCAATGTTGTATTGAGCACAATGTAACAAATCAGTGTCTGAAATGGGGGAGGGGGAGTAGTCTGAAGAGGGAACAAGGTAAAGGTGGGAATAACTGCAACATTTCTGGTAACATTGAAAGCAGGCCCTCACAAAACTGAAGTTTTACTAAAAACAGATAAACAGAGAAACAGCTTGGATCATGTTTTCATCTTTGTTTAGCCTTTGAATCAGCTCGAGCCAGGTCAGACTTGAGCTCAACAAATCAATTTGTTCATCTTCACAGTGGTACCTGTCACTTTCCTTCTGTATTCTATAATCTCTGCCTAAGGGACAGATTGGCTAAGAACATAGAGACACTGGGGCTGAATTACAAAAGCTAGTGGAAATTAGCGAATGTGCTAACAGTCATTTCCTTGACTCCATTCTCTAATGTGTGCTAGAAAAATGATAATTGAATTTAATAGGTTGTTATGTACTTTTTGCTTCTATTTTCATAACCCAGACACATCGTAATAACATTCTGCTTCTTATTAAAGGGAATGTGAACTGGTTTGGTACATATTTTTTACTTTTCTTATTTTTTTCTTTTTTCCTTTATTTAATATGAAAAGGAGCTGAAATGTAATTTTGAAATTATATTTTCAGGTAAATATAATCTTGTATATTAATATTTTGTATTAAAAATCTATGGGCTGCCTAAGTGCACTTTAATCATACACTATATATCCAACTTCCTTCACTCTTGTTTTTAGTATCTTAATTATATGGAAAGTATCTTAATTATATAAAAAAAAGCTAAAAATACCATTTCAAAATTATATTTTCAGGTAAATATAATCTTGTGTATTAATATTTTGTATTAAAAATCTTTCGGCTGCCTAAGTGGACTTTAATCATACACTATATATCCACTTTTATTTTTAGTATCTTGATTATATTACAGACATCAGATGCAAATTAATGAAAAGTCCTACTGCTTGGCTTTGCCAGAGCAGGAAATTGTTTACATCCTCAAGTGCTCAGGCATTCTCTCAAACTGTTTTGCATAATGACCTTTTCAGACACAAGTACCAAGATACAGGTGGAACTGAGCAATTCTAATTCTAGTTGAAACTGCAATATCATATGTACCTATTTACTCTACTGGAGTTTAGAGTCCAGACACTTGAAAATCTATAGCTCCTTACTACAATGTTTTTATATTTTTTAAAACAATTTTAATTCTGTTTACTATATTCAAATGCACAATCTGTTATGGTTCATAAACCAGTCAGAAAATATGTCCTATGCAAAATAAGTAGTAGTGCAGAGTTTTGAGCTAATATTTTTTGCATGAGTTGTAAATCCTCAAATTTTTAATATTCCATGCTCCATGTTCCATTATCTGCATTTAAATTAAAAATGCATTATTAAGAGACCCATATTACAGCTTCAATATCAATAGAATGATAGTGATTAAATAAGCAAAGAGGTAGAAGAAATAAATGCAGTATAATTCATACAATGATTAAATATTAATTTCTTGGTAAAGCTTATAATCACTAATACTTAAAATGTGAATATTCAAGAACAATTTTAAAAAAATGTAGTAGATATGTTGATATTTTAGTTTACAAACTATTGTGTAAATCAGTCGATGATAATTTCATATCTAATAATGGCAAAAGATTATTATTTTTTAAAATATTTATTTATGAAGAGAGCAGAGCAGTGCAACAGTGGATAACATGAAGTACAACTGACATCAGAACAAGTAAACAGAGCTATGTTCCATTGAGAAATCCATAAAGAAAATTTATATTAATGCCTTGCACACTCCCAAGAATGGTATATCAATGGTGTTGAGAAAATAATGATGTGATCTGCAATGGTATGTGCACTGCGTACCCTGCCTTTTTTTTATTCATAAATCAGATAACAGTATGAGCAGATGAGAGGAATGAGAAATTAAGATTATGATAATAGATACAAAGTTGGCATAAAAGCCAATAAAAAGGAAGGAGCTGGTGAGTAAAAAGGGATGGAGAGAGGGGTGGACTAAAAAGGGGGAGGGTGACTATAGACAATCGAGCAAGAAAAAAGAGAAAGGGGTGAATAAATTAAAAAGGGTGTCCCAAAAGACACTACTACATCTGTGGAGGGCTCAGAACATCTTTTCTAGTAAGGTTGCATCAGTTTTCTCCTATGCTAATGAAAGGGGGGATTTATATTCCTGAGGTCTACCCCAATGTTAAAGTGAGACTTTCATAGCACATAGTTCTTGGAGTCTTGAGAACCACATAGCCAAGGTGGAGGGAAAGGGTTGCTTCCATGGCAGTGAAATACAGGTTCTTACTGTGGTAATAATGTGTATTAATAGAAACTGTTTGTAGATATGTTTTAGGAGTGGTCTAGGATGCAGTAATTATGCTGCAGTAGGTATGCAGTCAATATTTATTGATTTTTTAAGTTAGGGATTGAACCACATCCCAAAATCCTAAAGTACTGAGCAGTTCCAAAAAATATGGAGCATTTTACCTACAAGCTGTTGTCATCACAAATGTAAACTGGAAGTTTTCAGGAGGGTTGAGGAGACTCTATACCATCAAAAATAATTTTAAATCTAGATTCCTGTATTGTATTGGCAATTGAACATTTATGGAATCTAGGTGAGAAACTTGTAGTCCCCAAGGTTGAGTGAATAAATGGAGGTTTAGGTGCCCTCGCTAATAGGAACGTTTAGGGTTGCTCACAAGGCAGCATGCCACAGGATCAAGGGAACTCAGAGAAGCCAGAATAGGCCTTGCAGGAGTTGGTTTAGCTGGCCCTGCTCTAAGTGGACCCACAGTTTTTTAGAAGAGTGTTTATACCAGTCATATGTACCACCTTGTGGTATAGGAAGTGATCAGGAAAGCCAATATCTCTTTAAATCTTTTGTTGTGCTAGGTTACAGGCATTTACTCTATGTTATCTATTGGCCCAGAGGAAGTATTGGAATTTTTTCTGCAAAGCAGTTTAAGTAGAGACAAAAAATTTTTTCTCAGCACATTTACCAGCTAGCTTGAAAAAATAACTAAACTGACATTGTATAACAATTTGTGTTAAAAACAGAGGTTTTAGTGACACAAAATTTGCAAATATATGTAGAAGCGGCATTATCTCATCATGGGCCCCCTTGTAAAATGTGGTCCTAACACTAATATTTGAGAGTCTCCTTATTGGACTTTATATAGCAAAGGAGTAATTATGGGCAGGCATGCTTGAAGACAGCCCATTTCTCTTTAAAGGCACAGGGGAAAACTAAAATGTAAGTATTTTTCTGAGCTGGAAATGGATTTCCAGGAGGAAACCTACGAGGGATCTCATTCTCCACAGTTTCCCCAGTATCTGAAATAATTTTTGAGGAATGTTAAGACCCTGAACAGGACCCTGGTCAGGATGTGATATTAATAAGGGTGCCAGGCCCTTGGCCCTGAGGATGGCCTTGGGAGGGGTGAAAAGTAAGGGAGGGGAGAAAAGTGAGGATGGAACCCCAGGAAAACATTTAGTCTATGCTGTAATAGTATTAGGAAATGTGGACAGAGGAGTGATAGTAGGCAGAGACAAATTAGTAGGTGTAGAAAAGAACAACTTTAGGTATTGGGTCTAGGGGCAGACAGATGAAATTTGAAAAAAGAGGAAAAATAAAGTGGGAGGGGTTGAGGAATATAAGGTAGCTAAACTAGCTGTAAACGCAGCCTTATATGTACATTTTTGGACTGATATTAAATGGGGCCAGAAAGGGGATACAGACCAATGCCATCAAATTCTACAGGACCATTTTCCCATGCTTTTCTCATGTTTTTTCCATTGATATGCTAGACATGTACCCTGAGGTGCACATCACAGGATCTATTGAATTTAGGAGATGTCAGAAAGGGCTTGCCTATAGCACAAATACATTTTCTTGGCGCATGCGCAGACTAGCAACTCACGCTGCCAGGTGCATGCATGTCACCAAGGCTGGTGCCAAATGGCCTATTTAAATGGAGCTACTGCACTGGCTAATTGCTGTTTGGTCTACAGCTTTCATGTGTTTCTATCCTGATTCCTGTATCTGACCACTGATCTTGACCTGGCTTGCTCCTGACTCTGCTTGCCTGCTACCTACCCTGACCTCAGCTTGTTCTCCAGATTCTGCCTCTGTCTGACCTGCCTCCACAGTTGCTGATACTGACCTGTGGCCCAACTTTTTGCTTGTCTGCCATTTATGCCTGATCTGCCTGTCTGTTGCCAACCTGGCTTGTCTGACTGACCCTGCATCCTGCTCATCCAGCCTACTTCAGCTCCTCAGTCTAGCACGCACTCATCTGGCTTGTCTGCCTGTTACCAGCCTGCCCTGCTGTGACATCTGTCTGCTGCCAGCCTGTCTGCTACCAGCCTGCCCTGCTATGATATCTACCTGCCACCAGCTGTTATGTTCCAGGCATCCTTCCAGCAAAGTGTCGGCTACTACCCATGCAAATCACCAGACTGATCACAAGCACTCATACCTTGCCACGCTCCTGTGGTTACTGTTCCACTATCAGTGGCCCCTGATCCAGAGCTGTTCAAGAGGCCTTCCTCTGCACATTAGGCTCAATAACCAGGTACGTGACAGTAGAGTGATTGCAGGACTTTATGTATCCAATCCAAGATAATCTCATTTGCACAGGGTGACCCAAAGTAATATTATAGATGCTGATTACTGTGGTCTTTAAGTTTGCATTTCTCTTGGTCTCCAGGATATCCCTTAGCTTGACATTACTTTGTCTATTGCAATTCTTCAAGTCATCATGCCTTAAGTGAATCATTATGGTATTTTGGTCATTTAAACCTGAGAGACCTTAAGCTGGGCAATATGTGATTTAAGGGCCAATGTACCCTTTTCCATAGTAGAGGTAGCATCAGCTATCCCAGGTCTCAAATCCTCTGTTTATAAATGAACTGTCAATTTCTGGCTTACGGATTCTGGCGATGCTTTGCCTCTGTCTGTCCAGGCTGAATACTGGGAACCCCATACTGAGCTGAAAGACCTTAACCCAGGACAGTGTCTTTGGCTCAAAAAAGATCTGGATTGCTGGCTCGTGGGATCCACTGTGGATAATCCTGCTCTTACACACCTGGAGAAGTAGTAGTGTATAATGGTAGTGTATAATGCATGTGCAGCTCTATCACTGAGCCAGGCACTGAGCTCTTGCAATGCATGTCTTCACACCACCATGTCCAGACTGTGCCTGCCAAAAGATATTTCATATATTAGAGGTGTAGGTAGATTTTTGGATTTTGCCAGTAAAGTGGCATAACTTAATACTGCAGTCAGAATTTTAACCTGCCTTGCCGTATTTTACATGTGATCTCTAAATATCAATCTAAAGCACTTGTACTAATTACCATAGTATTTGTCTGTATCTGCTGTTGAATTAGACTACATAGGCTGTTGTGCTTAAAGATGCCCAGATGCCCACACTGCGTACAAAACATTTGTGCTATGGCTATACTTAGAGTATCTTGTTGACTTTAAAATGATTTATAACAGTACCATTTCAGCCCCACAGTGCATAAAATAAAGTCAGATGTGTAATTAGCTATTGTAGTGTTTCTTGGGTTTTCCCTAATTTGAAATATAGAATTTGGACGCAACCACATTTAAATACAAGAGTGAATATTATTATTTTCCACAGATATTGTCATAAAATACTGCTTGTCAATGAAAACCTTCAAAGTTTAAAATAGTTTTTGTAAACATAAAACATAAGAAAACATTAAGAACAAAATAAATAAATATTATTGTGTGTTGTTGTCATGGGACATAAGGGTGACATGTTTCAATTGCTGTAAAGAAATATTACAAATTAAACTTACAAAACATGTCAAAGTTTACTGAGTGCCTTAGCTAATTACTGGAAAATGTGGGAGGCTTGAAGCAAGTCCCCAACTTTTAACAGAAAGCTGTAGGACAGCTGTCAGAAGTAAATGTCAGTGAGAGAGAAAATTAACCTCAGGCACACAGTCCAAAGTATGCACAAGAGTGCAAGAAATGTATTTTTTATTCTTCATAAATGCTAAGACACATAATATTATTCTTCCTATTATTTTTCTTGATGAAAAGGAAATAAGGGCTAACTTTATATATAGCTGATATTTCAGATTTAGTTGGACCTCACTGTATTGGCTTTTTCAGCAGTAAGGTATGCTCTTCAAAAAGTCCTGAGATCTGCCCAGGTGCTTCTGATACTGTAAATATAAACAAGAGTTTCTCTGCTTTCCTGCTACCTAACAAAACTTCTGAGTATGCGGTAAGCTACCAAACAGCTACTAAACCTCATGAGTTATATTATTAAGTCATGTGGTATTTTAGTAGTGAAAACATTCTTTAACGTTATAGCTGTCAGCGGGGTTCCCCACTGAGAGCTGAATGTAAATAAGAATTGCAGCATTGCCCGACAATTAAAACATTTTTTTTCAAAAACACATGGGGTCCCCCCCCCCCATCCATACCAAGCCCTTTGGATCTGGCATGGATTTTGAGGGGAAAATTGCATGGGAATCTCCCCCCCAAAATCCATACCAGGCCCTTATCCAAGCATGCAGCCTGGCAGGTCAGGAAAGGGGGGGATGAGTGAGTGCCCCCCCACCTCCCGAACCATTCCAGGCCACATTCCCTCAATATGGGGGTGCTTTGGAGCAGGGGGCCTCTTCCCCACAACCATGGCTGGTGGTTGTCGGGGTCAGCTGGTGGGGGCTTATCAGAATCTGGAAGCCCCAGATCCCCCCCCCATGTGAATGAGTATGGGTACATGGTACCGCTACTCATTCACAAAAAAAAAAAGTGTAGTGTAAAAAATGACAGTAGACAGTCTTTGACAAGTCCTCTATTAAAAAAAAAAATTTAAAAAGTCCCCCAAAGTAGATCCAACATCAATCACAGTGCCCGCTGCCAATGCCGCCCCGAAAAAAAAAAACACTCCACTCTTGATGCTGGCTCCCATTGTCTGACAGCTGTGCTGAGATGACAGTTCTTAAATAGGGTGATGATGTCACAAGAGGTGCTGTGTGACATCATCATGCACTGTCAGAGCGCAGTGCATTGTGGGGCGCTGTAGGCGGCATTTGTAGTTTCTTCACAGGAAGTATAAGTTCTTAGACTTTCTTTGAACACAAACAAAAATTGCTGACAAAGGAATTTGAAGATTTATTCTACTATAGTCTGTGTGTACAGGGCAATAGATGACACCATGAGACTATATGATCATCATATTTAAGTGAAAAGCACAAGTTGCATGTAGGAAGGTTTAGAATTCCCTTAACCACAGTAGTTCCATCACCATTTTAAAATGGCACTGGACCACACTGGGAGCACATGCTTTTAAAAACACTTCTGGCTGCTATACTTACCAGGAGTGTGTTTACATCTGTAAAACCAAATGTGGGCTTTCATGTGCAAGTGATACGACCAATCACTTACACAACCTATGCAATGTGCTGCCCCCTTCACGCAACCCCCCTGCCATGTATACTCTACTGTCCCATCTGCAAAAATGGTGCAGTCATGGCGGGTGTCAATGGGATACATTTTGGCAGAACTCAACAGATGAAATAGTTGGACCAAGCTATAAGGTAGCAATCACCAATGGACACCCTTTTGAGGTGGAAGATACAGTTACAGAGTAGGGACATGTTGATGGTTCGGTGGCCATCTTTGTAAATGCCAGTGCTGTGTTTTTACTTCCACGTAGATTTGTATGTCTTATTATTCCAATAAATACTACACTATATACCACTGTTTCCGAGCTCTGTATTGTGAGCACCTTTTCTAGGATCCCATATCGCAAGATCACAGGATTATTCCATAGCGGAGGGGCCACACATTCCCTAGAGAGATTGTTTGTTACCAAGGCTTTATTCATTGCTATCATTGGTGAGTGCATAGTGGTGGAGTATTATTACGAATGTCACTTCACTTCATGCTCGCTGGTTTACAAGAACACATTTACATATTTCACAGGATATTTCACTTGGGACTGTTTATTTGAATATTTATCACTGATTTTTTTGTGTTTATTTTCTTTCATTGTATGATTATTCCCATTCATTTAATTTTGAACATCACATGGACATTTATGATTTATAGTATCTAGCACTGCACTTTCTTGCACATTTATTTATTTGTGGATGAAGGGGTTCATCATTTTTCCTGCCAGCTGCTTTTTACTATTTTCTTAGTGCTCACTTGTATTTACATTTTTTCACTATACTTTTTCACTTGTTTAAGTATCTCACATACTTTGGACAACTGCAACAGGATCTGACATGAGATTTTTAGTAACTGTTCCTTATAGCCACCTTTGCGTTACCACAATACATGGTCCTATACCATGAACATGTTAGTGCATTGCAGTGTTGTTAGTTTTGAATGGCACAGCAATCTGTTGCCATGCCGTGTGTTACCCAGAAAGGGTTGGAGGGGGTATCTTCTACACTACACTGTGCTGGCAGTCCACTCAGAATGAATGTACCTCAAGTGTGAAGACAGTTTTAAAGTAAATACTCTTAGGAATGTATGTTAAAAATTTATTTGCTTGCAATTTTAATTCATATATGAACATGGTAGCTGTTAAAATTCCTTCTTAGATATGCATGATGTGCTAACTGTTTAGCATACAATGTTGTATAGTAACACAATTTCATGTTTCTTTAATTCCTTTTAAAGCTACTACATGTTTATACATTTTGGTAAATTTAGATTGCATATAAGAATTCCATAGATATTATCACATGCTGTCATCAGAATACTAGATGTCTTATTAAAAGTATTAAATATGAAAATACCACTGCAGAGCAAAAAATACAGGTAACGTAATTTGCCAAAAGGCACCATCACCGTTCTTCAAGTCATTTTAAAGTTTGTATTTATAAAATTTTAAATGGATTTAACTAGGTTTAACATTCATGTCTCCATAAAATCTGGTAATGCAGTCCCAGAAGTTTACTGAAAATCAAGAATTTATTTTTGTTTTTATTTACATAGCAAGAGAGTGCGCTTTATGCATGTAATGAAAAATCATTTCCTGTGTTTCTCCCAGGCATTCCTTTTAGCATTCACTACACAGCAGCTATGCAGAGTTTGAAGAAGTCACACATTAAGTCCCCACAGGCTTCCTTCTAGCAGCTTTTTAAATGTGTTGAACTGACAAGTCCCTGAGAAACAACAGCTAAGATCAGTCACAGATTGTAGCCAATAAGTTTACCTTCATTTTAGGGTGTGGACATGTTTTCTTCATGTGTTGAACTGACAAGTTCCAGAGAAGCAACAGCTATGATCAGTCACAGAGTTTAGCCAATAGCTTTACCTTCATTTTAGAGTTTGGATATGTTTTTTATAAATTTTTAAAGGGTACAGCACAGGAAAATCATTAGAAAAATGACACAACACAACATGTTTATTTTTCTATACAGAATTTAGGAGCCAGAGAGTATATATTGCCATATTCAATTGTCTATGCTGTCTTCTATATTATAAGTTGTAAAATTGGCAATAACAATTTTACAGCTTAAAAGAACCAAGGCATCTGAGTCAATATCTCTCCATCTGTCATTTCTGGGATTTCTTTGATTTGTAAAAAAAAATTAACTTAATGTAACAAGGGAGAAATGAAGTAGAATGAAACGTTCGATGTGCAGTGGTTGATGGAATATGCCATGGTATAAGGTGGTCTACCTGGAAGCATCCAGGAATAAGTGGAGAGAAAGAACTGAGGTTAAGAAAGCACATATAGGGAAGGAAAGAAAGCAATAAGGATAAAGAAATGGATTGAGAGAGTTAAAGGCAGGTAGAAAAGGGTTTTGAAGATAAAAGGTTGGGTAAGGCAGCAAGAGAGAAAAATAATGGGGTACAGACTGGTGGTGTGGCTTTAATGTCTTTGATTCTTGTGACCTATTGTGATATGGAATGGATTCCTGCCTATCCCACAGCACTGGGATGCAGGCTGCAGTGCATTCACAAGCTAGATTAAAAGAGAGCATTTGTGCATTTAAAATGGAATTGCATTGCACTGGAGCAGAAAAACAACTGGGTTGTGATGTATTTGAAAGTCTGTACATTTTTTATTTGATCTTTCAGAAAACTGAAAGTTTGGGGCACTCCCAGAGAGTATTGTTTCCCTTCTACACAATGCCAACAGATCTTGGTGAGGGATGGGAAGAAAAAATGCAAGATACTGAAACCCTGTACCAGCATGTCAAAAGTTTGTACCCTGCTTCTTGAAAACTGTTAATGATCTGGGATTTGTGTTAAGAGTATAGTATTTTATATATTCATTCCCATGCAGACCCGGAATTTTAGATGCAGTGACATCACCAATGGGTCTCTGTGCTTCTCTGTACAATGTAGATTTATCAAGGTTGGTGTAAGGGGCCAACAGGGTGATGTACATAGTGTCTAGAAAATATTCATGCACTCTAGGTAATGCCAACATGTGATGCTGAGATTCCATAATTGAAAGAACTGAAGTATGAAGGGTTGACCAGTAGGACTGGTGAGAAAAGGGCTATAAACTGGTGGAAGTTCTCCAACCAGGAAATGAGGGGGTTCTATCTAACTTGTTGCAACTTTGAATGCACACTCCGAGAAGCTTGTAGTGAAGTGTAGTGCAGTGAAATCAGAGTAAGCAATTTCAGTACAAGAGAGAAGTCTGTACAACTGTGCAAGATTGAAGGGAAAGATGGTGTGTTTGGCTTTTAAATATTATACAACTCAGAAAAAAATGCTCCTTGAAACTTACAAAAGAACATGTGAAAAGCTTCATTCTCCTCCTAAAAAATGCTAATGTTCTCTGGATGGCCTTTCTTCAAAAAATATTATTTTTAAAGGCATTGCATGCTTTCAAATGTTTATGTTGTTTTACCTAGTTATTAGTGTAGTTATATTCCCTGTGTTATTTGTTTGCCCTACCTTGTACTGATGGAATCACATGCTGTGGCTGCAGTGTGTAGTGTCATGGCTGGTTGCTATCCAAGTTTTGCTGCAGGCAGCCTGTCCCTATTCACCAAAGGGACAGACAACTTCTTGTTTTTGGTCACAGAGCATTCAATCTATGTTTCACCATTTCCTCTGTTTTGCATCACAATTGTGGGAACAAATGATTTGAAACACTTTATGGTAAGCTCTCTGTTATTGCTCTGCATGTTTGCGTATAGGCAGGTGCTAGTCTACCACTAGTTTGCTCTGTATCGGAATAGTGTCTGGTTACAGAAGGTAGTGTCATCAAGTGATAGGCCTCTTTTAGTTAGATCCTTCCTGTAGTGATAGTGTAGTGATATCATTGTGTGGACATTCCTTTCTTGGGGATTGTGGGGTTAGCTCAAATGGGGATTACCTTTCCTGGGAAAAAGGCAATCTTATAGTTTTATTTAATAGTTTGCACAGAAAACAAACAAACCCAAACAGAAAATAAATCCTTGTCATCCAGGCATTAGCTAAAGAGTACATGTTCCTAACTCACAGGTGAAGGGCTTCTTCCAATCAGTCTGAAAAAAAAAATGTTTTTTCAAACCTTTTCCTTCCTCTTAAAGAGCAATATCCACATGTAGCTCTCTTAGGTATTAGCTTCCCTGTGTACCAGGCCAAAGCAACGTCTTTCTCCAGTCCTTTCTTATTTATACCACCTGCTGCTGGTCACAAGTGAAAAGCAAAATCTGGTTCAGAACTCACACCAAGCAAAAAACCCAGATTTCACCTTAGTTTCCCACATAAGAAAGCATGCAAGGTGATATATATAGCGTCCATCAATCACCTTGCCTTTCATCATGTCACAGGATATAAAGAAAGGTCAATGGCCAAGAAGGTCATGTGGAGACCTCTGGCATGGAGTTGGGCACAGTATGGTGGAGGGTACAGCCTAGAGAGAAGGGTCACTGTTCTAGCAAGGGAGGGTGGAGCAGAGACTTGTGCTTTTGGTGCCAACATCCAGCTCATTTCAAAGCACCTATTACACTTGTCTGTTTCTGATCTAATCACTGTTTAGCTCTCACCTGCATGCAGAGCACTAGACTGAGAGACTCATGGATTGTGGGAAATGTCAGTTCCCTCACTATAGACAGAGGTCAAAGCATTAACATGTGCAGTACCATGTAGCATGCCTCATGTCTGAACACAAAGGAAAACTTCTGGCACAGTTATGTGAAGATATACTCTGCTGTATTCAGGTCCACAAATAACATCATGAAACTACAGGATCAATGCACATTTTATGCAGGTGAAAACACAAGGTGCAGGTATAAAAGTTTATGATGCAACAAACTGACACTTTTTAATTAAATTTGTTAAATTTAGGCAGTGTGTGACTTTATATTTGAATACAGAAGGAAAAAGAGGTGTTTCAGACCACAAGTGTAACCAGTTAGTGTGTTACTTGTGTGAGCAAGCAAACACTGCAGCTGGGCAAAAATCAGAAAATTCACACAACCAAATCTGTGTTCTGTCTAATCAATTGCAGTCATAACCCAGAGCATACCCCCTAGGGTCAGGCTTTCTCTGCGGACTATATTACCAGCGACATACAGACTTCCGTGTAAGATTTTAGTTGGATATGTGGCTGTATGGGCTTTTATTTTTTACAGCAGGTGTTATGCACAAGAAGGACAGTATGGTGCCTATAGTGAGTGTATATTGAAATAGTGCCCTTCCATCACATGAAAGGGTTTTCATATTACCTGATTACAGAAAACAGGGAATGTACTCGAATAGTGCACATCATCAATCCCTGGTTGAAAAATTGAAATAGTGAACAGGAAGGCTATTCTATCTGTTTGAATATCATGGTTTAGCGTACAATTTTGTCCAGATTGCAGCTTTAAAAGCCCACATATTTTCCTTCACAAAAATCTATAATGTACCTTGATAATTCTTTTATTTTTGTGCAGTTGTATGATAAATAGCCGCATAAATGTCTCTCATGGGAAGCCACTGGTGCATGTCACCTGCTAGTTGTTATGAAGTAATAGAACACTAATGCACTGCTCCAATAAATTATGGTTAGTAATTAAACTGAAGTCATACATTATGAAAAATTGCAGTGTCAGTAGCAATGTGAAAAATCTACCGCTTGACAGGTTTAAGAAAATATTAAAATATTCTTGTCTGAGAAAAAAGCAATAAGCAATATCACTGTTTCTTCCTTGTCTTCCATGTAATGTGCATTATGAGTTTGGATACAACCCGTTAAAAGGCTGATAAAATGACTTTCTAATAGCCACGTAATTCCTGAAAACCTCTAAAATCTATTATCCCATATATTAGTTATGAATAGAGAGCACTCTTTCAAAGCCTGTACCAAAATAGCAGTGCAAACACAGACAAGAAAAGATGAAACTGTAATTAATTATTCAGAACAAGTTCAGAACAGAGAGAGGATGAAAGAACATCTCGTGAAACCATCCAACAAATTCTAATGCTAACCACTTGGTCAAACAAGATATCATCATATTTTCACTTCATGGTCTTTTAACTATTTCCTCATCAGGAAATTGTTCTTTATTTATCTGCTAATTTTTAAAGCATATGTGAGATAAGTGCACTGTATCGGTCTGCCTAAATGTCTATCTAGAGTTGTCTCAAGGCAAGGGGCTACTCTATGGCAGAGGGACAATGTTTGCTTACCAAGAGACTAAACCCCTTTCCCACCCACCCCTGCATTTATTTTCTTTTCAGGCCCTTCCCGTAACTAATGGAAACATAATCCATTTATCTATAAACAGTGTATCACTAAAAAAAAAGTGAATACCCAACTAATACCACATAAAATTGTGAATGAGCAAAATGTGTCTCAATAAAAATCAGCAATTCATCAGTGTAGATATTTCATGCTCGTAAATAAGTAAATATAACGAGTAAATATTTCATAATTAACCACTTGCCATCCTGAGGATTTACCCCCCTTAATGGCCAGGCCTCTTTTTATTATTCTGCACTATTTTTTCACACAAATAGAGCTTTCTTTTGGTGGTATTTGATCACCTGTGCGCTTTTTATTTTTCACACTATAAACAAAAAAATACCAACAATTTTGAAGAAAAACAATATTTTTTACTTTCTGCTATAAAAAATATATAGTACATTCAAAGTTAGTCATAAATGTAGGCCAAAATGTATTTTGCTACATGTTTTTGGTAAAAAAAAAACCCAATAAGTGTATATTGATTGCTTTGTGTGAAAGTTATAGCGTCTACAAACTATGGTATAGATACTGCAATTTATGCGATTTTTTTGCTATACAGCGCTGCACTAGTTTAACTGACAACTGCGCCGTCATGCAATATGGTACATAAATGAAATTTACATCCTTTTTTTCAAAAAATAGAGCTTTCTTTTGGTGATATTTGATCACCTGTGCGCTTTTTATTTTTGGCGCTATAAACAAAAAATTTTTGAAAGAACAAATGTGGAAAAAAACAATATTTTCTCATTTCTGTCATAAAAAGTTTTGTCATAAATTTAGGGCAAAATGTATTCTGCTACATGATTTTGGTTAAAAAAAATCCCAATAAGTGTATATTGTTTGCTTCGTGTGAAAGTTATAGCATCTACAAACTACGATATAGATAATGGAATTTACATAGCTTTTACTTTGTGACTGCCCATCATATTTCGTGAGGTGTTAAAATACCAGGACAGTACAAACACCCTCAAATGACCCATTTTTGGAAAGTAGACACCCTAGGCTATCTGCTGAGAGGCATATTGAGTTCATGGAAGATTTATTTTTTTCCACAAGCATTTGGAAAATGACAAAAACATGTTTTTTTTTTCACAAAATTGTCATTTAAATTGTATATTTCTCACACAAGCCATGGGCATATGTGGAATTACACCACAAAATACATTCTACTACTTCTACTGAGTATGGGAATACCACATGTTTGAGATTTTTTGGGAGCCTAGCCACATACAGAAGCCTGAAATCCAATGACCACTTTGAAAGCATGAAGGTGCATAACTTCCTTCATTTCACTTCCTCACTACCTATCACAGTTTCAGAGGCCCTGAAATGCCAGGATAGCACCAAACCCCCCAAATGACCCCTTTTTGTAAAGTAGACACCCCAAGGAATTTAAAAAGAGGCATGGTGAGTATTTTTCAGATCTCATTTTTTCTCACAAGAAGTTTTTTCTTTCTTCATTTTCCAAAAACTTGTGGCAACAAACAAGATCTGCAAAGTACTCATCATGCTTTTTATCAAGCCTCCGAAATTGTGATAGGTAGTCACTGGGTAGGAATGAGTTAACATGAAGGGCAATCAAAGGGTTAACTGTGTGATGGGATTGTGTTTGACCCCCATTTTACTGAGTAGTCAAAAACAGCTCAATGATGTCAAATATCGTAAGTCACAGCTCCCTCCACATCATCACATATGACACCTTAAATCTCGGCATGCTTCATAGAGGACACCCACTCTCAATATATCAGACATCCAATTGTGACATATGGGAAGCAAGAAAGAAGGTGCCAGGTATGAAACAGCGCTGTACAAACAAACTCCTGATCAATCCCCACATCAAAGATGGCCAAGAGGATGCATGCATCTGTGGTGACATATGCCCTGGCTCTGCCCAATGCGTTTCATCAGATGTGATGTCATCAGGGGTCAATCAGCCGCTCCCCCCCCACTGCCCACCCTTCCTCTGACAGATAGTACAGGGAGAAGTCTCCCCATACTATCTGTCAAATTTGAAAACACAGCAGCCATGCGGGGCTCTGCCCACACGGCCGCAACATTCATTTACGGACTTCTGTGAATGAATGAAAGGCAAGTCCCGACAGCCTTTGCGGCCATCGGCTTGTAGTTTTCAATGAACTACCACTGTGGAACCTCATGGTAGTTTATTGAAACTTCCTGTCAGTACACTATATCTGTTTGCTCGTACATCCCGTAGAGCAAGCAGATATTCTGACAGGTCTGCAGGAGACCTGCAGGGCATCAGCGATCTACTGATTGCTGGTACAATGCTTTCCAGGCTCCTGTAGACAAAAATAATAAATGCAAATTGTTTTACCTGTAAAAAAATGTGCATTTATTATTTTTGTCTTAAAGGTGAACTTATCCTTTAAACTGTTGTTGCTGGTTTGGCCATATGCAAACATTGAAAATACACAGTTTAAAGCTTTCACATCATATCTCAGACCTGAGTCTCCATGCTGACCAGGTGGGACTTGGGCCTGATACAGATAGGCTGCTTGTACCTCCCTATTGTTAGCCCTTCATGTAACTAACAATTTGTACCTCTTGGTGCTTGTACCTCCCTATTGTAGCCCTTTATGTAACAAACTTACAATATAGTTTTTAAACTATTATTATTATTATTATTATTAATTAAATTAAAATATCAACACAGAGTCAGCACGGACATTTTAACTGCTCTTTTTATGGTACTTATATGTTAACACTGCTATAAAGCAGCAGCATGGTTTAAACGCAACTGTTTCAATGCTTTTAAAGAAATATGAATTTGGCAAAGGTTTACAGCATATTTTTACAGCATATCATCAAAATACTGAACCAAGCTAAGCAACATGAATTCTAATGAATGAGGGAAACAAGAAGCAGAAGAAAAAAGAAACTTGTTATTGGCAGTGCATTTGACAAGGCTGTCCTCCTATTACAAAATGTTCTCTGCGGTGTTACACAGAGAATACTTTGTAGAACATAAAGGGAAACACAGAATTCAGTGTCAAGATTTTTCTTTTTGAAACATTACACTATTGTGTGGAGAAACTCATCTGTGGGTGCTTCAGAGCTGGAGGTTGTATAAAATCTAACCCCATAGCCTGGTGCTTTTCCAGAGTGTTGCTTTGTGCCACATCCACTATGATCCCCTTTGGCTCAGCAACAACAAGCTGCTTTACAACCTCACCAGGGACACTGTCAGTTTGGTAAATCACATCTTTATTCTCAGCAAGTTGCATCACTACACTTCCAACAGCTCTTCACTTAACCCATGCATATTCTCTTCAATCTTTGATGGAAGACTATTACCCACCAGGGTGGCTTCACAGTTATTCCAAGAAACCTCTAACTCCAGTATCTAGGGCCTCTTGGTTTCTAGGGAAGTCTCTGTTTTATCTGACACTGTTACTAAGAGAAACAACATACTTTCTTTAATAAGCAGCCCTATCACATTTACATCAGCATTTCCTTAAATGACTCACGTATATAAAAGGAGGCTTTTACATTATCAAGCATCACATTTTCACATTCACTTTTAACCCTTTTCTCCCCTCTATACAGCAAAAGCACAGAGAGGGAAGTTTCTCTCTAAATGAATGGAGGGTCCTACTACTGGGGTCACTCCCATTTACATCAGATAGATTCACTGCCAATCTCTATAATGACCAACTTATCACTCCCAGTAATTTTCCATGAATAAAGTCTTACCATTTTCTTTTGAGAATTTGGGTTGTGATGGCTCTTTCGACTCCCCTATTCCTTTTGAACCTACCATTTTCCCCATCTGGTCAAAGGGAGATAACAACAGGCACAAAATGTGCCTTGTCACTCCCTGCCAGCCTAACACAGGCTTTCTCATGGTTTCTAGGGATGACTGCAAAACCTTTATCAAGACAAGGTTGGTGGGCAACCACAGGTCTCTGGCCAGGTTACCTTGTGCTGCGTCCTGGTACAGGGACACTTGATGAAAGCATGCCAGTACTCACTGCACTGCAAACAATGCATTTGCTTTCATGCCTTGTCAAGGCTGTGGCACTTCCCTGTTTGCTGAGACACACTTACAGCTTTCTGGGACCATTCAGCCACGACTTTTCTAGAAATGTTGTCTTTTGGCAATATATGCTTGCAGCTTTTCCCAGTCGCGCTATTCTCCCTTAGACCAAACTTGCCATAGTTGCTATGGTCTCGCCCCATCAACTGGTAGATTACCTGAAACTTCATCAACAGAAGAGGCTCTAATAATTCAGGGCAGTGTTTTTTTGGCCACATTTCCCACAAAGGCAATTCATATCCTCAGAAGGCAACACCTTTTGCTAAAAATCAGCTGGACTAATTTATTCCACAATACTAAAGGCAACACACTGATCTCATGCTTCTGGACAGATATTGGCTTTTTCACAGGGCTAAGTGTAATGGTTGTGCACACTGGGCCCATGAAAAGCTGTATGTGTGGCAACCATTTTGTTCAGATCTCAGTTTATCCAAGCCATTATGTCAGAAGAAGGATATATCCACAGTGGCCTCCCCCTCCCTCCTTCAGTTCATACAATACACAAACTGTTAGCTGATGCCAGAACCTCCTTATCAGATCCTTGAGCGGACAGATGCAGACCCTCTCATGCCTATTAGCCAAATCAACACTTTAGAAATCCTAATACAAATGTCTGACTTGCCTGCTTGAGTAGGTACTGTAGAGTTTTAACAGATACTTGGCCTGGTCCCAGGCACATCAGTAATTAAACAGCCATAAATACTGTCGCTTAGCTGAATTAGGAATACACATTGCTTTCTCTCTCCCTTGGTAGAATTCATAATCCCAGTGTATTTCATAACATCTGAAATAACCACAGTACAGAATAAGAAGAAATGTACCTCCCTCAGGTAATTTGTAGTGTTTTGAGCCCACATTATTACCCTAGCATTATCGGGCACAGAACTGGCCCAATTCCTCTTTTAGGCAAACTGGACATCCGAGACCTTTCATCTCTATATTCATTCTGAAGGTAATTCAATGCTGGACAATAATATGCATGTTAGCAGACTGTAAACTGTAGGTATTAAAAGATATTAATATTTTTATAAAACTGTATCTGGGATACAGTCATAAACATAGTGACATCCCAGCAGCCACACCTTAGACCAGATGATTGGTCAAGTCATTCCTGTCGTCACCCCCTTACTGACAAGAACAGGGGGCTGTCCTTGCAGTGGTCAGCTCTCATGTACCATTAAACGAAGGAACACCTGTCAATTCATATGAGAGCAAATGTACCATCTTTCTTGATTGATTGGACTCAGAACCAGAACATTGCTAAGTATTCTCACCCCCAACTCCTTTTTATTTCTCTGTTACATTGTTGTCTCTTTGTTTCTTTGCAGTACCTTTTTCTGTAGATATTTTATTTGCACCATTTTGACCTTTTCATTATTAAACCCTATTTTGAAAATTGTTAACACTGTCTCTAATGCGCTAATTCAAGCTCAAAGAATCCCTTTCTCTCGAAGAGCACTACTGTAGTGTAAATCTCTGAACATACCTGCCTGTGGCGACAGTGTGTAATACAGATGTTTATTCTAAAATAATGAGTTGCTATTGCTAACATTGGGAATGTGTCCTACTTCTCAGTGAAAAAGTAGGTGGTTGCAGTTTAAAGGGTTAATTGCTTAGTTAAAGTGTTACTAAACCCAGGACCATGCATCCACTATATCTGGTCTTCCACAGTACACAGAACATGGAAGTGCAGTTATTTTAGTAAATATAAACTGCTAAATACCTTTTCTCATCAGCAGTTAGAACAGTCTTGTGGCTTATATCTGTGTCCAGCCCAGCATTGGCTAAAGCTTGTAGGAGGAGTTTCTTTCTGCTCTAGGAGGATACAAATTCCCTGACCTCTGTCTGGACAGTGCTGATTGGCCCTGTGCTGATCGCAAGCATTTTCCCAAGAAACAAAAAACCTCTGTAGCAAAATACACCAAACTCAGCTTGTGCATGCCTACAGTTCTGTAGATAAATGTTGGTCACTTGAAAAAGGAGAGGAACAGAAAAGAAAGGATCAAACAGCCTTTTTACACAATGCAGAGGATTAACCCCTTAGGTTCCACAGTGAGTATAACAAGCATGCTTTACTGCATATACAGACTGATTTTACTGTTGTGGGTTTAGTAATACTTTAAATAAACCCAGTGCAAACGTTTTCAGCCTGTTTGGCACTTAGATTGGGGTCCCGAAAGCTGGAAAATCTATGTGCAGTGTGGAGCTGACAGTGTCATTGTTGTAAATCAGTGACAGCACTATGTGAGGTTGTCAGTGAAAAGGTCAGTGGTCTGACAGCACGTTTATCACACAAAGCACTGGCTTGCCACTCTTTGTAACTGTGATCACTGGTGCCAAATATTATTGACACTATTTGGCCATGGCAGTCCACTGCAAACTCCCAAACTGGCAGATTCTGCTTGATTACATGTTGAGCACTCAAGTAAAATCCCCTCCTTCTAGAGAACTCTGTCCCCTTTTTTAGAAATGTCCTTTTTTAAGGACCCCATGTTAAAGACACACTGTTTACAAAGTCCACAGAGCTTTGCACAGGTTCAGAAAAAATACTGCAATCTGAATATAAGGGTTGCTCCCCCTTTAATACTTGCGGATACAGAATACTTGCCAAACATGATGTGTGGTTTCAGTCAAATGTTCCTTACCACAGTTCTTCACACAAGAACTTACTTCTTCAGCGGGGATCATACTCCAATCTGGGTTTGCTCTTTGCATATCTCTACCAAATGTAACAATTTACCATTAAGGGAAGAGCTTCAATGACTCCACTCACCAGCTTCCAATTTAAAAGCTTTTCTCTCAAGATTTCCCATGCAGGGGTTCCACATTACACATATTACGTAGTTACATAGTTAGTCTGGCTGAAAAAAGACAAAAGTCCATCCAGTTCAACCATTAAAAAAAAAAGTTATAATCCTAAATATTCCTTCCTGATCCCCCGAGAGACAATCGGATATTCTCTGGATCAACTTTACCTATAAATTTTAGTATCCAGTTATATTCTGTGTATATAAGAAAGAATCCAGGCCTTTTTTAAAGCAATCTACTGAGCTGGCCAGAACCAACTCTTGAGGGAGTCTAACCCACATGTTCACAGCTCTCACTGTAAAGAAACCTTTCCATGTTTGGATGTTACATTTCTTTTCCTCCAGACGTAAAGGGTGCCCCCTTCAAAATGAAAGAGCAGCCTCCTGGAAATTTTAGTCTGATCATACCCACAGTCTGTATCCACACAGACTGTAACACCTCAGCCTCCTGGCTGTTTGGACTAGTCCCTCATTCTGCTTCAGCACACACTTTCAAAACTCTCAGGTAATGGCAAGGTCAGGTGCTGTCATCTGTAGCAAAAATCCCCTAGTGAGGGAGAAACCCTGCCTGGTCATACTCATTCCCATTTGTGGCCTCCATTGACTCTTACAGCTGATCTGGCATTCTTTCACTTGTAAACCAGGCATCAACTGTGTTGCTACTAAATAGAAAAAAAGCCACATTCCATAAATAACCACATGTTTGTATTAATCAAGTCCCTGGTACATAGGCCATCCTCAGGAGCTCCTGCTGTGATGCACTTCCTTCAATAAGAGCTTAGCCATAGACTCTACAAATAAAAATTGGATGAAGTTGGTCTTTAAAAGGTGGAGTGGAATTTTATTTCCTCTACCCAATTAGTGTCAAAAGCAAATCCCTTTGCGTCATTGCGAAAGGTTGGCCAGGATTCTACAGTCCTCATCTGTATAACTGTCTTTCTGTTTTATCTTCCTGAATCTGGGCAATACTCAAGTTTTATACTAAAGTTATAACAGGTTCGGAAACAAAAGGCAGTTACTGCCACCCTGTACTGGAAGCAGGAAAGTTTCTAGCATGTTGTGCTCCCTGAGCTTACTGAGAACATTGCACCCTCACCCCCTTATCCTTTGTAACATTACCATTAGTACATTTCTTTAATATGATTCTTTAAAAAAATGAACATAATTGAGCACAACACACCAGATTTATTGGCACCAGTGCCAGGCAGAGCAATATAATCCATAGAAATAAAGGTTCACAATAATAGCAATGAAGCAGCGAAAGCTGTAAAGAAACAAAAGATTTTGTAGAAATGTCATGCTGAACTAAACGTCCAACTTTATAAATGATTAGATCCCCTAATCATTCTCCTATAAAAACAAAATTATCAGTTAAATTCTGGTGTAATTGTTAAATAATTTTCTCTGCAGGGCTCCACAACAGAAACGTTTTAAACTATATTGTGCAAAAAAGAGAATGACACAAAGGCTCAATGATTTAAAATGGGGTTGCCATCTTTAAATCACCTGGCATGCCAATGAACATGTGATGTATGTAGTTTAGAAAGCATAAATTTGGTCTAAGGTTATTTAAATATGGGCACACAAAGACGTAAATCGACTTGTGAGAAAATGGAAAAGAAAAAGCACAAAGCAGAAATATTTTGCATAATGCAGCATATTGCATATGCCCAGTTGTCATGGCCAATAATTTAGAGTAAAAAAATGTAGAAAATGAGACCCCTGAGGAGGTGAGGGAAGGTCAAAGAGGGGGACAGCAGCTGTTGCTTGTAAACAATATTGCTTCATGTCTCGGCAGCAGTCTGAAATAAATGAAAAGAAAAGCATGTTTTGTCTGCAGTCTGTAGCTCCTGTCACCCCTCACGTTCTGTTGTAGTCTGCTTACTTTGTATCATAAATACTTTCCCAACTAGCGTTGTCATGAAAATGGTCTATATTAACAGAGGTGCCAAAAAGTTCTTACTTTGTTGCTCTCTGCTGATATAGATGATCTTGAGGGACTGCCTTTAGGATATCGGTTGACTGGCCACCTCACTAGGAATATTCCTTCTCAATTGTGCTACAACATGTCTCTGGCTGCAACAGTTCATTCAGTGCACATTGTATCACTAGTTATAACTGTGAATGCTTGGTCACTGTCTAGAGCAGGACACGGCTGATTTACTGGTGACACAGCTGACAGTACAACAGATTAGTGAGCCACAAAGTCTAAGGTTTCTGGAAAGCAAGAAGAGAACTTGAAGACAGTTAACAGCTCTAGATAATAGGAATTTACCAGAATAGCAATCAAATTGGCACGTTACACAGGAAAAGTGGTTTTGGTGTAGAAAATCAAGACACTGCACAAGCAATCCCCACAGAATTAGAAGGCTTTATATGTGTATGCCTCTTAAGTAGGATTCCAGACAAATATTAATTTCATCCAGTGCTTAAATAAGTAATCAGACTGAATAATCAGACAGAGTTAAATTGTAACTTGCCGTTTGCTAAACAGGTGCAAAATTAGTAGCAATAATGCAAAATATATTCAGAATGCCAAAACATTCATTCACTGCAGAATAATGAAAAACAGGTTATGAAAGCTGCACAAACATGTTCTCTTCACAGAAATCACTCAATCAGGCTAACATGGTTTGGTGTGCACCAGTTTTAGTAAATTACCTCCGATGTGTTCAAGGAGGTTTATCTCACACTTGAATAGATTGCACCGTTTGGGTTTCAGCCTTTGCCCATCTGGTGCAGCTGGACCAAAACGCCATCCAAGTGTACAAGATGGTCCTTAAATGTGTCAGAAGACACCACTAAATAATCTAGATCAGGGGTCTTAAAACATTTAAGTATGATTCACTTTTTACATTATGTTCCCCATCAGAGTGCCCCTGACATCATGGTCTCCATCAACATCCCCATCAGAGTATCCCATCCAAACATCAGGGTCTGCAACAAAGTTCCTCTTACATCAGAGTCTCCCTTTACATCAGGGTCCCCAACAGAATCCTCCTTACATCAGGATCCTTATCAAAGTCCAGGAATAATATTAACCAGGCACTTCCATATCATCTAAATATGGCAGGCTTTATTGGCTTCATAAACAGCTTGTACAAACAGCTTCTTTGTACTGTATTGACTATGTAGCCAATAGAAAATTGTAAAATGACTTCCTGCACTAAGAATGAGGCCCTATCCCTATAGCTGCTGACACTTAACCTCCTACCAATGTGAGTCCAATACAATAAATAGCGCAGCGCTCAACCTTAAATCTAAAATAAATATATATAAATAAATACAAAATAAATATATATCATATAAAAGTGCAACCGTGCAAATACAGTATTAATTCAATAAAGTGTAACACGTGTATTCCCCCCGGGAATAATCAAAGTGACCAAGTGATCAAATATATTCAATAAAGTGCAATACGTGCATTCCCTACGGGAATGATCAAAGTGACCAAGTGATCAGAGCAAACAATATATCACAATACACTCTAATACAAATCTCCACATATTGTGAACATGTCCATATATATATAGTGTCCAATACACAATCTTCATGCAGGTGATATCAAGTGTACACTGTGTGTATCCAAAAATAGCTGCAATGGCCCCTCACCTCCTTACATAGACCCTACAGGGTCAGCCCGCTTTGGGAAAAGACACTACTCAGGTGTATCACAGAATCCTCCCCAGCGATGTATACTCTATCAACAGCTTCCTCTCCGGTTCATGTATAAACAGAAGACTCTCATAGTGTAAAACCGCAATTTATTATATACACTGTATACAGAGATATCCACTCACATGATTATTCATCTTTCATATGGCTCCTATACCCCATGCTATGCCTGCCTTGCATGGGTATTAGATATAGGGGTTTCAAATATGGCTGCCACGCCGGAAATGACATCACCGCGCTCCCAGAATCCTCCTCACGTACCGACGCGTTGCGTCACGCTAATCACGTGACCTTCTCAGGGAATAGAGCCTATCATAGTTAGATGATATGGAAGTGTCAGCATCATATTATTCCTGGTTGCTGAATGCTACATAAGTGTGGAGTCACTGAAGACAAGTCACCGTTTTCCTAGGTCCTGAATGGGCCTTTTTTGAGCAATGCTACTTTGCTAATTACGATAAAGTGCTGTGCAACCAAACCATAAGACTAAACATGTGCATGTGTAAAAATGCAAAAAATATATATGTGTATCTGCAAAAAAATGAAATAAATATTAACAATTAAGTATCAGTGATGTATTAATTAAATACAATTGTGAACCACTCCACAGATGTGATGTGAGATTTATCGGTATGCAGTGACAAAATATGTTTGATAGCATAGCACACAATTTTATTTTAGTGCAGTTACACAATGCATTGTTTTCAAAGCTCATAAAATGTCAACACAGAGTGCACAAAATACTTCAATACCACAACCCCGCATTCCAGAGATGAGGAAGTTGTTATGAAGAAGAAATAGGAGAGACAATAGTCAGACTGGAGAACATGTAGGCAGGTTGACTGGACAGCAATTTAAGAGGGAGAGGCAAAGCAGATTTTAAAAAAGCAAAACAAAAAAATTAGTCAATTATGTCGGAGGCAAGAGGTAGAAATATTGCAGAAACACTGCACATAATATCAGACTTTTTAGTAGGCCACATCAGAAGTGTAAGAGATGAGCCACATTTTATCGAAAAATAAAGCTTGCAGTGGATTATGTCAAAGATAAGATCCAGTAATCTAGAAATCTGTTATTATTCATGCTCTGCTCCCACCAAGAGTAGTGAAGAACAGGCATGTGTCTCCTCATGCATGTGGAACCATAAATGACTGGCAGATTTACCATATTTGTCATGCTGCAGGCTTAGACTTCTGAGCCCTGCCCAGTGGCCCTGAGGATTCCAGTAACCTGAACCCGTGGAGCAGTGCCATCAGGTGGAATAGAATGAACTGAAGCACCAGCTGGTACACTTTCTGGTACAGAATGTATTACAATGTCTTTTGGTTTAGTAGTTATCCAGTGCAGTTAAAGGAAATGCGCTAGACATCAGCAACTTACTCTATTAATGCTGGAATCTTTTACTGTGAGTATATATTATTTTTATTTAACAATATTTTGTTTACATACTGTACTTCACAAGGCCAGTACACTCTATCTTCATAATTAGTACATATATCAAGATTTTCCTATCTCTACCTAAGCTGCCAGCCAAGATGTATGTTTTGGCAGAATTAGTTAAAGTGATGTTAGCTTGAAAATCTCTGATGCAATAAAGCTGAAGAACCTGAGTTTTTAAATTCTGAATATGGTGGATAGAAAAATGCTAACCCTCTCTTCTTTATATAGGAGAAAGTACTATCATTAATGCAGTATGCGGATCATGTTCTGGCCCCAATAACTACCATATTCTGTGGTTGGATTACTATTGTTTTCTTGGTGCCTTTAATGACGGAGGAAGGTGAAATAAGGTCATTTTGGGAATGTTATGCAGAAGACAGTAGTGTTGCTAGCTTTGCTCCTTTGGGGACCAAGCTTATCCCATCAAGCAGACACATCAGTGGGGTGCAGCAACAATCCAGCTGCGGAATCAGAATTAAACATTCAAGCTGAATGCTTGCTCTTTTTAGCTGAGTGACTAGTATTCCAAAGAAAATGAGAAGATGAATGATTGCTTGGCACTCCTATTGTTTTTATTCATGCTTGCTACAAATGCCAAATGAGAGCATTTTTCTAGCTATATGAAAAGAAAGTAAGCCTTGGTTCACAATGATGCAACCTCTGATGCATTCCAGAACGCATGGAATCGCAGGACAAGTGAAATAACATATGTTTTTATGGAGGCAGTTCACATATGCAAAGGGTCCTGTACGAGTTTAGTGCAGCGCTGTGCGATTTGTAGCTACATAGACTTGAATTGAAGTTGCTTATCTGAACTAAGATAACAGAATACCAGCACATTTCTTCAAGACTTTGCTTTGTTCCTTATCTCCCATCCCTGGTCCATGGGAGAGGGACAGAGAGGGAGAGACTGACTGAAAAGACTGCCAAATTGCTGCTAAAACACATCAGAATTGCACCTGAATCACTGAACAACTACCCCTTGAAATCGCGCTGAAACCAACAAGAAAATCACATCTCATCTATGTGAACCTAGCCTTAAAGTGATACTAAACCCAAGACCCTGAATTCACTATATCTGCTATCCCACAGTACACAGAACATGGAAATGCAAATATTTTAGTAAATATAAACTGCTAAATACCTTTTCTCATCAGCAGTTAGAGCAGTCTTGTGGCTTCTGTCAGTGTCCAGCCCAGCACCAGCTAAAGCTTGTAGGAGGCGTTTTCTTTCTGTTCTAGGAGGATGGAAATCTCCTGACCTCCATCTGTACAGTGCTGATTGGCTCTGTGCTGATCACATGCACTCTCCCAAGGAAAAAAAAAACCTCTCTAGCAATACACACTAGACTGAGCATGTGCACAAGGGCACGGTTCAGTCTTTCTCATCAGCGTGGGCATTTGAACATGAGGAGGATCAGAGAAGAAAGGATCAAACAGCCTTTTTACACAATGCAGAGGATTAACTCCTTAGGTTCCACAGTGAGTATAACAAGCATGCTTTACTGCATATACAGACTGATTTTACTGTTGTGGGTTTAGTAACACGTTAAGCTGCTACATTTTCAGGCTAGGTTCTGCACCCATCTTGCAAGCTTTTAGGGCCAGTTCACACTACAAAAATGCACTTCTGATGCATTCCGGATACGTTTTTGCTTACAGTTCACACCACATGCAGTTCCGGTGCAGTTTTGGTGCAGTTTGCTATGTTCCAGTATGGTTCTGTGGAGAAAAAATGAAGAATGCGCCAAAAATGTTTCTGCACCGGAAACTAACTGGAACTGACTGCACTAGTGTGAACCAGGGTAATTGGAATACATGGAAAACACTGTGCATGCATTAATGATGCAGAAAAAAAGTGCAGTGAACTGCATCTAGTGTGAACTAGCCCTCAGGGCCAGTTCACATGGCATGCATTTCAGTTGCGTTATTTTCTGCACCCAAAATGCACAGAAAGTAGGTTATATATGGCTGTCAATGTCATAGTTCACATCTGTACTAGCAGTTCCAGTGCGTTCCGGACTCAGAAAAAAAGTAGAACATGCTGCATTTTTTCTGCACAAAACTGTACTGGACCGTGGTAAAAGGCATCAAAAACACATCAGAATGCACCAAAATGCACCAACAACGCACATGTCCCTATTTAAATTGAAGAGAAAGAGGGGGGAAAAATGATCTGGAATGCATAAAAACACACCGGAATGCGACAAAAATGCAACACAAAAGCAACAAAACATGTCAAAAACACGTAAAAAATGTGCACGCACAAATGCATCTGGAACGCATGTGGACTGCGTCTCTATAATGTGAACCAGCCCTTAGAGTTTTTTAAATTTTTTCTTCCTCTCTGGTTTACCGACCACAGAGTTACTGTTGGTTCACACTGAATCTGACTTTGAAATCATGTGACTTCACTTGAAGTTGCACGATTTCAAAACCGCATGTCAGGCATGTCAGACACTTCAAGTCATGACAGACACTGCAGGTGCGACTTGGCTGACATCTGTGGGACTTCATGCACAGATGCCTATACAAGTCGCAGCTGAAATTGTAAAAAATAGTGAGGTAACCTTTTTTTTTAAATCAGTGCAGCTCCGCAAAGTCGGAGACGCACTGTTTTGAATCGTTCCATTGCGGATAATAGAGTGTGACTTGTCGTGCAATTTGAAGCTGTCAATTCGCATAAGAAGTCGCACCAATCTGAAGCAGGGCTAAAAAGTTCACACTGATGAGAATATATCTCAAATTAAACGTGACAACTGAAGTTATGCCAGACTCAGCATTTTATTTAAATGGGGCATAATATACCGTATTTTTCACTCCATAAGACGCACTTTTTTCCCCCCAAAAAAATGTCAGTGCGTCTTATGAAGTGAATATAAAGCAGCCGGTCAGGTATTTCCACATCCACCATGTCAGAATACCAGGCTGGCCGCTCAGCTGTTCTCTGATGCAGGACCTTACCTGTTCCTCGGTCCAGCGCTGCACAGTCTTCCCGCACCGGCATCTGTGATGGCCGGGTGCCCACTGCGCATGCGCGAGAAGCGCTGCTCTTTGTGAATGGTCCGGCGTTTTGTGGGACACATGACAGGTCCCAGAAGACGCCGGGCCATTCACAAAGTGCAGAGCTTCTCGCGCATGCGCAGTGGGCACCCAGCTGTCACAGCCGGGTGCCCACAGTAAAGGGAGGACAACTCCACGGAAGTGGGAGCTGGTACCTGTCAAATTAAGGTACCCGCTCCCCCTCCCTCCCTAAAGGTCCGCAGTCTCTGGTCATCTCCTGTACTGTCTGCAGTCTCTGGTCATCTCCTGTACTGTCTGCAGTCTCTGGTCATCTCCTGTACTGTCTGCAGTCTCTGGTCATCTCCTGTACTGTCTGCAGTCTCTGGTCATCCCCTATACTGTCTGCAGTCTCTGGTCATCTCCTGTACTGTCTGCAGTCTCTTGGTCATCCCCTATACTGTCTGCAGTCTCTGGTCATCCCCTATACTGTCTGCAGTCTCTGGTCATCCCCTATACTATCTGCAGTCTCTGGTCATTCCCTGTACTGTCCACAGTCTCTGGTCATCTCCTGTACTATGTCCGCAGTCTCTGGTCATCTCCTGTACTATGTCTGCAGTCTCTGGTCATCTCCTGTACTGTGTACACAGTCTCCGGTCATCTCTTGTACTGTGTCCGCAGTCTCTGGTCATCCACTGTACTGTGTCCGCAGTCTCTGGTCATCTCCTGTACTGTGTCCGCAGTCTCTGGTCATCTCCTGTACTATGTCCGCAGTCTCTGGGCATCTCCTGTACTGTGTCTGCAGTCTCTGGTTATCCCCTGTACTGTGTCCGCAGTCTCTGGTCATCTCCTGTACTATGTCCGCAGTCTCTGGTCATCTCCTGTACTGTCTGCAGTCTCTGGTCATCCCCTATACTGTCTGCAGTCTCTGGTCATCTCCTATACTGTCTGCAGTCTCTTGGTCATCCCCTGTACTGTCTGCAGTCTCTGGTCATCCCCTATACTGTCTGCAGTCTCTGGTCATCTCCTATACTGTCTGCAGTCTCTTGGTCATCCCCTGTACTGTCTGCAGTCTCTGGTCATCTCCTGTACTGTCTGCAGTCTCTGGTCATCTCCTGTACTGTGTCCACAGTCTCTGGTCATCTCCTGTACTGTGTCCGCAGTCTCTGGTCATCTCCTGTACTATGTTCGCAGTCTCTGGTCATCCCCTGTACCGTGTCCGCAGTCTCCGGTCAGTTCCTGTACTATGTCTGCAGTCTCTGGTCATCTCCTGTACTATGTCCGCAGTCTCTGGTCATCCCCTGTACTATGTGTGCAGTCCATTGGTTCAGAATATTTTTTTTCTTGTTTTTCTCCTCTAAAACCTAGGTGCGTCTTATGGTCAGGTGCGTCTTATGGAGTGAAAAATATGGTAATTCATTTTGAAGAGGACTAGTCCCATTTGGGCTTTTTCGAGAATCTGAACATCAAGCTTTAAATGATCATAATTCGCAGGCTTACCAATGAGACATTTGCTGGATATTATGCTGTTCCTAAGCTTTACCTAGATTATCTGAGGATTGCTCACGGAGCTAAGAGTCAGAGTTGAGTGGTAAACACATGGTGTCTTTAGTGCCGAAGTAACCATAACAGTATGGAGCACAGAGCCCTGCACTTGTTTACATTTCCCTTAACTCTGCTATGTGATGCTGTTATCACACTCAGGAGACAGCATGTGTTATCAGCATTTGGTCAGGCATTTGGCAGAGCAGCAACTGTCAGAATACAGGTGACCTCTCATCTCAAACTCCCAGGGCCTAGAGACATCCTCAGACAGAGTAAGTTGGTAAATAACGTAGAAATAAATCTTTAGCAATCCTGAACGCTTACAATACTTTAAGATTTAATGTTCACATTTTCTAACTATTTTTAGTTTTTTAAATGGTTTTAGAAACTGTTCATTCAAATGCAAATGGTTTTGTGACAAAAGTTTAATAGATAAGTTTTTTAATTGTTTTTAACCAATGGGCTTGGTGAAGAATAAACTTGAATTCACCATTCATTTTTTAAATATGTATATAATTAAAGTGTTACTAAACCCATAACAGTAAAATCAGTCTGTATATGCAGTAAAGCATGCTTGTTATACTCACTATGGAACCTAAAGACTTAATCCTCTGCATTGTGTAAAAAGGCTGTTTGATCCTTTCTTCTTTGATCCTCCTCTTGTTCAAATGCCCACATTGATATGACAGACTGAACTGTGCCCTTGTGCACATGATCAGTTTAGTGTTTTTTTTCTTGGGAAAGTGCATGCGATCAGCACAGGGCCAATCAGCACTCTCCAGACAGAGATCAGGGGATTTCCATCCTCCTAGATCAGAATGAAAACTCCTCCTACAAGCTGTAACCAGTGCTCTGCTGAACACTGATAGAAGTCACAAGACGGCTCTAACTGCTAAAGAGAAAAGAAATTTAGCAGTCTATATTTACTAACATAATTGCATTTCCATGTTCTGTGCACTGTGGGAGACCAGATATAGTGAACCCAGGCTCCTGGGTTTATTAACACTTTAAGTATCACATATTTATTATTAATAGGGTTTCTTTCTATCTACAATTTTGATTGTTGTTTTACAACATTTCCTAAATTACAGTAGGTATGGGTGAAATTGACTGATTTTGGTTCACTATGATTTTGCTAATTGCATTGTAGTCCATGGGCAGTGGCTAAATTTAGTGATTTAACCAGTTCCCAAGTGGACATCATATGACATTCTGGGAGGAAAGTGGATTATTATTATTATAGATGATTTATATAGCGCCAACAGTTTGCTCAGCACTTACAATATAAAGGGAGACAATACAGCAATGATACAGTTCAATACAAGAGGGTTAGGAGGGCCCTGCTCCTTGGAGCTTACAATCTAAGAGAGAGGGGCTGGTGGTACAATAGGTAATAACTGTGGTGGATGAACTGATAGGAGGAATAGAAGATTCCATTATTAGCTGAAGGCAGGATAGGCTTCCCTGAAGAGATAGATTTTCAGAGATTGCCTAAAAGTGGGTAGAGTAGGTGATAGTTGGATAGATTGGGGTATAGAGTTCCAGAGGATGGGGGAGGCTCTGGAAAAGTCCTGGAGACAAGCAAGGGAGCTAGAGAGATGCCTGGACCAGCAGACACCATCCTGGTATCAAAATATACAACTGACAATTGGATTTTTACCAGAAGTGATTAGAGTGGCTGAACAGCCACTCAATCACTTCTGTGGGTAGTGGAAGGGGGTTCCCTCATCCACCACCTTTCCTGGGCTACCCCATCCGATCAAGAGGCCAGGGACTGCAGCGACTGGGGGCAATGGCTGCTCTACACAGAAAGAGAGAAACTCACATTGTTCCTCCCTCTCTGTGAACCCAGAAACCGGAACCAGAAAATTAAAAAGACAGTGTAAAAAAAAAAGTTTTAAATAAAATAAATAATAATAATTAAATATAAAGCGCCCCATCCCCCCGTGCTTATGTGCAAATGCAAACTCATACATAAGTCCTGCATGCATATGTAAATGGTGATTGCACCACATGTATGAAGTATTGTTGCAAATGACAGAGCAAGAGCAATCATTCTAGCACTAGACCTTCTGTGTAACTCTAAACTGATAATCTGTAAAGGTGTTTAACATATAATAGTAAAATACACCAACAATTGGAAAAGAAAGTTTAACCAATTGTGATTCATCTTCATAACACTCCTTTAATAAATTAACTCCAGGGACTCAGAGTAAGTAGATCATGGGGTTTTCACTCATGTTCTGATTTCACCTGCTGAATAATTGTTTCAGGTCAGTGAATTAGAAAGCAATAAGGTCAGAAAGTCAGTATGATGGCCAGGTAACTAGAATTCTGAATGGCTGCCCACTTGATTCTTTTAAGCAAAAAAAAAAACCAAAGAATGAAAATGGCATTGTTCTTGTATCCCATATGAACCACTATGTGTGAATTTGCAGGTCAAAGTTTTTTCTGGGGGTATTAGTTTTCTAACTTCTAACTACTGTTTTACTTCATGTAGCAAAGACTTCAAGATTTAGACACATCTTAATTAGCTCTTCTGCACTAAAAATGTTCATGGATTCAATCCCTATTAGAGCTGTACTAGGAAATACATAAATGAATCTATGCTTTTTGAAAGAGGGTTATATTAGCAAGCAAATCCTTTGATCATCAAATACAAATTGTTGCAAAACCACAGTTTAACTTTAAGGATTTCAGAACCATATGATGTTCATTAGACTATGATATTGCAGTTATTTTTGTCACTCATAATTATGTGTAAATCTAATTAACATCTGTTTCATAATGATGCCATGAAATTTAAATGTAAAAAAAAAACAGCAAAGAGATTTATTATGTATTTTCCTTTTTTTTATATTTGTAGCATAAAAATCAAATATTGTTTAAAAGTGTTCCCACACATTGGAAAGACCTGAGCTATCCACTACAATAACCAGGTAAATGTGAATCACTCCTGGCATTATAAGCAATTAATCCACAAACTGTACAACACTGCTGGCTCTCCATCTGTCCTGGTATATAAAGGATGCACAGAATTGACTAATAATGCATCAATGCATAATGAGGTGAACTACATAATGAGGTGAGCAGGGAGAAACAGCATAGCATTTCATTCCCTCTGTATGTAGGTTACACAGGGTGCCAGGTGCAAACCCAGTGATGCAATGCAGTCTCCTGATGGCTTCCATTTGTTATTAATGCATCAACCTATTTATGAATTGGTAGTAACATTTCACAAAATGCTTTAAATGTCTAGGTCATTTTACTACAACAAAGAGGCTACAACTAGGGGTCCTGATCATTAGGCTTTGTATGCTATTCCCTACCTCCTTGCTAGGGAACTGAACCCCATTACAAATTAATTCCCTGACATTTACTCTGAATACAGCTCATACTTCTCTTCACACATTATTACTTTATGATTTTTTTTACCTTATCTAAACCTTAAATCCTATTGGAAAACCTTAAAGGGACATTTTGTTTGACGAATACAAAAATAAAATGTGCAAAATGTGTATATTCATGTGACTTATAATGTTAGATTATGTGAAAAAATTCAGAAAACAGTCATAAAAAGATACACAACCTGTAAGACAATATTGTTCACAAATCCAAATTGAAGGCTCACCTAAGATTGAATGTATTCATACATTTCGTATTAGCTTGTATGAAACAGTGTTTGGATACATTACAATATTTTTAATTAGCTTCAATTCTGACCTTTGGGAATATGCTTCAGGTTTTTGTGAACCAAGTCACTTGTGGTTTGAGAAAATAGTGCAGTAATGCGGCCATTCGCGTTTATAGCAACCAATTACCAATAATGAACTTTCTCACCTCTGAACTGTGGTCAGGTGGCTTAAAAGGGCCAATCATTGGTGGTTACTTATGTTCCAGCCCCCGGGTCCACTACTAGAATATCACTGTTACATGCCTTTGTCCGGTTTTAGTTCATCCTAATGAAATTTCCTTCTGTTGCCTGTATGTGGTTTATCTGTTCGAAACTATCTCTCACTTATTGCTTCTTTCGTAGACTGATTTTCTTTATGTCATTCCAGCAAATGGGTGCTGCATGCCTCTCATTCCACCATATCTCGGTGGTTCAGGTAGACCATTATTCAAGCTTATGGTTATACCCAGGGTGGACTGACCATTCCAGCACTCGGGCACTGCCCGTGGGCCCGGGGTCAGTAGGGGGCCCCATGAGATGCTCCTGGTACCTTTCGTTGGCTTTTTCATAGGCTTTTTTGGTTGTGGGCAAGGGCACAGGGGCCCCATGATCCCCTATTGCCCCATGAGTTGTCAGTCAGCCCCTGGTTATACCCTTTCCTTTCAAGGTATACTCTGCAAAACCTGTGAGTGCTTCTTGGTCTTTTTTGCCCCTAGAAACCTTTTTCCCTAATTGCAAGGCTTCCACCTGGTCTTATGTTCCCTAGGTTCCACCACGCGTATGTGTTGGTCTCATCTAATGTCAGCTTTAGCCATTAGGTCCTTCAGGTAACTTTTTCAGTTGCATGCAGTCTCCAATTTTCAGTTGCTTCTTGGGCCTATTAGCATTGTTTGCTATTTTGTCCACCCTCTGTTGGAATGCTTTTTGCACTTCCCAACAGGCTAATAATTGCTGTGTCTTCAAACTGGCAATATAGAAAATAATGACTTTATACTCATCGTAAAATTATTTTCTGGGAATATTATGAGGGATACAGGTCTTACCCCATGTGTTTATGTCCATGCTCTCAGAACTACTTTGCTAAAATACTGTGGCATGCTGAGGTATTTTATGCTGGTAACCATTTTTTTTGTTGCCGGTGTCTATTATAGGGTAGGTGGTGGTATTACCTGACAGTTTTAAAATTCCTATGTCCCTTTAAGGCTAAGTTCACCATTTTAGGTAGAATTTCACTTTTCATAAGAGATAGAAGACTCTTCTATTATCCTTTCTGCCCCAGTCATCCCAATGTTCCTATTTCTCACTTACCTCATCCATGGAAGCTTTGACTTGTCATTTTCCTGTTTGTATTTTTTCAAATGCTTTTTGCTTCCTGTAGATCATCTCCTGTCATGTAGTGCATCACAGAATAGGTATGTATTACCAGTCTCGACCACACCTCCTTCGTTACTATACCACCTTTTGTTTTATTTACACTCACCGTTTATAAAATCTGATTGTACAATCTCCATTAGATCTAACATCAGTTATGTATGAAGTCCTGTCTGATTTGATACAAGTTGAATAAATTGTTCAGACAGTCCTCCTATTCTACAGTTTTGGTAAATCTATGTATGGAGACTGTACAATGAGATTGCATAGCGTATGCTGTGTACTTTATATAAGTACATAGGAGGACAGAGTGGACAGAGACACTCATGTTCCCATAGACATTTTTTTGTGAGCTGTTTGGAGCGTTTCAGCTTGTCATGCATAGGGCAGAAATGCATAGATGTGAATGGAGTATCAGAATACCAATTGGATAGCACACAACCCCTATACCCTAATAAAGTGACAAAACAAGTCAACCTATACACTCCTTCACCCTAAAGGAGGACTAACCAAATAATACAGCAGACTTGAATGAATATAATAGTATCTAAAAAGTCCAAAAATAGTCCAAACATTAGTCTATCAACATGTGAAAAGGTGACAACAATGCTCAGAGCAGATCCAAATAGCTTAGATTCCAAAGGGGTCGGTGATGGATTCCAGATACTCCTCATAGACCTCAAATATCCCCAAGGACTTCTATTTACCACCATTGGAGGTGGCTCTGAGACTCTCCTTTTTCTATGTGGACGCCAATTGTATTTCTCCCATTATGGATGCCGATTTCAGCCTTTTTCTATGTAAGTTGATACAATAAAATTGTGGTTTTACTTGATCTTAATACTGACTCCTGGTCTGTCTATGAGGTCTGTGGAAAAGTATCCAGAGAAGCTTATGGAATTTTGATGAAGCTCCATCCCACATATGGATTCAAAGCTGGTTATGTTTACCTTAGGGTAATTATGCATTTTTACCTTACCGTGTGCAGTGGGCACAAAATATTAATTTGCTTCTGTGTTTGGGTTGCTGTTAACAATTATTGACACCAAGAGAGCGACTAGCACATTTTAGGTGTATGAAGGTGGCCACTGGCTGTGTATTTAGTTCAAATAGATAATGATATATAGACTGATAATGATTTTATGTAGGCGCAATCTCCCAGAGGGAAGGTCAGGCGAAGAGTGTGTGTTTATGAGGTCAGTTCGTGAACTACTTCCTTCTTCTGGTTTTCATGTCCTAAATACCAAATTCAGGACAGAGCAGGAAGTAATGGATACGTTTTTAAGAACAGGGGCTAAGGTCTTGCCTAAAAGAAAGAGAAAAAATTTCATTTTTGCAAAAGAATCACAATAATGGTATATTGGTACATAGTAGAGCTGGAGTTTAGAAAAAAAGGTGAACTTAGCCTTTAAAGAATTCTAGGAAATTGATTTTACAGTGAGTACGATAATCCTATTTTTGACATTGGTACATATTCCCCTTGGCAATTACCATCTATCTATGTCTTTAAAGGACAAGTTCACCTTTTAGAAAAAATAATAATTTTTGCAGGTAAAAAAATGTGCATTTATTTGTCTACTGGAGCCTGGAAAGCATTGCACCAGCGATCAGTAGATCACTGATGTCATGTAGATCTCCTGCAGACCTCTCAGAATATCTGCTTGCTGTACGGGATGTACTAGCAAGCTGATATTCTGACAAGAAGCTTCAATAAACTACAACAGTGCTCCACAGCGCTGTGCTAGTTAATCGAAAACTACAAGCCGACAGCCGCTAAGGCTGTCGGGACTTGCAATTAATTAATTATTGGAAGTCTGTAAATGAATGAAGTGGCTGTGTGGGCAGAGTCCCAAACACCCGCGCTGCTTTCAAATTTGACAGAGACTTCTCTCCATACTATCTGTCAGGATGGGGGGGGGGGGCGGCTATGGGAACATGTAAAAATATTGGGTGGAACATGTAACATGTTCCCAAAGGTGAACTTATCCTTTAAAGGATAATTTCACCTTTAGAAACATGCTACACCCGTATTTTAGGTGTAATATCTATCTTGTTACCAGCGGCGGACTGACAACTCATGGGGCTCCCAGGCAATAGGGGATCATGTGGCCCCTGTGTCCAAACTCAAAAAAGCCTATGAAAAAGGTACCAGGGGCATCTCATGGGGCCCCCTACTGATCCCAGGCCCTCGGCAGTACCCGACTTTCCAAATGGTCAGTCTGCCCCTGCTTGTTACTAAATCACCTGCCTCCACCCGACCCAATTATCCATTTTGATAGCGGGCGGGGATCCTCTCACCCCACCCACTGTCACAATTGCAAGACAGAGTTCTGTGATTAACCGCTTAAAGACAACCCACAGTACATTTACTGCTGCAGGGCTGCCCCTGTGTGCAGGATCATATATACAGTGGGGATCGAAAGTTTGGGCACCCCAGCTAATAATTTGTATTAATGTGCATAAAGAAGCCAAGGAAAGATGGAACAATCTTCAAAAGGCATCAAATTACAGATTAGACATTCTTATAATATGTCAACAAAAGTTAGATTTTATTTCCATCATTTACACTTTCAAAATAACAGAAAACAAAAAAATGGCGCCTGCAAAAGTTTGGGCACCCTGCAGAATTTATAGCATGCACTGCCCCCTTTGCCAAGCTGAGACCTGCCAGTGTCATGGATTGTTCTCAATCATCATCTCTGGGAAGACCAGGTTATGTCAATCTCAAAGGTTTTAAATGCCCAGACTCATCTGACCTTGCCCCAACAATCAGCACCATGGGTTCTTCTAAGCAGTTGTCTAGAAAACTGAAACTGAAAATAGTTGACGCTCACAAAGCTGGAGAAGGCTATAAGAAGATAGCAAAGCGTTTTCAGATGTCAATATCCTCTGTTTGGAATGTAATTAAGAAATGGCAGTCATCAGGAACAGTGGAAGTTAAAGCAAGATCTGGAAGACCAAGAAAAATATCAGACAGAACAGCTCGCAGGATTGTGAGAAAAACAATTCAAAACCCACGTTTGACTGCACGATCCCTCCAGAAAGATCTGGCAGACACTGGAGTTGTGGTACACTATTCCACTATAAAGAGATACTTGTACAAATATGGTCTTCATGGAAGAGTCATCAGAAGAAAACCTCTTCGACGTCCTCACCACAAAAATCATCGTTTGAACTTTGCAAATGAACATATAGACAAGCCTGATGCATTTTGGAAACAAGTTCTGTGGACCGATGAGGTTAAAATTGAACTTTTTGGCTGGAATGAGCAAAGGTACGTTTGGAGAAGGGGCACAGAATTTAATGAAAAGAACCTCTGTCCAACTGTTAAGCATGGGGTTGGATCAATCATGCTTTGGGGTTGTGCTGCAGCCAGTGGCACAGGGAACATCTCACGAGTAGAAGGAAAAATGGATTCAATAAAATTTCAGCAAATTTTGGATGGTAACTTGATGCCAACTGTGAAAAAGCTGAAGTTAAAGAGAGGATGGCTTCTACAAATGGATAATGATCCTAAACACACCTCGAAATCCACGGGGGATCACATCAAGAGGCGTAAACTGAAGGTTTTGCCATGGCCTTCACAATCTCCTGACCTCAACATAATTGAAAATCTATGGATAGACCTTAAAAGAGCAGTGCGTGACAGACAGCCCAGAAATCTCAAAGAACTGGAAGACTTTTGTAAGGAAGAATGGGCAAAGATACCTCAAACAAGAAATGAAAGACTCTTGGCTGGCTACAAAAAGCGTTTACAAGCTGTGATACTTGCCAAAGGGGGCAGTACAAGATATTAACTCTGCAGGGTGCCCAAACTTTTGCAGACGCCATTTTTTTGTTTTCTGTTATTTTGAAAGTGTAAATGATGGAAATAAAATCTAACTTTTGTTGACATATTATAAGAATGTCTAATCTGTAATTTGATGCCTTTTGGAGATTTTTCCATCTTTCCTTGGCTTCTTTATGCACATTAATACAAAGTTTTAGCTGGGGTGCCCAAACTTTCGATCCCCACTGTATATATATATATATCTATATATATATATATATATATATATATATATATGTGATTCTGCATTTCTGGTCACGGCCCCGGGTGTCAATCACCGGGTCCCGGCCGGTGATTATCTGTGGCGCCCGGTGATTACCGCCGATCACCGACAGAAAGGAGGGCTGCCTTGTTTACAAAGCAGCCCTCCTCCCTGTTAGTTTGGGCACACTGCTTGGGATAGCTGAGCACAGCCATCTGGATCAGTGTGCTTTACAGTGAAGCACACATCCCCGCCGGCTAGTAAAACATTCCCATCACACAGTTAACCCTGTGATCGCCCCCAAATGTTAACCCCTTCCTGCCCAGTGCCATTAGTACAGTGCCAGTGCTTTTTTTTAGCACTGATCACTGTATTGGTGTCACTGGGGATGTCAGTGACACCAAGTCAGTTCCCCCCAGTGTCAGAATGTCCGCCACAGTCCCGCTGATCGCCGCCATTATTAGTATAAAAACAAAATTCCAGTATCTATACCGCCATTTGTAAACGCTATAACTTTCAAGTAAACCAATTCATTTACAAGTATTGGGATTTTAGCAAAGACATGTCGCAGAATACATTTTGGCCTAAATTTATGATGAAATTTGATTTAAAAATTTTTTTACTTGACATGTTTAATAGCAAAGAGTCCAAAATATTGTTTTTTTCGCAGTCTTTTTTTCTTATAGCACAAAAAATAAAAAACACACAGGCGATCAAATACCACTGAAAGTAAGCTCAATTCGTGGGAAAAAAAGGACATAAATTTCATTTGGGTGCAGTGTTGCATGACTGCACAATCGTCAGTTAAAGTAACGCAGCGCCGTAACGCAAACAGCTTCTTTAACTGCTTCCTGACCGCCCTATAGCAGAGATGCTGCAGGGCGGCACGGGTGCTGAAAATCACACACATATATATATATATATATATATATATATATATATACCGTGCTCCAAATTATTATACAAATGATATTTTTCTCATTTACCTAAATAATTGATGTAAATAACAGTCAGCATAATTCTCATGTTATCAACTATTAAGAGTACAATTCACATTTTATTGAACAAACCTAATGATAACAGTATTTTTGTTAAACATAAAAAACTTACAATGCACTGTTCCAAATTATTACGCACAGTAAGTTTCAAAACACTTTATAGGTTGTAAAGAATTGAAAATTGTCATTTGTTGTGTTTGCAGCATATTTACTGAAATCAAAAGCTATTTCAATCAAACTTTTAACAACATTTTAACTTTTTAAACATTTTAACAGGTCACGTTACATTTTAACATAGGACCCCTTATTTGATAGCAGCTTCACAAGTCTTGCATCCATTGAACTTGTGAGTTTTTGGACAGTTCCTGCTTGAATTTGTTTGCGAGATGTCAGAATAGCCTCCCAGAGCTGCTGTTTGGATGTAAACTGCCTCCCACCATCATAGATCTTTTGCTTGAGGATGCTCCAAAGGTTCTCAATAGGATTGAGGTCAGGGGAGGATGGAGGCCACACCATGACTTTCTCTCCTTTTATCCCCATAACAGCCATTGATGCAAAGGTATTCTTTGCAGCATGAGATGGTGCATTGTCATGCATGAAGATGATTTTATTACGGAAAGCATAGTTCTTCCTTCTGTGCCAGGGAAGAAAGTGGTCAGTCATAAACTCCACATACTTTGCAGAGGTTATCTTTACACCTTAGGGGCTCCTAAAGGGGCTGACCAGCTCTGTTCCGATGATTCTGGCCCAAAACATGACTCCACCACCGCCTTGCTGACGTCGCAGCCTTGTTGTAACAGGGTGGCCGTCCACCAACCATCCACTACTCTATCCATCTGGACCATCCAGGGTTGCATGGCACTCATCAGTGAACAGGACTGCTTGAAAATTAGTCTTCATGTATTTTTCTGCCCAATGCAGCCATTTCTGCTTGTGAGCATTGGTTATTGGTGGCCGAATAGAAGGTTTATGCACAGTTGCAAGACTCTGGAGGACTCTACACCTTGATGTCCGCGGGACTCCAGAGGCACCAGCAGCTTCAAATATATGTTTGCTGCTATTTAACCTCCTTGGCGGTATTCCCGAGTGTAGCTCGGGGTAACATTTCAGTACCAAAAGCGGTAACCCCGAGCTACACTCGGGAATACCATGCGGCGCTGCTCCGGCATGTGTTCTTCACTTACCTTACCCTGCGCTCCCACGATGTGTCCCCTGCAGCGTCCCCGGCCATCTCCTCTGGCCGATGCCGGCATCCGGCTTCTGTGTCCTGTCCCTGTGACGTCGGGACGTACGGGCGCCGCCGCCGGCGGCGGCGGGAAATTTAAAAATTTTAAAAAATGTCATTTTTTTTTTTTTTCATTTTACACAGTAAAACATTGCTGTTTCAACCTAATACACATACATATTGTCCCGAGTGCTTTGTCCTACGCCCTGCCTGCATTTTGTCTGTTCTTTCTGCCTGGAAACTGAGAAATGTCCATGGCGTCCAAAAAGTGTCCCTTTAGGTCAAAAGCGGTTTAGATCAGCTAGAGAACAGCGATAGTAAATTAGAACCACTTACAGAATTGAGTGATAATGATTCGTGGGGGAAATTCGTCATCAGAAACTGAAAACGATTTTGCGACTGAGCTCAGCAATGTGCGAACTTGGCGCTCTATTTCACATTTCAGTGTTTTTGGTTTGATTATATTATTGAATTAAATTTTTTATTATTTTTATATTATTTTTATGATTATTTATTAAATTATAATTTATGATTTTGTGTTTCAAATTTTATCATACCCGGGATGTTTACTAGACTCTTGTTCGGACAGATTTCAGTGAGTTTTTCCTAAAAATTACAGCCTACAATAAAAAAAATACATATTTCCATGCAAAAAAATGGTACCGCTTTCAGCACCAAAAATCTGAAATAATCATACCGCCAGGGAGGTTAATGGTATTTTAGCAGCTGCTCTCTTGATCCAATGCATGGTTCTGGCAGAAATCTTCCTCAATGTGCCTTTATCTGCACGAACCCATCTGTGCTCTGAATCAGCCACAAATCTCTTAATAGTGCGATGATCACGGTTAAGTTTTCATGAAATATCTAATGTTTTCATACCTCGTCCAAGGCATTGAACTATTTCACTCTTTTCGGCAGCACAGAGATCCTTTTTCTTCCCCATATTGCTTGAAAATGGTGCTCTGCTTAATAATGTGGAACACCGTCCTTTAGTAGTTTTTCCTTAAATTGGGCTCACCGGCCAATCTAATTATCACAGGTGTCTGAGATTGTATTCAGTGATCAAAAGAGCCCTGAGACACAATGCCATCCATGAGTTAAACTGAAAAACAAAATATTTAATCTTTGTGACACTTAAATAGAATTTGCATAATAATTTGGAATACGGTGTATATATGATTCTCATTCCAGTGGTTTTCACGCACCTCCCAGATAGTGTCAGATTGCCCGTCAGTACACCAGTAATCAAATTTAACCCCTTGATTGCCAGGAACATGCTCATACACAATAAACCTCTATTGCTAGTATAGTGTCTGAACAGATCAATATCTTTGATCAGATCAGCACTCTACCAGCGTTCACATTAGTATAGCGTTCCCAAAAACGCAGCATTAACGGGATCAGCCCCGTCCCCTGCCAGCACCTGTGTTTAGCCCCTACGCTTATCCCCCTTCTCCCCCAGCAAGTGCAGTGTCAGTAGGTCACTGTCACTTGATACATTCCACACAAAACTGCAGTGTTCGCAGAATCAGGCCTGATCTCTGCTAGCACTAGCCAGTAAATTTTGATGACTCTCATATGCAGCAGAGTGCCAGTACTAGTGCAACTCTACCTTTTGGTAAATTGGCGAGCACCAGCGGCCTATTACATCCTGGTCTTTCATATACCAGCACTGTAGTATCACTTGGTGACATGAAGAGTCCCATGAGTGCAGTACAAGCTGGTGCGGTGGTGAGCACAAATATTGTCCCGCAACCACCAAGAATTCGCACACAGGCCCGTAGAGCCCCTAGTATCCTTCCGAATGTGTTTGCAAATCCTGATTGGCAGCCCACAAATTCTGCAGCACCCGTACTTCGCCCATTCACTGCCCAACCCGGAATTCAGGTGGAAACAGCAAATTTAACTACTTCCCTTGATTTTTTTGGAGCGCTTTTTCACAGAGGATCTGTATGCCTTGATTGTGGATCAAAGCAATTTATATGCACAACAATTTATCGCCGCCAACCCAAATTGAAACCTTGCCAGACCATTCAAATGGAAACCCACTACAGTTTCCAAATTTAAATTTTTGGGGGACCTAACCATCAACATGGGCATTACTAAAAAAAATGAATTGCAGTCGTATTGGTCCACAGACCCGATTCGACATATGCCTGTGTTCTCTGCTGCCATGGCCAGGAATAGATATGAGAGTATAATGTGTTTTATGCATTTCAGTAACAACACACTCTCTCATCCTCGGGGTGACCTTGAATTTGACCGGCTCCACAAAGTTCTGCCCCTCGTAAAACACCTTAACCAAAAATATGCAGATGTCTATACTCCCCAGCAAAAAATATGTGTTGATGAGTCCCTCAGTAATTTTTCTAGCCGCCTTGCATTCAAAAAATTTCTCCTCAGCAAGCGTGCCAGATATGGGGTCAAGATGTAGAAGACCTGTGAGAGGGCAACAGGCTATACATATAAGTTTCGGATTTACGAGGGAAAATATAGTCACGTGGAGCCCCTTGATACCCAGACTACATGGGGAGCAGTGACAAGATAGTTTGGCACTTGGTGTCGCCCTTTTTCCAATTTTTATTCAAGCGTGCCACTATGTAGCACCGTGTGACCTAATGTGTGCCCACCATTAGAAGTGGGTGGATTCAGGGCGATATATTCTAATGGTAGGCATACCACACACTTTTTCTGGCAGAGATTTCTTCTCTGTTTTTATTCAGCCCACAGGCTACATACAAAAAAAAAATTACATAGCATATATACCCAACAAGAACCAGCAACATACTGGTACATCACTGGACTTTGAATGGTTATACCAGGATGATGCCTACAGCTGCAGGCATCATCCTGGTATTGTTTTTTTCAGCCAGTGATCGGCTTTCATGTAAAAGCAATCCTAGTGACTAGTTAGCTGCAGGATTGCTTTTACAAGCAGACAATTCCCCCCTCCCCCGCTGCCTTCCACGGCCTTCTTAGGCAGTCCTGTGCCATCAGGGGAACCTGAGAATGAAGCCGGTGTTTCTGCTAGCTGATCATAGAACTGATTGGAGACCGGTATGGTGCCAATTATCTGTATAGTCTAAGAAATCGGAAGCTACAAGCATTTCATCACTTCAGTTTCGCAAGATATAAACAGCGCCATTTGTAAATTGGGAAAGCATCTGATCACACCGATCTTGGTGAGACTAAATAATGTAAGGGCAGAGGAGATATCTAGAGTCTGATAGACCCCAGATTTCTCCAAAAAGAATATATGACAATGCCCATTGAAGTTATAGGGGATATTTGCATTCCCTGTGATAGCATTAACGGTTATAAAAAAAAAATTAAAGGAACAGTGTAAAAATAATTAAAAAAATTAAAATAACAAAAAAAAAACGCAGCCCTGCGTGGATGAGCGTTAACCCTGTGCCAGTATGTAAGCAGCAGTTGCACCATGCACGTGAGGTATCGCCGCAAATGTCAGATAAAGGGAAGTAATTCCAGCACTAGACCTCCTCTGTAAATCTAAAATGGTAGCTTGTAAAGGCTTTTAAAGTGTTGCCTATGGATATTAAAAATGTATGCAGTTTGTCGCCATTGCATGGGGCATGCGCAGTTTTAAAGCATGTCATGTTTGGTATATATTTACTCTGCATACCATCATCTTTTATATTTTACCAAATAATTGGCCAATATATTGTGTTTTTGTTCATTAAAAGTAAAAAAAGTGTATTTTTAAAAAAACTTTGCATTTGAAAAATCGCTGCGCGAGTACTATGTAACATAAAATATTGCAGCACCCACCATTTTATTTACTAGGGTGTCTGATTTAAACCAATATATAATGTTTGGGGGTTCAAAGTAATTTCCTAGCAAAAAATACAGATTTTTTTCATGTGAACAAAAAGTGTCAGAAAAGGCTTGGTCTTCAGGTGGTTATAAGAGTGAATGATGTGTGGCATAAACTTCTAATGCTGGGTATAAAATGTCCCCACCCCCCAAAATGACCCCTTTTTGGAAAGTAGACACCCCAAACTATTTGCTGAGAGGCAAGATGAGTCAATAGAAGAATTTATTTTTTTACCACAAGTTTTTGGAAAATGACATGAAAATGACAAATAAACAAAATTGTCACTTTGATGATTGATTGATTTATTGCTCACACATGCCATGGGTATATGTGGAAATACTCCCCAAAATCCAAGGAATTTGATAAGAAGCATGGTGAGTATTGTGCAGATCTTGTTTGTTGCCACAAGCTGTTGAAAAATGAAGAAAGAAATCAAAAAAAATTTTTCTTTAACTGTCAATTGCGCAGTCATGCAACGCTGCACCAAATTAAATGTAAGTCCTTTTTTTCCCATGAATAGATTTTTCATTTGGTGGTATTTGATCGCCTGTGCATTTTACATTTTTTGCGCTATAAAAAAAAAAGACTTTTTGCTATTAAATTTTTTTTTTAAAAAAGCAAATTCCATCATAAATTTAGGCCAAAATGTATTCTGCTACATGTCTTTGCTAAAAAAAATCCCAATACGTGTAAATTAATTGGTTTACGTGAACGTTATAGTGTTTACGAATGGCAGAATATATGCTGGGATTTTTTTTTTTTACAAGTAATGGCAGCAATCAGCGACTTATAGCGGGACTGCGGGACTGCGGCGGGCATTCTAACACTAGGGTAAACTGACTTGGTGTCACTGACATCCCCAGTGACACCAATACAGTGATCCAAGCTAATAAAAAACACTGGCACTGTACTAATGGCACTAGACAGGAAGGGATTAACATGTGATGTGATCAAAGGGTTAACTGTTACTGCAAGCTTTATGTTTTCAGCTGTAACCACACTGCTTTGTATGGTTCTGCTATGCAGAGCCATATAAAGCAGTGTGCAGGAGCCGACAGGGGAGAGAACTATATTGTTTATATACAGTTCTCTCTCCCTGTCGATATGCTCAGTTCAGTGATCACCGGGTGCCAGCGAGTAATCATTGGCCGGGACCCGGTGATTGACAGCCGAGGTCGCGAACAGCAGCGCAGGTAGGGTGCAGATTTTGCGCACCCCTACTGCCCTGTAGCAGTATATCTGTTACTAAAGTGTTACTAAACCCAAGACCGGCATTCACTATATCTGGTCTCCTACAGTACACACAACATGGAAGTGCAATTATTTTAGTAAATATAAACTGTTAAATACCTTTTCTCATCAGCAGTTAGAGCAGTCTTGTGACTTCAGCAGAGAACTGGTTAAAGTTTGTAGGAAGAGTTTTCTTTCTGCTCTAGAAGAATGCAAAACCCCTTACCTCTGTCTCTACAGTGCTGATATACACTGCTAAATACCTTTTCTCATCAGCAGTTAGAGCAGTCTTGTGACTTTAATTAGTGTCCAGCAGAGTACATGTTAAAGCTTGTAGGAGGAGTTTTCATTATGCTCTAGGAGGATGTAGGACCCCTGACCCTTTTTCTGGACAGTGCTGATTGGCCCTGTGCTGATCACATGCACTCTCCCAATAAAAAAAAAACTCTCTAGCAATACACACTAAACTGAGCATGTTCAGAATGGCTATGGGTTCAGTCTGTCTTATCAGGAGATAAGAGGTGTGCAGTTGAACAAAAGGAGGAGCAGAGAAGACAAGATCAAATAGCCTTTTTACACAATGCAGAGGATTAACCCCTTAGTTTCCACAGTGAGTATAACAAGCATGCTTTACTGCATATGCAGACTGATTTTACTGCTGTGGGCTTAGTAACACTTTAAAATGAGAAACATTAAACACCACCACACATATTTAAAACTTCCTAAATCTGATACTGTACAAACTTACCCTTATGTCAGAACACTGTCCATGACAGAGAGCATCTGTGTTCCCCCCATAGAGCACTATACCTGGATCTAAATGTAATATGCACTATTAGCTACACAATAGGTTTAAAAGAAATATGCACTCATAGTCAATCATATATCAGCATACTTACTGTATATCAGTGAGTGCATAAAATGGTGCTGGTAAAATGTGGGTCTGTACTTAGCCTGTAAGAGAAGACTGACCATATTTTGTGCCTCTAATATGCCACAAAGCTTGAGGCAAGGAATGAATGTAAGGCTCATAATACTTATCAGCAGTTTGTAAGGTCCCTTCTGTAGAAAGCCATCTCTGATGTTTGTCTTAATGAAGATAGCATAGCAAAGTCAAAGTACCAATATCATGATGGTCAGATATAAGAGATTTAAAAAAAAATTTGTTTCCAACTTTGCTTTTTTAAGGTGGCCATCTACCTTTCTTTGGCCATTCTGATCAAGAAGCAGGTCACAATTTCTCAGGGCACTGTTCCCAGAAATAGACTTATGGTTAGTCACTCATTTTGGCAGTGATGCCACCCTTTACAGTTACTTTTACTTGCTGTTGTGCAACCTTTAAAAGGGTAAACTATGTAAGTTAGGCAAGGAACCTCTCAAACAAGTGAATTCTGCAAATCCTAATGGATCATACAGGTGGTTTGTTGTAGAAAGGACATATCTATGTGGAAATAAAATGTTTCTCTCTACCTTCACATTTTCAAGTTCTAGAGAAGACCAAGCCTGCATTCCACAGGAATTCTGCTCCTAAATCTAAATTTCTTATATCATTAGAGTGGTCTTGGAAAAAGAGATGACTTTCAATACTTCTCTACTGTTGAAAGAAATCATGTGAGATCTGAGCGTTGAATGGGCAAACATGTTCTTGGCCCTTTTAAAGATTTTGCAGGCTCATTTGAAGGCAGTCAACCACATGGAAGTCTTTTTCTATGAATTGTCTAACATAAGACTCTTTCTCACATGCTTGAGCAAAACATTTTAGCCAATAAATACTATAGCAAAGGAAGAAACAAGAGAAGCACTGTTAATATACTTTAGTTGTTTCTTTTTAACTCCCCAAGGGTTTTGATATTTGGGAAACCCTAACTCTGACATGACTGTAGAAGACAGGTGTATCCTTTCTCTAGTGTACCATACTTGTGTACTTGGAGTTAAAATATTGTTTAGTTGTTTGTTCTTTAATAATGCAAAGGCAAGGCAAAATGTGTTGGTAAGAAGCCTTTGACTGCAGAAGCATTTTCACAACTTTGAGTATGTACTGGTGCCAGGGCAATTATATCACTTTTACTTCAGAGCTTCAAATTTGTATGTGGCCAGTCTCAACACGTGGGTGGCTCTGTGAGGCTTCTCATACAATTATTTTGCCTCTAGGAAAGGATTAAGAAAGCAAAGATCATTCAATTACCAAAGCAGTATATACATATTTCCCAATTGAGTCACTTGAATTAGTGCTGTAGTTTTATTGAAATTTTTGTAATATCATTAGTTATTGTGCTGAAGAAGATTTTGCAAGGAATAATTCAACTCATCATTCAATGTAATCCATGACACTTTGAAATATATTACATCTAAAATAACATAAAACTTTATTAACAATAAATGAGAAAATGTCATCCTTTATTTTAGATTTTGAGTAAAATTGACAAATGTTCCTCAGTAATCTGCAGTCAATCACTATAAATCATTAGCACTGCGCTTAGCATTTTAAGCTAGGAGTACTGATTTTCCTTTTGCTCTCAGACACTTTAATATTTGCTAGGAATCACGCTGTTTTAGTTTGGGTATTAAACCCAAAAACAAAAATTTTATATTTCCCACTAAAAAAGAGGCTTCAAAACCACTCGTTCATCCACAGTCCAGTAGAACAAATTAGAAGATTAAACCACAAATAAAAACTACTGCTAATGGACTGCAATGGACATCATACAAACAGGGCTTTTCTTCTCAGAAAATAAATGGAGGAACTCAACCACAACCCTCTCCCCCCACACTCCCACCCTCCATAGTGGGTATGGTTAAATGGTCTTAAAGGGGAAATAAATACCAGCAGTGAATTATGTACAGAGTGTAGAGTTTGGTGGGGTTATACACAGTACAGCATTTGGGGGTGCGTTAAATGCAGAGTTTGGGAGTGCACTGCATACATAGTGCAGAGTTCAGAGGTGCACTTCATACAGAGTGGAGAGTTCTGCCTTCTTCCACAGCTGCTTACCACTGCATCCACATCTCACATTCACCCCTCTACGGCTCTACTACCTCCACATACACTGTAGGTGTCTCCATCCCCTCTCACTTGCAGGGAAATCATCCAGTGAGGGTGTCAGCATCCGTACGGGCACCTCCATCTCTCTTGTCCCCATCCTGTGCTAAGTGGAAGCCACTAAGGAAATCAGATCAGTGGGAGCAGTTAGGAGACAAGTTGTCACTTGTAAACAGAGAAGCTGGACTTCTGTGTTTATAAGTGAAATTGGTGAGCAGGGAGCAAAGGGACTGAGCCAAAGGTGGTGGAAGTTCAAGCTAGAAAAAAGTCCTGTATATAAATCATTTGAAATAAAAATAAAAAAAAACACTTTCAGCAAATAGTTTTCAAAACAAAAATCAATTTATTTCATGCCCCCCAAATACAGCAATCTCTAATCCCACAGGATACCACTTTTAAAGAAACGCATCAAGTGGGGTCTGAGTGTGACATCATCACATATCGGTGAGCTGGCTGACACCACGGCTAGACATTTCTACAAAATGCTTGATTTTACCTACCCTAAATGTAAGTGCAATACTTTTTTGGATAAAACCATGTTTGATCGTACATCTCCCTGTTTGTGCTTTATACATGCAATTGCGATGAGCAACATTTGATACTAAGGCTGATACTTGGTTTGTCTTTACAATCTATTAGTGAGGTCATTCACCATCTGAGGGTCTGAAAGTGAGAGTGCCAGCCTGGAGTTTGGATCTAAGTGCTTTTGATCTCTGTAATTTGAGATCACTTACATTTCGTAAGAGGCCCCTCTTTTTCTCTAAGCAGCACTTTTTATGAGGAACTTTACAAGCACAGAGCACTTTGTCACTTTTTGGACTATTTGTGTAAATTAACATTTTTGATTTGAATCTTTTTATTGGTGGGATTTATAGCACATACTCTATTTATTGTGCTAGATTATTTATTTTTTTGCTTATTTGCACTCATTTATTGATTTGTTAATAATTTGTTAAAAATAGGTAAGTATACTGACTTTTTTATAGAGGTTAGGCAGGATAGATACAAGGAGGGGGAGGAAATATTTTTAAGAATAGTTAGAATTATACTTTCTTTCCACTGTAAGTAACATTTTATGTGGCATGCAAAGGTGGCCACATCTATTTTTAAGTAACAGACATATGCTTCATCTTTTTTGTATAGTACAGAAATATGATTTGAGTGTTTATTGGAAAGTACAGAGAAATGTTTAGCTACCATTATGAAGTAAAAAGGTTATAGAAAATCATATAGTCACTATAAGAAATCTTCTGAAATTATATCTGTTGCAAGAAGTACTGTTCTCAGCAGGTGTGAAAAAGCTATAGGGAAGGATTAAGGGATCAGTCTAATTTGGCTATTGTATGCGGCCAATTAACTGTTGAGACAAGAATAATGAATAAGCTGGCTATCACAGACTAATTTTAGCAGGTTCCAGTATTCTGGGGTTCCTTTTTTAAACAGAGGTCTTTGATGTTATTGTCTTCTGAAGGTTAACAGAGTTGGGTGATTAATTCTCCTCCTTGTGTAATCAGTCTCTGAGAGACGCCTGTTGAAAATGTAACCTTGTGGAGGGAAAAAAGTGTTAATAATTTTCAAATGCATTATTAAATAGTAATATGTTTTGTTATTATTTTACTATTTTATTTTGGATGCATGCTAATGGCATAATGTGTTAATAATTTAGTGTATGTTCATCTGTGCTCTTGATGCAAGATAAGTGTGGTTTGCAGCCTCCTATGTTATGTTAACAGGCTGCTAGGAAGATGTGCTTACAAAGTTGAAAGTATGTGTATTAAAATCCACAACTATCAAGCACTAGGCTTATAATAGACACTGGATTTCAACAATGGAAATAACTTATTTTGTTTAGGAAGGAGTCAGTGTTTAGGGGAGTGCAACTAAACATCATTTAAATATAAAGGTGAATGTAGACGTACACTCATCGACCACTTTATTAGGTACACCTCTTCAATTGTTTGATAACACAAATTGCTAATCAGCCAATCACAAGGCACCAACTCAATTCATTTAAGCATTTAGACGTGGTGAAGACAGCCTGCTGAAGTTAAAACTGAGCATCAGAATGTGTAAGATAGGGGATTTAAGTGACTTTGAATGTGGAATGGGTGTTGGTGCCAGACAGACTGGTCTGAGTATTTCAAAAACTGCTGATCTACTGGGATTTTCATGCACAACCATCTCTAGAGTCTGTAGGGAATTGTCCAAAAAGAGAAAATATCCAGTGAGTGGAAGTTGTGTGAATGAAAATGCCTTGTTGATGTCAGAGGTTAGAGGAGAATTGGCAGACTGGTTGCTACAACATTCAGATGGTAGTGTCAGAATTTGGCGTAAACAACATGAAAGCATGGATCCATCCTACCTTGTATCAGGCTGGTGGTGGTATAATGGTGTGGGGGATATTTTCTTGGCACTAACAAGTTGTACCCAATGAAGTGGCTGGTGAGCATATAAGGTGTGTTGTATCATTATAACTGTTGGTTAAGTTGTACAAAATTCATATAATCTGTGATCATTTTTTAAAAGTGTAATTACACATTTGGTACAGTAAAATCTATATGTTATAATATATATAAACACATATATATTGTAGCATGCCCTCAGCCAACCTAACAATCTTATACTCACATGTCCTCAATCCAGTAAGATATTGCCAACAAGGTCACATAGTCTCCTGTCAAAATCTTTTAGGCTAGATCTCCACATGTGCTGTGTGCTCTCCATTCAACCCTTTAAAGCAAACTCTGTGCTCTGGCAGAGTACAAACTGTACATAAGATTGACTGGAAAGTGCTTAGCTCAGCTCAGAAGATTTTAACAAGCAGCTGTGCAACCTCATCAGCATTTTTTTTTCCGCTGGATTGGGGAAAGGTGAGTCTAAGACTGGCAATGGGGTCATGTGGCTATGCAATGCAGAACTGAAACTAACTCCATCTGCAGGTGCACTTTGGAAAGTCTTCTTCAAGATGGCAAAGTCTCCTCCCTCCTTTTCTGGCTTTGCTAATTACCAACAAACTAATTTGCAGGTTTTGTCTGTTGGTGTACTGTAGTGTCATTCATTGCAATGCATGGTAATACATTACTGTGCATTGTAATGTACTGAGCTATTGAAGCTTGGTGCATGTCAGATTTTTGGTCCACTATAGTGCAAGAGCAGTAAGTTTAAAGCGGATGTTAATGAAGCAGCCGCCACCGCCACCGCCACCTTTACTCCTGGTTCACATATCCGCGTTCCTGTGATCCGCATTTTGCACGGGCACGAGAGCCCATTCATTTGAATGGACTCCCATGCCCCGGGACATGCAGGGAAGAAGTCCCTGCACTTCTTCTGAAAACGCAGCCTGCATGGGAACCTTGGTTCCCAGTAGGGTTGCGATTTCCAGTGCGTGTGGCATGCCATTAGAATTAATGGCACCCGCCTGCGGGTCCGCATTCCTCTGTGCGGGTGGTGCACAGATTTTTGTGTGGATCCGCAGCGGCACCACCCGCACAGATGTGAACCAAGCCTTACTCCTTTTAATGAACAAATTTATGCTTAGCTTAATAGTTATTACTTTACTCTTATCTGAAATGAGCAGGCTTCAGTTAACCCATCAATGTGAGTCAAGTATTCTGTGACAGTTAACAAATGTAACATACTTGTTTTATCAGTGTGGTAGCTGTAAAAATAAAAACAGACCAAAATATAAAATCTATCTGATTAAGGTTAAGTGTGCTCAACATGCAGCAATATCTTTGTTTTCAACTCTGATGCAAGGACAAATCAAATGAAGCAATGGTGCTAACAGGTTTAAGCAAACCTCTATAGGCAGCACATTGCTGTAGCTTGGATATATGCCTGGTTTCTGAGCTTTATGGGAGTTAATAGAAAGGTTATTTTGATTTGTTTCCATCACCGAAGCTAGGAGCTCATCTGCACTACAGCTGTGAAACCTATTAGTGTTGTCAGTTCTGTTCACACTGTGGTGAACAGAGCAGTGAGCGACTTAACACTGACACCCTGAATTACAGCAATGCCCATTACAGCCTAAATGGGTAATTGTTTCACACTTCTTGCCATCCTTTCCAGGAAATATACCTTTCTGCGTATTAAAAAATTATGGCGTTTGCTGCTGTCTATTGTCATGCCTGTAAATCAGTTTGATTTCTTGCAGTATGCAATACCTGAGTTTAACTGGAGGTTGCAATGCAGTAAAAATTTTAAGGTACTTGTTAGGAATAAATTAGTTATGTGGAAAGAGGGCCTACTCAACTTTCCTGCACAAAGACATAAAAATGTAGTCTTGAAAATGCATTTTAACTGCTTTCCCACTGCCCCTATAGCAAATATACTGCTACAGGGCGGCAGGGGTGTGCAAAATCACGTATATATATATGTGATTTTTCATCTCCGGGTAGGGGGCATGTGAGAGCTATTTGCAGCCTCGGCTGCCAATCATCGGGTCCTGGCCGGCAGCCAATGATCACCGAGGTTTATCGACGGGGGGAGAGAACTGTATGTAAACTCCCCTGTCAGCTCCTGCACACTGCTTTGTATGGCTGTCAGTGACACCGAGTCAGTTCCCCTCAGTTTCAGAATGCCAGCCACAGTCCCGGCTGATCACTGCCATTAGTAGTAAGAAAAAAAATCCCAGTATATATACCGCCATTTGTAAACATTATAACTTTCATGTAAGCCAATCAATTTACACGTATTGGGATTTTTTTTAGCAAAGAAATTTAGCAGAACACATTTTGGCATAAATTTATGACAATATTTGATTTTTTTAATTTTTTTACTAGACATGTTTAATAGCAAAAAGTCAAAAAAATTTTCTCAAAATTGTCATTTTTTTCTTTATAGCACAAAAAACAAAAACTTACAGGTGATCAAATACCACCAAAAGAAAGCTCTTTTCGTTGGAATAAAGGACGTAAATTTCATTTGGGTGCACCGTTGCATGACTTCGCAATTGTCAGTTAAAATAACGAAGCACTGTAATGCGAAAAATGGCCTGCTCAGGAAGGGAGGTAAATCCTCTGGAGGGCAAGTGGTTAACATGAACCATTCCCACTTAAAGAGGTTTTCATTTCATAGAAAAAGTGGTCCCAGGTTTTCAATAGAGATGATCTTTGGCTTTCCCCAAACTCACCTCAATCCAAATTTCAAAGCTGAGCTCTATTTTATTCTGACCAGCTGTGGGCCAGGTCATTCACCACCCTGCAGCACACCTACACAATGGGGTGGGATGCTGGTGATGTCAGTGCCCTTATTTAGTGAATAGCAGGGGGACCCCTCACAGGTTCACCAAAATACATACCAGACCCTTTAGAGCTGCAACCCTGATTTCTGAAGTTTCAGGATGCAACCAAACCTTTTTAAGATCTGAACTGTCAATGCCACATTGTCAGTCAGAACTTGTGCCATCTGTCCCTCAACATGAGGTCATCCAGATATCCCATAATGGGGATGCCCTAGCAACAAAACAAGGCAAACACCTTCACAGGTGTGGAAGACAAGACCAATAGCAGGTCACTGATGTGCTAAAATAATGGGGACATGCAACTAAGCATTCTTAGTGTCCACAGAGGCCCTGCACTCTCCCTGATGGAGAGAGGCTGTTGCAGACCTGGTGGATTCAATGCAAAGTTTTTGGGCCTGAATGAAGACATTTAAAAATCCAACATAGGGGGAATGCCCCTTTGGGTTTGACACTGAAAAGGTTGGAGTAAATACCACTGAAACCTATACACTTCAGGAACTGGTGCAAACCCTTCACTCAGAGAAGACCTGTAAGGACTGATTTGAGATTTGTTATTTGTACACTAACAAAGGAAGGTTGGAAGGCATCAGGAAGGAATCAGTGAGGGGGTAAGAGCAGAACTCTAGCTTATAGCCACGAAACCACCTCTCATACCCAAGAATGTGAGGTGTTGTCTGACTAGGTATCCCAAAAAGGCTAGCGTACTTCCCCAACTTAGGAAAGTGGAGGCATCCATATCATACCAAAATGTTGAACTGGACACCTGGCTTGGATAAAGCTTTTGAGGTTAAGGCCTGGGAGCAATAAAATGAATTGGTTTTGGCCTTTTAAGAGGGGTGGATAAGTACTCTTACTAGCACTGGTATCTTTTGTAGGCAACTGCAAAGAGACGCTTTCCCCCAAAGGGCATGTGTAGCAATCGCTTTTAGCATGCCTTCTCCTCAGCCCAGCAGTTCATCCAGAGAGTTCTCCATATTTTTACTGATAGAAGACTCATACAGAAAAAGAGATAGAAGACATCCATTAACCCATCTACACAGTACAGGCAGTCCCCGGGTTACGTACAAGATAGGGACTGTAGGTTTGTTCATAAGTCGAATTTGTTCATAAGTTGAATCAGGCACTTTTATAAGCACTAACTACTAACCAAACGACAGGATATTAGATTACGTTTTTGTAATAAGGTTACAGAAAGCAGTAAAACCTCAAGAGGCTCTAAACTGGTGTTTTGCATAAGAACTGCAGCTTGGACACATGTTTGCCTTAACATATTTAACTTTTATGTTTTACATTTTACATGCTCCATTATTCTACTCTTATCTTTTAAAATTGTTGAAATTGTTGACGGAGCATAACCATATGCTTTGCAAATGGATGATGATTTTTCACCACTCTCTGATCTCTTTATTATTTCTACTTTATCTTCCAAGGAGATTGTTTTTCTTTTCTTTGCTGTGCCAGCACTTGCATCAGCTTTTTGCTTTGGAGGCATTATTGCAGGGTAAAAATACACTGTACTGTAATGTACTGTATGAGAGAACTCTGCTCTCCTTTACACAGCACACGCTGCCCCCTCCCCCCTGCACAGACGGAGGATCACTTCAGTGAGCAGCCTGACAGCCTCTCCTTTCCTCTCCCCGGAGGTGCAGACAGACAGTCTTAAATCACTTTGGAGATAGTGGGCAGACACTGCTAGCCCCACAAGTAACGAGCAATGGATGTCTCTGTCTCTTATGTCTCTCTGATGTCTCTTATCAGCTAGTCTCTTATCAGCTTGCTGCACAAGAATGCTGACAGCTTGACTTCCGGTCCCGAGGGAAGTGTACGTAAGTATGAGTATTACGTAAGCCGAATGTACTTAACTCGGGGACTGCCTGTAGTAGTATTAGTAGTACAGTCAGTTCGGAGAGAGACCAGATCCCCAAGGCCTTAGTCTAGTCAAGTAAGGTTTGACAGACTAGCATCACAGCCATACTGGGTTGCAAAGCAGGACCTGTCTGCTAAATATTTGGAAGGTGTAAAAACTTCATTAGAAGGTTTCCTATCTCCAAAAAGGATGTTTGGGACTGGCGAGTTTGAAAGGTGTTGGTAGCACTGCTAAAAACTACAAGTTGATCTATTAGTTTTAAGGGATAAGTTCACCTTTGGATCATGGTACATGTTCATATTCCACCGTTTTAAGCGCGGAACGTGTTTTAGCATCTGCAGCCTCTCCCCCTGATCCCCTTTCCCTGTGACAGTGGGCAGGGGATCTTTTCCTCATACCTGCTGTCACAATTTGAAAACAGCACAGCCATGCAGGGCTTCACAAACATAGCTGCACCATTTATTCACAGTTTCCTGTGAATGAATAGACTACAAGTACCGTCATCCATTGCGGCTGATGTCTTGAAGTTCTCAATTGACTGCAAGGGCTCTGGTGAGCACTCTCATAATCCATTAATCTTCCTGCTCTCAAATAACTGCCTGCCTGTACACAGTATGAGCAAACAGCTATCCCGAGAGTCTGCAGGAGGCTGAGATTGCACCCGCAATCTCCTTAGCAAATAAATAATACATGTACATTATTTTACCTGCAAAAAAATGTGAATTTATTTTTTTTGCCAAAAGGTGAGCTTATCCCTTAAAGTGGGCACAACATTTAAATCAGAGTCAAGTCTTTTTATAGAAGAACTGCAGGCAGCATCAGAACCTATAGTGAATTATGAGATGGCAGGACCTGTTAGTCTGGGTTCTGACATGTTACACTGCAAAGCAGAGACTATATAATTCAGGGTACAGCCTAGGCCATGAATACTCACAAACTGGCTGCTAGTAGCAAGATAGGTTCAGGCACCCAGAAACGAGCGACAAAGTCACTGTAGTCACTGGCAATAACTAACTGAGGTAGAACTTGTGATTATAAACAGTGGCAGGAAGATGTTACCTCACACTGAATGGTGGGAATAGAGTGCAGTGTGTTTGTGCGTGTGTGTGATAATTCACAGCACTCAGTTCCTCAGTGTCTTAATCTTTCCCCTGGAAATCAACAGAATATAGGGATAATAATGGTGCCCAATGGTTTTATTAAATGAAGTAGCACCCTATTAGTGATAGGCAACATTAGCAATTCAAAAGTCTTTAAAATAACATGCCTGCCTGTAAATGGTGGACCTGTATCCTGTATAAAACATACTACAGCAAAACTGCCATTTTACAAAATGCCATTTAAACTGTCAGTAAATCTTAAAAAAATAAAAATGTGGTCCCCCCCAAAATCCACACAAGATCCTGGTCTGAGCATGCAACCTGACTGATCAGGAAATGGGGATATAAGCATGTGTCACCTTCCTGAACCTCAACATGGGGTGGTACCTTGCCAGGGGGGAAAATTATGGGCTTATTACTACTATTTTGGGCTTCCAGATTCTGATAAGACCTATCCCTTGGCCTGGCCCTGCCTGCTTTCCTCCTTGTCCTAACTCCTCACTTTACACCCTCTACAAGATTCACCATCTGCATATGCTGTGACATATTCAGCCTCAAAAAATAAAAATAAAAGTCTGAGAAAGTATTTAAGAGAAAGAAGAAGGGGCCGCACACTGTTCATGTTAATCAAGTGCAGACCTAAATGGTGTGCAGCCCCCTTCTTAATACACAGAGATTGTCCATTGAGTGAGACATGCTTTACTGGGGCTTCTGCACCTGGCAGCAGTGATTTGAGCCTGCACGTGAACTGCACAGGGCTTTTGAGCAGTGCTTTTTTTCTCATATGTTTCTAAAGGAAACCTAATGCCGCATTATGTGGGAAAGAAGGTAAGCGTGCAGCTAAGTTAAAGTAAGACCAGTCATAAGCTGAGAAAGATGAAGGAAAGGCACAATTCTGGAGCTATTGGTGCCATAGGGCACACCAGTCATTTGCCAAGTGGGCTGGGGCTACATGCCCTTACAAGAGAGCTCCAGAGGGTGAGGGTGAGTCTGGGCCTGCTGGAGGCCATCGAGCATTTCATCGAGGTGCAGGCAGCCGCTGGTGGTTATGGGGGTCGGAGCCGACAGGGTGCTTGTTAACCTCATTGGCCTGTGTATGTTCCGGGACAGTGCCAGGGCCACCCACAGGTGCTCGCATGGATGAAGGGGCGGTGGACACGGGCATGCACAAGGTGGGGGAGAAGAACCAGAGCCCAGGGGGGAGAGATCAGCTGGAGAGGGAGCCTTCCTGGACAGGGAGGAGACCAACAACCAGAAGGAGATGGGCTATTCGTAGAGATGCTGCCAGGGAAGCACAGTGAGGATCAACTGAAGTGTCAGAGCAACATGCCCGTTCCTGAGGCCACGTAGTGGCTGCTCCTTTTAAATGTTGTAGGTATTTTCTGATGTGATCACTATACTGTATGTCCCTCCTAAAATCTGACACATCAGCTATTGGCACTTTGACACCCAGTGACCTTCTGTTTTTGTTTACTAAAAACCTTCCCTAACTGTATAGAAGCTAGTTTGATTAATAGCAGAGATGGCTTAACTTTTTTTCTAAAGCTTCTTTTTTTTGCATTTAGTGACCATGTATGACGCTGGCCATACACTCAGAAATTTCAAGCATGTTTTGATTGCAAATAGTAACAATGCCAACTTACCACTAACCTTTTTGTTCAACTGGCAAACTTTGATAGAATTTACGGACTAAGGCCCCTTTCACATGGGCAGAGTCCGCCAATGGATCTGTCTGCTCAGCGGGGGATCTCTCCACTGATCCCTGCTGGGCAGGCAGATGACAGGTCCATGTCCACTCTGCTGATGTGGAGACATGGACACAGTTTACTTTCCTCTATAGACGGTTGAATGGAAATTGACAGCCTGTCCATTTCCATCTGACTGTCATCCAATCCGATCCGCCAGATGGAAGGATTGGATGTCAGCAGATAGGATCAAATTGGATGTCGGCAGTTGTCAACATACATATGTCCCTTGACATCCTCCGCTCCATAGAGGGCAATGGGTGGTCCGATCAGGTCCGCCTGAAAGACTGACAGGGGGACCCGATCAGTCCATCTGTGTGAAAGGAACCTACACTTGAATATATTGATATAAATTAGATTTGATAGGAAATGTATTAATTTCCTAATGCATTTAAAGGATAAGTTCACCTTTGGGAGCATGTTACAGCTTATACCCATATTTAGAGAGTAACATACTCCAGCAGTCTCCTAACTCCCCCCCCCCCTTTCCCATTCTACTTTGTGAGAGTGGGTGGTGGTTCTTCTCCTTGCACACACTGTCACAATTTAAAAATATTGCAGTTGTGCAGGGTTCAGCCCACTCAGCAATACCATTCCTTGACAGCAATCTGTGAGTGGATGGACTACAATGGACTACAAGTCCTGTCTGCCACTGCAGCATGTGGCTTGAAGTCCTCAATGAACTGCGAGGGTGCCAGTGAGCACTTTCATAGTTCATTGATCTTTCTGCTCTTCAGAAACTGTCTGCCCATACCTCTCATATACTGAATTATTTACATAATTCCAAACGATTGATGTATTACAGTGACTGAAGCAGGCTAAATATAACTAAACGACACTGAGAAACTGGTAGTTGTCATTATTTGTAATTTGGTTAATAAAAAATGTGCTGCTCAGTGTAAAATGTCCAGGCCTAATTTTTGTTCCAGTACGGGATTGGGTGCCACCCTGGTGAAAGTGACAGAAAGTCACCTCTCTTGCTTATTACTTAATGGCTTCAGATGATGACTTCTCAGAACCACCAGTCCTCCCCAAGCACCCTAGAGCTTATACAACAGAACATGGCAAAAAACTGCTATGCTGTCTAGCAGATGGCATGCCTGGTGAACAGAAGCTACACTGGGATAGTGGTACTTCAGGGACAGGCAGATTGAGAGGTAGCTGCCCCCACACCAGTGTATGCCAGTCTAGGCAGTGTATGACAATGGCACCCACCTGCTGACCACTCTTCATCTTTGAAAGGTAACACACACACACCTTACCTGGCACATGTCCTGATCATGGTGGTTTATTGTTTTCTGATTAGGTACCTTGTTGTCATAGATCACAGTTATCTTGGGGTACCAAGGGTGTATGGGGATGAGGGAGGCTGGATAATACGCAAAGTATTGCCATTCATCACTTAGAAATTGATCAGCATATTGGCTAATTATCATCGGAACCCAAAGTTCTCCTGATTCAGACAATGATACAGGCCATAAACAACAACAATGACAACAACCACACAATATTGTCTACACAGCCACAACCCACAAATTACAGGCTTGTGGGAAACCTTGTTACTGACACCTATAGCCAGTGCACTCTGTGATAAAGAAGACTGGGCCACATTTGCAGACCAAACACCCTATTGCCACTAGCAATTTCAGATTATCTAAAGCAGGCAATATCACTTCTAGGGTGAGTATGAACACACACTCAAAGTCTCTGGACACACAGCCAGATACAAATCGTGCATGCAGTCGGATGGCTGTGGGCCAGCCATGTGATTTCCCCTAGATTCCTAAGTTACCCTTCAAGCCGCAATACTATGCAGTCACCTTTCCCAGGTTGGCAACGAGATCTGTCCCTCCCTATGATAACTTCCAGACACTGGTACTAATCTGTATGCAGTCAGATTGGCTGTTTCATTTGCAATCAGCCAACTGTTGCAATTACCGGGAACGCAAAGCACAGCTACACCATGGAATCATACACAGATTAACACAGATAACCATATGGGCACTAATAATACAATACAGCTACACACACAACAATCTCACCACAGTCTTTTCAGATTTTTCACACACACACTTACACATATCAATCATTACCCTCAGTTATGACCAAATTTGATTTCAAATCTCTGAAAAAATAACCAAGTGTTCACACTTCAATTATGAATGCCAACATCCCTGAATCTTTAAATATACCTTATTACTGTATGTTTAGATGATTGGAGCATGTTAGGTACAATTTTCTTCATTCACAACTCGTTTTGAACAGACTTCCTCAGGGGAAGAGTAAGAGACCCAAGTGATCATGGTAAACAAATGGCCAATATTACTACTGTGCTAAAAGCCACCTGGCACACTCCCCAGGTAAACTTCAAGGAGTGCTTCTATCAGTAGGACCCATGGAGCCACTTCTTCTATTTGGGTATTGCATGAACAGTACAAGAATTCCTTGAAAATGATGACCAGCCCAGACTTAAGGGTCCGATCACAAAGAGCCCAGTGAGTAGTTGGGACACTCAACAGGGAAGTTTAGGAAAGACAATGGTGAGATTTTGTAGCCCTCTTACTTGGTTCTTCACAGCCATCTTAATGACATATACATTTGCTTAAAATATAACTAAAGGAAAAACCTTTATTTTACCTTAGAATAACATAGAGAGGGATTAGAACACCATTTTCGCCATGAGTGAACGTGAAAGAAAACCCCAAAATTTTGGTTGCTACCAGAACAGGAATAGAAGGGAAATCTTCTAATGGAGACATTAGTTTTAAAGACTCTGGTAACAGCCAAGAATTTCCACACTTTGGAGGGCTTTCCTATCACTTTCTGTTTTTTTTTATAGGACAGGAAATGTAGGGAAATCTCCCCATTGGGCCACAGATAGTGATAAAAAGGATTAAAACCCTCCCTTACTCTTATGGCAGCCATAGATGGATTGAATCTCAGTCCATTCAATAGGGACCAGCCGAGATTCGATCAGTCAATGGGTAGGCTGGTTGTACTGAAGTTGATACATCAATTGACTTCAGTACAACCAGCCTGTCAGATTTTTTCCAGGCAATTACTGCTGGTAGCTATAGCCGCTAGCAATGATCATTGTGTTTTGGCTGCAGGGAAGGTTTCATAACATAACAGTGCTGCAGGAGGGATTCCTCCATCAACACAGTAAATGTTGATGGGGGAACCAAGCAATTTTATTTCCTTTCACCTACAGTGGAAGGAAAGAAAATTGCATAACCCATGAGCTGCTTAACAAAAATGAAAAAAAAAAAGGAATGTAGGACTATGGTCCTACTTTAAAATACTCTAGATGGCAGCATAGGTCAGCTGTCCAGATTAGTTTAATAATAATAATTCAGTTGACTTCAGTGAATACTGAAAACAATACTGATACAGTAAACTGAATAAAAGCAAAAGGTTAAAATGTGTGCTTTCCCAGCAAATGAATAACTGTTCTGTTTGGAATGGACCATGCACTGATATTTATCTTACTGGTCCCATTGTTTAAAGGGAAACATGGAAATTTGGGGAACACTAGCTAAACTAACAACAGAATGTGAACGCTGTGTGTTTGAAAATCACAGATGAAAATTATTTCCTAATTCCTGATTTACTAAAGGATTTGAGAATGTTCACACAATAAATTGTGCCAATATTCACTCTATTTGTCTAGTCATGTTCAGATTAAATAAGTAAACAGAGATTTTCTTTTCACATTATTAGATCAATGAAGTGAATCTTCACATTATATATTGTGTGAACATTCTCAAAACTTTCAAGTCTGCCTCTATGTGTCTTACAGAGGAAATAAGAAGAAGTAAAAAGAATTGGTGACACATTCTAATGTACACTGGCATTTAGCAAATGCACTGTGATAAATGATTACAAGCAATTTTGGTGCTTATTGAGAAGTAAGATGAATTTGTGTCAAGTGTAGTTAACAGAGACAATTAGAAAATAAAGTGTTACTAGCCCGGGATCACTTCATACTTTGTAAATCATGCTATAAGTACTCTATCTGTGTAAAAAGCTCAATATCTGTTTGCTAGCTGTACCTAATACATGTCAATATGAAAGTAAACAAAACTGTAATTATACTGAGTGTTAAAGAATGGCCTAACTATTACATCTGCTTACTGAACTATTGTACAATTTAGGCACAATAAGCAATCCATATCTGTAGCGCTGCAGGCATATCCATTCATCTTCATCCCAATGCAGCACTGATTTCCAATAAATGCCTCACACTGCCTGCTGAAGCCTGACTTTTCTATATGCTGTTACTGCTCCAGTGACTTATTTTATCATAAAGACTTCTGTTAATTGCTTGATGTTTGTAATAGCCCTACTGTTTGAGTGGACTCTGTTATCCATAATTTCCTCACTATTAAAACCTAGAATCATTTTCATTTTACATAATCTTTCACAGAAATATGCGGTTTCAATCATATGTTGTATCAAACAATTCAGCAGATCACATCTATTTATAGTCCAGATGATTTATGACATACAAAGCGTGTGACCCTATAGCAAGCGTAGGTTTATATAAAGGAAAATATTGAGTCTCTAAAAAAATGAATACCACTGGAACATGTACTGGAGCGTACCTATGGGCAGAGATGAATGAACGTGGGCCAGATTCACTAAACTGTAAAGTGAGTCAAAGCAAACCTTTATTAATTTAAACCATGTAATCATGCCTGGGGAATTCGAAAAAAAAGGAGGTTTTTCTTTGCAAGATGTTTAAACACTGGATCACATTAGCAAATCTTACATTTTTATTTAACCTGGTCCAGGATGATTAAACCTTACTGCACATCACAATTTATTAATTAAGCCCGTTGTGCTTGAGTAATGTGATTTACTATCTGTGTGGCTATCAGCAAATATCACTATTGCCCAGTAAGATAATTATCTGAGCAATCACCTTTACATACTGTATATGTGTAATGCTTGATTACAAAAGTTGAATCCTCGAAGTTGCATTACTTTCAAAATTAATAGGTATAACTGAAATGTTTGCCTTTTAGACCCTGTTGACATACAGTATAGTGTGGTGACCAGAGTTTTACCACTCCGGAGGAACACAGGTCACCACTAGGACACACAGAAAACAATTGTTTTCTAGGTGTCCTATTTACACTGAATTGCACCCAAGAGGTGCGGTACAGTGAGCTGTGATAGAATGCAGACATGCTTCATTTTATTGTAGCACACGTGATGGGATTGCATGTCACTGTACAGCAGCTCAGTGCATTATGCTGCTGTACAGTTACATGTATCTTATGTTGCTTTTGTGCACTTCAAATACTGTTCATACTAAAAAAGGGAGCTGTGTGATGGGCTGAAATGTGCATCACATCTCCCCCACCACTGGATCACTGCCGCAGAAATGGACAGCTGTCGCCCATTTAACCACTGCAGTTTAGTGTCCGGCAGCTGTCTAGGGCAGTGCAAGCGGGCCCTAAGGGGGATATATTTGTTTTGTACATAATGTACTTATTTATGTATTATGTTAAAGAGGACTATAGAAATAAAATTTTTCCTTATTTATTTATTTTTGTTGGTCAGGCAGGTAAGTATAAAAATATTTTGAAAGTATGCACAACCAGATATGGTCAGTAGTTACAAAGATACAACCCACCCTTCACTGAAAATAGTGCAATATATAACACTGCATCTTGCAGCCACTGTATGTATTTAATAAACCTTTTTAGCATATAGTATCATTAGTATCCCTTTGCTACAGCAAAATAAAAATCCTACATATGAAAACACATTCTGATGAGTTTGTGTCAATCATTAATTTGTGATCACAAACATATTTAACAACAACCACATTTTCACTTCCAGTATCCCACCAATCTGTCTATACAGGTTTCATTTTTTACATTTTGTTTCTCCTCACTACTGTTCTTTTAGCACCAAGACACTTTGTATTAATGCTCTTTAATGAGATTTTGATTAGTGAATTGCTGTTAAAATAGCATATAAATTGGAACCAAGAATGCTCACTTGAATATTCATTTCAAGGAAATACTTGTAAACTTATATTTCTGTAATCATTCCCTTAGAATTATCATGTAACACAGAATGTATAAAATTGTATGTATTTATTGGTTTAATGGATTTTCAGTATAATTGTGACAGAATAATTATCACTTCAGGAGTAATACAGACTTGGTCTGGAAAATTTGATATATACTTATGGGACACAGTAAGAAAATAATGGCTTAAAGCCCAGTAGTAGTCTGATTAAAAAAAAAAAGCTAGAATAATAGGCAGTGTAGGCAAACATAGGTTTTTACATAACTTATGCTAATTATTTATTTTATTTTCCTCCAATGCCAGCCTCAGAAGCCACTTTCCCCAGAGCAAACTAAAAATGAAGATCTTTGCCCCAGTCTATCATCAGCAGTCCGGCACACCCCTTGCAAAGTCACTATCTCTCTCCAAACATGTTCATTGATGAATGGACAGCACTAAGGACTACTGGAGATAGACTGCTGCTCTGACACAAAGGGCCTTGTTTATTTATTAAAGGTACTTATATAGGACCATCAATGTATGCAGTGCTTTACATATTTATTGTACATTCACATCACTCCGTAACCCTCAAGGAGCATACAAAGGTCCCTAACTCACATTCACACTTGAGTCAATTTAGACAGGAGCCAATTCACCAGCATGTCAGGCAAAGGGAGAACATACAAACTCCAGGCAGTTAGTGCCATGGTTGGGACTCAAACCAATGACCCTAGCGCTATCAGGCGGAAGTGCTAACCACTTAACCACTCTGCTGCCCACAATTTTTTATAGTGGGCTCTGGGGAAATAGAGGTTTGTGGCTGCAACTGGAGCACAATAAAAAAAATAATTTTGAATTGTAAATATAAACTTTTTCTGCCATTCCCTGATGAATTAGCTTATTTTTTCTCAGACTACAATTGCTTTAAAGTAATCCTTTTCTAAGAAAGATGTGGGGTCTTGCATTGCTGATTGTTGCCACAGTAAAACTGGAAGTGCCCGAGCAAGAACCTGTTAACCAGGTATTATTTCAATTAAATCTGTGGATACTTTTAAAATCACATTCTAGTTATTGGATTTACATACATTTTAAAGACTACAGATAAAACTTTCAGTGAACAGGTACATCTGCAGTTGGTTTAAAATACACCTATGCATTGCCTTGATAGAAGATTTTGAAAACAATAGTTTATAAATTCAGGGATGCAGGTAGAAGAAGAAAACATATAGCTTTCTGTATTTACTACAGCATTCTACTTTATATATTAGGCTTTATAATGTCAATATAATTGCTTTTAATCATTCTGCCCATTCTTGGCAAGCACAAAGGATAGATAAGTAAGTCAATTTAACAATGTTTGCTTTTCAGGTATGCCATAAATATAATCTATCATTGTTTATTTTTTACTTGTATGCCAAGTTACTTTTCTAATAAAATGAAAATGGATCCAGCACTGACCGGTGTTCGATATTGGGGGCCTTTATTGCTGGGAGAATCCCTGGAGACATAAATGTACTATAAGCAGACTATTCAGAACACAGTGACGGAAAAGTCGAATTCTTCTTCTTTATAATACTGCTGGGAAACTTGCCAGCACTAATCAATGTTAGAGATGAAGGCAGGCAAAGAACAGTTCTGTGTGCTTCCATGTGTTAATTAGTGGAAGTGAAATGGTAGATAGCTGGAAAAGCTGATCATCATTTCTCATGCAGAGCATTGATTTGTTACAAGGACAGAGTATAACTGTTTGTCTCAACAACTAAATTTTCTGTTGAATACATGAAACAATTAGAATGCATATGATTGAACTTTCAAATAATACAAATGAAACACTACATATATCATATTGTGTCAATCTTTCTCATACTATCTCCTGACATGGTCTGTGCTGCACCATAAACTGTCTATAGCACCTCATTACAGGCTTCTCAGGATGTCTGGAAATGTGGATTCTGGTTAGATTGCAAAAGGAGGCACAGATTCTGTTATTTGAAGGCAACTTCTTTGCTGGAGTCTTCACAACAGAACAGAGAAAAAAGTATACATGTTACAAACATGGGCAAATCGAAACGAACACATGATGAAAAAATGCAAAAACAGAAGTAATCTCCAGTGATAGCCATATATCAGAACAATTAATAAACCCAGAGATAACATAGGTAAAATGATATACAAATGTCCGTATTACTGTACAGGTCTACCTTTCTGCTCCCAATTCTCATCCAAGGCATCCCTGTTAGTCGGTGATATCACTATTGAAGACAGATGTATGATGTCAAAATCAACTTTTAGTGGAAAATGTGAGATTTAAATGACAGCTCAGGGTCAATATCTTGTAAACCATAGACTATCTTGACACAAAATTTACACGAGGGGTAATCTCTGTTTATGCATTTTTCCATGGTCCATGCTTGATCAAATGCTTGTGTTTACTTCAAGGTAAATCAATTAGCTATGCTCACCTGCTAAAATGGTACCTTAGAACAGACATATTAAAGTATTACTAAACCCACGACCCTGCATTCACTATATCCAGTCTTCCACAGTACACAGAACATGGAAATGCAATTATTTTAGTAAATATAAACTGCTAAATGCTTTTTTTCATCAGCTATATAAAGCAGTCTTGTGACTTCTATCAGTGTCTGGCCGAGCACTGGTTAATCTTGTAGGATGAGTTTTCATTCATCTCTGACTGTCCTATGAGGCTGCATGACCCCTGACCCTCTGTCTGGACAGTGCTGATTGGCCCTGTGCCAATAACATGCACCCCCCCCCCCAAAAAAAAAAACAACTCTCTAGCAATACACACCAAACACAACATGTGCAGACTTGCCACTGTTGTGGTGTACTATGGCAGATGGACTGTTGACAGTAAAAGAAGGAAAGGACAAGAGAAGACAGGATCAAAAAGCCTTTTTACACAATGTGGAGGATTGGCCTTGTAGGTCCCACAGTGAGTATAACAAGAAAGCTTTGCTGCATATACAGACTGATTTTACTGTTGTGAGTTTAGTAACACTTTAAGGAGATTATTTGGATTATTTGCGGAGTGCCTGCTACCCCTAAAACCTAGGGTGCTCTGCTATACAAGTAGCAAACAGATTTTTCAGGGTCACATTTTGGTTGCGCCCCCCCATCCCCCAATAGCTGTCTATTGGCAAGGAAAAGTAGTTGGAAGCTTCCTTGGCCCCTTGGAAGATGCAGCGGCAGGAGGAGATGGCTAATAGAGTGACTGTGCAACTGTAGCATAATGTCAATTTACTCACCATGCTCAGATGCAGATGCAAGGCCCTCTAAAACCTTTTCCCCCAACTTCCAGGTTTGCTTTGAAATTCTGCACCTTCCTTTTTAGTTTACATTGAGTTTGGAGGTTCATACTGCTATTCAGACACAGAAAATGTTGTGAATGAATGCAGCTGGAGCAAAGGACTTTCATTCACAAAAACACAAGCTGACAACAGCCCAAGCCAGGTAGTGCACTAGGCTTTCTGAGAGAAGTGTAGTAGCTGGTGTGTGCTGTTGTCAGCTTGTGCTCAGTGTGAATAAAAACCCTTTTTTTCAGTTGCAATTATTGACCACACAAGCTGACAGTTTCCATGCTCTACATTCTCCTGAATAGAAGTCTGCTCAGGCTCAGTGTGTATTAAACACGAGATATGTGGAGACAGGGTGATGCTGGATGTAGGGCGGGCAGGGCTCAGTGTTGGCTGTAAATCCCCCCATGGACCACCCATAATTGCAGGCATCTGGGTGGAGCTACAGCCTGCAATGACAAAAAATTTTTCAAAATTGTAGTTTACGTCCATTGTTCTAATTTTAATGAGGGCACGTTCTATGTATGCAGGGAGCATTTGGGTGATTTATCAATCCTTTTTTCTTCTGGTGATGGTTCTCATTTAAAATGACCCTTGTTATTCATATTGCTAGCCCATTTCTCCATACCAGTGCAGAGAGGCTGTTATAAGCTCTTTATTTGCACCCCTCTCCTATCACAGCTCTGTAGAAATCCTGTAATAACATCTGTGAAACTCTGAGTAAAAATTGTCTTTATTTATTTCAGGTACTTCTATAGCACCATCAATTTACACAGCACTTTACACATATATATTGTACATTCACATCAGTCCCTAACCTTCAAGGAGTGTACAATCTAAGGTCCCTAACTCACATTCATTCATACACACACTAGGGACAATTTAGACAGGAACCAATTAATCTACCAGCATGTCTTTGGAGTGTGGGAGGAAACCAGAGTACCTGGAGGAAATCCACACAGGCACAGGGAGAATATGCAAACTCCAGGCAGGTGGTGCCGTGGCTGGGATTTGAACCAATGACCCTAAGTTCTGCCAGGCGGAAGTGCTAATCATTTAGCCATTGTGCTGTGTCTTTACCTTCAGAAGTATATCTGGTACAATGACAGCAGCACCTTTTCTTTCCAGATTAGCTGGAATTATTCATTTTTCTACTGGCTGACAATTTACTGTGCTATGCTATGCTAAGCCAGTGATGATATCATTTTCCAGGCAGATTTGCTATGCAGGCATATTCTGCAGCTATCCATACTTAATTTCTGAAAGTAAAGTCAATGGTAGCACACATTTATATAGTTACTAATATAAGGATTATAAGAACATGAAAGACGATGCAAAAAGGAGTTTACAACAGCCTGTATACAGAGGTACTGTTAGATGGAATAACTGAAAGAGCAGCATAGGTCATTTCAATTCTTTGACTACTTATATACTGTACTTCATGGCTGTACCATTTCATGTGGCCAGTATGTATTTGTGTGCCATGGTAATCTCAAGTAAAACAATCTCCAGGTAATAGCATGTTAAATAGGATGTCTTGTCTTCTGTCTGTAGAAATAATCAAGGTTCTCAATCACCATTCAAAAATAGGACCCTTCAAAACCTGCCTATGGTGAGACTGGCCTCTCCACTTCTCTTTCCCAATTGCTGGCTTTAGGAATGGGGAGCAATAAATGTAGCAGCGGGTGCCAGGTCACATGGACATGGGTCCCTGCTTACAGTGAGGACATTGGCCTATTTAGATCTCCGGTGTTGTCATAAAGTATAAACTATTTGCAGCCTCAGCTGTCAATCGCTGGGACCCGGCTGGTGATTACTCACTGACACCCGGTGATCGAGGAGCATTAGCGACAGAGAGAGAGAGAACTGTATGTAAACAATACAGTTCTCTCCCCTGTCAGCTCCTGCACACTGTTTTGCATGGCTCTGTATAGCACTGCCATAAAAAGCAATGTGCTTACAGTGAAGCACAAACACAGCACACAGTAAGACAGCACACAGTTAACCATTTGATTGCCCCACATGTTAACCCCTTCCTGCCCAGTGTCATTAATACAGTTTCAGTGCTTTTTATTAGCACTGATCACTGTATTTGTGTCACTGGGGATGTCAGTGACACCAAGTCAATTCCCCCCCCCAGTGTGAGAATGCCCGCCACAGTCCTGCAATCCCGCTATAAGTCGCTGATCACCGCCATTACTAGTAAAAATAATAATATAAAAAATAATAATAAAAGAAAGCACATTTTGTGTGGAAAAAAGGATGTAAATTTCTTTGGGTACAGCGTTGCATGACCGCGCAATTGTCAGTTAAAGTAACGCAGCGCCGTAATGCAAAAAAATGGGCTGGTGAGTAAGGGGGGTAAATCCACTGGAGGGCAAGTGGTTGATTTACAAGTGCTAATAAAAAAAATTGTGAATTGTACACAAACAACCCCCTCCCCCTTCTTCCAACACACACACACTTTTAATGCAAATATACAGTATACATAAGATCTCTATTGCAGTACAAATATTAACTACCCCATACACATTGGAGATTTATGAATAATTATGCAGGCAATACTACTAAGCAGTGAGGCTTTTACTGTAAATCACGTTTACGATTCTGTGTTGCTATGATATTTATTGTTTCACAAAAATGTACACATTGGTTATAACTTTTCCTTTTATATTTTGTAGGAATTTTATATTGTGAGCGCAAAAAAATACTTTTATATATTTTTAATAAAATGACCATTATATGTAAGACACACGGAATCAACAATACCATTTTTTTAGGGTCATTGATCTATATGGATTCAATGGATTTTTCATAAACTTGTCTATACTGCTTATGCAAAAATATTAAAATTAGCTCCACCATCTGAGTTGCTAAAAGGGAGGCAAGGATAATGACCACTGAAGACAAGGTTGCAACTGGGCAAATGATCGCTCAAAAGTTACAAAAGTTAGACCCACAATAACAGACAAACAAAGGGTTGTATTCTGGATATTAAGGATAATAGTGGGCACCTTATGTTCTTCTTAGAATGGCTAATGATTTAGCTAGTGCAGTGCTTTAATAGCTGGCTGGATGGGTATAATTGCCTACTATTAGGAGAAATGTTATGGCTTCTTTAGGAGAATTGTTATTCGAGGTATGAAAACAAATGTCATATATTGTAACTTCCAACTCCTTAGAGGTGGTGGCTGAACTAATTTTCTATTTTCTTTTTTTCTTTTTGATTTGCTTTGCTTTCTTTACACCTAATGAACACCCTTCCTATCCTAGGTGAAAACGCTTACTCATTGTACTGTATCTATGGAGGTTCAGCATTTTTACCCTAGTACAGGAAGTGTGTTAGCACTACAAAATATCTCACCCCTTTTCCTCTTTTCTATAAAATATTTTTGCACTTACTGAATGCAAATAACAAAACTCTTTCAATGATATCTTTAACAGACAAAAAAAGAAGACTTAAGAGTTATTTGTTAAGGTTTACACATTTGGGGAAAATATTCTAGCTACTTTCTCTTTCTTTGTGCCCGAGAGTGACCTAATTGCTAAATTATACTTGGGATGATTGCAGTTTATATTATATAAAAAAATATACAATAAAATATTCTCTATCTCCATTCAGTCATATCTGACCCTTGGTGATTGCATGGATCGTCACTTGTAAGCGACTTTTTCCATGAATTCTCTTAGCAATTATTTTACAGGGTAGGTTGCCAGGTCTTTCCCCAACCCGTACCATGCAGGAGATCCCGCATGGCCTGGGATGAAACTAGGACAATTTAGAAAGGAGCCAATTAACCTACCAGTATGTCTTTGGAGTGTGGGAGGAAACTGGAGTACCTGAAGGAAACCCACACAAGCACAGGGAGAACATGCAAACTCCATGTAGGAGGTGCTATGGTTGGGAATTGAACCCATGACCCATGTATTGCACAGCAGACGTGCTAACCACTAAGCCACTGTGCCGCCACAATAAAATATAATATATAATAAAATATACTTAGTTTTCAGTTATAAACTGAGTTAACCAGTTTTAAGGGAGAGTTGAAAGAAGATATTATTCAGCTTCCAGGCAGCAGCACAGTCCATGCCCTTTGAAGACTACAAGGCCCATGTTCATGGAGGTCTAACTACTTAAATGTAGACTTATTTTGTCTTCATTGTACTAGTATAATGCTCATAATAGGGGAGATTTACTAAAACTGGTGCACACAGAATCTGGTGCAGCTCTCAAAGCTGTCAAAACTTGTCAAATCATAATTGAATGAAAAAAATTAGCTGAAGTTAGAAGTTGACTGGTTACTATTCACAGCTGCTTAAGATTCTGTGTGCACTGACTTTAGTAAATCCCTCTCACCCTCACCCTCACCTCCCCCCCAATATGTTAACAAAATACTGAACAGCTTCAAAAAAGAACTATCACCAGAAGAAAAGAAAGCTTCTTAAACCCCCATAGGATTGTGTGTACATAGCACTTGTCCCTCTGTTTATCCATTCAGGGGTTGCTGAGCTGTTGGATTGGGTAGATAGCCCCGCTATCCAACAGCACTGATCAAAGGAGACAGATTTCTGACCAACAGTTTAAAAGTAGAAGGGGCTAGACAGGCAGTGCACAAAAAGTTCACACAGCTCCATCCTCCTAAACTGCCAGAGGAAATATTACTATGATGCAGTGCTGTCTCCTCATATTTCCAGTATAGACCTGCCACCCACAATCGGCTATTCAGGGCACAAAGGGAGTGGAAACTGTCAGCTCATGTTGTAAAATACTTCAGATGAAGAAGAGCTCTTTCAGGCACAAGTATACAAGTTGACATCAGCACACACTAGCATGTCTGAGACAGCCTAGTGCAGAAGTCGGTGTGTGCTATTGTCAGCTTGTATTTTTCTGAATGAAAGCACCTCTATCACTGCTGTAATCATTCTCCACACAAGCTGACAGTTTCCACTCTAATAAAAAAAATGTGGCACTCAAAGAATACCAAAAAGTGCTTGGGGGTAATAATCTCCCAATGTATAGGAGAATCAGTCCATAGTCTTTATGAAGATTAAAGTACATTCCAATAAGAAACAAGTCAGCTTGTCAGATAGAAGCTCATCTGTAGTAGAACAAGGAAGAAGAAAAAACAGCAGCGCTTTCTAAGCGTAGTAGTTGTAAAACACATTTTGATAAAAGATTATATAGCAACTCACAAAAGAAGTACTTGAACAGGGCACATCACTAGTAAGCATCTCTTGCTGGGTGGTCCGGACTGCTGTTAGCAGTATCTGTCTAAAGATACTCGGTCACGCTAATGGGCAGCTGAACCAAGGGCATTAGACTATGGTGATATTCAAGGAAATGTTTTGGAACATTTTGGAACTGTGTTTCAAGCTCAGTGTTTCAAAACATTTCCTTGAATATCATCATAAGACCTATCCAAAGATTGAGAAGACAGAAAAAATAACCCCAAAACAGAGGTGATAAGTATAAAGGCCTGAATCCAGACCTAATTAGGTGCAATATGAACTGTGACAAAGACAACGTGAGTAATAATCAGCAAGTGAACCTAAATAATTCATAAAAATGCATAAAAAGTGCAATATACAGTAGATAGTGATGAAATACAACGTGAACAATAGTCACCAAGTGAACATAAATAACGTATTCAACATAATAGGACTAACATGTCCTAAAAAAAGTGCATAAAAACACAGTGCAAAGAAAACTGTGTCAAAATCAAATGGCAAAAAATATGTGCAAAACTAATCATACAAAATGCATGAAACTATAAATGCATGAAACTATAAATGCATCCTAAATGATACATAAAAATGTAAAGACCTGAAACCAGACCAAACTAAGTGCAATGTGGATTGTGATGAAAACAACGTGCACAATAATCAACAAGTGAACGTAAATGATGTATTCAACATAATAGGACTAACACGTCCTAAATAAAAGGGCACAAAAAGCACCAAGCAAAGAAAACTGTGACAATCAAAAAGCAAAGAAATATATGTGCAAAACTAATCATTCAAGGTGCATGAAACTAAAAATGCACCTTATAATCAGGATTGATGCCAGTGAAAAATGCACAGTGGAAATAAACAGGCGTCAATAAGCACAAAAAATAATTAAAGCAACGTGACATATAACAAATATTGAGTGATCATCAAAATAAACATAAGTGATCATCAAATCGGCATAAAGTCCATGTAATTAGACCACCAATTCCAAACGAACAAAGCAACTGGGTCAAATGAACGATAAATCCATCACCGGCTAAAATGCCTCCCCACCTCCACGCCAAGACCCCAAGGGGCCACACAGCTTTTAGGCCTCACACTCCAGGGCCCTTAATAGATATCCAAGATGATAGAATCACACCGATCTCAGAAATATGGCCTTCCTCACCTTGTAACTGTAATGATTTCAGTAGTGTTGAAACTGGTAATCCTTTTCACAGGAACATCAGCCAGATCATATCAGTTGAAATCGGGCCTCAAACACATGAATTGATATTGGTTTATACTTTCAGGGTTTACCAAAATGGCGGCAACCATCACCACGCTCCACTAACAGACTCACTCTTTCGTGACTTCATAAGGGTATCTGAAGTCTCTGCAGTAGGGAAGTCTATTGGATTTACACCATGGACATAATGGCCCCGGGGAGATTGAATGAGGATCTTGAAATCAATTCTATTCTGTAGACCTTGGGTCTATCCCAATACTATGTTATATAGTTCCGCTTATCTTTATCCTCTCAAAATTTATAAATATTTTATATTCTGTATATTCACTCCAAATATACAAATATATCTATGATTCATGCAATATCTTTTCGAGCATACTTCATACACTATCTGATCTAGAGCTGTCTTTCTCCTTCCCTTTCCATCCAATATACTATGAATTTTATCTGGAGATCTGTATTATATATATATATATATATATATATATATATATATATATGTGTGTGTGGGTGTATTCCTGTTATCATTTATTTAATATATATAATTGTCCATATAAATATATCTTATTACTATTATTACCCCCTAGGACCCTTATGGTCTTTGTCAATATCAATACTAACAGCCTCTTTAGAAGTTTCATTTTGATCTCTTAGTGCCTCTTTATTTCTTATTTTTTATTTTAATATTGGTGATTTCATTTGTTATATTTATTTATTTTGTATTTACCCCATATTGCCTCTGTTTTTATAAAAACCTTTTCATTTTATTGTAGATCTTGGTCCATATTAGCCTCATGATTTGTCATATTCTAGATTTATGTCTAGCAATAGTGTTGCTCACAGTTCCCCACACTATTTCGCTGAGCCTTATAGTCCGCTTGTTCCCTAGGCAGTCTTGTGTATATATATATACATATATATATATATATATATATATATATATCCCATAGCTGATATGACCGCATCATGGCTTGAGAAAGGAGCATGCATGCTCCAAACGCAGGCCTCCTCCCAGCCTCTCCTGCACCTCTGGATCCGGTGACGTTACCGCTTCAAGCGGCAGAAGTCTAATGCCCTCAGTCTACCTGCCCACTCAGCATGATCGTGCACCTTTGGACAGATACCACTAACAGAGGTCCAGACCACCCAGTGAGAGATGGCTTACTAGTGATGTGCCTTGTTCAAGTACTTCTTTTGGTGAATTGCTATATGATCTTTTATTAAAACATGTTTTACAACTACTTTGCTTATAAAGTGCTGCTGTTTTTACTTCTACCCAGTTTCCACTCTATCTGTACCCTCAAAAGCAGGCAGCAGATTCAGACTATTTGTGAAGTACACAAGAGAGATGGGGAGACAACACAGCAGAATATAGAGGGAGAGTAGCTAAGTGCTTACTGTAACTCCCCCCATGGAAACTCTCATATGTTTAGATTTGGGGAGGTTGAGCTACAGCTAGAAATAACAGAACATATATAGCATCCAGGGGCGGACTGACAAGTCATGGGGCCCCCGGGCAATAGGGGATCATGGGGCCCCTGTGTCCTTGCCCAAACTAAAAAAAGCCTATGAAAAAGGTACCAGGGGCATCTCATGGGGCCCCCTACTGACCCCGGGCCCTTGGGCGGAGCCCGAGTTTTCAAATGGTCAGTCCGCCCCTGATAGCATCTACTGCTGAGATTTTACTGCTAGGGACAAGTGCTATATGCACAGGAGCCGCTGGGGATCTACTGTGTGTTTTTTTTTCTTCTAGTTATATTTCTTTTTTTTCCACAAGTTTTTTCTATATTAGTATTCACCACCTCAGAACCTATGCATCCAAACTATTCTCATAACTCAGCCAATGTGTCCTTTCCTTTCTCTTGTAACTACCTTTATAACTCTTCACTGCTACCACCATCAACATTTTGCCCCTCCATGCAGTACAAAGCATCATGCTCCTTTTGAATCTCTTGTATTTCAGGCCCACATGAACATGATTCTTGCACATATTTATCTGTTTTCAGTGATCATGGTCAATGCATTGTTAATGCATTTGGTACACATGCATATGATACTTTTTGAATATCTACAAAATACTGCATTTGTACCAAATTTTGCTCCAAAAAAGGGCACTAAAGTACGGTATGTATTTGGAAACATTTTATATGAAAGTTAAAATAATTGAATGTGATTGACTCGCTGAGCACAGAAATCTGCATGCACAAAGTAAAGCAGCAAGGCTAAAAAATCTGTATGCCAGAACTAAATTGTCTCAGTATGTAAGGATATTTATCATTGGAGTCTCCTTTCCAAGCACCAGCATATGAAATCTTGCTTGCTGACTGGTATCCAAACTTGCACACAATGATGAATACACGCGTAGTACAATACCCTTTCTCATATAGTTCACTGGAGCATTTTACAAGTTGAAGTTTTTTATACAATTGATAGCAGTAGGCACTTGGGTATATTTGGGTATATTCACTGGCATATTTTGCTAGTTAATAAAATGCCCACAGTTCTGCTTTAGAATGTGCAAAATGGTTAGGATAAATTAAACTATATAAAATACCATACTAGACTTGGTTCCATAATCCAGTCAAGATTTTCCAAGTGGTTTTAAAATAAAATGAAAAATGTCACCAGTACATTTGCACAGCATAACTGCTTTCCTTTGTTCAATGTTTTCTAAAAAAACTCCATTAAATATAAATTATTTGCCCTTTACAAGAGAGATTTAGCATGTTACTAAAGGCAAAATATAAAATCTCTAAACTTTTCAGGAGCTCAGTGCAATCAAATGGACAATCTGGATAGATTGTTCCCAAATTCCCTGAACTTTCAGTTGTAAAAGTTGACATTTTACAAGAACTAGAATTATAGTCAAAGCACTCTTATGTGCCTTTTTTGGTAGCACTAGGTAGCAACAACTGTTATTATTGTACTGAATAAAAAAAATATGATAGGCCTGTTATGTGAATATATACAGTCAGGTCCATAAATATTGGGACATCGACACAATTCTAAGATTTTTGGCTCTATACACCACCACAATGGATTTGAAATGAAACTAACAAGATGTGCTTTAACTGCAGTCTGTCAGCTTTAATTTGAGGGTATTTACATCCAAATCAGGTGAACGGTGTAGGAATTACAACAGTTTGCATACGTGCCTCCCACTTGTTAAGGGACCAAAAGTAATTGGACAATTGGCTTCTCAGCTGTTCCATGGCCAGGTGTGTGTTATTCCCTCATTATCCCAATTACATTGAGCAGATAAAAGGTCCAGAGTTCATTTCAAGTGTGCTATTTGCATTTGGAATCTGTGCTATCAACTCTCAAGATGAGATCCAAAGAGCTGTCACTATCAGTGAAGCAAGCCATCATTAGGCTGAAAAAAACAAAACAAACCCATCAGAGAGATAGCAAAAACATTAGGCATGGCCAAAACAACTGTTTGGAACATTCTTAAAAAGAAGGAACGCAACGGTGAGCTCAGCAACACCAAAAGACCCGGAAGACCACGGAAAACAACTGTGGTGGATGACCGAAGAATTCTTTCCCTGGTGAAGAAAACACCCTTCACAACAGTTGGCCAGATCAAGAACACTCTCCAGGAGGTAGGTGTATGTGTATCAAAGTCAACAATCAAAAGAAGACTTCACCAGAGTGAATACAGAGGGTTCACCACAACATGTAAACCATTGATGAGCCTCAAAAACAGGAAGGCCAGATTAGAGTTTGCCTAACAACATCTAAAAAAGCCTTCACAGTTCTGGAACAACATCCTATGGACAGATGAGACCAAGATCAACTTGTACCAGAGTGATGGGAAGAGAAGAGTATGGAGAAGGAAAGGAACTGCTCATGATCCTAAGCATACCACCTCATCAGTGAAGCATGGTAGTGGTAGTGTCATGGCGTGGGCATGTATGGCTGCCAATGGAACTGGTTTTCTTGTATTTATTGATGATGTGACTGCTGACAAAAGCAGCAGGATGAATTCTGAAGTGTTTTGGGCAATATTATCTGCTCATATTCAGCCAAATGCTTCAGAACTCATTGGACGCCGCTTCACAGTGCAGATGGACAATGACCCAAAGCATACTGCAAAAGCAACCAAAGATGTTAGAATTGTGTCGACGTCCCAATATATATGGACCTGACTGTACCTGTATTAAGAACAAAATAAGAATTTTTGTACACTATGGTTATTAAAAATCCTAAACAGAGTTTTGCAAACATAATTTTGGACATGGTTATGAATATTTTGTGATTTCACACTAATTTCAAACATTTTCTAAAACCCAGTAGAAGAAGTCTCTGTATGAGCAATTTGACATAATAAACTTTACAAGACAAATCACCCTTCAGAAAGAACTGTTCATGAAATTGTACACTTGTACTTTGTTTTTATATAATATAGTTTTATGGCTTTAATCCAAATAGAAACATTTGCATGTTTCACAAATATTGAAGTGAAATGGTTCCATTGCATAGGATTGATTCCTGCTTTGCAAGGTTTGTCATAGCAATACTATTTTTTTGCATGTAATGTATGGGAAAGCGAGTCATTTCACACAGAACTTACCGTTAAGCAAATACTTTGATTAATTGGTAATTCATTGTATAATATGTGCTGACAAAACTGCCACCATCATTAGGCAGGTTTATTTATTTATTTTTACATTTGTTACTACCTTTTTATGCCTTTGTGTTTACAAATTTGAAATAAATTCTGAGTTGGGTTGTTAAGACCAACTCTGGGCACAATAAGTTTGGGCTTTAAATCTATGTAGATTTAAAAATACCAATCAGTGCATTTACTGTATATATATATATATATATATATAGAGAGAGAGAGAGATAGAGAGAGAAAGAGAGATTATTTATACAGTATATATACATTATATGTATATAATGTATATATACTGTGTGTGCGTGTATGTATATATATATATTGTATACAGTATATATATATTATATGTATATATAATATATAGTACACTGTCTTTATACAGTATATATACATTATACACACACACATATATATATATATATATATATATACACACACACACACACACACACACACACTCTATTACCAAAAGTATTGGGACACCTGCCCCTGTTCACGTACATTGCTTTTAATGGCATCCCAGTCTTAGTCTGTAAGGTTCAATTATAGTTGACTAATCCTTTGCAGCTATAACAGCTTCAATTCTTCAGGGAAGGTTGTCCACAAGGTTTAGGAGTATGTTATTGAGAATGTTTGACCATTCTTCCTGAAGCATTTGTGAGGTCAGGCACTAATGTTGGATGAGAAGGCCTGGCTCACAGTCTCTGCTCTAATTCATCGCAAAGGTGTTCGATCTCGTTGAGGTCAGGACTCTGTGCAGGCCAGTCAAGTTCCTCCACCTCAAACTCACTCATCCTTGTCTTTGTGCCCTTGCTTTGTGCACTGCTGTGCAGTCATGTTAGAACAGGAAGATGCCATCCCCAAACTGTTCCCACAAAGTTGGGAGCATGAAATTGTCCAAAATGTCTTGGTATGCTGATGTCTTAAGAGTTCCTTTCATTGGAACTAGGGGGCCAAGCCCAACCCCTGAAAAACAACCCCACACCATAATCACCCCTCCACCCAACTTTACACTTAGCACAATGCAATCAGGCAAGTACCATTCTCCTAGCAACCACCAAACCCAAACACATCCATCGGATTGCCAGACAGAGAAGCATGATTTGTCACTCCAGAGAACACGTGGTGCTCTGGAGTCCAGTGGCAGCGTGCTTTACACCACTGCATCCAAAGCTGTGCATTGAAATTGGTGATGTAAGGCTTGGATGCAGCTGTTCAGCTATGGAAACCCATTTCATAAAGCTCTCTACGCACTGTTGTTGTGCTAATCTGAAGGCCACATGAACTTTGGAGGTCTTTAGCTATTGACTCTGAAAACAGCTGGGTCTTCTGTGCACTGTGCGTTTCAGCATGAGCTGACCCTGCTCTGTCATTTTACATGGCCTAGCACTTTGTGGCTGAGTTGCTGTTTTTCCCAGTTGCTTCCACTTTGTTATAATACAACTAACAGTTGACTGTGGGATATTTAGTAGCAAGGAAATTTCACGGATGGACTTATTACACAGGTGGCAACCTGTCACAGTACCACGTTTGAATTCACTGAGCTCCTGAGAGCGACCAATTTTTCCACAAATGTTTGTAGAAGCAGTCTGCATGCCTGTGTGCTTGATTTTAGACACCTGTGGCCAATGATTTGGAAGGGTGTCCCTATACTTTTGGCAATATATATATATTTATGCACGAGTATATGTATAAGTAAACAAATATTTTCCTTTCATCTGACTGGATAAATGAAGTGATTTTTTTCCCTTCATTCTGTTAATATTTTAAATTCTTTAGTATAAGAGTTTCTTCATCTTTTCTTTTCAAAAGGCTCATTTTTCTGTTGTCCTCATTAGGCACATAACCAAAATCCCTGTAAATGCTATCCAAAGGTAGCAATATTTTAGGCACATGTAAAACATGTAAAAAGTTACAAAATTTCCCACCAGTTAATGCTATAATACACGTACAGAAAATTGAATAGATTGGTGCAGAAAAGGTTTATAAATAGTAAATTAGTAAAAAGATGCATGGGAATTAATATACGGAATATACTAGATTTCGATACGTTTGGGCTAATCCATGCATAGATGTTATTAGCCCTACACCTTCAATAACAATAACACATTGCAGAAAATGGTGTTCTCCCTTTCTAGTTACTTTAATTTCTGCCTGATTGCCTCATAAATGTGTTTGGTTGTTAGCTAAATCAGAATAAATGAGAAACACACCTGACTCAACTAAAAAACAAAAAAATTACAGTATTTCATGCTTTGACTAAACACATTTTATAACATTTACAGCCCATACTGGGAAAATTATGTGCACTTATACAGCGTAGAACCTCTTTATGAGCAATACCCTCCACCACAAATATGTTATCACTATTGATCAGGTTGTAAAGAGGAATGTTATGGTCCATTCACACTGCTCAGGTCTCTTGTGTTAATATATGTTATGGGCTGTCTATTGCACCTAAATGGACCTAAAATCATACCCATTGCATTTTTTCTAGCACACCAATCCCCAACACTACATTCTGTAATGCATTACTGTGTAGTTTCTTATACTATGACTAGTATGATGTTTTGCTCTTTAAGTATGGATACTTTTTAAATATAATGAAAACGCCACACCTAAGAAACTAAATTAAAAAAATCATAAAATTAAGCTGCCACCCCAAAGTGATAGGAACTACCATGTAAATATAGAAAACCTCTGTAGGGGGTGTTATCTACTTCAAGCAAAGTGGTTAAATTATAACAATATCAAAGTGCATAGAAACATATGATTAACGTCCATAAGAATTTATGATTAGTCCATTAAAATGTACAATATATAAACACTATCAATGTGCATATAAACATAAATAAAAGTGTCCATAGATCATCCTAGTGGATCCATATAAGACTGTGATTCCATACTGTAGTTAGCTGCACTTCTCCTTCATTGTGACATAACCATAACTCACCCAGTGGTATGGCATTACTAAATAACTCACCAGACGTACATGACCTCTTTAATTAAAAAGAAGGTCAGCTGCGCTTGTCAGTATCTCTATTTAGATGGAGAGATGCTTGTCTTGTGATGAATGCTCCAAGCTCCTCATAGGCTTCCACAACACACACACCGGACCCAAAGATAGAAATAGCATATAGTGTGATACTTTTTTAAAAAAATAAATAAAACATAGATAGAATGCTTGCATAGTAAAGTGCGTACACATCAGCACTAGATGTAGCAGTGTGTGACTGTACAACTAGCACCGCCATGTCCTGGTGTGTTCCAGCACCAGGAAGTGCCGTAACCGGAGGTCAGCAACTGGAAGTCCCACCTCTAACATGTTTTCGTCACTCTGACATCATCAGGAAGCAGTCACTGACAAGCGCAGCTGACCTTCTTTTTAATTAAAGAGGTCATGTACGTCTGGAGAGTTATTTAGTAATACCATACTGCTGGGTGATTTATGGTTATGTCGTGGTGAAGGAGAAGTGCACCTAACTACAGTGTGGAACCACAGTCTTATATGGATCTACTAGGATGATCTACGGACACTTTTATTTACGTGTTTATGCACATTGATAGTGTTTATATATTGTACATTTTAATGGTCTAATTATGATTACTTATGGACATTATTTGTATGTTTCTATGCACTTTGAGATTGTTTAATTTAACCACTTTGTTTGAGGTAGATAGCGCTCCCTACAGAGGTTTTATGTGGATACTTTTTAGCCTTGTTCAGAATTGCATGCTGGTTTTTGTCTTGATTTTTTAAAGGATTATAACTCCTATTAAGAGTAGCAACTGTACTGTGTTTCATCCATTTGTACTCAGTTTGTCTTCTAGTGGGTTAATTAACACACAATACTTTAGAAATGTATCTTAGTCTTTTCTAGATCTACAGTATGTAGCCCTGCAATGTTTTTAAGGTGATCTAGGATATATTTTGATCAGAACATGAAACACCAGAACAGGTTTTCCTTGAGAAGAGCACAGTTTATCAGAAAGCAACATTTGTTTGCTTCATTTGTAGAACAGCCAGGGCACCATCCACCACATCTCTAATATCACCCACCCCATTTGAAGATGTCATTATCATAGACTTTGATTGTTTTAATCATTTATTTACTAAATATGTGATAATGTATGTGTTTGTGTTTGTGAAATACAACTCTCTTTTTCTATAAATTATTTATGAAACTATGGTCACACTTATGGAGCCATTTTTGCAGCTGTTAAAACATACTTCTTGGAAACCTAGTAACCACAAACAAATTAATTGTATATTTATATTAGCTACAGTGGGGATCAAAAGTTTGGGCACCCCAGCTAAAAATTTGTATTAATGTGCATAAAGAAGCCAAGGAAAGATGGAAAAATCTCCAAAAGGCATCAAATTACAGATTAGACATTCTTATAATATGTCAACAAAAGTTAGATTTTATTTCCATCATTTACACTTTCAAAATAACAGAAAACAAAAACATGGCGTCTGCAAAAGTTTGGGCACCCTGCAGAATTTATAGCATGCACTGCCCTCTTTGCAAAGCTGAGACCTGCCAGTGTCATGGATTGTTCTCAATCATCGTCTGGGAAGACCAGGTGATGTCAATCTCAAAGGTTTTAAATACCCAGACTCATCTGACCTTGCCCCAACAATCAGCACCATGGGTTCTTCTAAGCAGTTGTCTAGAAAACTGAAACTGAAAATAGTTGACGCTCACAAAGCTAGAGAAGGCTATAAGAAGATAGCAAAGCATTTTCAGATGTCAATATCCTCTGTTTGGAATGTAATTAAGAAATGGCAGTCATCAGGAACAGTGGAAGTTAAAGCAAGATCTGGAAGACCAAGAAAAATATCAGACAGAACAGCTCACAGGATTGTGAGAAAAACAATTCAAAACCCACGTTTGACTGCACGATCCCTCCAGAAAGATCTGGCAGACACTGGAGTTGTGGTACACTATTCCACTATAAAGAGATACTTGTACAAATATGGTCTTCATGGAAGAGTCATCAGAAGAAAACCTCTTCTACGTCCTCACCACAAAAATCATTGTTTGAACTTTGCAAATGAACATATAGACAAGCCTGATGCATTTTGGAAACAAGTTCTGTGGACCGATGAGGTTAACATTGAACTTATTGGCCGGAATGAGCAAAGGTACGTTTGGAGAAGAAGGGGCACAGAATTTAATGAAAAGAACCTCTGTCCAACTGTTAAGCATGGGGTTGGATCAATCATGCTTTGGGGTTGTGTTGCAGCCAGTGGCACAGGGAACATCTCACGAGTAGAAGGAAAAATTGATTCAATAAAATTTCCGCAAATTTTGGATGGTAACTTGATGCCATCTGTGAAAAAGCTGAAGTTAAAGAGAGGATGGCTTCTAAAAATGGATAATGATCCTAAACACACCTCGAAATCCACGGGGGATTACATCAAGAGGCGTAAACTGAAGGTTTTGCCATGGCCTTCACAATCGCCTGACCTCAACATAATTGAAAATCTATGGATAGACCTTAAAAGAGCAGTGCGTGACAGACAGCCCAGAAATCTCAAAGAACTGGAAGACTTTTGTAAGGAAGAATGGGCAAAGATACCTCAAACAAGAATTGAAAGACTCTTGGCTGGCTACAAAAAGCGTTTACAAGCTGTGATACTTGCCAAAGGGGGCAGTACAAGATATTAACTCTGCAGGGTGCCCAAACTTTTGCAGACGCCATTTTTTTGTTTTCTGTTATTTTGAAAGTGCAAATGATGGAAATAAAATCTAACTTTTGTTGACATATTATAAGAATGTCTAATCTGTAATGTGATGCCTTTTGGAGATTTTTCCATCTTTCCTTGGCTTCTTTATGCACATTAATACAAATTTTTAGCTGGGGTGCCCAAACTTTCGATCCCCACTGTATATCTGTATAACTTCTACACTCAAATTCTTTGAGTATTAAGCCAACAATCTACACTACACAAATAGCCTCTGTTGCTCTACCTAAGAAACACAAACCAGAAACATGGCTAGTGCTGCTTTACACAATGGGATTACCAGTCAATAACACAGTTAAAGGGCTTTCACTATTACATTTTGGAAAAAATAGTAAATAAATTCTTGCTTGGCAAAGATTGCAGCATTAAATTATATAACACAATTTGTTAAAAAGGAATATGTTCATGGTATTCAGGCTTTTGAGAGTTCAGATGCTGTTCAGGTCAGTGACTCTGCGAAATGAAACCAGCATTAGGATGACAATCCAAGAACCCTTAAAACCTCAACAATGGTAGCAACCATATTTCTGTTCTAACTGAGTTAATTATAGGGAGGTCTTTAGATTTCTGCATTGGGGTTGATTTACTAAAATTTAAGAGTGCATAATCTGGTGGCAGTCAATCAGCTTCTAACTTCAGCTTGTTCAATAAAGCTTTGACAAAAAAACACCTGGAAGCTGATTTGTTTCTATGCAGAGCTGCACCAGATTTTGCACTCTCCAGTTTTAGTAAACCAATCCCATAGTGTTTTCTATTATTTTTTCATTGTTTGTTTATTTTTTAATTTCCTAATGTTTATTTTTTTAAATTGCTTAAAGCATTTCACATATATCATTTTCAACCAGGAAACTATAGTAAAAATGTGGGTCTGTAGGCAGTATGTTTTTTCCCTTTAAACAATAAAAGACATACAACTTTTATTTTGGGTAATAACTTGGCCATTTTATTACTGGTATATATATATATATTTTAAACATTTTTTTCTGAAAGTAGCACTATACAACCAAAGCTTAGTCAGTATGACTCAAGCTGTATATATTAAAAACAACAACTTATTAACCGTACCTATATATTGATCAAATCTGACTTCAGTTTAACCTCCCTAGCGGTATGATTATATCAATATTTCTGTGCTCAAAGCAGTTTTTTTTTTGCATGGAAATATGTAGTTTTCTTATTGTAGGCCTGTAATTTTTAGGAATAACTCACTGAAATCTGTCCGAACAAGAGTCTAGTAAACATCCCGGGTAGGATAAAATTTGAAACATGAAATCATAAATTATAATATAATAAATAATCATAAAAAAATAATAATATAATAATAATAAATTTAATTCAATAATATAATCAAACCAAAAACACTGAAATTTGAAATAGAGCACCAAGTTCGCACATCACTGAGCTTAGTCGCAAAATCGTTTTCAGTGTCTGATGACGAATTTCCCCACGAATCATTATCACTCAATTCTGCAAGTGGTTCTATTTTACTATCGCTGTTTTCTAGCTGGTCTAAGACTGCTTTTGACATAAAGGGACGCTTTTTGGACACCATGGACTTTTCTCAGTTTCAAGGCAGAAAGAACAGTAAAAATGCAGGCAGGGCACAGGACAAAGCACTCGGGACAAAATGTATGTGAAATGCTTTGAAACAGTAATGTTTTACTATGCGATTTTAGTGTATTTAGTGAATGTCACTTTTTAACTTTTTTAAACTTCCCGCCGGCTCCGGCCCCCGTACGTCCCAGCGCTCGCAGGGACCAGAACCCGGAAGACAGATGCGGGCATCGGCTGGAGGACATGGCTGGGGATGCTGCAGGGGGGACATCGCGGGAGAGAAGGACAAGGTAAGTGAAACAGGGAATCCCAGAGCTCGAGGTTACCGCTTTTGGTACTGAAAGTTAACCCTGAGCTACACTCGGGAATACCGCCAGGGGGGTTAATAGACATGCTGACTCATCCTCCTTTAAATAAAGGTGCCCTCACCAATAATAATTGGTCGTAACAAAAAAGGGGTGGGTGGGAGGGGAGCACCACAGAGAAGCCTCCCAGGTGTCTGCTCCCCTATGAACGGAACCCCCCTTTTTATAGCCCGCTCATCTCTTCTAGTCCTCCTCTGATTGGCTAGTTTGCCTTCCAGGTGTTCCCCTTGCTCCCCCAGGTGCTTTGGGGGGCTTAAAACTCCCCATTTTCTAGAAACTTCCCCATTTTATTAAAAGCTTGTAGTGGGCTTGAATCTTTTAATGGTTTTCTTCAACCTCATACCACAAAGGGGGGACTAAAAACCTGCTGACCTTCTGGACATTACTCCACTGTATATATACAGTGAGGAGACTTGAAAATTTCTCCTACCACAGTTCCATAAGAAAAGGAGGACCCTATATTGAAATCCCCCTTTTTGTTTTCCTATTCTAAAAAAAGACTTTCAGAGCAAAAGATATCGGCTAAAGTAAAAATAAAGGCAAAAATTTTATTACTTTTGGATAGAGCGGGAGAGGGTTATAACCCCTGTAAGATTTGTTGTCTCATTGGGGAGATTTCCCTTCACTTCCTGTCCCATTGTCAAAACAGGTCAAGTCCAAAGTGAGGGAATGCCTGGTTGTCACCGGGGTCACCAGAACTAGTGTCCCCATTTTCCCTCTATCAATGTTCTGGGGACAATGCAAAACTTTTTTCTTTTTTCACTTTAACTTTCAGTGATAATGGTAATCAGGACAAAGAGAGGGCACAGACAGCAATAAAAACTAAAAAAACAAAAACAAATTGGAATTTAATTACACTTTACTCAGCTGAATGATGCAAAACAAGTACACTTTCCCCTATACCATCCTAGCAGAAAAAAGACGTCTTAGTTCTAGTTGACATTCATAACAGTTCTGAATATGAAATTTTATAATACAACAATAAAGAAATTACATTTTAAATTATATAAATTAAATTTATATAAATAAGTGCACTTATAAAAAAACTTCAATACTATCTTGTACTCTTTATAAAATTACAGCCATGTTCTCTATAACTAATGATTTATATTGATCTTGTTAGCATGTATGTATGACTACAAAATGTGAATTATACTGTATCTATATTACATTGTATGACCCAAATACATGTGTGTATGCGTATGTATATATATTCACCCTCGCAAATGTACTGCCCTCAATCATGTAAAGGTAAAATAATGGGTCCCTATGGTATAAGACACACAGAAGGCCATAGTAACAATTATTAGAACACAATTGTGGTAATGCACAGGTTCCTAGCTACTTTACAGAGAGCCAATGTTCTACATTTTACAATCAATTACTAGGATTTGACTTTTTTATTGATAACTTCCTTATTTTTTTTCCCAACCTTTACTGTACTGATAATGAATGGGCTTATGAATGTAATTCTTTTCGTTCATTAGGAATGTAGTTCTGTTTAGGCAAAATTGTCTTTTCTGATAGTAAACTAGGTCAGATTGTGTCTCTATTGCTTCTACTGACATTCCACTTTATATCACTGCATTCCTTGTTACAGTATATGCATTACGCAGTTGCCTACAAATCTTCCTAATTAGAACAATAAAATCATAAACTGTAGCTGTAATGCCGCATTATTTTTGTGTTATTGTACATATGCTTCTTTAGCAGTTAGAGGTATACATAGTAGTAATTCAAGCCAAGCTGTGTAAGAAAAAAAAGTGTCTGCATTGCAGCATGTTATGACATTTAGACTTGTACTGCATCAGCCCATTTAAAAGAGGTTTGGTAGTATAGCTGGTATAACTGCTTACATTTACAAGTTTCATTGAGGCATATTGAATGCTTCCATTTTGAAATATCATATAATAATATAAGAGATCATGGGATTTCTTCCTAAATGTTTTTTTCTAGCACCCTGTCAGAGTAAACAGCGGAAACTGACAGTGTGTGACGTTTTCCATTGAGATCAATGTAGAAATGGGAGCTTGCAGTCCTATTCTATATCATTCTTTGTGCATTCAACTGTGAAAAGCAAATGTAGACACCATCTTCAAGTTCACTTCATGTTTTTCTGATGGAATAGCTCAGTATAGTATTTGAGATAGCAATTTAAATACAAATTTCATCTACAGATTTGTATTCATTCTTAGATATAAACTTTCAAAGTACCAATAACATATCCAGCAATCAAAATGCAGAGTAGAGTAGAAATTTGCTTTTTTCAGAAAATTATTGAAATAACTTGCACTGCATGCATACAGTTTGCAAAGTCCATTCAAATGAACCCCTAACCACTTTCATGCTATGAATCTCATATGCGGTTTCCTTCTCTCTTCAGTATGAGTGTGGAGGGGAGGAAAATAAATCAGTATCAGAAGTGTCTTTACACAGATGTTATAATAGTTGTGGTATAGTCTCTACATTTTACAATTTACAATATCCCTTGTCTAATAGACATTCTAGGTACTCCTTCCCCCATATAACATATAGCTATACTATATATATCCTAAACTGCATTTCCAGGTTAGGATATGCATGACAGAGCAAAGTACAAACATGTCCATCAACCTAAGTAAGTGAAATTGTAAACCTCATATACTGTACAGCTCAAACTATATGCATACAGCTTTATGGGAAAAGAAATGTATATGATTGTGGGCAAACTACAATAGATAGATAGATAGATAGATAGATAGATAGATAGATAGATAGATAGATAGATAGATAGGGATCTTACCAGAATTCAGTTCATGGAAGGTTCGCTGAATTACAGTCAGGACCATAAATATTGGGACATCGACACAAATCTAACATTTTTGGCTCTATACACCACCACAATGGATTTGAAATGAAACTAACAAGATGTGCTTTAACTGCAGACTGACAGATTTAATTTGAGGGTATTTACACCAAAATCAGGTGAACGGTCTAGGAATTACAACAGTTTGCATATGTGCCTCCCACTTGTTAAGGGACCAAAAGTAATGGGACAATTGGCTTCTCAGCTGTTCTATGGCCAGGTGTGTGTTATTCCCTCATTATCCCAATTACAATGAGCAGATAAAAGGTCCAGAGTTCATTTCAAGTGTGCTATTTACATTTGGAATCTGTTGCTGTCAACTCTCAAGATGAGATCCAAAGAGCTGTCACTATCAGTGAAGCAAGCCATCATTAGGCTGAAAAAACAAAACAAACCCATCAGAGAGATAGCAAAAATGTTAGGCGTGGCCAAAACAACTGTTTGGAACATTCTTAAAATGAAGGAACGCACCGGTGAGCTCAGCAACACCAAAAGACCCGGAAGACCACGGAAAACTACTGTGGTGGATGACCGAAGAATTCTTTCCCTGGTGAAGAAAACACCCTTCACAACAGTTGGCCAGATCAAGAACACTCTCCAGGAGGTAGGTGTACGTGTGTCAAAGTCAACAAGCAAGAGAAGACTTCACCAGAGTGAATACAGAGGGTTCACCACAAGATGTAAACCATTGGTGAGCCTCAACAACAGGAAGGCCAGATTAGAGTTTGCCAAACAACATCTAAAAAAGCCTTCACAGTTCTGGAACAACATCCTATGGACAGATGAGAACAAGATCAACTTGTACCAGAGTGATGGGAGGAGAACAGTATGGAGAAGGAAAGGAACTGCTCATGATCCTAAGCATACCACCTCATCAGTGAAGCATGGTGGTGGTAGTGTCATGGCGTGGGCATGTATGGCTGCCAATGGAACTGCTTCTCTTGTATTTATTGATGATGTGACTGCTGACAAAAGCAGCCGGATGAATTCTGAAATGTTTCAGGCAATATTATCTGCTCATATTCAGCCAAATGCTTCACAACTCATTGGACGCCGCTTCACAGTGCAGATGGACAATGACCCAAAGCATACTGCAAAAGCAACCAAAGAGTTTTTTAAGGAAAAGAAGTGGAATGTTATGCAATGGCCAAGTCAATATATATGTAAAGTGCTACGTAAACTGACGGCGATATATAAGTACCTGAAATAAATACATTCTGAACATTCCTTGAAACCCTGTGGAGCTGAATCTTTAAAGTAGATGTTTAGTCAAAAATCATTTTTTATCATATGGCTGCAGTCACATCACATTTCCCACAGGTAGCTGGATCCTGTAAAAATCTTCATGTGGAGATGCCCCAGTTTCTTCCTGGTGCTGAACTTCCAGCACTGAGGGAGTTAATAGCTTTGGGTCTTCTGTGAGATGCAGTAAAAAAGACCCACCCCCTGCTCCCCTATCTTTCATTGAGAAAAGTCCATGCATAGTGTACTCTGTAATGCAATCTCTGAATGGGAGAAAGTAGGATGAACCCATTTACTGGCCACCTAGGCTGCATGGTCTGTATGGATTTTGGGGTGACCCCACACTTTTTTAAAGCAGAAAATTTAAGAAAGAAATTGCAATTAAATCAATTAAAATTACAATTAACCACTTGACCATTTGAGCTCCTGAGGATTTACCCCCCTTAATGACCAGGCCTTTTTTTTGCTGTTTGGCGCTGCACTAATTCAAATGATAATTGCGTGGTCATGCAATGCTATACCCAAATTTTTTTTCACACAAATAGAGCTTTCTTTTGATGGTATTTTATCATCTGTGCGTTTTTTATTTTTTGCGCTATAAACAAAAAAAACACAAACATTTTGAAAAAAAACTATATTTTCTACTTTCAGCTATAAAAAATATATCGTAAACTCAAAGTTAGTCATAAATTTAAGCCAAAATGTATTCTGCTACATGTTTTTGGTAAAAAAAATCCCAATAAGTGTATATTGATTGCTTTGTGTGAAAGTTATAGCGTCTACAAACTATGGTATAGATCAGGGGTGGGCAAACTTTTTGACTTGAGGGCCGCAATGGGTTCATATATTGGACCCTGGGGCCGGACCAAGAGTAGATGAATGATGTGTATGTGTCATCCATAGTAAGTATAGTAATATTCCCCCATAGTAAGCATAGTAATTAATCCCCCATATAGTAATTCATCCCCCATATAGTAATTCATCCCCCATATAGTAATTCATCCCCCATAGTAATTCATCCCCCATATAGTAATTCATTCCCCATATAGTAATTCATCCCCCCTATAGTAATTGATCCCCCATATAGTAATTCATTCCCCATAGTAATTCATCCCCCATAGTAATTCATCCCCCATAGTAATTAATGCCCCATATAGTAATTCATCCCCCATATAGTAATTCATCCCCCATAGTAATTCATCCCCCCTATAGTAATTCATCCCCCATATAGTAATTCATCCCCCATAGTAATTCATCCCCCATAGTAATTCATCCCCCATAGTAATTAATCCCCCATATAGTAATTCATCCCCCATATAGTAATTCATCCCCCCTATAGTAATTCATTCCCCATAGTAATTCATCCCCCATATAGTAATTCATCCCCCATAGTAATTCATTCCCCATAGTAATTCATCCCCCATATAGTAATTCATCCCCCATATAGTAATTCATCCCCCATATATTAATTCATCCCCCATATTAATTCATCCCCCATATTAAGTCCCCAAGTCCCCCCTGTGTCAATTCACTTACCTTTGCTCCGCGCGTTCCTCTCGCCGTGTTCCCGCGCCGCTCCGGTGTAGCACGAAAATCTGTCTCCTATGAGGATCTGTCCCCCTCGACGTATCTGCGCATGTGCCAGTTTCAGGCATTAGTAGCCGATCGGCGATCTCCGGCACATGCGCAGATACGTCGAGGGGGACAGATCCTCATAGGAGACAGATTTTCAGGCTACACCGGTCTTCAGGGCGGACTGTGAGAGGAGCCTAGCGGGGGCCGGATTAAAAGGTCCGCCGGGCCGTATACGGCCCGCGGGCCGTAGTTTGCCCATTGCTGGTATAGATACTGTAATTTATGCCTTTTTTTGCTATACAGCGCTGCACTAATTCAAATGATAATTGCGCGGTCATGCAATGCTGTACCCAAACAAAATTTACGTCCTTTTTTTCACACAAATAGAGCTTTCTTTTGGTGGTATTTGATCACCTGTGCACTTTTTTTTTGCGCTATAAACAAAAAAAACACAAAAATTTTGAAAAAAAACTATATTTTCTACTTTCAGCAAAAAAAAATATATCGTAAACTCAAAGTTAGTCATAAATTTAAGCCAAAATGTATTCTGCTACATGTTTTTGGTAAAAAAAATCCCGTGCATTAGCGGGCAAACTGGCGCTATATGGGAGGGGCGCTAACACTATTGGAAGTCACCAGTGACACTAATACAGTGATCAGTAAAAATCTGTTCACTGTAATCAATGACACTGGTGACAGAGCAGTGAAGGGGTTAACTGGGGGGGCGATCAAGGGGTTAAATGGGATTACTGGTGTACTGGCGGGCAAACTGGTGCTATGTGGGAGGGGCGCTAACACTAGTGGAAGTCGCCAGCGACACTGATACAGTGATCAGTAAAAATCAGTTCACTGATCAATGACACTGGTGACAGGGCAGTGAAGGGGTTAACTCGGGGGGGGGCAATCAAGGGGTTAAAAGGGATTACTGGTGTACTGGTGGGCAATCTGGCGCTATCTGGGAGGGGCGCTAACACTATCGGAAGTCACCAGCGACACTGATACAGTGATCAGTAAAAATCTGTTCACTGATCAGTGACCCTGGTGACAGGGCAGTGAAGGGGTTAACTGGGGGGGGATTAAGGCGTTAAACGGGAATACTGGTGCACTGGCGGGCAAACTGGCGCTATCTGGGAGGGGCGCTAACACTATCGGAAGTCGCCAGCGACACTGATACAGTGATCAGTAAAAATCGATTTACTGATCAGTGACACTGGTGACAGGGCAGTGAAGGGGTTAACTGGAGGGGAGCGATCAGGGGGTTAAATGTGTCCTAGGTGTGTTCTAACTGTAAATGTGTAGTGTTTTACTCACGTTTACTGTGTCTTCTTCTCTGTCTGGAACGGAATGTGTCCAGGCAGAGAAGAATGACATCATATCCTGTCCTGTGTAAATGTTAACACAGGACAGGATAGGACAGGGACCGATCATCTGATTTCAGCCAGACATCACTGGCTGAAATCTAATGATTGATCCCTCCGGGATCGAATGGTGTCACCCGCGGGTCGGCGGGAGCGCGCGCGCGCCCCCTGGCGGCGAAAACGTCGGGAGCGCGGAACCCCTTTTAAAACGTAGTTTTGCGCCCCAGTGCCGCTCTGCACACGTATATATACAGTGGCAGGGTGGCAAGCGGTTAAAGATGATGCAGCTCCCAGCTGAATGTAAAAAAGACGAGTGGATGGTGTCTGTTTTCATTGACTGAACATGGTCAAGACCACATCTGGCCAATTACATCTCCCAGGATGTCTACAGGCTTATTTACAATCTGGCAGGTAGCAGGACAATGGTTTGTAAGATGTCGTTGGCTGCCAAATTTAATTCCTGATCCGTGAATGCTGAACATTCAAAGTTTAGGTCAAATGCCGAATTGGGACGAACTCAAAATTTAATCGTAATAGATGTGTCTGGGTTTCTTCTTTCCAGTTTAGATCACATTATCTCAGATCTTCTGTTATGTACTGTATTCTTCCATAATGAATGTAAAAACCTTTCCCTTAAACAGCTCACACAACAATCAGCCTGACTCAGTTAAACCAATTTGCTCATAACGCTGATAAAATGTTTGTTTGGAATGTACCTTTCCTTCTAATGGTTTTCCAAGTTACATATCAAATGAAAATACAAATAAAATACAGATACCCATACAGATTACTAAAATACATACAGGGGCGGACTGACCATTTGGAAACTCGGGCACTCCCCGAGGGCCCGGGGTCAGTAGAGGGCCCCATGAGATGCCCCTGGTACCTTTCTCATAGGCTTTTTGAGTTTGGGCAAGGACACAGGGGCCCCATGATCCCCTATTGCCCGGGGGCCCCATGAGATGTCAGTCTACCCCTGGATACATATATACAAAAAATACAAGGTTTACACAGGAAAGCAAAAAAAGTTAGTTTAAAACTTTAAACTAAACACATAGTATGACATCATCAAATATGCGGATATCATAAGTATTTTTTAGTAGATCTTGGTTCATGCTACACAGAGAACCACTCCGCAGCTTGTGTTTTATCCTGATCTTTTAGCTAGAGGGGGCAATTATATCTACATCAGACAATGTCAGCATCCTACATATTCACACTACTCCACCAGTGTCAAGATTTCTCACAACCAAAACACTTAAAAGAATTTTAAATAAGTCAATGTTTCTAATCTTTAGTAAGATCAAAATGGTTGTTAAAGCTTAAATATGCATGCTAGTATCAAATGTACAGTTTGTTATCCACTACATTTGAAAGTTTTCTTATATTTTACACATATTTTTTTGAAGCTAGATGAATACAGAATTTCTGTCTTTGTGGACTGTTAAATCTATGTTCTTTTGATAGTGACATTAACAGATGAGAGTAAAATTAAAGATATACTCTGCTAAGACATTAAAGGTTGGATTTAAACTCAATCTACCTGTTTAGTGGCTCTAATTTTCATCCTAGTATTCATCTTTGATAACTCACTACCCCTATGGTTGCTACTGACACCTTTTGCTGTATGTTAAACATACTGTATAAAGTATGCGCACCAAATAACATAACCAACCTCTGCTTATGCAAATTGAATGATGTGACTTGGCCCTTTCCAGCTGGTTAAGGGATCTGTACAAGTTACAGAGTGAAATAATCCACAGTATCTCCTTCAGTTAAAAATAGGCATTTTGTTTATTCATATTTTATTCACATTTTTGGACATCTTTCTTTTTCAAACCTATCATAATTTATTTATTGACATTTACATAAGTTCTTTATTGACATGTACTTGGAAATTTTCTTAAGAAGGTATAGACTTTAAGAAAAACACAGGAAAATTAAGCTTTACGTAATTAAATGATCATACGGTGGACATGTTTTCATACTAGAGTCTTACAGTTTCTTCAAATGTTGTAAATATCTACATATGAAGTATTGTTTGTTTGATGTTATCAGTCTGTAATTTACCTAACAAAGGAGAAATACTGTATCTCTAAATTTTGTAAGCCACTAATCTAGAATAAAAAAAAAAAGGGGAGCTCTTATGATTGCTTGAGAACTGGATAGTATATTCTTTTGAGCGAGTGTACAGCATGACATTCCACCATTAGAGTTCTCATGCACTTGCTTGGTGTATCACCATAAACTGGCATGTTGGTGTTTGATAATTCTCAATAATGGTCTTTTGTAAGCTAAAAGGAATGTGTAGTTTTTTTTAATAATTTCTTTTCCATGGCCAAGGCTAAGAAACATTTTAAAATATGTTTTCATGTTTTAGTCACGTAAATACAAAATAATGCATTAATGTTTTGCATTCTCTTTTCTAGCCAGAAGGCGGAGCTTGAAACTCTTTTTGTATCCTTTACATTTCTTTTGTTTACAGGCTCCATGGCTCAAGTGTCAGTTACATGCATAAGTAAATTGCTCATCAGTATTGACTCATTCTTTATTGGAAGGCTCACCCACAAGGCAGACATCTATTGCTTTACATTCTCCTATATAAATATAATTGAGAGTAGGTAACTTTAACAAATAACGTGCGCATCACAAATCAGAAATCTTATCCAAATGCATTCATCAGAATAGGCCAAACTGGAATCTAGAGTTTTAATTTTGATCTGACATTTCAGTGGGGTAGAGCCTTCAAAATAGTGGGCTACACCCCAATGAAACTTTGGATCAAAATAAATGATGAGACTACCGGTTCTATTCTAATATATATATATATATATATATATATATATATATATACATATATATATATATATACAGTAGGGTGCTTTTATATATATATATATATATATATATATATATATATATATATACAGTAGAGCGCTCATAGGTCTTTTGCAGGAGAATCTGGAATCATATAGCTTTCATTGCCAACATTTGGGTGAATAGCCTTGAAAAAGGGGAGCCATTACTGAAATGTTGATAATAAAAGCTAAAGACTCCAGATTCTCCTGCAAAAGTCCTGTTGAGTGTCCTATTTATGTAGCACCCTCATAGTTTAGCTAGGGGGGGCTAGATCCTAATGGAGAGGAACTGATTAGCAGAGATAGTCAATGAGGTCAAATTTGGGTCAGGGCTGAGAGACTCTGCTGGTCAGCCCTTCTAGAATTTCCCCCTGCTCTGAGGCTTTTGGAGGAGGGCCATGGAGGCAGTGGGTGGATCTGAGGTGTGGTTGGTTGCACATTTCGGGGACCTTAACACATCCCTAACAGAAGGCTTGGCAAGGGGCTGGACTACCTTAAAAGTGTTGGAGCCTGCTCAGTGGCAGGAGAGTGGTAGTGGGAGAAGAGTGGGAAGCAGGAAGATGTGAGACTGGAGGAAGGCTGCCAGGAGGCCTAGTGAAATGGGGCCTGCCTGCGAGCCTGGAGCTGGAAAGAAGGAAAACTTTGGACTCACTGGCCTTCTGAGAGAGAACCACCTGTATGGCAGGAAAGGAGCAGCCCAGCTGATAGGCCTGGTAGCAGCAGCCATTTCACAAGCAGCACAGGAGAGGATCTGAGTGAGTACATCTTCACCCCCTGGGTGGATAGAGGAAGGAGCACTCTAGTAGGAAACCAGATTAGCTCTTTGCTAGTGATTGTTATAAACTTAAAGGAACAGGAGCCAGATCCCCTGCTCAGGAAGAAAGTCTCTTGATTGCTGGGTGAAGAGAAGTTCATCTAGGGTCTCAGGTGGTACAACTGGAGCTGCTGGCTAGCACTCCAACAGAGATTGTGCCAGAGAAGAGAAGCTGTGAATAGTTCTGGAAGTTGTCTTCATATTTCAGTTTCCTTTGGCATGCTATATACCCTTATACCCTACCCAAGTTTAATCTCCTCAATAAAACAAAAAAAAATGCTTAAGGCCTGCTTTTTGATGAAAGCTGTGTGGAAAATGCTAACTGACTGACTTTGCAGGACTATAGGCTGACCCAAATTCATCAGCAATCCCTAAGGGGGTAGTGCAACAATTAATTAGACTTGATGTACAGTATTTTTCTCATATCTCTTATCAACTTGTTAAATAGACAAAAAAGGTGTAGCCATCAATATTTTGGTCAATTTGCTATCCATCTGTGAAAGGCAAGGGGCAGACCAGAATTATGGAAGGGAGGAACGAAGAATGTGGAATCTTTACTAAGTTGGCAGGTAATGATTTGTTACTTTATAGTCAGTCTTGTAAAATATTCATGTGAGGTCAAAAGACTCAGGTAGTGCTCTACAAAGACCATATGTGTGACAGATATGTTTGGAGGCTTAGGCTTTGCCATATGAACAAAGCAACTAAAGGACTTGAAGTTAGAAAAAAACAGAGATACTTGTGAGGAGGTTAACACAGGCAGCGGACCAGCACTCAGTGTACCATAAAAGTAGAGCATAGCGAGTAGGGTGACAGGGCCGCCAGGTGTCACCATCCGGCAGACTGTAGTAATTTCCAGGGTACTAAATAAAGAAGAAATAAAAAGGAGTGATATACTCTGTGGGCAGAGGAGCTGTGCCAAATGCTAAAAGAATACAACACTCTTGGGTCCTCACTGGTGCTTTCCCAGCACAGTTTGTATAATTTTTTCAGTTGAATAGTGTATACTTATTGTTCACCCACATCAGGACTGTATAGCTAGAACTAAACTTCAGAAAAAAGGTATAATCTCTTATAGTTTTAGCTATTAGGTGCACTCTCCACTCTGAGCTTTGGCGTGCGTTGTGTAGCTATGATGTCTGACCTTTTTAGTGTGATAATAAGACTGCACAGTGTGTGTGCTAACTAAACCCCTGTTTTCAATGCATACTGTTAGACAGGTTAATTGGGTTTGTTTGCAGGCTAGCTGGCAAGTTAGAGCTCAGAACTTTTCTTTTTTGTTGTTTGACATGCGTCGCCCTTCCATGTGCTCCTTGCTGTGCAGGCCAGTTATAGACTGGGGCAGTGGCCATATTTTGTACTGTTGAATTGTTGATCGAGGGGGCACACTAGACACCTTAGCTGCCATTGTGCTACATGTTGGGTGTCCAGTGTGCTCCTGTACCTTTAAAGAGGGGTGGGCTCCCTCAGGTCCAGCTGCCCTTGGTCTATCCATTAAATACATGTGCATCTACTATGGGGGCTCTTAAAATTGGAGAGTTAGGAACTACAGAATACTGGGGTGCCATGACGAGGCTCTGTAGTATACGCATGTACTTGCAAATGTGTGCTAACTAAACCCCTGTTTCTTAATGTGTAATGTTAGACAGATTAATTCGGTTTGTTTGCAGGCTGGCTGGCAAGTTAGAGCTCAGAACTTTTCTTTTTTGTTGTTTGACATGCGCTCCTTCCATGTGCTCCTTGCTGTGAAGGCCAGTTATAGACTGGGGCAGTGGCCATTTTTTGTGCCATTTTTTGTATAATCTCTTATAGTTTTAGCTATTAGGTACACTCTCCACTCTGAGCTTTGGCATGCGTTGCGTGGCTATGATGTCTGATCTTGTTAGTTTGATAATAAGACTGCACAGTCAACTAACAAAAAAGGGAAGTGTTACAAGACAGTGAAATGCCTAAGGGCAGGTAATATAAATCTATGTTTCCATTTTATTCTTCTCATTTCCTTTGAATCTCGGTCTTCATTGGGACCATTGCAGTTTCAGTCTTTGCACTATTCCATCCAGAAGCCTTTAGCTATGCTGTCAATCACATGTTACATCACAGCTCTGTTCTTTTTGGATTTTTGTCTCTAACGATGTACTGAGGATTCACATATTTCAATATAGTCTTTCTAAAAATAGCCATGTGTTGACATACTGTATATTCCATTGCACTTATTTCAGATCATACGTGTAAAATAAATTAATTTGTGTTTCTCACTAACTGCCATCAATTGGGATTGCCAAGTTAAATGCTGCAATATTTTTTCACTATGGAATAGAATCCCAATTAGCTCAACTGATTGCAATCCTTCAAAGAAGTAATTGATTAAAATGCAGTATATTATTCATGAAGAGGGTTTTCAGTAAGAATCATTTACAGCATAACAGCCTGTTCGCTTTAGTTGCCAAAATCTATGCACAAAATCAGAATCTTTTGAAAGAAATAAATCCTTGCCCTTGAAAAAGCTAATTGTACCCAATAGATAAAAGCGCTGACAATTTGTTTATGTCAGCCCACTTGTCTATTTGTGTATCGCCACTGAAATCTTCAACCCTTTGAATGTATAGAAGAGTGTAATGGAGCGTATTATCGTATACAGGTGTTTGATAGCTAGAAAAGTGGTTTTTATAGTAGACTTTTTAAGTATGTCTTAAAAGACTGTTAAAAAGTAGGATGTTGCTTTAGAAATTGAATCTTAAAGAATGCAACAAAGGGATCTACCTTTGTTGATTTATACAGCAGCAGTTTTTTTCTGCTTGACACCCTCGCAAGTCATCTCTATCTTCTATCTTTATTAAATCATATTTGCTTTAAAGCTGAATTTTTCCTACAAAAAACAAATGTTCTCTATAGCTTTGTGAGCTAACCTACTTGTAATGAAGGGTGTCCCACATTGTGCCGGCAGCTGAAGAAATCTCCACTGAAGGGATGCCCCATTCTCTTCCAGTCTCTGAACTTCCCTTACTTCCTGTCTGGTAAAAGGTTGTCCCCGGAACAGTAAGTACAAAGAAATCTCTCTAATGGAGCCCCAGATAGCAGTAAAACCCAACAGGGGTTTTAATCCTTTCCCACTATTTTCAAAACAAAAGTAAGTGTCAAGCATTTGTGGTAGTGAACCCTTGTAGATCACAAACTCAGGGTTCCCCAGGGTGCAGAGTCTAACCCTCAGCCATCTTCTTCACTTGCGGCAATCTGGAACCAGGTCGCGGCCCCAAGGTGCGCCCAACTGAGGATGTGGAGACTGCTCGCGTGAGCAGAGTACTATAGCAGGAGACAGCAGAAAATCCGGTAGACAAGCCAAGGTCAGGATGGGTGGAAACAAGCACGGTGGATAAGGCCAGGATTTGTACATGGGTAGTCAGACACAGGAGTAGCAACAAAAGGAGGCTCAAAGAACTGAGAAGTTGCTCAGGAAAAGTGGGATAGACTGAGCATGTCTTATATAGACAAGCAAACTAGGAGGCAGGCCAAGAAGTGATGGAAGGGAAAGAAATAAAAACCAGAGAATAGCAGGCAATGCCCATAGGTGAGCACAGACAAACCACAAATGGGAAAGGAATCAGGGTAGGAAAAGCACTGCAGCAAGGAGCTAAGAATACACAAACAAGAAACTGCAGGCTAACTTGTGACAGTAAGGCTACAGATACACTTTAATAAATTAAGGTCCTTGAAATCCATTGAAATGTTAATACAATAATGTTCTCAAATGTGGAGTGGATAGGTATCTTACAGTATGCATGAAGTATTATTAAAAGGATTCAGTCTTTCAAGGCCAAAACCTTTATACTGGCAGTTTGAAATATCACATAACTTTCTATATGTGAGAAATAACGAGAATCCTACAGTGGTGATTGAAGAGTCTGATTTTATTGCTAGTATAGTGCTACTTTTTAGATGGTGGTCAGTGATTTTTAGTTATTCGTATAAGTAAATTACTCATCTGGGAAGCTACAAATCTGGCACTGCTGACTCCTGGGTTTGAGTCCTTGCTTTGATAAGTGATGTCAGAGTAGGAACTATGGGCAGGAGATCAATTTTCATGAAGGTGCCTGAGATGCACCCTGTAAGTGGCAGCACCTTCTGTCCTGCTCTAGGCACCCCAGTGGATGAGAGCATAAACTTAGCACATACCTCTTACTGCTTGAAGCTCTTAATCTAGCACTGCCTAGGGATTCCTCAATATGCAAACAGTGGCCTAATCAAAGACCCTGCGTTCATAAGAAAGTGCACAATACCTGCACCCACATAACAATATCTAGGAAAGTTGACAGATTGCTTAGGCCCTGGGCATTGGGTCTGAAATTAAACTTCATTAGCAGGAAGTGGGAAACAGATGACTGCTGGACATGGAGCTTCAGCAGCCAAAAGGTATGTGTTGGCAGTATATATATCATCTGCTATCTGTTGCTGATGTTAGTTTTACAAATGTGTCTAATCCACAGACACTGGAAATGCTTGAGCAGTCAACTAATCTATACCCGCTCCTGCTGTGTTTGACAGCTGGTTATAGCAAATCAAAAGCCTGCAATATATGCTTCATTCAGTGAAGTGCATCTTGCTCCTGCTGTGGAGAGAAGAAGCAAGAGTAGATTGACAGATTACTTTGCTGCCCAACACTTAACAATGTAAGGTATTGGGGTATTGGGCAGCATTTGAATGAAGTGATAATGGAAAGAATATACACATCTTGTCTTGCTCAATACGTGATACATGTTGGAAACCATGTCTAAAAGAAACAGAATTCTAAAATACTGTATAAACTAATGATTGCAGTTTGTCTCTTAAGTTTTTTTTCTATATTTCCATTATTTACTAGGAACTGGCAAAAGTGTGCTCATTACTTGAACAGAGTTGAATTCAGTAGTGCTAGTGACAATGCTGTGATGATTAGTAGTATGGCGTATACAATATAACATCTATTATTCCATGCAGCGTTCAAAGTAGATCACTATGAGCAACATGCTGGACAGTGTACAGCAGCGGTCACTAAATGGCAGACCACGGTCCGCAATCGGCCCCAGCAGCGCTGCCGCCTGGACCACCAGCTCGCCAGCCCGCAATGACAGATCCACCGCTGAGCAGTGTGGTCGTCATGGCAACATGACATCACGTGTGCACCCCGCCTCTTTCAGTTCACTGGGCATAATTCACTAAGCGGTATCTTGCCACATCTGAGTACAACCGCACAACATTTAAAAAATGTTTGAATCCACTAAAAAAAGCTACTAAAATACCGCATGAGTTATTTTATCCAGTCAGTATTTTAGTAGTGAAAAGCAGCCATTAATGTTTCAGCTGCCAGCGGGGTTCCCCACTGACAGCTGAATGTAAAAGAAAGAATTGCCGGCAATTAAAAAAAATGATTTAAACAACGTGGGGTCCCCCTCTTCATCTATACCATGCCCTTCGGGTCTGGTATGGACTTTGAAAAGCCCCATGGCACAATTTAAAAAAAATGGCATGGGGTCCCCCCCAAAATCCATACTAGACCCTTAGCCAAGCATGCAGCCCGGCAGGTCAGGAAAGGTGGGGACGAGCGAGCGCACCCTCCTGAACCATACCAGGCCGCATGCCCTCAACATGAGGGGGTGCTTTGAGTCAGGGGGCTACCCCCCAAGGCACCTTGTCCCCATGTTGATGGTGACAAGGGCCTCTTCCTCACAACCCTGGGCCGTGGTTGTGGGGGTCTGTGGGTGGGGGGCTTACCGGAAGCCCCCTTTAGCAAGGGGGCCCCCAGATTCCAGCCCCCCCATGTTAATGAGTATGGGGTACATGGTACCACTACCCATTCACAAAAAAAAACCTAGTAGTGTGAAAAATTACAGGAGACAGTCATTGACAAGCCCTTTATTAAAAGAAGGAAAATAAAAGAATGTCCCCTGAAGTAGATCCAATGTCAATCACGACCTGGCCTTACTTTTTAAAATTGTCTAGCTGTCAATTTTGTACTGCTGTGTCCTCCGCCGTCACCCAATTCTTGTTATAAAACACTTGCCTGTACTTGTTGTCTCAATTACATTTCCTCAAATTCTCCCCCATTAAAAATGTCCAGCTGCTGAACAATTTAACATTGCTATATTATCTGTGGTCTCCTAATCAGAGCTTGATAGAAATTGAGCATTGGCAAGACTGTTTTGCATCAGCGAGAACAATGACAGCCACAACAGACTACTTGCAATTTTCTATCTGCTAGTGAAACTGGGCTTTAATGCTCTTTGATGAAAAAGCATGTGCCGCTGCTAAAGCTACCAGAAAAAAAAAAGAAAAACTTTTTTTTGTGCAAACTTAAAGTGTTACTAAACCCGCAACAGTAAAATCAGTCTGTATATGCAGTAAAGCATGCTTGTTATACTCACTGCAGAAGCTAAGGGCTTAATCCTCCACAGTGTGTACAAAGGCTGTATGATCCTGTCTTCTCTGAACTTCCCCTTCGTCTGCTGTCCCCACTTCATCTGCTGATAGTACAGAGTCCTAGGAGTCACTCTGCACATGCTTACTTTAGAATGTACTGCTAGAATTTTTTTTTTCCTTTGGGACGGAGGATGTGATCAGCACAGGGCCAATGAGTGCTGTCCAGACAGAGGGTTATGCAGCCTCATAGGACAGTCAGAGCAGAATGAAAACTCCTCCTAAAAGTTTTAACCAGTGCTCAGCTGGACACTGATAGACATCACAAGACTGCTAAATGCTGCTGATGAGAAAAGGTATTTAGCAGTTTATATTTACTAAAATAATGTACTTTCCATGTTGTGTGTACTGTGGGAGAGCAGATATGGGGAATGCAGGTTCCTGGGTTTAGTAATACTTTAAATAAATCAGATTAGGGTGCTGCTCTATGTAAGCCAAGCCAATCATAGAGGAAAAAAAAATCTATTTTACTGCCAAATATGTGCTGCCAGTGTATGCTGTTACTTAGACTGTCCGTGAAAAGCACACTGTTCTATAACTCAATGTACAGCTTTAAGACATCCTCTAAGCATGTTATTTAAAGGATTTGAGTATTTTCAATGTTGCCACTGAAGACACAGTGGCACAGTGTCCCCAATGGCAGTGCCCAGCTTCTCATATCTTGTTGGCAGTTATTTTCCTATTAGCCTTTAAAATTTACCAAGTATGATTTTCCCCCTGCCCCCTTGACTGTCACAATGGTCTTATGATCAGGAGCTGGTCCCACCAGCTATTGATCATTAGCAGGGACCAAGAGCTGTCTTTCACAGCTCAGTTTCTGTGCTGGGAGTGCACAGTCAGTGCACCCCAAGCACAGTAACATCAGCTCCCATATGGGCATTAAAGCCCACCCTTTTGCTGCAACACATATGTGTTAGGTGATGGTAAAGAGGTTAAACACTGTCTGGTGAAAAAGTATGGGTGAGGCTATCTTGTAAACTACTTTCCTAGACTTTGTCTTTCATTTAAGTATGGAATAGTTTACAAAAAAAGGAAATTATGTCAAAAAGGAAATTAAAAAATGCAAGATGGTTAGAAGCCACAATCTTGAATATTATTCCTAAATTTAGGATGATTTGGGACCCATGGGTAGAACATTTTCTGCCTTCTAACTTTGATGAATCTCTTATCACCACATAACCAGCACTTCCATTTGTGTTGGTACCCTCCCCTTTTACCCTTAATGCTCCCCTCTTTTTCCTTTTCCTCTTCACTTGCGGAGTCGCACGCCTCTCCCCTGTCTTCTCCCCCTCACACATTCCCCGCCTAACATTGTTCACCAGTTCTTACCTGTTACCGTTCTGAGGTTTACTGATAATACTGTATTCCCAAGAAAATTCAGTGTATGAGTAATGTATACTGTATACTTTAATTGTTCTATCTATGTTACCCCCCCCCCCTCCCCCGTGAACGAAATAAAAAAATTTGAACAAGAAAAAATACAAGATGGCCATGTTTAGTATATATTTTGATTGAATGGTAAAGAAAAAAAAGGGGAGAACATTACCAAACAGTAACCAGAATAGGTTTAACCTAAAAACAATAAGGTGAAGGGGACAAAAGGGAGAAAATGGTTGTAGATGGAAGAAAGAGAGTCAGCCCAAGAAGAAAAATAATTAGTTGTCATCAGTTTAATGGTATAGTAAATAAAATAAACTCATATGCACTCATACATATACAGCAGTCAGGGAGGCTTCCCTCAGCAGAGGAACTTTTCACATCCTGCGTACCCTGCTGATCCATCCATCCAGGCTCCAGACTCTTGCCTTTCAGTGACATGCCCTGACTGCTGTGCATATATGTTTTTATTGTCTAGATCAGGGGTCTTCACACTTTTCAAACCAAGGGCCAGTTTACTTTCCATCAGACTTTAGGGAGGCAGAATTGTGACCAGTGGGGGTAGAAAATGTCCCAGGCCTAGCATCAATGAGACTAAAAACTGTGTCAGGGCTGGTTTACACCAGAACATAGTGTGGGAAAGATACATTTTGTGTGTTTCCTGCGCTGTGCTCAAAATGCAATGGCTGTGCCATCTGCTGTGGGTGCCAATGTATTGGTAATGGTACCCCAAATGCAGACTGAAATAACAGTGTTTTTTTTCCAATAATTAAGAATGATGTGTATGAATAAACATAAATTCTAATATTCTCTTACTCTGAATACACTCAAATAAACCATGTGCATAGAAAAATAAAAATAAAAATGGTGAACAGACAAATATAAAATGAAAAATAAATAAATAAAATATAAAAAATAAAAGTAAAAATAAAATTAATGTCCCAAAAAAGTGACTTTGTGCTGAAAAATCTTCAATGATTATGAAATCGGTGACTGCTTGTGAATCCTCCCTCAAGTGAAGATGTGCGCTCACCTCATATGAAGCCTGCAATTAGGCTATATAAGCTTGCGGTTCACCTCCTTTGGAACCTGCTTGTTTGGAACTCCTGTTTTAAGATATCCATGGTATACGACATATGCTATGGAATGAATCTCCTCTCCAGAGTGTGCTATTCCTCTATATTTTCATCTCCATACGGTTCTCCACATACAAAAAAGATCTCAACATGGTGCTTTATCGTTTTTAAAAGGATTAACTTTATTTGCTTTAGGATATGGCACTCACATGTGTACGGATAGTGGTAGTACAAATCCGATCCCAAACTGCCGCTGACTGCCGGAGCTGTGTACTCGTGGTCCGGCAAACGGACTGACTCCCTCCGAGTGACGCTAACAGTCCCACCCCTACGCGTTACGCCACTGGTCACGTGGCTTCATCAGGGGGATTTGATTGGTCTGTCACTCGCATATTGCCGGCTTATAAAGCACGGCTCCGCCATTTTAATGACTATCTAATGGGAGCAGCCATTTTTCTGGAGATAAATAGGACGCTAACATCCATTGCTACATATGATAACAGTAACATTTTAATCATCCCGGAGGGATACACAGCATCACAACCCCGCAGTCAGTGCGGATATATCTAATCTATCCCATAACATGAGTACATCCCTATGTGAATTTATGCAAACATTAACAAAATACAAAACATATAAAATTACATCAATAGATGCGATAATTTAATCCATGATACAAGACAATTAATTATTAAAATTAATAAATAAAAAAAATTATAAAAATATTAAATTAAAAATAAAAAATAAAAAATAATATAAAGAAAAAGTATTATATTCTAAAAATTAAAAAATGGAATATATTCACTACCCTATATATTATTATATAAATGTGTAGATGTGGTTTTAATGACCTATAATAACACTGGGATAAGCACCAATTGGAGACTGGTTTAATAAGGTGTGTGAAGAATAACATAGTGGAAGCTAATCAGAGCAGGGTAGCATCCTAATCCTACTTCGATATATCTCCACCACACCCTATCAAACTTCTATATATTAATGTAGGACTGAATAATTAATGGTGAGTCTAACCTATATTTCCCAATCTAAATATCACTGATAAAAGCCGGCAATATGCGAGTGACAGACCAATCAAATCCCCCTGATGAAGCCACGTGACCAGTGGCGTAACGCGTAGGGGTGGGACTGTTAGCGTCACTCGGAGGGAGTCAGTCCGTTTGCCGGACCACGAGTACACAGCTCCGGCAGTCAGCGGCAGTTTGGGATCGGATTTGTACTACCACTATCCGTACACATGTGAGTGCCATATCCTAAAGCAAATAAAGTTAATCCTTTTAAAAACGATAAAGCACCATGTTGAGATCTTTTTTGTATGTGGAGAACCGTATGGAGATGAAAATATAGAGGAATAGCACACTCTGGAGAGGAGATTCATTCCATAGCATATGTCGTATACCATGGATATCTTAAAACAGGAGTTCCAAACAAGCAGGTTCCAAAGGAGGTGAACCGCAAGCTTATATAGCCTAATTGCAGGCTTCATATGAGGTGAGCGCACATCTTCACTTGAGGGAGGATTCACAAGCAGTCACCGATTTCATAATCCATGAAGATTTTTCAGCACAGAGTCACTTTTTTGGGACATTAATTTTATTTTTACTTTTATTTTTTATATTTTATTTATTTATTTTTCATTTTATATTTGTCTGTTCACCATTTTTAATTTTATTTTTCTATGCACATGGTTTATTTGAGTGTATTCAGAGTATAAGAATATTAGAATTTATGTTTATTCATACACATCATTCTTAATTATTGGAAAAAAAGCTTTTTGATTAAGTGATTTAAATAATAATATATTGATTGAAGGTTTGGGAGCGCAACATTATATATACTTTTATTTAGCGTTTTACCACATTGGTAGTTGTGTGCTAGAGGTTCGCGATCCAACACTGGAGAGTGTAAAATAAGGAGTTTTTTGTCTGCTTTCTGGCTCGCAAGATTTTTCAAATATTTGAAATAACAGTGTGTTTGTTTTTTTTATTGTAGCAGAAGTGCATGCATTACGTTTTCCAAGTTTCGGTGTGATTTGTGGCCCATGCAAATTAATAGGCTGTAAAATCACACTACACAGGAATGAGTAGAAATTGGCATGCATTCCTGTGCAATTCAGGTGTAAACCACAATTCAGGTTTGGTGGTCAGTAGTGCCTGTGGTCAGAAGGAGGAGGAATAGTGCCACATTATTGGTATTAGTGAAAGAAATAATGTTCCATCTTTGGTATTACTGGGAGGAATAGTGCCTCATCATTGGTATTACTGGGAGGAATAGTGCCTCATCATTGGTATTACTTGGAGGAACTGTGCCTCATCATTGGTATTACTGGGAGGAATAGTGCCTCATCATTGGTATTATTGGGAGGAATAGTTCCTCCTTCATTGGAATTAGTGGGAGGAATAGTGCCTCATTATTGGTATTACTGGGAGGAATAGTGCCCTATCATTGGTATTAGTGGGAAGAATAGTGTCCCATCATTGGTATTACTGGAAGGAATAATTCCCCATCATTGGTGTTACTGGGGCAAAAAGCACCCCATCATTGGTATTAGCTGGAGCAATAGTGTCCCATCATTGGTATCAGTGGGAAGAGTAGCACCCCATCATTGGTATTAGTGGGAAGAATAGTGTTCCATCATTGGTATTAGTGGGGGAATAGTGCCCCATCATTGGTATTGGTGGGAGGAATAGTGCCTCATCATTGGTATCACTGGGAGGAATAGTGCACCCTCATTGGAATTAGTAGGAGGAATAGTATCCCATCATTGGTATTACCGGGAGGAACAATGCCCCATCATTGGTATTACTGGGAGGAACAATGCTCCATCATTGGTATTACTGGGAGAAATAGTGCCCCATCATTAGTATTAGTGGAAGGAATAGTGCCCCATCATTAGTGTCTGTGGCAGGAATTATGCCCCACTGTTGATATCAGTGGAAGGAATAGTGCCTCATATCAGTAAGAGGAATAATTCTCTGACATCAATGTCCCAGATAAAAGGTCAGATAAAAGCTAGCAAAGGGTCGCATCCAGCCGTCGGGCCGCAGTTTGGAGGCCACTGTGCTAGATCATTAAACAAACTTACTACAACATATGGCTACTTGGCACCATTATTATTCTATTTTAACTCTGCAGATGCAGGTCCTCCAAGCCTGTACCTGATTAGGCAGCCTAGCTTTAGCCATTTTTAGTGTTTTTTTCTCTAGCACTCAGATAAATCTCTGTGGATTATCATTTATGCTTGTTATTGTCATAGCAGTACATTTTTATACTCATTTCCTTTTACGTTGATTTATTATGGTTTTGGTTACATTGTTTATTGTTAAGATGTTTATGATCTGCTACACTACCTACCCATACAACACATCATTAGCTACATTTTCATTGAGCTATTTCCCTTAACCACTTGCCCTTCAGAGGATTTACTCCCCTTTCTGACCAGGCCATTTTTTGTGATACAGCACTGTTACTTTAACTGACAATTGCATGGTCATGCAATACTGTACATAAATTAAATTTATGTCATTTTTTTCCCAACAAATATAGCTTTCTTTTAGTAGCATTTGATCACCTCTGTACTTTTTATTTTATGTGCTATAAACAAAAAAGGACTGAAAATTTCGAAAAAAAAACTCATTATTTTTGACTTTTGCTATAAAACATATCCAGTACAAAAAAAAATGTAAAAATAAAATTTCTTCATAAATTTAGACCACAACTTATTTTTCTACTTGTCTTTGCTAAAAAAAAATCCCAATATGTGGAAACTAATTGGTTTACATGAAAGTTATAGCATCTACAAATGTCAGTATATATACTGGTAATACAAAGCACATGTATATACATGATTTTGTGCAACCCTGCCGCCCTGTAGCAATATTTCTGCTATAGGGAGGTCAGGAAGCGGTTAATATTGGATACTCTTGGGTTGTGATAGTGTGCCATGGCCATTCTTTTTTTGTTTTTGTATAGTATAGCCCAAGAAGAAAGTATTTCTTAAAGTTGAACTGCAGCCTCAAAAACCCTTCATTTAACCCTTTCACTGCCTGAGATGTTTTTGCATTTTTTTTAAAACAAGCACATTTTATATAATTCATTTTAGGCCGTACAAACACAACAGATCACCTAGTTTTTCGTAAAATACAAAAGATGATGTTCCCAAGTAATTAGATACACAATCCAACAAGTCAATTTTATTGCATGTGCCCATGAAATGGGGACAAACTTCAGTACTCTAAATTTTCCATAGGTGACAATTTAAAAGCCCCTATAGCTCATCAGTTTAGATTTAACCACAAATAATGGCCTTAGAATGATTGCTTTCATGATGGCATGCATGTGGCAATATGCAACTTGTGTAGCACAAACAATGTTTTTGTGTGTAGGCACCCCTGATACTTGTGTTTAAGCTCATGTGTGCGTGTATATGGGGGTAGGGGGCCTCAAATGTTTGGGGGGAGATATAAATGTGTGGATGTAACTTTCATTTTTAATACCTAGAACTTCCTATTGCTCTCAGCCTCTTCCAAATCTCTAAATTAATTTTTTTGCAGCTGTGATCCAAATTCCTGTTAGAGGGTAGCTAAGTTAATTTTCATGGTCCCACCATAAGTAGAAATGTAGTCACCGTCTTTTGCTTGCTCTCAAGATGAACTATAAAGTATGAGACTTGTAACATCCATTGAACAGTGCACGTGACAAGCACTGCTCACATAGGCAGAGACCTGCTGATCAGCAGGTCTCTGCCATAAATCAGTGGCCCTTACTCAGAAATGCTGAATCATGTATATATACATGATCCAGCACAGCAGGACCGCACTATATCAGTAAAGCAACAGTGTGCGGTCAGCAAGCAGTTAAGTTATATATTCCAACATTGGCATTCAATAACTCTCATCCTTTAGGATGCACTTTAGGCCCTGGTTCACACTGCTGTGATATGCAATTTACAAATCACACCTGAAGCCGCATCTAATGTATTTCTATGGCACTGTCTTAATAGGTGCAATTTTAAGTAGCATTATTTGAAAAATAGTTCCTGCATTCATTTTTCACCACTTCAGTGTGATTTCACTCTCATGGACTAAAAGGTAAATGGCAGTGAAATCGCACCTCTGTCTATATCAGCGCTACTTTGAAGTCACACTTTAAATAGGACCAAATCGCACCACTTTGAAATCACTTTTGGTTTCAAACGGGGCTAATACAAATCTTTTATTGGGAACTCTAGCATTGGGAGGAAACTATTTAACCCAAGGTCTCTAAAGAAGACCGCATCAACACAATGAAGTTGGACAACAAGCAATTTAATGTTAAACTGCTTAAAGGGTTATTTACTGTTAGAGTGGTAAGAATGTGAAACTCCTTTCCACAGTTGGTGGGGTGTGTTTCTTATGAGTGCAATGTACAAGGATATGGAATTTGGTAGTGACATAAACTCACATACACAAAACATTCAGGCTGAACTCAATGAACTGGTGTCTTTATTCAACCCTATTAATTATGTAACTATGTAAAAAGTATACACAAATAGTGCATTTTGTTATAATTTGTTCCTGTTCTGTTTAACTGAATAATCAGTGTACTTTTAAGTGGATGTCTACCAGCATTTAGGGCCCACATCATTAATACCATATTTTATAGACACCAATTATATTTATTTCCTGCATTCATATAGTGCTTAATATTACCCAGATGTTTACAGAGTACATCTACAGGAATCTTTTTAACTGAAAGTATGCTGTACTTTCATTTTACAAAAATCATCTTCTGTAATATTGTGTGTAATGATCATCTGCATCCAGTAGAAAATGATAGGCTGTGAGTCAGGCTCTTAACTTTAATAATAACATGCTTTATATAGAAAAATGTGGGTTCTGCCAGTCATAATCAGATGGCATATGGAAGCGTGATCCTGATATGCACAATCTATCACTGTGTCTAGTAAAGAAGGACATGCTTGAACTATTTAAAGCATCAAACGCACATAAAGTCTGACTCAGTACTTCAAAAATTAAAACTACAAATAAAGCACACATGGTATAGCTGTTTGTAACCCCAGCCATAGTAATGGATCTAAACACCAAAAGTTTTGTTTTAACTGCCCGAGCAAACTTTGGCTTACATAATGATAGTGTAATATTTTAATTCAGCAACACTGCCTTTACACCCTATTACTCACCCACTCTGACCAATCATTACTAAAAGTAGATTGTGGAAATGTTGCAAGAGATATCTGTTGTTCGAAGTGTGATATCATGTTATTATCTTGGTATAATGTTACCAGCTGAATCCAGAATGATCAAAGTAATAACTACCAGGATGATGTAGTGTCAAATTCAGTGATTTCATTATATCAAAACCGGAGATATCGCTGTAACAACCTGGTGCCACGTTACAGGACAGGGGAACTGGGAAGCTCACCTTTGGGTTGCCTTTATCTCTTCCATTTCTGTGTGATATAAGAAATGTTTTTTTGCATCTCTGGAAACTTGAAAGTGATAGGACAGAAGAACAACAGTTTGTACTGATGTTCTTTCTTACTTGTGGTTTGATCAGCATCACTCACAGTACATTGTGTTCACTGCCTGCTGCCACCTTCTCATTAACGGCAAAACCCATTCCTGTAATCTTTTAAAACAAACAGAAGGACAGTACACCAAGGAGCAGGAACCTCAACTGGAAATATACTCCTGGGTGACCCCACGTAAGGGCACCATCTGTGACTGCAATGTTTACACATGCTATATCAGTATAGGTACATTCTTAAAGAACCACAAGTAATTAACAACAGGCTGTTTACATGTTGTCAGTCCAGAGTGAAAAATGCATGCTGAAACAGTTCTCAGTGGTGTAATTGGTTTCTATATTTTGTACTTCTTTTTAAGGAACATTTTTTGCCCTTACATAGATCTGATGTCAAAAGGGCTTAGGAAAAAATCTGAATGCTTTTCAGTATTAAATTATTATAATTGTGCACACCTAATTATTTTCCCAATCATTATTTTCCTTACTTTGTTCAAGCGTAGCACTGCAGTTTGCTTTTCAGGGGCCAGGTGTCACCTGAAGAAAGACAGTTGCTGACTTGCCAATTACCTGACCTCACACACTTTGGAGATCGCATGACAATGCCAAGTACCAGAGGCTTGAACTTCCTAACATTTTCAACTACAGTTATTTAATAACTCTGATTAATATTTAAAACAATATACACTATATTGCCAAAACTACACCCCTCAAAATCATTGGATTCAGGTTTTCCAATCACCTCCATTGCCACAGGTATATAGCCATGCAGACTGCTTCTGCAATCATTTGTGAAAGAATGGGTCGCTCTCAGGAGCTCAGTGAATTCAAGCATGGTACCGTGATAGGTTGCCACCTGTGTAATAATTGAATCCGTGAAATTTCCTTGCTACTAAATATTCCACGGTCAACTGTTAGAAACAACAGCAATTAAGCCACGAAGTGGCAGAGCAGGGTCATCATGTGCTGAAGCGCAAAGTGTGCAGGAATCCCCAACTGTCTGCAGAGTCAATAGCTAAAGACCTCCAAACTTCGTGTGTCCTTCAGTTTAGCACAACAATGTGTAGAGAGCTTCATAGAATGGGTTTCCAGGCTGAGCTCCTGCATTCAAGCCTTACATCTCTAAGTGCAATGCAAAGCATCATATGCAGTGGTGTAAAGCACACAGCCACTGGACTTTGGAGCAATGGAGATGTGTTCTCTGGAGTGATGAATCACGCTTCTCTGTCTGGCAATCTGATGGATGTGTCTGGGTTTGGCCAGGCCAGGAGATGCACACAACTCCTCTAGCCTTAGTCCTCGGGCCTTCACCTGCCTCCCACTCTAATGCACACTGTTCCTCTCTAGCTCCATGAGAAGGCTTAGAATCCTTCTGACACCTAGACAAAAGACCCTCTTGTCTCTCTTGGTTGGAGCCCTGAGGCATTCCCAAACCTCCATTATAAGGCTTATGTGCAACTGATTACACACCCTGCTGGTCCTCCACAAATTCAGGACACTTGGTTGGAGATTCCACCCCGCCCATGACACTATGTACTCTCCAAACTACAAAGCCCCATCCAGGAATATTGAAACCTGGAGAAAGTTTTCTCCACTCAAAATAAATGCTCCTTGGTCCTGCACTCAGCAAACGTTCAAACCCTGTGTCCTTTTCTTGACCAATTCCACAGTGCCTTGTACTGTCACACAATATATATATACAGTGGGGATCGAAAGTTTGGGCACCCCAGCTAAAAATTTGTATTAATGTGCATAAAGAAGCCAAGGAAAGATGGAAAAATCTCCAAAAGGCATCAAATTACAGATTAGACATTCTTATAATATGTCAACAAAAGTTAGATTTTATTTCCATCATTTACACTTTCAAAATAACAGAAAACAAAAAAATGGCGTCTGCAAAAGTTTGGGCACCCTGCAGAATTTATAGCATGCACTGCCCCCTTTGCCAAGCTGAGACCTGCCAGTGTCATGGATTGTTCTCAATCATCGTCTGGAAAGACCAGGTGATGTCAATCTCAAAGGTTTTAAATGCCCAGACTCATCTGACCTTGCCCCCACAATCAGCACCATGGGTTCTTCAAAGCATTTGTCTAGAAAACTGAAACTGAGAATAGTTGACGCTCACAAAGCTGGAGAAGGCTATAAGAAGATAGCAAAGCGTTTTCAGATGTCAATATCCTCTGTTCGGAATGTAATTAAGAAATGGCAGTCATCAGGAACAGTGGAAGTTAAAGCAACATCTGGAAGACCAAGAAAAATATCAGGCAGAACAGCTCGCAGGATTGTGAGAAAAACAATTCAAAACCCACGTTTGACTGCACGATCCCTCCAGAAAGATCTGGCAGACACTGGAGTTGTGGTACACTATTCCACTATAAAGAGATACTTGTACAAATATGGTCTTCATGGAAGAGTCATCAGAAGAAAACCTCTTCTACGTCCTCACCACAAAAATCATCATTTGAACTTTGCAAATGAATATATAGACAAGCCTGATGCATTTTGGAAACAAGTTCTGTGGACCGATGAGGTTAAAATTGAACTTTTTGGCCGGAATGAGCAAAGGTACGTTTGGAGAAGCAGGGGCACAGAATTTAATGAAAAGAACCTCTGTCCAACTGTTAAGCATGGGGTTTGATCAATCATGGTTGGGGTTGTGTTGCAGCCAGTGGCACAGGGAACATCTCACGAGTAGAAGGAAAAATGGATTCAATAAAATTTCAGCAAATTTTGGATGGTAACTTGATGCCATTTGTGAAAAAGCTGAAGTTAAAGAGAGGATGGCTTCTACAAAAGGATAATGATCCTAAACACACCTCAAAATCCACGGGGGATTACATCAAGAGGCGTAAACTGAAAGTTTTGCCATGGCCTTCACAATCTCCTGACCTCAACATAATTGAAAATCTATGGATAGACCTTAAAAGAGCAGTGCATGACAGACAGCCCAGAAATCTCAAAGAACTGGAAGACTTTTGTAAGGAAGAATGGGCAAAGATACCTCAAACAAGAATTGAAAGACTCTTGGCTGGCTACAAAAAGTGTTTACAAGCTGTGATACTCGCCAAAGGGGGCAGTACAAGATATTAACTCTGCAGGGTGCCCAAACTTTTGCAGACGCCATTTTTTTGTTTTCTGTTATTTTGAAAGTGTAAATGATGGAAATAAAATCTAACTTTTGTTGACATATTATAAAAATGTCTAATCTGTAATTTTCTGCCTTTTGGAGATTTTTCCATCTTTCCTTGGCTTCTTTATGCACATTAATACAAATTTTTAGCTGGGGTGCCCAAAATTTCGATCCCCACTGTATATACTCTCAAAAAAATTAAAGGAACACTTTGAAAACACATGAGATCTCAATGGGGAAAATATCATGCTGGATATCTATACTGATATGGATTCGGTAATGTGTTAGGAAGGTAAGAATGCCCCATCGTTTGATGGAAATGAAAATTATCAACCTACAGAGGACTGAATTCAAAGACACCCCGAAGATCAAAGTGAAAAAATGATGCAGCAGGCTAGTCCATTTTGCTGAAATTTAATTGCAGCAACTCAGAATGGTACTCAGTACTTTGTATGGCCCCCATGTGCTTGTATGCATGCCTGACAATGTTGGGGCATGCTTCTAATGAGACGACGGATGGTATACTGGGGTATTTCCTCACAGATCTGGACCAGGGCATCACTGAACTCCTGGAGAGTCTGAGGTGCAACCTGGCAGCGTGGGATGGACTGAAACATGATATCCCAGAGGTGTTCCATTGGATTTAGGTCAGGCAAGCATGGGGGCCATTCAACGGTATCAATTCCTTCATCCTTCAGGAACTGCCTGCATACTCTCGCCACATAAGGCCGGGCATTGTCATGCACCAGGAGGAACCCAGGACCCACTGCAACAGCGTAGATTCTGTCAATGCATCCAAAGATTTAATCCCGATACCTAATGGCAGTCAGGATGCCATTGTCTAGCCTGTAGAGGTCTGTACATCCCTCCATGGATATGCCTCTCCAGACCATCACTGACCCAGCACCAAAACAGTCATGCTGAATGATGTTATAGGCAGCATAATATTCTCCACAGCGTCTCCAGATCCTTTCATGTCTGTCACATGTGCTCAGGGTGAACCTGCTCTCATCTCATGAGCACAGGGTCCACTAGAGAACATCGAGCCCTCAGGCCACCCTCATGAAGTCTGTTTCTGATTGTTTGGTTAGAGACATTCACACCAGTGGCCTATTGGAGTTCATTTTGTAGGGGTCTGGCAATGCTCATACTGTTCCTCCTTGCACAAAGGAGCAGATACCGGTCCTGCTGATGGGTTAAGAACCTTCTACGGCCCTGTCCATCTCTCCTAGAGTAACTGCCAGTCTCCTGGAATCTCCTCCATGCTCTTGAGATTGTGCTGGGAGACACAGCAAACCTTTTGGCAATGGCACATATTGATGTGGCATGCTGGAGGAGTTGGACTGCCTGTGCAGGGTCCAGCTATCTCCTCATGTAGTGACACTGACCCTATCCAAATGCAAAACTAGTGAAAAACAGTCAGAATAAATGAATAGGGAGAAAAATGTCAGTGGCCTCCACCTGTAAAACCATTCCTGTTTTGGGGATCATCTCCTTGTTGCCCATCAGCAGCTGAAACTGAACAACAACCCCCTCTGCTACTTACTGCATTTACCCATGTATTCCATTCTTCAAAAAATAAAATCTGCACTTTAATTCACATAACAATATTTTTTTAATAATATGAATATTACTTCATGTTAGAACAGTTTTTCTAACATGGTGCTATACAATCTTTATTCATGAACATATAGCAGAGTAATATAACAATAGTTAAAAATGAGTCACACTGTAGCTTGAGGGTTGGAGATCTCTAATCATTTCACAGAGGAATGCAAACAGATCCTTCTTAAATATATTAAAATCTCCCCCCACCTTTTTAACTATACTTTCCAAAAATAAGGGTTGCTTTAATTTTGCATTTGATTCTGAATTTGTTAAATGGTCTTTTGAATGCCTTCTGAGTGGTTTGGTCTAACCTAATATCCTATATTAGCTCTGGGGCAGGAAAGTCATTTATATACAGTAACACTAACTCTATAGCAAGCATTTCATTCATATCACATTAGCTCTTGGATAAGCACTTTATTGCATTTAAAAGTGGACAAGTGTTTAACAGCCCTGAAATGAGTGTGGGTTTGAGGTGTCAAACATTGGCCACATCCAGATATTACCCAAGTTACAAGCTACAACTAGTTATGTTATAACTTTGCATGCTCTCCTGTGCTTGCTTGTCTTTCCTCTGGGTTCTCTGGTTTCCTCCACACTCCAGAAGACATGCTAAGGCAGTGGTTCTCAACCTGTGGGTCGCGACCCCTTTGGGGGTCGAACGACCCTTTCACAGGGGTCCCTTAAGACCACCAGAAAACACATATTTCCAATGTGTAAAGAGCAGCTACTGTGAAAAAAGCAGCTGCTGTGTTGAAAGCAGCTACTCTGTTAAAAGCAGCTACTGTGTTGAAAGCAGCAGTATTGGAGGTAAAACGACACTCATGAATTATAATTACTGGGTAAATAATTTTATGGTTGGGGGTCACCACAACATGAGGAACTGTATTAAAGGGTCACGGCATTAGGAAGGTTGAGAACCACTGTGCTAAGGGTTCATGTACACGGGGCGTTTGGAAAACTCTTCTGAACGATGGAAACTGACTGCTGGAAAACGTAGGTTAAAAAACATCAGTTTAGCCACGTTTGCATGCCGCGTTTATGCGTGTTTATGTGCGTTTATGAGCGTTTGCGTTTTGAAGCGTTTTTAAAAGATAACCTCAGGAGACCTTCCCAAATGCCAGAATGCACTGAAAAACAGTAAAAAATTAACTATTTCAGACATTTTGAGAGTAATAGAGCCGAAGTAGAGAGAGCAGTATGTGTTGAGATTACCTGTCTTTTCTGGTTTCACTATGGATCCCATCATGAGCATAATGCAGCACGTTCTAGCATTTTTTCCTTCACACAAAACCTGGAACTGACTGCGCTGGTGTACTACGTCCATTTGAATACATGGAAAACACTTTGCATGCATTTCTGATTATGAAAAAAGGCTCTGGACAGCATCTGGATATGGAACAGTTAAAAAACGTTTCTGAACGCAAACGCTTATAAATGCGGCTAACCGCATTTACAAGCATTTACACATGTTTACAAGCATTTAGTGTTTGAAATGCCAGTAAAATCTACTCCTGAATGCAAGTTTGGTGCATTAAAAAAAAACAATTACTGTAAACTCAACTGCCTGTAAACGACTGCAAACGACTATGTGTACATGGATACATAGAAAAACATTAGGGAGAGTTCAGGGGTTGCTGAAAAAAACGTTGAACAGCTCCTGAACGTCAGTTTAGGAGCTGCTGTGTACATGAGCCCTAATATTTTGGCTCCTGTTTAAATTATCCCTACTTTGTGTATGTATGCATTTGAGGTGGGAATCTTAGAATGTAAGCTCCTTGAAAACAGGCACTGATGTGAATGGATAATATGTGTACAGTGCTGTGTAAAATTGTCAGTGCTATATAGATACCTATATTAATAAACCTTAAAGTATGTCCAAACCCAGTCACTAGATGTGGTGGCTGTGTATCTCTTTATTTATCACAATTCCTCTGCACCTCTGGAACAAAATACAAATAGGAGCCACTTTAAGTGCATGACAAAATGGGGTTGATTTATGAAAACTGGAGAGTGCAAAATCTATTGCAGCTGTGCATGGTAGCCAATCAGCCTCTGACTTCAGCTTGCTCAATTACGCTTTGACAATAAAACCTGGAAGCTTAATTATAGTATAAACTGTACACAGTCCAGTCTTTGCACAAAGTACCCCTTAATTACTGTGCTATGAAAGAGTCTCACAGGCACACATAAACCTTAAAGTTAATTTCAATAAAATAAAATGAACATAAACAAGGAGCGAACACTTTGTCTGAGGCTACCTTGAAAAAGAACTTTGTTAAAATAGTTACAAACTACATAGCAAAGAGCAGCTGTTGAGAAAATTAACACTTTAGTCAGAACCTTGTAACACAAAATATAGCATATAGAATTTGGATCTAAGTATTGTTCTAAATATTATATAAAAATTAGCAGTCAGGAGTATGCATTGTTCACTTTTCTGCACGGAGATAGGAGTGTGTTATGTGCAGGGGTCCCAACCCCTGTATTCTGTACATAACACATTTTTGACCCTTGCACTCAATAACCTATACACTCCTCATCCCTGCACACTGTAGGTTACATACTCCTGAATTTTGAAAGGTAGATCTACAGCTCTACACCCAGCCTGCCTATACATGGATCGTAATTTGTCCAGTCCCTGCCAGTCCATGTATGATGGGCTGAAGGCCCTCTGAGGCTGACTGACACATTGGCACACTTTCCTGTATTAGCTGTTTGCTTTTGTAGCGATATATTTTGGAACTCAGGATTGTGTGCAGGGTTACCATTGTGTGACACATGGAACCTTTCCTATGCACCAGTGTTTACCAGGTAAGCATCCAACAAATAAGATTGATCAGGTATGTATTTTATTTATGCTCCAAACTACCTTGACAAGGAGAGGTCACATTCACTCATAATATACTCCTGAAGGACCTGGAGCCCGGAGGTCAATCGCCATGTGTAGCTGAACTGTAATAAATAACTACATGATACTAGTATGTTACTGGTACTTTTCTGCATTTTATCAACATTATTGAAATCATAACACAACCAGAATGCTTCGGAGTCTTAATTATGTGCTGGTAAATTCATAGTACTACAGACATATTGATCCATTACATAGATGCCAAGATGTATGTCTTTAAATATTATATTGTGATCTTATTACTATTGTGAGATGCAAATGGTTCTCCCTATAACGTGCAATGATTTACAATAATGCTTACAATTTAAATCTCAATAAAATGTATTTGATTAAAAAAAAATCTTTCACATTACTCAATTACCCTTACAGCTCGCTTTGTCCTTGCTCCTGCTGGCAGAAAAATATGAAGGTATTGGTACTAAGGTGGAGAATTATGATGGTCTGTGTCCTGTCTAAGGTCACACTCTTCATGTTATACAGAGAAGGCAACCTAAGAACTGCAGCAGAAATAGGGGTGTCAGCATACTCAGCACCCAAGGCACCAGGAAAAACAGGCAGACAGCGTTGTCTTCTCCTCCCAACTTTTTTTTACTGACAAAATGTAGAAAATTTGCTGGAGGGGCACATTTTTTTTACTGTCAGCCTCAAATATGACAGAAATGACTATTGCAAATGAAAGCAATCAATATTTAAACATAATTGACATTATATACAATACCCACAACAAGAAAAATAATTTCCCTTATATTTAAGGCCTCATTCATACAGGCACTGTGGCCCATACTGCACAAATGAGCCGTTTTATGTGTCTGGAGCTGTGTGCATGTTACTCTGTGGGGACACAGCAGCTGCATAGACACAGCAGCTCAACCTAATTTGACAGGCATACAAAGGTGGGTGCACTTAAAAAGTCAAACAGTGAGTGTACCAAGTGAGAATGATTAAACGGTTAATTGGGTACTTTGATATCATTAAACTCAATTTATTTTTTCATTGGGATCTATTCATACAAAAAAAAATCACATAACCATTTGTCAATTTAATCTGCATGTACATTTGTTTAGGGAAACTGGACAAAAACAAATACTCTTTAGTATATTTTCTGTTCTAAGCAAATGTTGCTTTATTATGGGCAGTAGTAAAATTCTGCATTACGGCCATTAGATGGAGCTAGGGATTATAGGAAATACATACATTTTTGTAACAAGAAATATACTGCAAAAGATCTAGATAAAATTAAAGAGAATTAGCAAATAAATGTAACCATTGTAGCACTGACTGCTACAATGATTATCATCCCCAGTGACTCATCAGGTGTGCGATATGCATACTTACATTTTGCCAAGCTGGACCAATGTAAATATGCAATATACATACAGCAGGTCATGCTTGGAGTTCAGCTTTAATTTTACCAATCAACCCAAGTAAATGGTAAATTAATCATTAATCAGCAATATTTTGTATATTCACATATATTCAATGTCTACTAAGTCCTTGACTATATACATTGAGGGTGGATGTACAGATGATGTCAGACGCCGCAAGGAACCCAGAAGTATTGGGGTATGCTGTGTACGAGTGTTAGGACATAGAAATATTGTTCAAGTGCTTTTAATGTGAGTGAAATGTTAAAGTATTTAAATAAAATCATTTTTCTGCAATTTTAAGCTATGGAAATTGTTTGTGTTTAACATTTGATATTTGATGATGAGTCAAGCTGGAGGAAGAAGAGGAGAGGAGAGAGGTGCCAGGCAGTGATACAGTTTTCCAATTTAGCAATTTATGACCTGCTTAGAAATAAGGGGTCATATAAATCTGGTGTGCACTTTGGGTTTTCAGGCACTGTTTCCATTGAGGTTGCAGAGGAAATAAAGGGAAGTGAAATTATATACTGTAACACACTTTCGGAGTTTTCTTCTTTTGTATGAAGAGGAATCACATTGTTTGCGGGTGTATTGATTTGCTATATGTTTGGTGAAGTTTTGAACATTTCTGGTATAACACATCATTTTTTGATTTGTGGGGTTTGATCACTATTTATCACTGTCAATTATGTTTTTTATGAATTTATTGTTATCTACACATACATGTGTACCTGTTTTTTTTTGGATATGCTTGGTTGGGAAATATATATTGTATCACTTATAATAACTGATTTTATTTATTATATGTTCTTAGCGCTTTAGGGTTTGTAGCACTGGCAGATTTAGTTGAATATTTCATACTGTATGTGCCTGACTAAAAAGACTTTTACTAAAAAATAAACAGAGAAATAAAAACACTATAGCCATGTTTAAAGAGGTAGTAAACTCTGCTTTGTTACTTTTACCTACAGGTAAGCTTATTATAAAGCTCACCTGTAGGTAAAATTAAATCTCCTAAACGTGCACAGTTTAGGATTTATTTGCATGTTTTGCATCCGGTGATGGCATCAACACATGTGTACTGTGCTCTGAATTTAGGGCACATTGAGTGTGCCAACATTCAGAGTGCTATGTTGCAACCGTGACTCCTGTGCACATAAGTGGAAGTGACGTCATCGCATGTCATCCATTCAAATGGCCACAGCCCGTAAACCCAGAAGGAAGAATGGGTGAAGATGAAAGCCATGACAGCAGTGACAGCACAACATTGGAGGGATCCATATTACAGTTAAGTCTTTCATAATGTGATAGTATGTGATGCATACTATTTTATTATACCTTTAACTTGCAGGGGCACCAGATTTTTTTTTATATTACAGGACTTAACTATCACTTTAAAGCCCAACTCCAGGAAACTGGAAGATTCTTGCTTGCAGTGGGGATGTGGGGCATATTATCCCCCATGCTCCAGTGATCTAAAGTCTTGACATCATCAAGCTGATGTAACATCCAAAGCCCTGTATTGGAGGTGAGGACATCAAGAGACAGTCCACCAATGGAGCATGGGGGAGTGCTGTTTGCTGGGGAGCAGTGGATCAGGTAAGGTAAAGTGCTTATTTTCCCCATAAATTAAATGAGCAACCCCATTGCAAGGAATATTTTGCAGATTTCCCAGAGTTGGGTTTGAGGAGGAAAGGAATGACTGATTTATTTCTTCATAGGTGTGAGAGTCTAATAGTGTCTGCACATGCATTGCTGGTACAACTTTCCTGTTCTTGGAGCTTTGAGTACCAAAATCACAGCCAAACCTGGTGACTCTCCTCTCAGCTTGACAATTTTTTCTGCTTTCCCATAGATAAGGCCAATAATACAACCAACAGACCTGCAGCAATAAAATTAAGTCCCCTAATAATCGTTGTGGGTGAAGAGAATTGACATCTTATATTTCCCTGTGGAAATATAAGAAGCTAGTAGGTGATTCAAGTCACTGTAATCCAGCTAAAATGACCATTTTAGAACAGACTTGTCCTCCCAGTATTTGAATTATGGCTATTTTTTAATGGCCTGTTGTCTTCATGAGACGTTATATAGTACTCATAAATATATATGACACATTTATCTAATGGGTTTCCTGGAGCCTTTCTTTGCTGTTGTCCTAATAAAATGAATGAGCTTGCGTTTCTGAAAAATACTTCTGGGAGCAGCTTGAAAAGTTTTCAGAAAATGAATGCAGTAAAGCACAAGAATTACAGATGTTCTAATGACAGGGGATTCATGTTTAGAGCAAAGATGCCACGTTTCAACCTATTAGAATAACAACTCCCAAAGAAGCCAAACTCATGAATATGCTAATAGGACACAGAGCCTTTATCCTTTGTTGGTTACAAATAATGAAAAGGCAAACTTCTTATCCACATTTCTCTAAATAAATCCTAAAGTGAACTGTTTCACCTTTAAAATAAATACCTTTGTACTTTATGCTTGTGTTCTAAGATATCAACCTATTGCTGTGCTTTTGGAAATCATATAATTGCAGCCAAAACAATAAATAATGCATCTGAAGGTTGGATAGCAAGGAAATGCATATTACTTCGCCACAGGTTCACAGCTGTAGTGATCAAAGAGGCAAAAAAGACTTTTGTGAAATACACTTTTAATATCCATTTTTAAAGTACTGCTGATGGTATTGCAATTACAGACAGTACAGAAAGAAAATATGTTGAGGGTCACTTAAATACTGAACAATGTACATAAAGTGATATGTACTTTTTAAAGCCTAAAATCTAAAAATAGTTTATTTTATTCTCATAAAAAAGTAGTCTGGCCTAATGTTACTTTATGAAGCTGATGTAACGTAATCCTGTAACTCAGTACAGATTTAGTGAAATAATGGTCAAGCTACTGTATGTACCAGGCAACTTAAGGTTCCTCTATTTTTTTTTTCTGTCTGTAGGCCATTTTTCCCTGATTCGGAAGTGTAAGAATGTTTTGTATTTATAGCTGTATTATTACAATACTGAATTTTTATTGTCTTTCTGTCAATTTCTCCAGCTATTTCACATATGCTAATCTCAGCATGGATCCTGAGGAAGCTGAATGCGAAACACGTCGACTCTGTATGCTGATATAACATTGTAATGGTTTTTTGCATGAAGAAAGAAACATGCTGTAACTGGATGCAATACCGATGGATTTTAATACATGGATGGCAGTTTATCTGATTTTATAATAACAAATGTATTCTGATTTTATACACTGTTTATTGGCACATCTTAGAGTCTCATTTTTGTTTTGGGGATTTCCCCCATTCTGCAATGGATGTGGACTTCCCATAATTGCTTTCACATACAATATTTTGGGATAGTGCCTCTTTGGGATGTATCTTTCATAAGCTCATCTCACATTTTGAGGTTAATGTGTGTAAAACCTAAAGTTCCTCTTCTGGCCAAAAAATTACCACAACGTCTGAAAAGTTGTTTTTTTTGGCAGATTTTGGGTGGCAAAGAACATTGGCAAAAAACAGATGCCTAAAATTTTTAATAATCCTGTTCTAGAGGTTCACTTAAAGTGAATTTAATATATGATTTTACATTTTGACTTTACATATGCTTTAAACTAGGCTTGTGGCCAGTAGGAGCATCTTTAGCTCTGAGGAAGAGGGTTTAGCTCCCGAAATGCGTCAGCTCATTCGCATCATTAGACACAGATGTACTGTGACTGTGTTTGTGGACCACATATACTGCTTTTAATCACGCTGGTTTGTGAGTATATATCTTCTTTTTTCCAATAAACAGGTGTTTTACCACGATAATGCACGATGAGAGTGCGCCCTTGTCTGTTCTTTTTCACATGTAATCTAAACTGGTAAATGGCAAATTCTGATTGGCTGCTTTTTTACTGTGCTTTAAACTTTATTACTGCCATGTCAAACCACACCAATTAACACTCTTCTTTTTTTCCAGATAACAGAGGTCAAAACTCAATGTCTCTTAAACATCAAAAAATTATATATACTCGTGAGCTACTATGATGAATAGTGACTGTGATAATCAATTAATAGCATAAATAAACACACATGTGGTTCGCTGGCACTCACACCAACTCATTAAATAGTGTTTTGTGACTCTAAATAATTAAACCAATAGTGCCGCGCTCCAATGCAAAACTATATAACAAAAAACTTAGTACACCTTGTGATAATGTCTCCAAATCTTGAGTTATATATATATATAGACAAATATATAACATATAGTAATCAAATTATAACAGTGCTGTTACCCCCTGTGAAATCTAAATAACTATTATCAGTGAACCAAAGTCAATATTTTATAAACACAGGGTCCTCTTTCAATTCAAAAAATTCCACTCCAAAATCCAGGTGCAGAGTGATCTTATTATGCGCTCACCTTATGTTTTGCCTAATAATATAGGCAAAATTCGCTTTTTGTCCTCAGAGGACAAGTGTAACCATAATTCTCCTGCATACGATTTCTCCAAATATTATATGGATAGCTGTAGTTAAATATTATTCCACCTGGGGTCTCTCCAGTCAATTGGTCTCTCTGTAAAGGAACGGATGGTTGGATATCTCTCTTTTCCCCTCCAGGGGTCTCCTCCCTCCTTTAGTAACCTCTCTCCAGTAAGTCACAGATGGATACCATAAGAGAAAAAAGAAACCATGGTGCCTTATCCTTTGACATTTCACGTAGGGCAACAAGAATGAGGGCTGTGCACACCAGCCTGGATGGCTGCCACCAAATCTCTTCAAGGGCCACTTATCAGAGCACCAGCAGGTAAAAGTCAGACTATGGAGACTTCCAGGCTGCATCCAGGACTCCTCACTGCAAGAATGGCAGTTTTGCTGTCTGCAGTGAGGAGTTCTGGATGCAGCCTGGAAGTCTCCATAGTCTGACTTTTACCTGCTGGTGCTCTGATGATTGGCCCTTGAAGAGATTTGGTGGCAGCCATCCAGGCTGGTGTGCACAGCCCTCATTCTTGTTGCCCTAAGTGAAATGTCAAAGGATAAGGCACCATGGTTTGTTTTTTCTCTTATGGTATCCATCTGAGACATACTGGAGAGAGGTTACTAAAGGAGGGAGGAGACCCCTGGGTGGAAAAGGGAGATCTCCTAGATTGTAAGCTTGAAAGAGCAGGGCCCTCAATCCCCTCATGTTTTGCTTTGTATTGGTATTGTTCTGTCACATGTTCTGTCCCCCTTTGTAATGTACAGCGCTGAGCGAACTATTGGCGCTTTATAAATACTGTATAATAATAATAATATCCATCCATCCATCCATCCATTCCTTTACATAGAGACCAATTGATTGGAGAGACCCCAGGTGGAATAATATCTAACTACAGCTATCCATATAATATTTGGAGAATCCTATGCAGGAGAATTATGGTTACACTTGTCCTCTGAGGACAAAAAGCAAGTTTTGCCTATATTATTAGGCAAAACATAAGCTGAGCGCATAATAAGATCACACTGCACCTGGATTTTGGAGTGGAATTTTTTGAATTGAAAGAGGACCCTGTGTTTATAAATATATTGACTTTGGTTCGCTGATAATAGTTATTTAGATTTCACAGGGGGTAACAGCACTATTATAATTTGATTACTATATGTTATATATTTGTCTAGATATATATAACTCAAGATTTGGAGACATTATCACAAGGTGTACTAAGTTTTTTGTTATATAGTTTTGCATTGGAATGCGGCACTATTGGTTTAATTATTGAGAGTCTCTTAAACATCCCTACTTTCAGAAAAATGTTTTTTCTTTGAAATTTAAAGGCACACTTCCTTGTTTAAATGTATACAAACAACATGTCTTTGGGCTACATTTTAATTGGATTTAAATTATATATTATTGTCACCATATGGCAGATATATCATTTCATCATAATAAATAAGAGGAAAACTTATAAGGAGAAGTTTGACATTTACAGGTTCAAGCAGAGTAGACAAATTAAGGTTAAATAAACAGATACCATCTTTAGTATTATAACATTCTACCCTTCAATACCTTTTCTTACCACTGTAATAAACAAGATCTTCAGTCTATAAACTTTTGCATAGTGGATGCAGGCATGCATACCGTTTATGTTGCTCCTGATCAGTGATCTGCATGGAAGTCAAAAGCACTCCTGTCAGGCAGACTCACTGATAAGTGTAAGCAAAACGAATGAGGTCAGTAGTGTCAAAGCTGGGAGACACTTCAGGCAACATTCATTTCACCATGACAGAGGGTGATGAAAATAAACACTTTGCTGAATGCCTGTGCATATTTATGCAGCTATATTCAGCAATTTAATAAACGTTTTAAGTCCTGGTGCTTGGGGAGTGCTTTGTGGGTGTGAGGAATTTATTTTACTACAAATAACGCTGCTTTGGTTATGTATTTTGTTTTTAAATATATATGTCTCAAGTCACAAAACATTTTACTACAATGGAATACGTGCTGTTTCAATCAAATATTATTTGTTTTATTATTATTACTATTTAATGGCATAAATGACATGACCACACAGATACGCTGAAATTACTGCAATTATTCTTTCATCAATAATATTGTGATTTTTTTTTTGTTTTTTGTTAGCATCAATTGCCAATTTATATTATGCATGTTTTAGCCACTTTAGTCCCAGTCTCTATGCTCCTTTTTCATAATATATGTATTCTTACCCCGGAAATATCTTCAACAAAGTTTTCTGGTTAAAAGCATATTACGTAAATGTGTGAAATGGAAGTTTCTATTTTCCTTTAAATGATGCTGCATTATGACACATGCAGGAAAAAATAACATGTTTGAGGAAATTGCTAGCATAACATTAAGATAATATCAAGTCGAGTTCGCATGGACACAAATTAGCACAGCAGTGACCTTTTCACAGGTTTGTAATCACTAAAATGACAAATGACATTGTAGGTAAAAGCTGTAAATGTCATTCAGAGCATCAATATTAATAATAATAATAATTATATATATATATATATATATATATATATATATATACATACAGCATATATTTTTATATATATATATATATATATATATATATATATATATATATATATATATATACTGTATATCTTTTTCACCTTTTTTGACAATGTTTTTCTCAATGGGGGCTGGATCTGTCATCAGTTCTGCAAGATCCCAATCTCACGGTTTAAAGATTAGGATCATCTTTTCAGATAGTATATCACTTTTCATAAAAAACAGAAGCCTTTTCTAATGTCTTTTCTGTCCAAGCCATCCCAATGTGCTTATCTCTCACTTTCCTAGTCCATTCTGAGCTTATCACTTCCTGTAGCATCATATGATAATGCAGGAAACTTCATATCCCGTCATACACTGCCTTAATGAATCGAAAAATAGGGAGTGTTTTACTTCTGTGGGCCACACATCCCTCATTACTATACCACCTTTTTTTAATTTCTACACACTTTCCAACTTAACCACTTGAAGACCAAGCATTTTCTGGCACTTTTTGTTTATAAGTAAAAATCTGTATTTTTTTGCTAGTCAATTACTTAGCACTCCCAAACATTATATATATATTTTTAGCAGAGACCCTAGAGAATAAAATGGCACCAAACTGTGGTACCTAAAAATCTCCATAGGTGTTGTTTTAAAAGCCTTTGCAGGTTACCAGTTTAGAGTTGCAGAGGAGGTCTAGCGCTAGACTTGCTCTTGCCCTAATGTCCACGACGATACCTCACATGTGTGGTGCACACACTGTTATTATATGTGGACGTGACCTATGTATGCATTGGGGGTGCTTTTTTAAAATTTATTTGATTACTTTTTTATTTTTACACTTTCCTTTTAGTTTTTTTATGACTTTTATTGCTATCACAACAAATGTAAACATCCATTGCAATGACAATAAATCATGACAGGTCTTCTTTTTGGAGAGATGTGAGATTTATAAAACCCCACATTTCTCCTCTACAATGGAAGCATTAAATCAGAAAAAAACATTGATCTAATGCTTTCCCTCCCAAAAATGGCCTTGTTTACTGTTGGCCAGAAACGGAAGTAAGGTCATGACCATCGCTCAGCTCCTCCTAGGTCATAGAGATTAGCTGAGGCCATCTTTCCTCAACTAATCTCTATGCCAAGCCACCACGATTGCCACCATGATCAGACAGGTAAGCCTGGGAACCACCGGAAAGTGGGTACCCTCCCATTGCTTCTAAAAGTGATCCAGCAGCTAGTCAGCCACTCATATGACTTTTATTAGAAACAGCAGCAGCTGAGTAAAATTTTAATACTGGGGTTATGGCATCCAGCTGCAGCAGTCTGGTGGCCATACACTGTACATTCTGATTGTACGATCTCCTCTAGATCTACCATCAACTATGTAGTGCAAGGGCCTGCCTGATTTAATACAAATTGAATAGATTGTTCAGGTTGGTTCTCCTATAGCATAGTTTTGGTAAATCTTAAGAAAATTGCACAGCGATTGCATAGTGTATGGCCAGCTTTATACAAGTACAACCATCAGTGGAAGAAATTGGCTGTGAACATGCATCTAACTACAGAGGTGGACATGAGCAATTTCCTGGGGGGGGGGGGGAGTTTAATGGGTTCAGCTGCTGAAGTATGTCCTTTTAATGGTTTTCCTGTCTGAAATACCAGGACGAATGTCAAGAAATAATGTTTTCTACAGGAGACACTGAAGGATGAGGTTATTCTTGCTCTAGAATTTAGAGAAACATAGGAAAAATGGGATTTAGCTACATGTACTGTGAAGTAATTCATCCTCAAAGATCACAACATAGACTCTGAAATATTGGTTTTAGGTCCCATTCACACCTGAATAGTTTGTAGCTTGAAGCTCCAAAATGTCAATATCCAAATTACCATGGTTTTCATTTGTGTCTGTTCACACCTGAGTACAGTGGCTTGAAGACTCTAGCTCAAAAAAGTACATTAACTTTCTCTGAGCAACAAGCTTCAAGCATTTTTGGGCCCTCAAAACTTCAATGACAGCACCTGAAAACATGAGCAAAAATGCACATCATGTGTTTTTCCCTTCGTAACTAGCTTTCAATTGACATGGAAAAACACTTATAAAAGCCCTAAAAAAACCTGCAAAATGATCAAAGGCGCTCAACTCAAGTGTGAATTCAGCCTTATGCAGGCCATACATTATACGAAAAAAAATTCAAAACCGATTTTGGAAAACAAAAATCGTTCGGCAGTGTTCATAATACTACCATCATTTAGTAACCAAATTTCAAATGAGAAATCATTCAATGGGCATAAATGAATCAATTTATTGTTCGGTTTGTTCATATAAATATAAAGTGACACAATAAGTTTGACCTTTCCACCCAGGCTCTCCCTCCTGTATATGGCTGCAGATCAACAGCCAATACAGCCTACCGTCTACTACTGGTTCTTTCTATATTTTTTATATTTTATTTTGTTTCATCCTCAGAGAACAATCTCTGAAATCTCTCTTAAAGAATGCTCACAAAACCCTTATGGAAATGATATCCCCTCTGTATGTGTTCTTATCGTCCATTCAGCAATCTACAAGTTAGAGCAATGCTTATTCGGCATTGTAAGCAGAGTGACTGGGAAAACCTACTGATTAGCTATTGATTAGCATCTCTGACTCAACAGCAAACATATCTCCAATGTAAACATTAAAGAGAAAAGCTGCAAAATATGGTATTACTGGTATAATTAGCCTAGACAAATGTTGAAAATACAGAATGATCCTGTCTACAGCTTGTCAGCCGACTATTTACATTGTTGGTGGCTGTGTCCTTCAGTTCTGGATAATGTGTTTTTAGCTTCCATTTACCCTAATACATGAATGTATACCATCAAATCAATGGATAGCCTTCCATTTCTGGGAGGTGTCAGGTCAGGTTGAATTTATTAACAAGGCAATAATCCTCATCTGTGCAGCTGCCAGATGTGTGATAGCCAAGATATGGAAGGAATCCATTATTACTGAACTTCAATTATTAGATGAAATACACTGGGATTATGATATGAAGCACATTTCCTATGCACTAAAATTCAGATCACAAACAATTCAGAAGACCTGGATTGCTTGGATGAGTTAACATCAACAATATTTAAAAAATGTGACTGGATACACACTGTGGGTCTTTTCAATCAACCCTATAAACCGTCTGCAGTTGTTAATCATTTTTAATCCTAACCTCTCAGATACAAACAAACCCAAACCTAAACAAATCAATTTTATTCAAATCCTTAGGAATACTTAGGCGATGACATGTTACCATATGAACTTTCTTACTCTGGTTTCCACGTGAATCAGAAAATTGGCACATGCTTCAACAAACAGTTATAATAGTAAATGCATTTGTATTAATGTTAAGCACAGGTACAGAGAAACGTATTTTACTTCTTGTTAATGCAAGATATTGTGAGATCTTATTGTCTAACTCTATCTCAAGATGGAGCATTTTGAGTTTTGAGTTATATTTAATAAAAAAATTTACATTGAATAAATAATAATTTTAAAAATCAGAATCAGAAGTCAATATATTGTCTAATCTATGGAAGCTCTACAAGTTTCAATTCTTAACGCTTCTGAAATTCTTTTTTTTTTTTTTTTTATTGCAAGCAGACAGAAAGATGAAAGTATTTTGTCTGGATTATCTTGTCAAAATTCTCTAGTCTGATCTTTCCCTGTTGCGCCTGTTATGAGATGAGAAGGTTTTATGGCTTTGTGCACTTAAACACTCTTTTTTATATAACTGGTAATGATATATTTAAGTAACTATACATAACTGCTGTTTTATAAATCTGTGATTTCCTTCTGAGAAAAATGAAAAATAATGATAAACTATACTACAGCAAGTTATTCCTAAATTGAACAGATGTAGCAGTTCATGGATAGCATCAGTGTAGCTCTTTATTGCTTTTTCATACCTTGCTTGTTGAACTGCATTTTTGTACAGGTCACCAAGGCTTTGATGGTGGAAACAGAGCACCTAGAAAACAATTGTTTCCTAGGTACCCTGTTCACACCATCTACAGTATGTGCAGAAAAATAAAGCTTGATTGATATATTGTGAACAAGCCCTAAAATAAATTCCCACATGAGCACTAATGATGGGCTGCTTACGTTCAACTCGAACATGGGCCATTGGTGTGTTCAATGAACACATGAATGGTACGGGCGTTTGGCAGGCTATCAGTGCACAGTGATTGACCAAAGCATTGCACCTGGCCAATCACATAGCATGATGATGTCACAAAAGGGTGGGGGTGATCCCGCCACCTTGTGACATCCTCACCCTTTTTAGGAACTGTCATCGCGGCACAGCTGTCAGGTGTCGGGAGCCAGCATCGAGGGCAAAGCAGTTGTTTTGTTTTTTTTTGGGTCGGCGGTGGCAGCAGACATCATGATTGACATTGACCAACTTCGGGGGGCATTTTTTAAATTTTTATTTTTATTACTCATGCATATAGGGGGAGCGGGATCTGGGGGCTTTGGAGGGGAGCCCCTCTGCCCCAAAGCACCCCCCTATGTTGAGGGCATATGACCTGGAATGGTTAAGGAGGGGGGTGCTCACTCGTCTCCCCCCCCTTTCCTGACCTGCTGGGCTGCATGCTCGTATAATGGTCCAGTATGGATTTTTGGGGAGGAACCCACACCATTTTTTAAAAAATGTGACATGGGGGATCCCCTCAAAATCCATACCAGACCCGATGGGAGGGGTGACCCTAAGCCGTCGGGCAATGCCAACAATTTTTTCAACATTCAGTTTTCAGCAGGGAACCCCACTGACAGTTGAACCATGATTGAATGTTTCACTACTAAAATACCGCATGACTTAATAATAAAACTCATGTGGTATTTTAGTAACTGAGTGGTATCTTACTGCATACTCAGATGCGGTAAGATACCACTCAGTAAACCTGTTCGAAGTTCATGGTAAAAAGTTTGGTAGGTTCGAATGTTCAACCTCGAACCGAACAGGGGGGTGTTCAGCCCATCACTAATGAGCACCCGAGCTACTGGAAAAACATTTCCAACCTATCTTTGTAAGCACCATAATCACAGCTAATCTTGGTGGTAAGAACTATACAGACTGGTTCCCAATCCACTCTCTGTAGCTCTCTGTCTTTCTCTCTGTAGCTCTCTGTAGACTCTCTGTCTTCTTACAGCTTACTGGAGTACTGATACTAGAGTTGGAATAAAATATTTTAACATGCTAGAAGAAGGTTCATTTAAAGACAGAAATCCCCATGGATTAAATGGGCCTTTTGATCTTTTATATTGACATAAAGCATGTTGTGAAAATAATGTATGCTCCACAATTTTGGAAAGCTTTCGCTAACATAAAATGTAAAATTGCCTGTTTTCAGATGCTGGAAATTTCAAATTTAGGTAATAATTAAAAATTAAGGTAGTACTAAAGACTTTAAGTACTGTAAAAAGGATTATACATGTATTTGGTTAACAGTTTTGAAGCAGTTAAAGGAATGAAACATCTTGACCATGGATTTAGGTAATAACTGCATTCTTAGGACTGGAAAATGCATTAACTTGTTAATGTCCAGCTATAGCTTAAAAATTTCCTAGATGGAGGATTAGAACCAATGTTAGAGTTTTCTTTCTGTTTTTTTATTGCTTTGTCCATGTAAGGGACATTTGACACCCCCAGAATAGCATTGTTTCAGGAAAATCACATTTTAATTACAGATAACAATTAAAGTGGTTGTAAAGGCAGAAGGTTTTTGCCTTTACAACCAACGGTTGTAACCAAGGGTCAGCTCCCCCCTAGCCCTCCTAAATACTTATTTGAGTCCTATCTTGATCCAGCGCTGTGCCAGAGAGCAGCAAAGAAGTTGCTCTCTCTCTTTCCTTACTAGACATGGAGACAGGAGCCATTGGTTCCTGTTGCTGTCAATCAAATCATGTGAGAAGGGGGCGGTGTACAGGGCCGTGTCATGCTGTGTGTGTCATAGACACTCGGAAGGGAGGAGGAGCTAGAAGAGGAGGTTCAGGGCTGCTTTGCGCAGAACCATTGCAGAACCATTGCACAGAACAGGTAAGCAGTATTATTATTAATATACAGTATTTATATAGCGCTAAAAGGTTTGCTCAGCGCTGTACATTATAGTGGGGGACAAAACATGAGACAGTAACAAAACAGAACACGAGGGGGTAGAGGGCCCTGCTCTTTCGAGCTTACAATCTAGGAGATATAAGCATAATATGTTTATTATTTAGTCTGGTGATTGAAAACACTCTACATTTGTTAGATGCTTTTGAGATCCCATTAACAATTAACTGACAATTGTGGGGTCACACAACACTGTACCCAAATGAAATGTATTTTTTTTTTCACAAATAGAGATTTCTTTTGATGGTTTTTGATCACCACTGGGTTTTTTATTTTTATTTTATAAACAAATAAAGACCAAAAATACAACATTTTTTACTTTCTGCTATAAAATATATCCAATACAAAATAAAAAAAAAATTGACTTCTTCACAAATTTAGGCCAAAATGTATTCTGCTACATATCTTTGGTAAACAAAATCCAAATAAGTGTATATTGATTTGTTTGTGTGAAAGCTTTAGTGTCTACAAACTATGGTATATATATATATATATATATATATATATATATATATATATACAGTCATGGCCGAAATTGTTGGCACCCTTGATATTTTTCCTGAAAATCAAGTATTTCACACAAAAAAGGTATTGCATTAACACATGTTTTGCTATACACATGTTTATTCCCTTTGTATGTATTGGAACAAATATAAAACAGAGGCAGAAAAGCAAATATGACATAATGTCACACAAAACCCCAAAAATGGGCTGGACAAAAGTATTGGCACCCTTAACTTAATATTTGGTTGCACACCCTTTGGAAAACATAACTGAAATCAGTCGCTTCCTATAACCATCAATAAGCTTCTGACACCTCTCACCCGGAATTTTGGACCACTCTTCCTTTGCAAACAGCTCCAGGTCTCTCTTATTGGAAGGACACCTTTTCCCAACAGCAATTTTAAGATCTCTCCACAGGTGTTCAATGGGATTTAGATCTGGGCTCATTGCTGGCCACTTCAGAACTCTCCAGCGCTTCTTTGCCATCCATTTCTGAGTGCTTTTTGACGTATGTTTGGGGTCATTGTCCTGCTGGAAGACCCAGGATCTTGGACGCAAACCCAGCTTTCTGACACTGGGCCCTACAGTGCGACCCAAAATCCTTTGGTAATCCTCAGATTTCATGATGCCTTGCACACAGTCAAGGCACCCAGTGCCAGAGGCAGCAAAACAACCCCAAAACATCATTGAACCTCCACCATATTTTACCGTAGGTACTGTGTTTTGTTCTTTGTAGGCCTCATTCCGTTTTCGGTAAACAGTAGAATGATGTGCTTTACCGAAAAGCTCTATCTTGGTCTCATCTGTCCACAAGACGTTTTCCCAGAAGGCTTTTGGCTTACTCAAGTACATTTTGGCAAACTGTAGTCTTGCTTTTTTATGTCTCTGTGTCAGCAGTGGGGTCCTCCTGGGTCTCCTGCCATAGCGTTTCATTTCATTTAAATGTCGACGGATAGTTCGCGCTGACACTGATGCTCCCTGAGCCTGCAGGACAGCTTGAATGTCTTTGGAACATGTTTGGGGCTGCTTATCCACCATCCGGACTATTCTGCGTTGCAATCTTTCATCAATTTTCCTCATCCGTCCACGACCAGGGAGATTAGCTACAGTGCCATGGGTTGCAAACTTCTTGATAATGTTGCGCACTGTGGACAAAGGCAAATCTAGTTCTCTGGAGATGGACTTGTAACCTTGAGATTGTTGATATTTTGCCACAATTTTGGTTCTCAGGTCCTCAGACAGTTCTCGTCTCCTCTTTCTGTTGTCCATGCTTAGTGTGGCACAGACAGACACACAATGCAAAGGTTAAGTGAACGTCTCTCCTTTTTATCTGCTTTCAGGTGTGATTTCTATATTGCCCACACCTGTTACTTGCCCCAGGTGAGTTTACAGGAGCATCACATGCTTGTAACATTCTTATTTATCCGCAGTTGTGAAAGGGTGCCAATACTTTTGTCCAGCCCATTTTTGGAGGTTTGTGTGACATTATGTCGAATTTGCTTTCTTTCCTCCCTTTTTTTGTTTTGTCCCAATACACACAAAGGGAATAAACATGTGTATAGCAAAACATGTGTTAATGCAATACGTTTCGTGAGAAATACATGATTTCCTGGAGAAATATCAAGGGTGCCAACAATTTCGGCCATGACTGTATATATATATATGCTGGATTTTTTTTTTGCTAATACTAGTAATGGCAGTGGTCAGCGATTTATAGTGGGACTGTGATAGTGCAGTGGGCAAACTGACACTAACTGAGGCTTGGTGGGAACTGACTAACTAACACTGGCATCCCCAGGGACACTAATACAGTGATCAATGCTAATACAATACACTTTTATTGTACTAATGACACTGGCTAGGAAGGGGTTAACATATAAGGGCAATAAAAGGGTTAACTGTGTGCCTAACAAGTGTAATGTGTGTAAAGTGTGCTGATTTTACTAATCAATGTGACTGTTTTATCTCCCTGCTTGGCAGAGAGAAAACAAAAGTCACATCACTGCTGTCTGTAGAAAGCGCTGTGTTGTTTACCAACACAGGACTCTCTTCTGTCATTTGCTCAGCTGATCAGCAGGTTCTAACCTTAAATGGCCGGGACCCACTGATTGACTTGTGCTGTAATGAATGACATCACAGCCATGATCTGGTGCAGTATATCTGCGGTAGGTGATCACCAAGCAGATAATGTTTATTTTGTCACTTCACATGGTTTACTGGTGTTGGATGAGTGATATTTATGTTAATAGCCCTTATTTACATTTAGTCAGCCTGGTTTCTGATTTCTTAAGGTACAGCTCATTTATCTGGTCACCCTTGCTGGATACATGCATTTGGTATCCCTAAGGGCTAGTTCACACCACATGCAGTCCAGTGCATTTTTTTTCTGCATCAAAAACACACTGATAGTAGGTTACATGGTTTCCAATGGCAATTCCAATTCCAGAACAAAAGGTAGAACATGCTGCATTTTTTTGCATCCGTACTGCATTTCTATGGTGTGAACCAGCCCTTACAGTAAACTGGGAATTAAATAGTAAGAGGGTTAAGTAGTAGGGTATAATTCAGATGCTTGATTAAGTTTTAGGGCTCGCAGAAGGTAATGGCTAAGTGTGTGCGGGAGATGAGGTTTAGATGGAGTAATTTGTACATATTTACCCTGGGTTCACAGTTCTGCGTTGTGGAACATTGCATTCGCACAGGAACCACACCGCATTCCTGTGCAAATCACGTGCAAATTTTGTACGGTGTAATTTGAGTCCTACACTTTGTAGGGCTCAAATCACATCTTTTTTTTGTCCGCACTAGAATCGGATCACACGGGTATTCACACCCATGCAATCTGATTCTGCACATCGCACCGTGTTTTGCAAACCGATTTTGGGGTGTTGTTAACTGAACATATACACCCAAAGTTAAATAGGGTGCGGTTATGATGCCGTGCGGAATTCGAACAGAAACCGGTGCGAATTCCGCACTGCATCAGTATGAACCCAGGCTGAATGTCAAGACCTATTCCACGAGCCAAAACGAGACATCATGCTGTGATCTCAAGGTCAACTTCCTGTGACTATTTAAAAGTCTCATTCACTTCTATTAGACTAGTAACTTGGGGAATGTTACAGAAAATGAAGCGCGGGGACTCCAAAAAAGAGATGTGGTCATATGTCAGCCCCTCTATAAAGAAAGTATCAGCTTTGGGTTGACTGACACTTCACCAATACTACTTACAGTCTAACGTGTGATCACTGCAGAGCAGTTATAGCAGTTTTTATTTCCTTTACTGTTGTGATTGTTATAGAACATGTGTTTACCCTAACAGAAATCTTAACAATGTTAATCCACAAATGCTTTTAGTAGATAATTACCTGGCTCTTGCAGCACAATGGTAAATACATTTTCTCCCCTGGGACCTGCTAATTGAAAAGCATTACATTCTTTTTACTTGAGCACTTGATATCGGTGTGAAGGACTAACCCTGTGGAGAACGTGAATTAACTGATTGTTCACTGTATGATTAATATGATGCTGCTTTATACCTAGCATGTAATCTGAAAACTGCAGTAGCAATTTAAATACTCTTAAATCCCCGGCAGACTGGGTGCGGCTTGGCATGCGATTTGCATGCCATACGACTTGAAAATTGCATGACAAGTTGCATCCTATTGTCCACAATTACAATTATTGTCCACGGTCATATCAGTGCAGTTCCGACTTGTTCAGAGCCGCACTGATTTCTAAAGTAGTACATGCATTTCTTTTGGTGCGATTTGCATAGACATCTGTGTCAGATCTCTTGCAAATCGCACCTTAAATTGTCATGTCATCCGACTTTGAAATCGGTGCGACTTCACTATAAGTCGCATGATTTCAAAGTCAGGATCAGTGTGACCGGGGTGTAAAGCTGATCTCTGGCTGGATTATTTCATATTAATGCACTTTACACAATCTGAGGGGCAGGGGGATGTAAGCCACATGCCGATCCCATACGCCCTCTAACCACTGGAGCAGGGTACAAGCAGTTACATATTTCTATTGTTTCTTTGGCAGTGCAGTTATTGTACATGATAATGATCACCTCCAAATGTATTAAAAAGTCTTTTGTTTATCAGATATTATAAATACTTTAAAGAAACAAATTATACCTTTAATTTGTAGAATGCTCTGAAAAATGTGATAACCATACGCCCACGGTTTTGGATACATCACTCTGTATCTGTATACATGCAGCATTTCAGCTGACATATTGTAACAAAACCTGTGTCACATCAGAATTGCACAGCTGCAGCTCCAAATTCAGTCTCTTATGAGAGCATATAAAATAGACAACAGCACATTTAGCTTTCATGTTGTATCCAAGCTAACTGCCTATACTTGCAAATCCAAATAGCATCTCCCAGCAACGCATTTCCACCTGTCAGGGTTTTATTCACTGCTTGCATTGCCAAAAATGGAAGGTTTATTTCTTGGTCACTAAACACCTGTCCCTGGCTAAGATGCACTCTCATTAGTGAATCATTGTAGATTTAAAAACAATTGGTATTGTGTTCACAAGAATAAAAAGAATGATAGTTTTGTACATCACAAAAATCCAATGATCTCATAAAATACAGGCTTTCGTCCCAGTCAATTCAGACCATTGGAATGTTTAGTTTCTTTCCAAAAACTAGAAATGTTTTTGCTGTTACTCTGATTTCCTTCTCTTTTCAGTACCATTTTCTCTATGAACTGAAAGCTAGAGCAGAACAAATCTTTTACATGCACCCTGAATAATTATTTAGATAGATTGCAAGAATTACAAAGTTTGATTTTGTTGCTCCTTCCATATTTCCTCCCATACTCTTTTCCAGTGGACGGGAGGAGATATTTTTTCCATATACACATCCTGCATATTGAAATTTAACTGCTTGCCGATCTGCCACAGTACGTATACTGTGGTGGGGTGGAAGCTACAGGCACTATGACATACTGGTACGTTGCTGTCTGTTTCTGGGTTGAGAGTGCATGCACCGCCACATACCTACTCCCCTGTTATTTGACACAGCAGGAGTTCAGCAACAGATCCCAGACAGATTCATGGTTGGGACCTGCTGATCGGCCATGGCGAATCACAGCCTAGAGCTGTGTTGATAAATAATACAGGGCTCTATACAGAAAGAATGATTACTTATTTTGTTTGCCCTAACTGCAGCTATTATTCAATATTTCATAATAATACCCTGGATGTGAATAGTGGTGAGAAAACTGGCCTGAACCTGGTTTGCGTGAAGATCCGCAAGCCCAAATTGAAATCTGCATATGCTAAACATAGCCACTGTATCCTATGGAAGACCCATTTGCAAGCTCTTCCAAGTGGGGCATGGGTGTGTTTGGGCACTGTCATGAGGGGAGATGTACCAAGCAAAAAAAAAAAATGTCATTTAGTGGCAAGACGGTCATATAATAAGGCTTAAAGGGCAACATACACAGTTCTTTTTAATAGCATAATTGTGGGATGCCTTAAACCTTCACATGAAGTGGCACACCTATAGGATGTACTCCAGCAAAAGCGGTATGACTATATTCAGCAGCCAGCCAGAGAACTATTAGTTGCAGAGTTTCAAGAGTTTATTCCCAGTGGCATTGGTGATCAGAAAAATGTGAGTAAATATCTCCCTAAAGGGGACATATACTGATGGTGGTTCTTCTACCCCCTCATTAATCTAAATCTTTAGAAAACAAAAGGGGCCTTTTGTTGTGTTTTCAGTCCTGATAGAAACATCCACCAAAGTCTGAAAGCTGCTGGTCTATATGTCACATTACTATTAAAAAAATGGCACCAAGAAATGCAGGGTGTAAAAAAACCAAAATATAACCAAAATATAACCAAAAAAAAGTTATTCCCAAAATGCCCATTTGTCAATTTTGTCAAATGAAAATATTGGATTATAATATGGGAATATTGTCATTCTATCACCCGCCAGCCATAAAATGCTCTTAAGCAGACCCACAGTTATTTTATTTAAAGGGATTGTAAAGGAAGGCTTTTTTTCAATAACAAAAATGTTATACTTACCTGCTCTGTGCAATGGTTTTGCACAGAGCAGCCCTTATCCTCCTCTTATTGGGTGCTTCTGGCCCCTCCCTCCTACCAAGTGCCCCCACAGCATGCAGCAGTATTGGGGGGGATGCTGCACACAGAAGGTTTTTTTTTTTTATCTTCATGCATAGAATGCATGAAGGTAAAATCCTTGAGCCTTCACTACCACTTTAAATGCTAGTTGAATATTGATTTCAAGTAACGCTAGTAACAAAATGACATCTGCTCTAAAGTTTTATGCCTCCAGTTGTATTTAAATTGTGTATGTATTTTTGGAGCAATTCTCTCCTATTCCTTCTGTACTGAAATGTATTGTAATTGTACTGCCTCCCTCTATTGTAAAGCTCTGCACAAACTGTTGGCGCTATATAAATCCTGAATAATAATAATATAGTGAATATGTGGGAAAAGTGGTTTTTAACTGGCACCATACAAAATTTGTTATACCATTGCCTACCTCCTTAATGTTGATCTATATCCTTTTTTTGCAGGGTTTCAGAGGACTTTTTTTTCCAAACACAGCAGTTATACACCACTCCTATATAAAATTATCTGCAATGGCAGCACTGAATATTGCAACAAGACACGGGCAGCACAGTGGCTAAATTTTTAGTACTTCCACCTGGCAGTACTAGGGTCACTGGTTTGATTCCCAATCACATCACCAACTGCCTGGAGTTTGCATGTTCTTCCTGTGCCTGCGTGGGTTTCCTCCAGGTACTCTGATTTCCTCCCACCCTCCAAAGACATGCTGGTAGGTTAATTGGATCCTGTCTAAATTGGCCCTAGTATGCGTATGTATAAGTGTAAGTTAGGAACCTTAGATTGTATGCCCCTTGAGGGTTAGGGACTGATGTGAATGTACAATATATATGTAACGCTCTGCGCAAATTGATGGCGCTTTTTAAGTACCTGAAATAAATAAAATAAACAAGACACAGGATGGTCTTAGGCATAAATTTCAAGGAAAACAGGTGTTTCCAGATGTGCCGTCCAAGCTTTTCTGCAGCATCACAAATAAACAGGTAACAGCAAGAACCAAAAATGCAGCCAAGCAAACAGCACAACAATCTCAGTTGTACACAGGTTTGTATTTGCAAGGGGAGAAACAGGAACTAATGAATGAATGAGTTCCATTGATGGCAGCAGCAGTAAGGATTGCTTTTTTAACTTCTTGTCACCCATGTAATGCATATGTGTGGCAGTAAAATGGGTGGGATTTAACATCCACATGTCACACATCCACACATGGGTGGTACAACTGTCTGTGCTGTGAGCATGCTCACTATGTGCTCCCAGCACAGAGAGCGAGATGTCATTGAACGCTCTCAGTCTGTACTAATAATTGTGATCTGGCAGAACTGGCTGTAGATCATCTGACCACTGTGAAAGCCAAAAACAGCAGTCACATGATCAGTTGATCCTTCTCGCTCCCCCCTTCCTTTCCTGGGAATAAACACAATTTAAAATAGGACACCAAGGCTGAGTGAGATTGGGTTAATCCTTTCACTACTCCTTCTCTTTTAAATGTCTAAGCTCCAGCTTGGCTCTCTATGTGACTTGTATATAAACCTTTCCTCTCCCTTATCCTGTGCATCTGTACATGAATGTTTTTATCTCCATCCTCCCTCAGTATGTGACCAGTACATTAACGTTAGTTAACTTAACCCAGTGACAATCACTCTCAGGCTGATGGCACCTAGATTATGGTCCCACAAGCTGGAAAATCTTCGTGCAGGGTGCAGCTCAGAGTGGAATTGTTACGTGACAGCATGGTGTGAGATTGGCCAGTCCTTTTTCATGAGTTAGTGAGAAGGGCAGGGATCAGGCATCACTTTCATCACAATTGTCAGCTAAAGTATCAAAGCACTGAAAACTGAAAAATGGCCTGGTAATGAAGATGTATTACAGGTTGGTACTCAAGTAATTAAACAGGTTCTGGACCAAAGAATACAGTATTTTAATTCATAGAGTACACCTTTAAATCTGATCACTGTCACTTTAAATAGTTTGGGCCAAGATGACCCAAACTATTTCCTACACTACCATGTGTCCCCTGGGCACGTTGCATAAGCTGTATGTAGCCTCAGCTATATACAGTATACAGCCTTGTGTTCCAGCTGTGAGACAAGACCTTCACATCTTACATCTTGAACAAGATAGAGTCGGACTCAGTGATGCTCAGCCATTTATAAGCAGCTTAGCATTGTATCAATGAATACAAAGCTTCCTCTGATCGACTGAGTCAGAAATGCAAGGGATGGTGTCATGATCTCCAACTCGGCCAATCAGAGGAAGCACTGTCCAAACAAGCTATCTAGAGTGACAGTAAATCTGGACATCAGCTTTAAAACTGCAAAGATATTCCTCTATATGACAGCAGTACCTGGAAATATATAAGAAGATATGGTCTAATGATACAATAATTCTTTTTCATTGGGTGGTGCAGCTCAGCTTAGTAAGGATCACTGGACCAGCTTTTGTCAAGGAACATGCTGGAAAACCAGCATCTGATCAGCATGAGCCCTGACAAGTGTATTCTGGTTGGGCGGGGGGGGACACAAAGCAACACAAATGCAAAGTGGGAGAGATTGCTGGGCTAACATTGCTTAGTTAATACAAGGATCTCTCAGAAAACTGAATGTAAGTACAAGGCTTAAGGATACTGGATGAGGGGCCAATGATGTCACTGCTGCCTACAGAAAGTGGCCTGAAGCTGGAGTTTAAAATAAGTATTTTTTTTTGTTTTTTCTTCCTTTTTTTCTCACATTTTCCTAGCATTTTTTTTATTACAGAATGGATGGCTAGCTAATAGGCAGCATTTCATGCAAACTCCACTTTAATGCTGAATTAAATTACTGTAAAAACCATTTATTGGGACGTGAATACAGTGCTACTTTGCCATAACAGATTCTGCATTCATATGTTGATAATGCGAATCCCTGGGACCAGTCACTCAAAACAAAAAGCCAGAAGTATTTTCAGAAAACTGTGATGTCAAGCCATTTCATTTTATTTCTGTAAAAGTACTCTGTGTACTTGAGCACTCTTAATCAACTCAAAAGTAAAGAATCACTGTAGGTACCATGGATTACATTATCACTGTTCTGTAACTCCAGCCTCTTAAATCCTTACAAAATTGGATTTAAAATTGCTTGAATGCTCTTCACTTGACCGATGCATTAAGTACTGTAATTAATTCATGCTGAAGCTTCATTGCTCTTAAATGACTTTTTGCAGCACTTAAGAGTCTGATCATAGCAACATTAAAGAGGGAGCTTTCCACTAAGATAATTTTTATCACTGAATCTGTGGCATTTAGCAAGATTCATAATTATTAGAATATCTGGTTGACAGAAAGTGGATGCTTGTTATAATTTTAGCTTTAGGTATATAATCAGGAGAGTGGCTGAACCCAAGGCAGCTGGCATACAATGTATCTATTATAAATTGGACAGTTTCCCTGAGCTAGATTGTCCACTGACTGTAAATAAAATTGGCAGTGTCAGTTCTATCGAGCACTTTTCAAAACATTATTTAAAACAGCATACACAACAATATACACCTCTTCCCAAGGGACCCTAATTCATGCTGCATCTGTTTACTTACACAGCAATTATTTTGGAGACAATTGCAAAGGTAATATTTACTTTTACATACATTTTGGCTGTCAGAGTTTAATTTTAATCAAACAATGTTTTGCATAAGTTCCTTAAGTGAAATATGCTGGAAATATCTTTATTTTTGGTTATTTTATATGACAGTTATTGTCATAATAATGCCAGTAGTAATTAGGTAGCACAGAGAAAATAGAATTTAGCAAATAAGTACAATTTATGTAATACATTGCTTATATCTTGCCTATGGATATGCCAGGAACCAAATGACTAAGGATGAGTGAATATGTCTGGGTTGGGTTTGCAGTACATTCGTTGAACCCATCGTAAACTCTGAAATCATAACTTAAATTTTGACTCCAGTGAAGTCCAGAGGAGAGCACTGAATCTTGAAATCATTCCCTAAGGCTATTAGGAAAGAAATACCAGATTGAGGAGAAAGGGTCCACCTTTGGGGGCAACAAGGAAAAAACAAATACACTTTCAGTTAAATTCTAGTCAATGTCTACAAGCTGTATGTGGTGCTATGAAACAGCACAATGCTCACAGATAGCAACAGCGACACCATATTCTGTCATCACATCCTTTGCAAGTGTTATTTTTATGTATTTACGGTATTTATTTTACTTTTACATTATTAGATGACTTAAATAAGCATCAGCACTCCAATATAACTCATTTCAACGTCAAGAAGTGCTTTTTTTTAGGTCGTTTTGTTTGTGACAGCTGATTTTTTTTTTAACCAGCGTAGGAGTTGATAAAGAAAAAAAACACAGCTAGAGCTCTCAATAGGGATGAACTGAACTGCCCTGAGTCTGGCCCAAACCTTAAAGTGGTTCTAAAGCTTGAGGTTTTTTTACCTTTATACATTCTATGCATGAAGGTAAAAAACCTTCAGTATGCAGCTTCCCCCTCGTCATCCCCATATATTCACCTGAGCCTGATACTGATCAAGCGATGAGCAGAAGCTCTCCTGGATCTCTGCCCCCTCATTGGCTGAGACACTGCAGCGGAACAAACGAGCATGCACAAATGTCCCAAAGCAAACATGGTGGAGTGCCCTGAGGCGCCGGCAGGGGACCCAGGGAAAGAAGTATCAGGGCTGCTCTGTGCAAAAAATGTAGGTATGGCAAGTTTGTTATTTAAAAAAAAAAATTAACCTTTAAAATCACTTTTTAATCCCTAGCCCTCAATTCCCTACAAACTGGCCAGTGACAAAAGAGTTTCATAGTATAGTTTTCGAGCTTCTTTTTTTTTTTTTTTTGCAGTATCATGGTGCATTGTCCTAAAGGTTTATTAAAACTTTATTAACAGAGTACACAAAAACACTTCAAAGCATAAACCTACATTTCCTTAACCCCTTCCCATTCTTGAATTCCAAATTATTCCCAAAATATTCCAAATATAGACCTTTTATTATTTGGTAGAAAATGGCAAGAATTAGGAGTGAGCACTTGATATGTTGCTAACAAAAAGAGCTGTGCATTGTGAGCTTTTTTTTAGCGTATTGATGCTGTTGATGGCACCATTTGATCTGAAGTCTCTGCTTGCAGTATATTAGCCATGGTAAAAGCAACAGCCATAAGGGTACTAAATGCACATGGAAACATATGACTCTGCACCACAGAGCTTGATAAGAGCAGCACCTCAATGAGACACGTATGCAGCAATAGGCAAATCCTTCTCATTCCTGAAGAGTACAAGCATCCACTTTCTTTTAGAGTTCTGCTAATGCACCATTATCCTCCTCCTCTTCCTACAAGGTGTATAGCAGCCCTTTTCTTTTAAATTCCTGCTAATGCATTTTTTTCTCCCTCTCCTCCTCAAGGGCGAAAAACTGCCAAATTTGGAGGACTGCTGATGTGACCTTTTTCTCCTCCTCCTCTTCTGCCAATCTAACTACAAGAGGAGGAGGTTTAGGGTGCTGGCAGTGAGGAGGAGAGATACAGTGCCTACATTAAGGAGGAGCAGTATAGTAAAAAAAAAAAAAAAAGTCTGTCCACCAGTCCGCCAAGGGGAAGGGATGGAAGCCTAAAAAGGAAAGGGTGGGAATTTCAGAGTGAGGGGGAATGGCAGCCAACAGCAAAACATAGGTGTAAAATCCTATGGCCATAGGCTCCCTGCCCTGCCCCAAATCTTCCTTTAATTGCCTAATAGAGGCAGCCTGGATTTTCCATTCCTAGACTGCTGTGCAAGTTGTGCTTGTGTTCTAAATTTATTTTAACCATTAAATTATTTATATTGTTAGATTTTTTTTAATTAATACTGTTTTTTTTTACTTGTAAGGCCACCCCTACTCTGGTACAGTGAACTCAAATTTGTTAAAGTAAATCAACCACTGATATTTCAAATGAGCTAGTGGTACTAATATAAAGTTCTTTGTTTGGGAACTTCACATGCACATTACCCAGAAATATTACATGGTTGTTAGAAAAAACACCAGCAACATTTAGGAAGTACGATCTGTGAAAATACACATGCAGCTGCTTAGCAGCGAAATGAATGTGGACTCATGGAAAAAATGGACAAATGGACAAAAAATGGAAAATATGTCATTTAAAAACACACATGTGGTCTAGAGTGACTGTAAACAGTGCATCTAGAGAGGCTGTAAAGGAGATGCAGGACGCAAATCAAGTCAGCACCATTAAGATGTAATCCTCCCCTCTCACACCTCCCAATTCCAAAGATACACCGCATTTTGCTCACTAAAGGACATTAACTGAAGGGTTAACATCTACTTTAACATACTAGTGCTTGCCTACACTAATCTGCCCCTATGCACTATCAGCAACATTCCCTAAGCTTTCCTTATCCAAGCTAAGCACATTTTTTGTGAAGCAATTACTGTTTAAAAGAATTTTTGGTGCTATGGTGTGATAAAATTTCATTGTGCATGGAGTAATCAAGCAGGTTTGGAAATTCAATACCATCTACTATTCATCTCTGCATTAGAATAGAGTTTACTCACCAATAATCATTGATATAGCAGTGAGGGGGCAAGCCGTTGATATGCAAGGCACATAAATTACCACTGATAGCAATAAATTACATTCTACTATGTATGTCTACCTTTAATACCACTCATCTTCCTGAGGAACTCCTTGAAGGAAAACTGTCCAGAAAGAAATACACAGCCGTCAATAGATGACCTCCCTCTGAAAATATAAGCACTTAGCTCTCACTGGCTTTATTATTAATGATGAGTGAATTCCCTCTTTATTTGTTTTCATAAATATAGATTAGAAATGTATTAGTCTTAAGCCGGCCATAGATGGTTTGAATCTCAGCTGGTTCAGCAGGGACCAGCTGTGATTTGAACCCTCTATAGACAGGCTCATTGTACCCAAGTCGATCCATCAATCAACTTAGGTAAAACCAGCATGTTGGATGTTTACATGCAATTATTGCCAGTGGCTATAGCCACTAGCAATAATCACTGTGTTCTCCAGGCAGGGACAACTTCCCGTGACCTCGCCATTTACAGTACGATTGGGTAACACTTGTACATTTCTTGGTCAATCCAGGACCCTAGCCTGTTCAGAGGAAAATTCATCGGACAAAATAGATTTTCTTCTTCTTAGATCACCTCTATTATTCATTGCATGTTTTGTTTTACTGGCATTGTACTTGACTAGCCTAGTGAAACAATGTGTACAGTAAATACATTTATAATCAAAAGCTGTAATTTTAGGCCCCTTTAACACAGGCGTTCCATCTGTTGGTTTTTCATCCATCCGTTGACAGATGAAAAACATACAGCAATGCACTCCTATGGACAAACAGATGATCATCCATTTTTTACAATGAAACAAGTCTCTATTTTTGTTCCGTTGAAAAAAATGGAAGTAGACCTAAATAGATGTAAACGGACAAACAGTGTTTTGTAGTTGAGTTTTGTATATATGTCCTCTGACTACTGACTCTGTATAATGCCTACCTTCAGAATGGTCTGGTCCCAAGCAACAGGAGAAGGAGCTGTCATTATGCATATACACTCACTGGCCACTTTATTAGGTACACCTGTTCAATTGTTCGGTAGCACATAATTGTTAATCAGCCAATCACATGGCAGCAACTTAATGCATTTAGGCATCTAGACAGGGTGAAGACGACTTGCTGAATTTCAAACCGAACATCAGAATGGGGAATAAAAGGGGATTTAAGAGACTTTAAATGTGGCATGGTTGTTGCTGCCAGACGGGCTGGTCTGAGTATTTCACAAACTGCTGATCTACTGGGATTTTCACATACAACCATCTTTGGGGTTTACAGAGAATGTTCCAAAAAGAGAAAATATCCAGTGAGTGGCAATTGTGGGGACAAAAATGCCTTGTTGATGTCAGAGGTCAAAGGAGAATGGGCAGTCTGGTTCAAGATGATAGAAGGCAATGTAACTCATGTCAATATGGACCAAAATCTCTGATGTTTTCAACACCTTGTTGAATCTATGCCATGAAGAATGAAAGCAATCCTGAAGGCAAAGGGGGGTGCACCTACTGCATGTAATAGTGATTCTGATCCTGACCAATCTACATGATCTACATAAAGAACAGAGCCTGTTCATTTAAAAAAGTAAACAGCCTCTGAGTTTTGTATATAAAGTGATGCTGTGTTCAAAGTGAAAACAGCTCTATTTGTTTTACTAAGATCATTGAACGTTCACTTTGCAAAGTGAACAGTGAGCCTGACAGTCAATCAAGTAACATTTTCAAGGAAACAGGTTAGCAATGGCAATCTACATATTTCTGGCATTGCAGATTTTCTTTGCACACTCATTATTCCCATCTGTTTTTCTGTTTTCTCTATCCAAAGTGATTAACCAATGCAGCATCATTTCCAACTTGAGCAGGGAACATACATCAATTTGCTTTTGCATCCTGTTTGTAAAAAAATCCTCATGCATGAAATCAAGAAAATATAAAACATGTTACTTTGTAATATTTAAAAAGCATTTAACATTGACCTGTCACCCCCATTTAAATATTACAGATTGATACAATAAAGCAACATACCACAAGCATCAAAAATACTACACTAGGCACTGACCAGATTTCCTAGCACATATGAACATCAACATAGCCAAAAGTATAATTTTGTAGAATAATAATAAGACACAGCTGCTAAGATGCTCAGTTATAATGTGTATTATAAACTAAAATAGTTATTAATGTGTATGTCTGTCTGAAAAAAAAATTAATAAATAGAGAGAATATTTTGTAACAGTATTATCGAGGGCTTGAAGTACACTTTATTGGCTGTACCTTAGATTTATAGCATGTTAATACACTGCAAGCTCTGTCAACCTGCTTTAGCTGTTGCAGATGATTGACAGAACTACAGAGGAATACAAAACCATTATAACATTAATAATACTATTTTCTGCTCTGATAAGCCTGGTGGCCTTCCAGGCTGCTGCAACAGACGTACTTGGGGCTGCATTTGCAAAGCATTCTTTCTTTTTTTTTTGTGGAATGATGAATACAGACTCGCTTCAGACTTTTCTTTCTGAATGTGCTGACCATTCAGCCTCATTTCATTTGCCATATTAATCAGAGTTGATAGACGTGGGAGGAAACGCTGTGTTGCTTTGCCAACAACAAAGCTTGGGGATTCAAGCAGTTTTGTCAGCGAATAGAAAGCACATGCTTATGCTAGTGGACCCTTTTCAATTCTACTAAGACACCTGAAAATCATAAAAACAGTCTTTACTTCCCAATAATACGTATGCATAAGCCTTTTTTTGGTATCAGCAAAAAACAGAATAACTATATATTTGCAATGATAAACCTTAGTTTTTTTTTTTTTTTTAAATGTAAATTTGTATGTCTCTATGTATTTATAATATTAACTCTGCTACAGTGCACAATCATTAAAGCATATTTTCATTTTTGCAGTCAAATTTGAGAAAACCTCACTATACATTTGTTATATGTTCTCATTCACACAGCATGTATAAATAATTAAAAAAAAATATTTCCTAACCTTTACAGTGGATATAAAAAGTCTACACACCCCTGTTAAAATGTCAGGTTTCTTTGATGTAAAAAAATTAGACAAAGATAAATCATTTCAGAACTTTTTCCACCTTTAATGTGACCTATAAACTGTACAACTCAATTGAAAATCAAACTGAAATCTTTTAGGGGGGAAGTAAACATACAAAACTAAAATAATGTGGTTGCATAAGTGTGCACACTCTCTTATAACTGGGGATGTAGCTGTGTTCAGAATTAAGCAATCACATTCAAAATCATGTTAAATAGGAGTCAATACACACCTGCCATCATTTCAAGTGCCTCTGATTAGCCCCAAATAAAGTTCAGATGTTCTAGTAGGTCTTTCCTGACATTTTCTTAGTCCCATTCTACAGAAAAAGCCATGGTCCGCAAAGAGCTTCCAAAGCATTAGAGGGATTTCATTTTTAAAAGTTATCAGTCAGGAGAAGGGTACAAAGAATTTCCAAGACATTCAATATACTATGGAACACAGTGAAGACAGTCATCATCAAGTGGAGAAAATATTGTGTAACAATGACATTACCAAGAACTGGACGTCCCTCCAAAATTGATGAAAATATGAGAAGAAAACTGGTCTGGGAGGCTGCCAAGAGGCCTACAGCAACATTAAAGGAGCTGCAGGAATATCTGGCAAGTACTGGCTGTGTGGTACATGTGACAACAATCTTCTATATTCTTCATATGTCTGGGCTATGGGGTAGAGTGGCAAGACGGAAGCCTTTTCTTACGAAGAAAAACATCCAAGGTCAGCTAAAGTTGCAAAAACACATCTCAAGTCTCCCAAAAACATGTGGGAAAATGTGTTATGGTCTGATGAAACCAAGGTTGAACTTTTTGGCCATAATTCCAAAAAATAGGTTTTGACGCAAAAACAACACTGCACATCACCAAAAGAACACAATACCCACAGTGAAGCATGGTGGTGGCAGCACCATGCTTTGGGGCTGTTTTTCTTCAGCTGGAACTGGGGCCTTAGTCAATGTAGAGGGGATTATGAACAGTTCCAAATACCAGTCAATATTGGCACAAAACCTTCAGGCTTCTGCTAGAAAGCTGAACATGAAGAGGAACTTCATCTTTCAGCATGACAATGACCCAAAACATACATCCAAATCAACAAATAAATGGCTTCATTAGAAGAAAATTAAAGTTTTGGAATGGCCCAGCCAGAGCCCAGACCTGAATCCAATCAAAAATCTGTACAGTGATCTGAAGAGGGCTGTGCATAGGAGATGCCCTCGCAATCTGACAGAATTGGAGTATTTTTACAAGGAAGAGTGGGCAAATATTGCCAAGTTAAGATGTGCCATTCTGATAGACTCATACCAAAAAAGACTGAGTGCTGAAATAAAATCAAAAGGTGCTTCAACAAAGTATTAGTTTAAGGGTGTGCACACTTATGCAACCATATTATTTTAGTTTTATATTTTTACTTCCCTCCACCTAAAATATTTCAGTTTGTTGTTCAACTGAGTTGCACAGTTTATAGGTTACAGTAGCCTCCCTGGCGGTATTCCAGAGTGTAGCTCGGGGTAAAGTTTCAGTACCACAAGCGGTAACCCCGAGCTACACTTGGGCTTACCATGTGGCGCTGCTCCGTGATCCCTCAGTCACTTACCTTGTGCTGCGCTCCCACGATGTCCCTCCTGCAGTGTCCCCGGCAATGTAATCCGGTGGATGACGGCATCTGTCATCTGGGTTCCGTCCTCTGCGAGCGTCGGGACGTACAGGGGACGGAACGGCGCGAAATTTGAAAATGACAAAAAGTGACATTCACAAAAATCACTAAAATCACATAGTAAAACATTACTGTACCAAACCATTTCACATACATTTTGTCCCGAGTGCTTTGTCCTGTGCCCTGCCTGCATTTTTACTGTTCTTTCTGCCTGGAAACTGAGAAACGTCCATGGCGTCCAAAAAGCATCCCTTTAGGTCAAAGGTGGTTTTAGACCAGCTAGAGAACAGCGATAGTAAATTAGAACTACTTGCAGAATTGAGTGATAATGATTCGTGTGGAAGTTCGTCATCAGACGCTGAAAACGATTTTGCGACTTTGCTCAGTGATGTGCAAACTTGGCGCTATATTTCAAATTTCAGTGCTTTTGGTTTGATTATATTATTGAATTAAATTTATTATTATTATATTATTATTTTTTATGATTATTTATTAAATTATAATTTATGATTTTGTGTTTCAAGTTTTATCCTACCCGGAATGTTTACTAGACTCTTGTTCGGACAGATTTCAGTGAGTTATTCCTAAGAATTACAGGCCTACCATATAAAACGCCAAATTTCCATGCAAAATAATGGTACCGCTTTCAGCACCAAAAATCTGAAATAATCATACCGCTAGGGAGGTTAACGGTGGAAAAAGTTTTACATCACAGAAACCTGACATTTTAATAGGGGTGTGTAGACTTTATATCCACTGTAGATGTCTCCCAGGAGAAGGTTAAAGCCTCGTAAACACTATGAGACTATAGGACGAATGATCACTCTTTTGTTTTTGCATGCTAGACTCCATATTGAAAATGAAGAGGTTGCTCAACTTACAAAAATTCTCGTACAACAGAATAGAATTCTGGAATTTATGTAATGTATTTGTATTGTATATTAAAATGAAAATGGTACTGATTAAAGGATTTCTCATACGATCTGGTATTGTGCAAGAAAAATTTTCGTGTTTGTCCCTTCGGATAATTTCGGATGAACTGTCATGAATGGCTGTGGAAAGCTGTGTACTAAAGATCAGTTTATCGTACAATCGCTTTGAAAGTGGCATTTTTCTTACAATTTTTTTACCGTGTGTACAAGGCTTTAGAGGCTGAGGTTTGCAAGGCTTTTTGCAAGAATACAAGGTATTTTGTTTGTTGTGAGGCTACAAAATTGTTTGAACAATATCAAGAGTGAGTCTGTCCTAATTAACATACAGTTAAAAAAGTCTAGCCTCTGAACCCTTAACCCTTTGTTAAGAAAGCCATTGATCAAATCTAGTTAAAAATGATAATGAAAATCACAGTACAGACAGCGTTGATTATTGCAAACACAGCTGCCCAGCTTCCTCATAAACAAAGAGAACTAGTAGGATTTTTTCCTTGCTGGAGATAACATAAAAGAGCATCTAAAAAGTTAACAACAATACAAATGTTGCACTGTTTTAGTAAATAGATGTGTCTTGGTTATACTGTATGTATCCCAATACAAAGGATCATAATATTATAAAAAAAAATCCCCCCTGGAGAGCTGCATATTGGTCGAAATGCATTGGGGATGAAGCTTGTGCTGACATCTTTGCACTTCCTGGAGCTGGCAGTGGTGGTGGTTGTGCTTATATGTGCTTATCATTGTACTTATGTGAGTAGATGCACAATACTCATTACAATAAATCTGCGAGTTGTACTATGGAATGCTTGCTTATCTCTTACATGGCTTAATGTACATGGTGGAGTGAAGGTGTAAGCAGTGAATTCCTGCTGATGTACCCTGGAGTTCCTGAGTGCCATTGAACAACCTGTTGTTGTGATATCCCTTATGGTTCCAATGCTGTGGATGGATGATTACTGATAACATGCTATTATAAGACCGCCTATAATTTGGGGTCTTATCGCTTGGTAAGAGGCTGCAATTGTTGGTGGTGTTGAATTCACAAGGCTGCTTGCTGTCATTCACAAGTGGTAGCATAAGGCAAGATTTACAATGGTGGTGGAACCTTCATACACATAATTACTTGCTTTATTTGGACATTTTCATATACAGTAAGCAGTGGACTTCCATCAGGATTTATGTTTATTGATTTATTAATTGATATTTTTTGTCACTTTGGCATAGTAGTGTCATTCTCTAAATTTAGATTTTTTTAAAATTGTAGTTGGATTTATGATGTTGGTACACATATCACATTTATTTTTGATAACATTATGATCCTTTGTATCAGCATACATATAACCAACACACAGATAATTTAGTAACACAGCGCAATTGTGTTTTGATTAATTTTAGTTCAACACTGGTATTATATGTTGTTTGTGAGTGCAGCTGTGGGAGTTTTGATTTCTGTTTAATGCTGAGTACCAAGCACAGTTTTTCTGCCATTTATATAAAAAAAGTAAGAAAGAGGAGAGCACAGGAGGATTCTAATAGATCTACATTCTTTTTTGGAACATCTTACATATGAGCATTATCCCATCAATCCTGGAAGGATTAAATGTTTATTTGCCTAAATATATTTAGGCAAATATTAAGGTGAGCGCATATTGAGACCACACGGCATTTGGAGAGAGGGAATAAGGAATTCACCTGCACATTGCACATATTTATAAAAGACTTTATTTATGCACTTTATTGATTGTATTTGCACAGCCATTAATGAATTTGCACAATTATTGATTGATTGATCACATATGATATGTATCAGCACAAATTATGGTTTTGATTTATTTTATATTTAATTTTAATTTATTTATAAATCACAATAATTACTTTGGTCAAAACTTTATATATCAATTAAGGTATTAATTTATGTATTTATAAGCGTGAGATAATTCCTGATTAAGGATTTTAAAATAGGAGCGCGGCACTATAAATATATATAATTGGATAATAGGAACACAATTAAGCGGGTTTGTGTAAGTGCCAGCGAACCAAGCACATTATACTAGTAGATAATTCTTAATAGTTCACTGAATACCTCATTCATAATAGCTCACAAGTATCTATTTTTTATAATATTTTTTATAAAATATAAGTAGGTGTTTTCCCTATTTGGATACAAAAGTGGAAATATACTTTAAGGGCCTCTTCACACTTACCTGCATTGTTAAGGCATGCACATTAATGTGGAGCAGTCAGCCTAAAATTTGAATACAAATGCGGTGCCTAAATCAGTGAAGAACATAAAAAATTTGTAAATGGTTCCAGCATTAAGGCATCAATAGTGACAGCTGCCCCTAAATAGTAAAATACACTTGTGAAATAAAATCATGAATAGGTAGGTGCTATATCAATAAAACATGACAAATGATAACAGAATAATCTCACAACAACACAAAGTGGCTTAAAGGGCCAAACAAAATATATTAAACATATAGTGGAAGTCCCATGAAATATAATCCTGTAGACAATAAGTGAATTCCTCACTCACCAGAAATTATTGACTCTGGTTAAGGTGATCAAAAAGTGCTTATGATCATGCAATAAGCTGACAGCCAACAGCAAGCTCTCTTGAACCGGACCTCCTGGTTTCCTAATATGGAATATGGATCCAAGAATAGCGACCTCCAGATAGGTAGGCTGTTAATGCATCAGCATGGGAAGGAAAAAAATACTCCTGCATCTTTCTTTTTTTCCAGCGCAGTGTGCAGTTCATGGTACAGCGTTTCCATGCATTGCATTGCACTGGGGGTGGGGGTTGGAGTTGAGTTTTTGGACATACATCAATGTGAGAAGTGTAGTTCTCTACGATTTCTACAGACACTGAATGCATGCATGCCCAATCTAGCCACTAAATTATTATTTTTTTCTTCTAACAAAAGATTGTTGTACAAATATGCTTTCATTATCAGAACATTTGTGTGTTTTGCCAGTGGAGGAGGAAAGGTATAGTGCCTGAGCCATTGCATAGTCTGAAAGTAAGCAGTAGTAATTGGCCACAAAAATCCATTATGGCCGAGCGATTTATCTGCATGGGTGCTGAAAAAATTAAAGGTTGCGAAGTTCAGACATAAGATTGTTACATCATCCAAAAGTAACTAGCTGGATCAGGTGAACATTCTAAAAGCAACTGGCAACACCCATTTAATTCCAGACTACTTTTTGTACATAAAACACTTTGTAACTTATATTTTATTACAAAAACCTTATTAATATATATATCACTGGCAACCATATTTATGTTAACATCCTAAACTGTGTCTATAAATTGTGGCTATGCTGATCATATAAAAATGTATCTAAGCCTGGTGTCTGACTCATTTCTAAATAATTTACAGTTCCAATGTTTTATACTTCATTGTCTCCAATCTGCATTTCACACAGACAGCCTGCAAAATATTGTTAAGTATTCCTGAAGTAATCAATGTTATAGCTTTTCCTTCAGAATTACACCCGACCTTTCCAGAAGGCTGCCTTGTGCTAGTGTCTCTTCTATTCATCAAACAGTATGCAGTTAGATACAGTTCATTGAACTTCCATGTCATTTCCAATATTCCCTGCTGTGTAAAGGTTGACCTGCTGCAAAATGTGTAATTTTTCCTGCTTTTGACTTCAGCATCATGGCTGTTAAGTTCACTCATGCTATGTTGATGAAAGAGAAATGGATGCATTTTGGTAGTATAAACGACATTTTCATAATGTTGTACGGAAGTTTGCAGCATTTCAGTCTGCAGCTTTAGGCATTTTAGAATAAATTGTGTTTCCTCTTACACTCCAATATTAAAAATGTGAATTTAACAGCCATGTTGACCTTTTCAACTAAATGTTCCTAATAATTAGCATTTAATAACAGTCAGTCCAGCTGCCCTTTTCTTCTTAAAGATAAAACCAGATCTAAACAAACATTGCATTGACTGGGAATATGTATAACTAATGTTAATGAATAATTAAATAATGTTTAATAAACTATATCCAAAATAATGGGGGGAATTCTCTAAGGGTGTTGTAGACACGTTAGAATTGTGATAGTCACCGCAGTGATTGTGTCAGTGCTTGCAGATGATTCATGTACCTGTCACAGACAGGTGCATGACCTGTTGATGTCCGGCATATTGGATATTCCTTCCCTAGAGTACTCCCTCCATTGTCAGCCACTGTGCTCATTTCACTGACAGATGTATGGCTGAGGAGTTTTGTAGTAGGGGTGTGTGGAGCCTAATGGGGAACTGAGAGACTAGTTCTTCATGAGATCCGTCTGGCTCTGGATTGACAGTGCACAACAGTGGAGGGATCCATATCAGTTATTTAGTTTATTGGGAGATGTCAAATTTGTATATTACCATGCACTCTCAATGAGATTCTCCCAGTTCCCCATCAAGCTCAGCCCACCAATAACACAAGAAATTTCCCAAATATAGGCATTGCCATATTTGGGTAATGACATCACCACTATTTCCAATGTCTTGGATTACATTTAGTTTTCAGTCAAGGAGTCTCCCAGTCAACAGCTTAATGGGAATGGAGATACAGAACAGTGCAAGAAGCTGTCACATTCATAACAGCTTACCAGCACAGATATGCCCCACTCTGAGCACTGAGGCACCTCATATGCTAGCTCATAACTGGTCTTAATTACTACTACTTTCCTAAGTAGTTTCCATACTGGAGGTAATTATTTCAAAATATGTTGTGGCCATAGCAACAGGTTCTTAACCTCTTCACACAAACCTGGCACATATATGTGGCCTCTCGGTGGGTGGGCTTTAATGTCTAGCAGCTTCATATATGTGCACTCCTAGCACAGCAACAAACTTGTAATGGAAAGCTCCTGATGCATACTTGCAATTAGGAGCTTTCCAATTATGTGATCGCTGTGACAGCCAATGTTGGCAATTCCCACCTCTGCCTCCCAGTATTTCGATCCAGTTGAAGGACTGGGAGACGGCGGCAGGGCAGGCAGGGGTTAAACTGGCAGTGATTAGGACTACCTGAATTTGTCCTCCATGTAGGTAATGTTACCAGAACAGGTACAATTGCTTGCCTGAATTGGTTGTTCTAATGAAAACTACCACCCCTAATGGGTCTTTAGGGCTTTACTAAATTGCCTTGAATGTGTTTTCTGTGCCAACCTGCTATAAAAGCACTAGGCATCAGTCACAGACATAATATGGTTGATTCATTAAAGAAATTGTTCACTTAACAAAGTGTATCTTGACAGCCAAGACAGCCAATCACAACGGTCACAAAATGTATCTGCACAACCAATCACAGCCAATCACAGAGCGGACCTTTAATTTACTATATAAGGTGAAGTTGTGTTGACTTTGAATACTCAATCATGTGCAAGAAAAATTGTACTGGAATTACAATACTGTATGTGGAGAGATTAGATACCAATAATGTTTATCAGAAGCGTTCCTTCAAAGTTTAACTAAAGGTATATTTTTTAGTTTTGGATAGAGTACAGAGGAAATAAAGCACCTGTAAGGTTTTTATTACTGTCTGTGCCCCCATTAGAGAGATTACATTTTTCATCTTTACCATTATTATTGAAAGTGAAAGAAAATCACAAATTTTGGTTTGTCCCCAGAACAGTAGGAGAGAGAAAATCGTCCACTGAGAACACTGATTCTAATGACCCTGGTGACACCCTGGGATTCCCTTACTTTGGAGGGACTTCCTCTTACTTCCTGTTTTAGCTATAGGCCAGGAAGAGAAGGGCAATTTCCCCAATGAGACACAGGTGGCAAAAAGATCCTGACAGGGGTTATAACCCTCTCTTACTTTATCTAAAATAAATGAACAGGAGAAGGGGGAAATCCTGTTTCAAGACCCCCTTCCCCCATAGGGCTGTATCAGTGCGAGGAGTTTCAAAGCTCCCCCACACCTGCACATGTATCTGAGGAGAGTGACATGTGAGATGTGGATCATGTGACACCTGGGCATGTACCTGAGGAGAATGGCATGTGAGGTCAAGGCCATGTGACCTTTCCCTATTATTATTTTTTTTTATTATTGTTATTATTATTATTATTATACAGTGTTTATATAGCGCCAACAGTTTGCTCAGCGCTGTACATTATAATGGGAGACAGTACATGAGACAGCACAGTAACAATACAATACCTGAGGGGTTTGAGGGCCCTGCTCCTTGGAGCTTACAATCTAGGAGGGAGGGGAGAGTGGTACAGGGGGAAATAGCTGTGGGGGATGGAGTGGTGGAAAGAGTGGAGGAGATGGGCAATTAGGTGAGGGCGGGGTAGGCTTCTCTGAAGAGATGGGTTTTCAGGGTGTGCCTAAAGGTGAGGAGGGTAGGTGACAGTCTGATGGATTGGGGTAGTGAGTTCCAGAGGATGGGGGAAGCCCTGGAGAAGTCCTGGAGACCGGCATGGGAGGAGGAGACCAGGGAACTAGAGAGTAGGAGGTCTTGTGAGGAGCAGAGAGTGCGTTTTGGGCGGTAGATGGATATCAGGTCGGTGATGTAGTTTGGGGCAGTGTTATGAACAGCTTTGTACGTAAATATTAATAATTTGAATTTTATGCGTTGGGCAATCAGAAGCCAGTGGAGGGATTGGCAGAGGGGGGTGGCAGATATGGAGCGGATAGTAAGGTAGATGAGTCTGGCCGCAGAATTCAGGATAGACTGAAGCGGGGATAGCCTGTGTTGAGGTATAGGTCAGGAAAGGTCAGGTGGCCTTTTCAGAAAAGTTTTGAAGGGGCACTATTTAAAGCCAGGAAGACGCCCTCAAATTTGCTTAGATTCCAGGGTACACCACTGGTGAGCTTCCCACCCACCTGCTCATCTCATATTACATGGTGGGTTACCTTGCTTTGACAAAGGGGGCCAGTTGATCTTAGGATTCCTGTTATTTATGTGAATGACTTGAGCCATAGTGACTGGGTCTGTTTGTTGGTATTGGGTAAATTATTTGTTTATATGTGGTCTTTTTTAAATTACTAATACATTTAATATAGTAAATACTTAATAAACTAATAATAAAGGGCCATGGCCAACTTTTATTCTAATTTATGTTCTAGTGTATTTGTGTGTTGGATTTTACATTCGATTATTGCTAGCGGCTAGCAGTAGTCACTGTGTTCATACAATAGTTCCATGGGAGGGGATCAACATTGACTATGTTGATGGGGGTATAAAGCGTTTTCTTTCCTGTAACCTATGGTTGCAGGAAAGAAAATCACATCATGTATGGCCTACCTTATGTAGATGCTTGTGAGGATGACACAGGGGCTGTGTTTCACATGTTTTACCTGCAATTCAAATAGATATCAATAGGACCTGTTGTGTTCAAAGAAATGCAAAACAAACCAGGTGAAATGCAGTTTGACAACAATCATCCATACTACACAATTATAATGCATGAAAATCTGCAGACTTCTTAGTGAACTACAATTCAAAGGGATGTCAAATGCAGGAAAATAAAGCTTGTCTACACAAGCCCTTATTAAGCTGTAAAGCAAAATGAAGAGGATAACCAGCCATGTGCAATTTAAAAAACAGAGCATGCCATCCACTTCGGTAAATCTAGGCTAAGGCTTTCTATGCCAGGAGCCATAAAGAGATTTCTATTTAGCACATTCCCGTAGTATAACATCAGAGAATGCTTATGAAAAAAAAAGCAAGAATTTCCAAAGACACTTTAAATTATCATTCCATATAACTTCTACTTAACAATTGTGAGCCACCTTATAGAGAATTTATTTTCTCCAAGGATGCTGTGATGCAGGCTCCATGTATACTGGGTGTTTTGATAACGCTAGTAACATTATCTGTGTAAAGTCACATTAAAAATGCAAGTTTTGCAGCTTTTTTTAGCATTTTTGCATTAGCGTTTAGCGGCGTTTCCCACGCTTAGCTGCGGTTTCCCGTGTTTTTCCGCGTTTTCATTGTTTTACCAAAAAAATTATTTTTTGGGTAAAAAAAAAGGTCCAAAAATGCTGGTTTGCAGCGTTTTACCACATTTTGCTTTGTTTTTCAGTATTAGAGTGTTTTTACAGCTAAAAAACTCCTCTAGAAACCCATTAGTCCTGGGGGTTTTTTCCAGTCAAAAAATGTCCCCGCCAAAAAATGTTGATTACAGTCTGTGTGTGCATGGATACATAGGATAACATGATTACTAGCTGTAGAAAAAAAACATCAAAAGCCAAGAACAGCAGCTGTAAAAATGTCCCGTGTGCATGAGGAATTAATTGGTATAACCCTGCACATTTAGAGCTCAGCTAGGCTCATGAAAGATAACATGCAACTTAAAGATAACACATTAACTTTTCTAGTATACCTTGGGATACCAAGTAAGACCCAAGCCAGTGTAAAGTTAGACTGATTTCTTTAGCTTGTCTTCATCTACATTATAGTTGAATGCAGGAGTTTCACTAAACTAAGCTATAAAGATTGTTATTTTCTGCATGAAAAGCTTAAAATTGCAATCTCACCACTAAAAACAACATTTGCTGCCACAAATAAAGCATGCAGTAGTGTTTAGAGAATTGAGCCTAAGGAGTTACAACAAGGAAACATCAGCTTCTTATAACTACACTGCTCAAAAAAATTAAAGGAACACTTTGAAAACACATCCGATCTCAATGGGAAAAATATCATGCTGGATATCTACAGTATACTGATATGGACTAAGTAATGTGTTAGGAACATAAGGATGCCACATTGTTTGATGGAAATGAAAATGATCAACCTAAACAGGACTGAATTCAAAGACACCCTGAAAATATGAGTGAAAAAATTATGCAGCAGGCTAGTCAATTTTGCTGAAATTTCATTGCAGCAGCTCAAAATGGTACTTAGTAGTTTGTATGGCCCCCACGTGCATGTATGCATACTTGACAATGTTGGGGCATGCTCCTAATGAGATGACGGATGGTGTCCTGGAGTATTTCCTCACAGATCTGGACCAGGGCATCACTGAGCTTCTGGACAGACTGAGGTGCAACCTGGAGGTGTCGGATGGAACGAAACATGATATCCCAGAGGTGTTCTATTGGATTTACTGTAGGTCAGGTGAGCTTGGGAGCCATTCAATGGTATCAATTCCTTCATCCTCCAGGAACTGCCTGCATACTCTTGCCACATAAAGCCTGGCATTGCCGTGCACCAGGAGGAACCCAGGACCCACTGCACCAGCGTAGGGTCTGACAATGGGTCCAAGAATTTCATCTCGATACCTAGTGGCAGTCAGGGTGCCACTGTCTAGCCTGTAGAGGTCTGTGCATCCCTCCATGGATATGCCTCCCCAGACCATCACTGACCCACCACCAAAACGGTCATGCTGAACGATATTACAAACAGCACAACGTTCTCCACGGCTTCTCCAGACCCTTTCACATCTGTTACATGTGCTCAGGGTGAACCTGCTCTCATCTGTGAAAAGCACAGGGCACCAGCGAAGGACCTGCTCTGGTGTTAAATGGCAAATGCCTATCGAGGTGTATGGTGCCAGGCAGTGAGCACAGAGCCCACTAGAGGATGTGGGGACCTTAGGCCACCCTCATGAAGTCTGAATCTGATTGATTGGTCAGAGACATTCACACCAGTGGCCTGCTGAAGGTCATTTTGTAGGGCTCTGGCAGTGCTCATCCTGTTACTCCTTGCACAAAGGTGCAGATATCGGGCCTGCTGATGGGTTAAGGACCTTCTAAGGCCCTGTCCAGTTCCCCTAGAGTAACTGCCTGTCTCCTGGATTCTCCTCCATCCTCTTGAGACTGTGCTGGGAGACACAGCAAACCTTCTGGCAATGGCACATATTGGTGTGCCATCCTGGAGGAGTTGGACTGCCTGTGAAACCTCTGTAGGGTCCAGGTATCGTCTCATGCTACCAGTAGTGACACTGACCCTAGCCAAATACAAAACTAGTGAAAAACAGTAAGAAAAGATGAGTAGGGAAAAAATGTAAGTGGCCTCCACCTGTAAAACCATTCCTGTTTTCGGGGTCGTCTCACTGTTGCCCATCTAGTGCACCTGTTATTAATTTCATTAACAAAGCAGTTGAAACTGATTAAAAAAACCCTCTGCTACTTAACTGACCATATCAATATCCCAGGAGTTTAATTAGCTTGATGCTATACTCTGATTAAAAATGTTCCTTTAATTTGTGTGAGCAGTGCATTTGATTCAGCATAGCAGATTTGCTCAAGAGAATTTGTGTTCACCTTAAACAACCAATTCTAGGGCAAAATAACTGATAAAACCCCCATGAATTTGCTTTGTAAATAACTGGATGATTACATTGATTACAGCTTCCGTGAGCTAACTGGAAATGTACTCCTCTAATAAATAAACCCCAGTATCCTTAGGGCCATTATGTAAAAGTGTACTGATGTAATTAGTGGAGATCACAAACTGTTAAGCCAGTCATAGATGGATCGAGTTCCGGCTGGTTCAGCAGGAACCAGCCAAGATTCAAACTATCTGTGGGCAGGCTAACTGTACCCAAATTGGTTGTTGTATGACTTAGATACAACCAGCCTGTCTGATGCCTCATGCGATTATTGCCAGCGGGTATAGCCGCTAGCAATAATCACTGTGTTCTCAGGGCAGGGACAGTCCCCTCCCCACACTGGGAGAACACAATAGCTCCACGGGAGGGATTCCCCTATCAACATTGACTATGTCAATGAAGGAATTGAGCGATTTTCTTTAGACACAGATAGTCCTCCATGTAAATCCATAGAAGGAAAGAAGGCTTTCAAGTTCAGAGCTTATTTATACTTATACAGGTAATGTCAAGTCTCTTACTATATGCATCCACTGCAGCATAGTAATTATTTATGGCTCCTGGCACTGAAGGTATGTAAAACAGATGCATTTCTTTTTCTCAATCCTTGTCTGCAACTGCAGTGCAGACTCAGAGAAGCTGAGAGCAATGTTTACTCTAGTATACACCTATGTATTACAGGTTAACCTTTAATGTGCAGAAAATGCAACTTTAATAAAACGAAATGTGATGATATCTCTAAAAGGACAGCAAATGGGGATAAGATAAAGATTATTTTTGCAAATTTGCCTAATTTGTTTGGAAGCTACTATGTTTTAAATGTGTGGTTAGCCTTTAAAAAGAAAGCATCTTCAGTCAGCTGTTAATTGTGGAAATCATTTTTTCAGTTTAGCAAATAAATATGTTAAATATGAGTAATGCAGTGCATAGCAGTCAATATACACATGGTGCGCTGTGTCGGAGTAAAAGGTGCCTATCCATTTTTGGCTGCATTGTTATGTGTTGGCAGCCCATTCCAAAAAAATGACCTGATTCAATGCAACACAAGAAGTGAAACACATTAACAAAGCATAGCAATGCAGCACTAAGGTATGAACTGACCTTAAATGTATGTTTTCTTAGAATTCACATAGGTGCACAAATGTGTATTAATATAAACCTGCCCAACAAATACCCACATGGAAGAAAATATATTTGAAATATATTTAAAAAATATTTTTCCCAAATATATTGACATATATTTGAAATACTACAAATTTGGCCATATTCAATATATTTGAAAATATATTTCAATATATATATATATACTGTATGTTGAAATGCATTTTTATTACAAAATATATGAAAAATATTTTTAAAAATACATTTTCAAACATACTGTATGTCTTTAAAAATACAGATCTACATTTTTGGAATGCATTTACAAGTATATGTTAAAATGACTTTTTTATACGTTAAAAAAAAATCTGAAGAATATATTAAAAAAATATATTTTTTAAAAATATTTTTCATATATTTTATAATATATAAAAAATGTGTTTCAACATGCATATATATACTCTTGGGAAGAATATTTTTCATAGGTTAGAAGGGTGTGCCAAGCAGGGTAGATTTTTTTTATACATCAGTATAAGCTGAACTTGAATCTGGATCTGGTATTTTTTTTTTAAGTATAGTACTTGATAAATGTTTGGGTGTCTGTTTCTAGATGACATCTTCGCTTTGTATCCCATACTCATTCACATGGGGAGGAGGCAGTATCTGGGAGCCTTCTTTTAATTAAAACAGGTTTCTAGATTACAATAAGCATCTTGCCCGCAAATCCCCAAAACCATTGGCCAGAGTTGTTCCCAATCAAAATGAGGATAAGGTACTTTGCACTTGAGCACTTGGGGGATTCAAGTAGGACATTGTAAAAAATGTAAAAAATGTACAAAATGTTGACATTTCTTCTTTAAGTTCATTGAAGGTCATTCCAATGAATTACAGTACATTGCTCTTTAGGTTCTAATAAATTAAATATAACCCATTTATATTTTTTCTAAATGGGCTGTATGTGCATAAGCTCAATATTCTGAATCTATGCAGAGTCTTTAGAGTTCACCGTGATGCTGACATATAAACAAATGCATTGGTAAAGCAACAGAGAGCAAAAGGTGGCAGAGGTTTGGTGACATGACAAATCACTGTCACCTAGTGTCAAGGTCATACAAGGTATTGTCTGCATGACAAAGCCATGTCTTAAAATGATGGGAAATACCTGGCCTTATCTATAAAATAAAGCAGGTGCACAGAGCATTCAAGTTTTTAAATTGCAATGCACAGGGAATTATGGAACAGCACAAAATTGAATCACCATGAATTCAATCAGAATTTTAAAATTTAGACTGAATTTGAATTTCCGACATTCAGATCAAATTCAAACCCTATCAAAATCTCAATACTAGTAACAATAACAAATAAAGTACAACGTGTATACTTTTTCAATATCTTAAATTTGTATAAAAGCTTTCTAACCACAACAGTAAAACTGATGACAAAATATTAGCTGTGCTTTAGGTAACTATTGCAATCATAACACAGGTTCTCAAAATCAAAAAATAAATGTAAACCCATAATGTCAAATGCAGAATTTAAGAAACTCAAATCTGTCTGAGAACACAATTTCACCTGACCTGCCTTACAAAGTTTATTTCAAAATTTGGTGTACTTAATCTGACATCTCTTTTCATACTCTTACTTGTCATTAACTAATTTTTACCACAGTCTAGGTAAAAAAGAAAAAAACAGTGATAAACGTTTTGAATAATAGATGACTGAGCATAATTTCAGATACTGCATACCAAGTAGATTGAAGATGTTGCTTGTTAATGTCAACCATTATTATCTAGATTCCCAAGTTAAGGCTGGGGCTCTGATGCAAACACTAAGGAAATGTAAGAAGACTTTTCCCCAGCCCCCCACCATGACAATAGAAAAAAAAGAAAGAAAGAAAAAAAAACATTTACAGCTATAAATAATCAGCCAATCACATGGTAGCAACTCAATGCATATAGGCATCTAGGTGTGGTGAAGGCGACTTGCTGAAGTTCAAACCAAGCATCAGAATGGGGAATAAAGGGGATTTGAGTGACTTTGAACGTGGCATGGTTGTTGGTATCAGGCGGGCTGGTCTGAGTATTTAAAAAACTGCTGATCTACTGGGATCATGCACAACCAACTCTAGGGTTTACAGAGAATGGTCCAGACAAAAAAAAAACTATGAGGGGCAGTTGTGTGGACAAAAATGCCTTGTTGATGTCAGAGGTCAGAGGAGAATGGATAGACTGGTTCAAGATGATAGCAATGTAACAGAATACCATTTCTGAATGCACGAAGCGTCGAACCTTGAAGCACATGGGCTACAGCAGCAGAAGACCACACTGGGTAGCAAGGTGTACCTAATAAAGTGGCTGGTGAATGTACATATATTTATACAGTATATATATTTATGTCAGTGCACAAGCACTCCGATCTTTAGTGCTTTATGGCTACTTACTTGTTTAAATGAGGGACATGATGCCCAGTCAGAGCTATAGACTTCCCAACTCCTATTTTGTATAGTAAAGTCTCTGCAGTGGGAGATTAGAGTAAGCAAAATCACTAATTACTAAGAATTAGATTACACATTTAATATGGTAAGGCACAGGCCAGGTAAGAATAAGGTAATGAGAAAGGATGGTAAATGTTCTATGGAAAAACAACACCTAATTAGCATGATGAGTTAGAGACTTTTTTTTTCAACAAAACCTAAAACAGTCATTTGCACATCTGAATTACTGTACTCAACTTTTTTCAATTATAGGACTACAAAAATTGTTTTCCTTAATGGAATGTTAAGCACAACTATACTCTTAACACAATGTCACATACTAGTTCAGAGGTTTGTTATAAAGTGCATTTTGAATGTTTACATTCGTACATTATATTGCACTCTGATGAGCTGCATACTTGCCTGTATGTCAAGAGCAAGCTGACAGCAAATATGAGAGATGACATTGCTTATGGGGCTAGTGATGAGGTTGAGTGTTTGTGGTTGGCGCTTCAAAAGGACAAAACAAACAGTAAATTAATAGCGAGTGTATGCTATAGGCTCCTTAACATTAAGCATGAAGAAGAGACTCCTCGATCACAGTTAAAGATGGAAGGGAGGCAGGATAGTGTTATAATCATGGGGGACTTCAAATATCCCAATAATGGTTGGACAAACAGAGCTGCAGATGCAACTATAGCTCATCATTTCTTAACAGTAATGCAGGACAATTTCATGTGTCAAATGATGGAAGCCCCAACTAGAAATAATGCTTTGGTGGACCTACTAATTACAAACAACACAGAGCTGACTGCAGATGTTGAAGTAAGGGATAACTTTAGGAAACAGTACAGAGTAATTACGTTTGCCAAAAATTATAGGAAAATGAGAAATGAGGGTAGGACAAAAACACTATATTTCAAAAGAGCCAACTTTACTAAACTGTGCTCCATTATTACATATTACTGAATGGGGACATATTCTGGCAACAAAGAGCACTGAATAAAAGTGGGAATGGTTTATAGACATATTAAATAACATAATTCATCAGTGCATTCCACTGGGCAACAAATATAAAAGAATAAAAGTTAAACCTGGGTGGCTAAATACTAAGTGGCTAAATACTAGGGTAACAGGGAATTTTAACAAGAAATAACTGTCCTTTAAAAAATATAAGGCTTAAGGGTCACCACTGGCATTCCAGAACTTAAAAGAATGCAATACGAAATGTGAGAGTGAAATCTGGGCAGCTAAAATAGATCATGAGAGACACATTGTGAAGGAGAGTAAAAAAAAATCTCCAGTTTTGTGGACTATGGTTATAGTAAAAAGGCGAGGCAGAGAAAATACTGGCCCATAAAAGATGCTCAGGGAAGTTGATCACAAGTGACAGGGAGAAGAGACTGTATTAAATACATTCTCTTCAGTTTATACAAACAAAAAGGACTAGAGAAACATAATGCATGTAAATCATCAGAACCAGATGGCTTACAACATAGAGCTCTCAAAGAACTTAGCTATGTTATAGCCAGACCATTATTTCTAATTTGTAAATACAGCTTACTGACTAGAATGGTGCCAGCTGACTGGCAAAAAGAAAATGTGGTAATAATAGCCAGAAAAAGGCTGAGATATACACCTGAGATAAGATATCATACACAATGTAACGTGTTGGGCTGAATGTAATGATCCCGGAGTGAATTGGTTGGATGTGATCTGGAAGAACTATAGAACTGCATGGTGATTTTGCTCTGAACTTCTCTTGGACAGTTCTGTTCCTCTGCCTTATATCAGTAATTCATAAACACAGTTTTTCCTTTTATTTAAATGTAAGTGCACTTTTATTAATTTTTAATAAAATTGTTTTGAAGCGGTGAACTATGGTCCTGTTTCTGCTTCTTTGAGCCTTATTACTGGTGTCTCCCTGGATGGTTTACCTGTCTGGATAATCACTAAAGCTGTTCCTTGTGAGCCTAATGGAGTCCTGCTGGTAGTACATGTTGGCTTAAGCAGGCATTGTCATTGTCATTTCTGTGTCCATTACTAATCTTTTTGGATCCTGGTATAATAAAATGTGCATTTTAACCTTTGCAATGAGGATCAAATCTTAAAGTGAGTGTTTACCCTGAAGAGGATAGTGGCAGCAATTCATCTGGAGTGCATTTTTACACAGAATTTTGGATATTTTGGTCTTTTCACATGTAGCACAGACTTTTAATTCTACACCATATGAATATTATAATTAGAGATGAGCGAATCGAATCAGGCGAAGTGGAATTCGTTTCGAATTTCAGGAAAAATTCGATTTGCATCGAATCCGAATTTTTGCCAACTTCGGATGGTCGAATCGAATTTTTCCTGATCGGCCGTTTTCATCCCTTCTACAGCCGGCAAAAATGTCCCTGCAGAGAGCTCCGCTATTTCTGACAGCTGTCTGACAGTTCTTTCACATTTACAGCGGTTGAAACATTGTATGTATTTGTTTCCATTTAGGATACAGATGTTTTTATTAGGAAACAAATAGATACAATGTTTCAATCGCTGTAAATGTGAAAGAACTGTCAGAGAACTGTCAGAAATAGAGGAACTCTGCAGAAACACTTTTTGCTTTACTGGAATTATTCTTCTTTTCATTCTTCTTCTTCTTATTTTCATTCTTCTTTTCATTCTTTTCATTCTTCTTTTCATTCTTCTTCTTATTTTCATTCTTCTTTTCATTCTTTTCATTCTTCTTTTCATTCTTCTTCTTATTTTCATTCTTCTTTTCATTGTTCTTGTCATTCTTTTCATTCTTCTTTTCATTCTTTTCATTCTTCTTTTCATTCTTTTCATTCTTCTTTTCATTCTTCTTCTTATTTTCATTCTTCTTTTCATTGTTCTTGTCATTCTTTTCATTCTTCTTTTCATTCTTTTCATTCTTCTTTTCATTCTTTTCATTCTTCTTTTCATTCTTCTTCTTCTTTTCATTCTTCTTTTCATTCTTTTCATTCTTCTTTTCATTCTTCTTCTTATTTTCATTCTTCTTTTCATTCTTTTCATTCTTCTTTTCATTCTTTTCATTCTTCTTTTCATTCTTCTTCTTATTTTCATTCTTCTTTTCATTCTTCTTTTCATTCTTCTTCTTATTTTCATTCTTCTTTTCATTCTTTTCATTCTTCTTTTCATTCTTTTCATTCTTCTTTTCATTCTTCTTCTTATTTTCATTCTTCTTTTCATTCTTTTCATTCTTCTTTTCATTCTTCTTCTTATTTTCATTCTTCTTTTTCTTATTTTCATTCTTCTTTTCATTCTTCTTCTTCTTTTCATTCTTCTTTTCATTCTTTTCATTCTTCTTTTCATTCTTCTTCTTATTTTCATTCTTCTTTTCATTCTTTTCATTCTTCTTTTCATTCTTCTTCTTATTTTCATTCTTCTTTTCATTCTTTTCATTCTTCTTTTCATTCTTTTCATTCTTCTTCTTCTTCTTTTCATTCTTTTCATTCTTCTTCTTCTTCTTCTCATTCTTTTCATTCTTTTCATTCTTCTTCTTCTTCTTCTTCTTCTTTTCATTCTTTTCATTCTTCTTCTTCTTTTCATTCTTTTCATTCTTCTTCTTCTTCTTCTTCTCCTTCTTCTTCTTTGGCCCCGTGACTGCCCAAATGAGTGAAGTGTGCGGTGATTCTAAGATCGACGGCACTCATCTGCATGTCATACTGACTGACAGTATTATTTCTCTTCCCCAGCAGACTCCAAGGACATTTAAATTAAAGGTACAGTGTTCTGCACTAATATAAAGGCTCTCTGAAGCCTAGAAACCCTTTTTATAAGTAAAATTTGCAGCGAATAAATTCGAATCGAATCAAATTTTTTCGGAAAATTCGGCGAATCAGGCGAATCGAATTTTTGAAAAATTCGCTCATCTCTAAATATAATGCACTGTTTATTTGATTTTTTATTTTTGCTTTATGGAGTTTGTAAATATATTTCTGTGTTTGTTTTAGTACCTGCATATTTATGTTCTGTAATTGCAATACTTATACTTTTGTTTTATTATCTGGTGTTTTTATGTATCAAATTGAAAATTCACTTTTTAAATTTGAGCGTAGCACTTATTCATACACAATCCTTGGGAAGGATGGCCTTGAACTGGAGTAAGTCCGGAGAAGTGTTGCAAATCTAAGGGAGATAGATGATTAAGAGCAACAACGACAACGATTAGATTACATTTCCCTTGAGAAAGAGTGTTCAAGAGAGGATCTAATTGTGATATCTAAATCTTAAATGGTGATTTTAGCATTGGGAGGAAGCTAGTTAACTTAAGATCCCTAAAGAAGTTAAGCGCCACATAATGAAGTTGGACAAGTGGCAGTCCAATCTGGGAACTGTGTAAGGGTTTTTCTTACTGAGTAGTAAGGAGATGGAACTCCCTTCCACAGCTGGTGATGTCAGTGGGAGAGTAGATAAATTAAAAAAATACTTTTAGACATGTTTCTTACCAAACCCAATGTGCAGGGATAGGAACAGTAAATAAACATACAGTACATCTACACGCTTACTCAGGTTGAACTGAATGGACAGGTGTCTTTATTCAACCTTACCAACTACTGTATATATTTATGTAAAACCTTATGTAAACCTGTCTGTGAACTACCTGCAGTCTTTTGGGGTTGATTTGTCACAGGCAAACAAGCTGTTCATTTTGCAAGGAAAATTGCACTTTGCGGGTAACATTTCTCCAGAGCTTAGTGAATGAGATAAATGTCTTTCCATTATCCAATCATGTGACAACAAAAATCCAGTTTTTCATTTGACTTGCATATTTGATTGAGTATTCTTTGCAAAGTGAAACTTCACCACATCTTCTAAGCTTTGGGGCATATTCCCTTGCAAAGTGCAACTTCACTTGTAAAGTAGCATCGCCTTTGCCCTTAGTAAATCAATGCCAATGACTTATTGGACGAATGCCATTCATTAGTAAAAATCTATAAAAGGGCTGCGCTCATGACCAAGGAAGAATTCGGGGGGACAGGACTGCTAGCCATATGTTCTAGGAAGTAAACATAAAAAAAATAAAAGAAATAAAGGTACATCCCACAACTAAAAGTGATTATGTACACACTCATAGAATGAAAACCCTATGTTTTAAATTGCTTAAAACATTATACATATAAATAAATTTGTGAAGATGTATATACAATTATATTTTTTAAGAGCATTAATAATACATGCAAGCAAAATTTCTTAAAGAATGACAGTGCATAAGTGTGCATTAAGTATAACGCATGTGACAAATGCAAAATAAAATCCCCCAATCAATTATATAAAAGAAGTCCAAACGTGAAAATCAAGTCCCAACAGAAAAGTCCTTTGAAGTTCTTGGTCCAATGTGAGTTAATACCAGAAAGATACTCTAGTCACGTGTTAACTCATCCACTGTGCCCCTAAAGAAAGATTCTTCCTAGAGCCTCGTCACACTCAATTATAGAGCAGTCATGGTAAGCATATGTGAATAAACCATCCAGGTTCAGCTCTCCTCCATCTCCTCAGATGCCAGGCATCCCTCTGTCAGTTGTTAACAGCGTGCATGGAAGATAAGTAAACATGCCACAATAGTGTAACTCCACAAAACACACTTTATTCCAATATGTTAAGAACGCTCACATAACTCACATATAAAATTATGCATGAAGTGCCACTCATTGCTAAATTTAACGTCTATGAACACTAGGCAATATAATGCTGATGAATCTGTCTTTCCTATAATTGCTTCAGCAAATGAGCTCATGTCTATACAGGATAAATATGAATGCACTTATCATATGAAGTTAACACCTGTCTTGTCTCAAAGCAATTGCCACTAAGTGAACCTTAGTCTCAGTTTTTAAAAATCCAGTGCAGCTGCATTTCAAGGAGCTCCTAAATACATTTCTTTGTGGGTCAAATGATTTTGTGCTTTGCAATTATCTCTTTGTGACATACATTAAAGTGTCTAAGGTGTATAGGACTGGCAATAACGTGTTTACATAATCACATGGCTTAGGAGTTGCTGATACTAGACTTTTAAAGCGTAATTTCAGTCAGTGACCTGCTATTATCTAGTAAACTCTACAATTCCAGTGTAATCCATTTCACTCAGAATGCTTAAAGGATAAGTTCACCTTTTGTAACATGTTACAATGGGACCAGGCCCCGTTCCTTCCCACTCCCCACTGTGACAGCTAGTAGGGGATCTTCTCCTCCCCACTAGCTGTCGCAATTTTAAAATAACATATTTTATGTATTCTGTGAATGGGAAAACTATAAGTCCTAGCAGCCTCTGCGGCTGTTGACTTGTAATTTTCTATGAACTATCATGGCGCTCCACAGCACCATAGTAGTTCATTGGCTCTTCCTGCCAGTAAATATCTGCTTGCCCGTATGTTCATTGTATGTGTGTCAGGGGTCACAGAGTAATGCAGATCCATAATCAATAATACATCATTAACATTTTTTATACAAGCAATGTACGCACCTATGTTAATTGGTATCAGCCTCTTACCATCCTCGTACAGCAGAGCTCAGAGAAAGGGAGTAGGAGGTGTAAGAGGCCGACCATGCCTGTTGCACTGGAAGAGGTATGCTTGTAGGAAGGGAAAGCAGATTGAGAGAGTCATGAGCTCATTGGTGTTCTCCTTGTATAGGGTGGGAGTGGGGAGGAGATCTGTAGTGAAAGTGATACTGTGGTATGATTAAGGCTTTGGTCGAAACACGTTAGCATGTTGCTGCTTTATCCTGATATGTAGCCAATAAAGAATTGTTCCAATGGAAGCTACTGAGTAGCTGTCTTCATCGTATCAGTGAAAGTGATACTGCAGCAGAGAAAGATTAGGTCCATTCTCATGCTAGATAGGACTGTGTGGTAAATCTCAGTACTGGGTGGACAGAAATCCTTAGCAGATAAAACAACTTAAAGAAGAGTTCCAGGCATGGTATTGTAGAGGTCTGCTGCCCTCTACTGTCTGTGTTTGTAAATAGCTTTTGCTTGTAATTACCATAGAGTTCATTGGTTGCAGGCAGGTACTTACTGTCCCTGCTAGTTGGGTTAGAAGCCCCAGTTGGAGGACTGTGATGTTATATAAAGGGGAATTTCCAAGTAGACACAGAACTGAAGCGTATGACCTTAGACACAGATGTATGTACCATTATTAATCTTTTCTTATATAAAGCTTGTATTTTTCCATCCTGATGTGTATCTATATACTTATGGTTTTAGTAGTTTCAGTAGTTCCTGTGCTCCCAATTACTTTTATTTGATTACCGGTTATTTTCTCAAGAATTAAATCCCCTCTGTTCCAAGAGGTCCTGCCCCGGGTGGAGGCACTGCCAACCTTATTATCAAACCAACCTTTCCACTTAGCAAAGGTTCTGGTTCTCTTATTTACCTACAGGTTTAGTGCAATTATCTGCTTGGGGAGGCAATTTCTTAAAACCACTCTTAAAGGAAGGCAACAGTATTGTCCAACTTGGACCAACGTAACCATGAATATACCATACTTGGTTAATGCCCAAGGAAGCTGAAAGTCACTGAAGTAGACACTGCTACTCCAGAGATCTCCATTACTCCAGTGATCTCCATTTGCTTCAGGGTCCCATACTGAGAGGCCAGCTTGATGCATTGTGAATACAGGAGGTCAACCTCTCAGCAAAGATGCCTTTCAGAGAATGCTTTGTATCTCCTCAAAAAACATCTCAGATTAGACAAGGTGGAGAGGTGGGGCAGTGACATCAAGCTCTCCACCTCGTCCAATAAGAGAACACTTTGCAACTCACTTCCATGCATTGCATTACAAAAAGGATCAGGTGCAGTTTTGGCCATGTTATAGCTTGTCTTCCCTTTTAAAAATGCACTGACATTTAAAAACACACTGTACAGAAATTATTCCAAACTTAAAATTGATGCCACTAATACATTTCTATTTTAATGGATCTTTTTTTATATCATATCTTTTTGTGTAACTATCTTATTTATTTCCATATATCACTTGTGGCTACAACAGCACAATACTACATTTATTATTAACCACTTCCAGACCGGACACTTTTACCCCCTTCCTGACCAGGGCAATTTTCAGCTTTTAGCGCTATCACACTTTGAATGACAATTGCGCGGTCATGCAACACTGTACCCAAATGAATTTTTTACCATTTTTTTTAGATAGATAAAGCTTTATTTTGGTGGTATTTATTCACCACTGGAATTTGTATTTTTTTTGCTATGTAAATGAAATGTCCAAAAAATTTTTAAAAAAGTGTTTTTTTTTATAAAATTTTGCAAATAAATAATATTTCATCATAAATCTTAGCCAACATTTATTCCGTTATCTTTTTAGTAAAAAAAAAAATCCAAATTAGTTTATAAGCAAAAATTATAATTTTTAAACTTTTTTTTTTACATTTTTTTTTTATTTTTTTATATTATTATTTTTTATTTTTTATTTTTTTTACATACTGTCACCCTAGCAGTACAGTGTCACCATGGTGACACTGTACTACTTGTGAGGGGTGATAAAGATTTTTTTTTTTTTTTTTTACACTGATTGCTTTTACACCCATATAGGATGTAAAAGCAATCATTTCTCTTTCTCTCTGTGTGCATTCCTGCACTCATTGAGAAATACAGAGTGAGCTGTGATTGGTCAGAGCTTGTCACATGGTACAAGGCTGTTGTGAATAGCCTTGTACCATGTGACCTCTGTGATCATTCACAGATTTCACACATAGTAAGCAATGATGTCAGAAGTGACATCTTGCTTACTACTTTGCATGTGATCACTGATTGGCCAATCAGTGATCACATGATCGGGACCTCGTACAGAGGTCCCGTTCGACGATCGGTGTTTCACTGTGTCCGGAGGACACAGCGGGCACCGGATCGCGGTGCTGCGCGCTCCCAGGGAGCGCGCACAAGCAGGGTGCGGGGAGGCCGTTTATAGACGGCCACCCGACCCTGCAGTGCCACCGTCCGGCCGTTTATATACAACGGCCGGTCGGGAAGTGGTTAATTTAGAACAACATTTTTATGAGAAAAATGTATCTTTACATCAGGCTTAGAAATTATTTCTAAGAGGCTATTAGGAAAACTAATGACAGTATTAAGAAATATATGAATCTGCTCTGTCAGCATTTAGATTAGTTTTGCTTCATCAAGGTCATGACATGAAAGGCATATAATTCATCATGTGTATGGTATGTAAATCTAGTTTCTAAAACATTTCTCAATTCATCACAATTCTTTTTCTAAATAATATCATCCATTTATAGGAAAACTCTTTACATGTATTACTCCCACTGAAGCCATTTTGTAATTTAATGTTGTCAAAATTATCTTTTCAATTCAACCTAAAGCCAGCCACAATTTATAAAATCTGCAAAAAAAAAAATCATATTTCTTTGCAATTATGGCAACAGAAGTCAGTTTGTAATAGGCTAATTTTATCCAGCTGTCTGAATAGGCATAATAGCAAGGACTTCTACTAGACATTTCTTAATAATGTATTATATAGTTATAGGTATAGGTACTGTTATTCAATGTTTTCAAAAATAATAAAACAAGTAAAATAAACATTTAAAGTAGCAGTACAACAAATGCAATTTTTCAATATCTTTATTATTTTGTGAAAAAAGTAAAACAATATAAAAGCACCATTTGCATTAAGGACAAAAGTACAAATACAAATAACACTTTCTAAAGGAACAGGAGAAGGTTTCCTAAATATGAAAATATGCAAAAACTGCTAATTTCACTGCAACATCGGATTTCCTAAAAACACTCCACTCTGCCCAATGTGTTTAAATTATAAAGGCATACCAGGGAATGATCTTTTTCTTATAATAATACTAGGGGTATATTATGATCAAGTGCAAGTGCACTGGCATGGCTGATTTTAATATCTTCAAAACAAAAGCAGATAGGAATATGCATAAAACGCTGTTTAATGTATGTATATACAGTGATCTGGAGGGGATTGTTTTATTTTCAAACAAATGGTGTTGGTTCAAGCGGAATCACATACTGAATGTTCTTTAAGGTAAACTCCAGGGTCAAGAACTTTGATATAAACATATATTTCTCAAAATCCACAATGAATATAAATCCATTCACTGTGTAATAGATGCCTTCAACCACTTTCCCTCCTGAGGATTTACTCCCCTTCCTGGCCAGGCCATCTTTTGCGTTACAGAGCTGCGTTACTTTAATTGACAATTGCGCGCTCATGCAATGCTGCACCCAAATTAAATTGACATCCTTTTTTCCCACAAATTGAGCTTTGTTTTGGTGGTATTTGATTGCCTGTGTTTTTTATTTTTTGTACTATAAAAAAACAGTTTTGAGAAAGAAACAATATTTTGGACTTTTTGCTACTAAACATGTCCAGTAAAAAAGTTTAAAAAATCACATTTCATCATAAATTTAGGCCAAAATGTATTCTGTAACATGTCTTTGCTAAAAATTGCAGCAATCAGTGACTTTTAGCGGTACTGCGGCAGACATTCTGACACTGGGGGGGAACTAACTTGGTGTCACTGACATCTCCAGTGACACAATACAGTGATCAGTGCTAAAAAAGCATTGACACTGTACTAATGGCACTGGGTAGGAAGGGGTTAATGTGAGGGGAGATCAAAGGGTTAACCGTGTGCTGGGAGTGTTTTACTAGGGGGTGATGTGCTAGTGTTTCACTGTAAGCACACTGCTCTGGATGGCTGTGCTGTGTACAGCCATCCAGAGCAGTGTGCCCGAGCCGACAGAGAGGAGGATTGTTAGTAATCAAAGCAGCCTTCCTCCCCATTGGAGATCTTCAGTAATCACCAGTCGCTGGCGGGGAATCACTGGGACCCAATGATTGACAGCCGTGGCCGCGAATGGCGGCCACGGGTAGGGAGCGCAAGCGCGCCCCCTACCCAGCAACACAAAATCACACACATATATATATATATATATACATATATATATATATATATATATATATATATATATATACGCAACTTTGCGCACCCCTCCCACCCTGTAGCAATATATCTGCTATAGGGTGGTCAGGATGTGGTTAAAAACCTAGTTATTATTTTGTAAATGTAGTGATGACATCATCACTGTGCTATACATAGTGCGTAGAAAACTGAACAGTGGGAGGGACAAATGGGCAGTTCACTTTACAAGGGATTTTTTCCCCAGAACTTAGTAAATTAGGGGACGCTCTGCTGATTTTTCATCCTATTTTGCACAGGCAGTGCTGTTTTTTTCCCCTTGCATGTGATCGGTTATTCTTAAAGTGAAAGATCACTGTATTCAGTATGCTCTGGGGCACGTTTCCTTGCAAAGTGCAGCTTACCATGAAATGTGAACATCCTAGTAAATAAACTCCAATATTTGCTTAACCTATAGTTTAGTTTTAAATATCTTAAAGCAACCATGAAGTAGAATCTGACTGAATCATTCCACTTCTAACCTGCACACAGAATATCATTTTACCAAGACTATACCTAATAAACAGATCCTTAGCTCTCCGCATTGGTGTTGCCATCTTTTTCACATCAGAGATCAGGTGAGATAATTTTTCTCAACTATCTTTATGAGGAAGGAGCTTCCAGTTCTGACATTGCCTTAAAGTGATATTCAACCACCAAAACAAACATTGAATAAATCACAGCTTATAAATTCTTTGATGTGATGGCTGCATTCATTTTTTTTGGCTTTCTTAATGTATTTTCATCTGGTGATCCAGCAAGTAGATCTGTGTTTTTCAAAAGAACAACCTCTCCAGCAGAATATATCAGTTACAGAGATGAGAAAAACCATTTACCAATGGCAGAGGTGTTTACAATAATTATCTTTTATCTATTTATGTAAAACCTTTATCCCCAAAGAAAGAAAAACTGCTTCAACTGCTTATAAAGGATTAGCTGGAGTTTAGCTTCAATGTGTTTAGTGTATCTAAATCTGCTAGTCCATCTAACACTCCCCTACCCCCAGATTGACAATGCTGCCATCCAAAGATGCCTCTGTGCTCCTTCATTCAGAGTGGGGCAGTCTAATACAGGATGTGTGTTACTAGCCAGGTCATCAAGTGAAAACAGAGGGAAAAAAGTCTAAAAAAAGAAAATGATTGGTTGGTAAGCTACAATACATTTAATTTTTGGTTTTGGGTTTAATACTGCTGTAAAGTGGTTCTAAAGTCTGAGGTTGTTTTACCTTCATGCATTTTATGCATGAAGGTAAAAAAACCTGTGTGAGCTCGATCTGGATCCAGAAATGTGCACAAGAGCAACAGCTCTCCCAGGTCTCTTCCTCCTCACTGGCTGAGACACAGCAGCAGGAGCCAATCACAGCCAGTGAGGAGGGAGCTGGGGCGGGGCCTGAGATGCACTCTGTTTGTCTTATAGACACACAGAGGCAGCTCAGGAGCTAGGACCTACAAGTATCCCCACAGCAAGCAGCTTGCTTTGGGGGCACTCAGCATGGGGTAGGAGCCAGGAGAGCAGGAAGGGGATCTGAGAAGAGGAAGATTGGGGCTGCTCTGTGCAAAATCATTGCACAGAGCAAATAATTATGACATGTTTCTTATTTTAAAAAGTTAATCTTTATCACGTTATCACTTTAAGTGTGTAGTGTTTTCATTACCTGCCTGATAAAACCCTCTGCAGGGGCAGATTGATCATGTGGGCACTCAGGCACTGCCTGAGGGCCTGGGGTCTGTAGGGGGCCCCATGAGATTCCCCTGGTACCTTTCATAGGCTTTTTTGGTGTGGTTTGAGTGTGGGCTAGGACACAGGGGCCCCATGATTCCCTATTGCCCGGGGGCCCCATGAGTTGTCAGTCCGCTGGCACTGTGCATATAAAAAAACTTCCTACTCCTTTGGGGCAAGCTTGCATTACACAGCCCCTGACTCCCCAACAATGACCTTTTGAAAACCTGCAGTTTAGAGTTTTGAAAGTCATGTAGAAAAGTATTAGTATAAAAAGTTTCAGTATCAGTATAAAAAGCTGCTATTATTCCCAACCATCATCCATTCAGATGTATACATGCTATAGAAAATGACAATTGAAGTCTAAAAATATCTAAAGGGAATTAACAACAATTTTTACTACAGACCCATTGATAATTGGGGATGAATAAGTAGTGATGTCAATGAAAACATCAGCCATTAACTTTATCCTTTCAATAAGATTTATCTGGTTGAAAGTGTAGGAGTTCAAAAAAATATGAAACTGTCAAGAAATATGTTACATGCTTCTTGTGTTCAATTAATGTCAAAATGATTTTCCATTATACTATTTAAACATATTGCTACCTTTCATTTTAAACATGAAAATTAGCAAACAAGAAATGAACTTTACATTTAACTAATAGTAACATACATTTCATGGGAAGGTAGAAGTGCAACATTCTCGATTTCATATTGAAAGCTTCCATTACAGTACATAAATTACCATGAAATGGTCTTTTAAGCTGAGAAATAACTATGTACAGTTCTTAAGCTGATTAAAGGTGTTTTGTTATAAAAACTTGTTCTTAAGCAATCACCAAAAATAAATTTGATATGCAGTCGCAGGCTGCATTTTTATAAAGACTCCAACTATTGGCATAATTTATCTGCTATACTTCTGAAGTATAATATAATGAAACTTCATGCACATATTTCATGGAGTAAAATCTGTCTTGTACAGAGCAAAATCATTAAATTACCAGATGGCAATAATGAGGTCTGGTTGTTAACTATAAGCTTTTCAAATACTTTGACAAGACACTGACTCTTTGAGGCTGTAACAGAATGAAGAACAAACTTTGTTAGAGGTATATGCCATATTTTTCATGTACCAGTTTTCATTATAAATTGGAACAAAAAAATAAAACCAAGATTTTATTTTTCTTTAACGCTCAGCTCTATATTAGGTTATCATGAGAAATAGTAAGTGTTAAAAAGGAGAGAAACATATTAATAATAATTACAAAAATGATCTACACTCATAACCTAAAAAAAACCCTTAGGCTGGTCATAGAGAGGTACAACCAAGAATGATGGGAAGGAAAACATTTTCTACTTTAAAGCTACATGCACACAAACATTTTGAAGCTTAAAATATCATGAAATCCCAGCACGTTTGCACATCACCGGTCACAGAGGTGAATGGCTCTACACAACCCTAACCACTTGAGCTCTGGAAGATTTTACCCCTTCATGATCAGGACATTTTTTGCTATTCAGCACTACATTATTTTAACTGGCAATTGCAGTATTGTCATGCAATACTGTACACAAATAAAAATTTGAACATTTTTTTCACACAAACATAGCTTTCTTTTGGTGGTATTTTATCACCACTGGGTTTTTTATTTTTTGCAAAATAAACGAAAAAAGACCAAAAATTAAAAAAAAAAGAAAACATTTCAACCTTTTGTCATAAAACATATCCAAGAAAATAAAATTTCAGCCTGAATTTAGACCAAAATGTATTCTGCTACATGTCTTTGGTAAAAAAAAATTCCAATAAGTGTATATTAATGGTTTGTATGAAAGATATAGTGTCCACAATCTATGGTATATATATTTGAAAAATGATCAATTCTGTACTGTACAATTATGTACTTACCTAATATCTTGAGGCACTAAAATGCCAGGACAGTACAAATTCCCCCAAATGACCCCTTTTTGCAAAGTAGACAGTCTGAGGTATTTAGTAGTAGGCATGGCATTTTATGTCACAATTCTTTGGAAAGTGAAAATTAAATATTGTTTTACACAATTTTATTTAACATACTGTCACCAGTGCAATATGGCATCATCATTTGACTGATGTGGTGATGATCAGGGATACTGACTGGTGACAGTAGGTATACTTATCCTTGTTCCTTGCTGACAATAGCCATTATTAGACTGGGGTAGGCTGGCAAGTTGAACTGGATAGTCCTATTTTTTACTTTGTGACGCCTTCCATGTTCACTGTTTAAAAGCCAGTTATAGACCTGGGTAGGTGACCAGTTTTTTCTTTGTATGTTTATTTTGGAGGTTCAGTGGGTGCATTGGACACCCTGGCTGCCATTGTGCTACATGCTGGGTGTCAGGTGCGCTCCCATAACCTTAATGAGGGGTGGGCTCCCTCAGGTTCACCTGCCCTTGTTTCTATCCATTTAAATGCATGTGCCTCCATTGTGAGGACTCAAGATTTATAGAGTTAGGACCACAGATACTCAGGGTGCCGTGATGTGGCTCTGTGGCTTACATATGTGTTTGCAAATGTGTGCTAACTAAACCCCTGTTTTTAAACGCATGTTCTTAGACAGGTCAGTTTGGTTTTTGATAGTTGGGTAACTGGCTGGCAGCTTGAACTGGCTTTCTTATCCCCCTCTTTTGATAAGTTATATACAGTTGCAAGAAAAAGTATGTGAACCCCTTGAGATTACGTGGAGTTTTGCATGAATTGGGCATAAAATGTGCTCTGAACGTCATCTAAGTCACAACAATAGAAGAACACAGTCTGCTGAACATAATACTACACAAACATTAGATGTTGCCATGGTTTAATTACACATAACATGTAAACATTCACAGTGCAGTGAGGAAAAAGTATGTGAGGCCCTAGTTTAATAACTTCTCCCAGAGCTAATTGGAGCCAGGAGTGAGCCAACCTTGACTCCAATCAGTGTGATGATATTGGATGTGTTGCTGACAGCTGTCCTGCCCTTAAAAAACACACACCTGTTTTGGGTTTACTGGTTTCAAGAAGCACTGTCTGATGTGAACAATGCCTCGCAGAAAAGAGCTCTCAGAAAACCTACGATCAAGAATTGTTGACTTGCATGAAGCTGGAAAGGGTTACAAAAGTATCTCCAAAAGCCTTGATGTTCATGTGTCCACGGTAAGACAGACTGTCTACAAATGGAGAAAGTTTAGCACTGTTGCTACTCACCCTAGGTGTGGTCGTCCTGTAAAAATGACTGCAAGAGCACAGCGCAGAATGCTGCATGAGGTAAAGAAGAATCCCAGAGTGTCAGCTAAAGACCTACAGAAATCTCTGACACATGCTAACATTTTTGTTGACACATCTACAGTAAGGAAAACATTAAACAAGAATGGAGTACATGGGAGGACACCACGGAGGAAGCCATTGCTGTCCAAAAAGAATATTGCAGCACATTTGAAGTTTGCAAAAGAGCACCTGGATGTTCCACAGCACTACTGGCAAAATATACTGTGGAGAGATGAAACCAAGATTGAGTTGTTTGGGAAGAACACACAACACTATGTGTGGAGAAAAAAAGGCACAGCACACCAACATCAAAACCTCATCCCCACTGTAAAACATGGCGGAGGGAGCATCATGGTTTGGGGCTGCTTTGCTGCCTCAGGGCCTGGACGGATTGCTGTCATTGATGGGAAAATGAATTCCAGAGTTTATCAAGACATTTTGCAGGAAAACGTACGACCATCTGTCCGCCAACTGAAGCTCCGCAGAGGATGGGTGATGCAACAGGACAATGACCCAAAGCATACAAGTAATTCAACAAAACAATGGCTGCAACAGCACAGAATACGCCTTCTGGAGTGGCCCAGTCAGAGTCCTGACCTCAACCCGATTGAAATGCTGTGGCATGACCTTAAGAGAGCGATTCACTGCAGACATCCCAAGAATATTGCTACACTGAAACAGTTTTGTGAAGAGGAGTGGTCCAAAATTACTTCAGATCATTGTGCAGGTCTGATCTGCAACTACAGGAAACGTTTGGTTGAGGTTATTGCTGCCAAAGGAGGGTCAACCAGTTATTAAGTCCAAAGGTTCACATACTTTTTCCTTCCTGCACTGTGAATGTTTACATGTTATGTGCAATTAAACCATGGCAACATCTAATGTTTGTGTAGTATTATGTTCAGCAGACTGTGTTCTTCTATTGTTGTGACTTAGATGACGTTCAGAGCACATTTTATGCCCAATTCATGCAAAACTCCACGTAATCCCAAGGGGTTCACTTACTTTTTCTTGCAACTGTACATGTTCCTTGCTGACAATAGCCATTATTAGACTGGGGTAGGCTGGCAAGTTGAACTGGATAGTCCTTTTTTTTACTTTGTGACGTCTTCCATGTTCACTGTTTAAAAAGCCAGTTATAGACCTGGGTAGGTGACCAGTTTTTTCTTTGTAAAATTATGTACTTACCTAATATCTTGAGGCACTAAAATGCCAGGACATTACAAATTCCCCCAAATGACCCCTTTTTGCAAAGTAGACAGTCTGAGGTATTTAGTAGTAGGCATGGCATTTTATGTCACAATTCTTTGGAAAATGAAAATTGAATAATTTTTTTACACAATTTTATTTAACATACTGTCACCGGTGCAATACGGCGTCATCATTTGACTGATGTGGTGATGATCAGGGATACTGACTGGTAAAAGTATGTTAAATAAAGAAAAAATAAAGTAAATAGTTTTTTATTCAGTTTTTTATGTTTTTTTAAATTTTTTAAAAATGTTTTTCATTTTTTACAATTTTTTTACATACTTTCTTCAGAGTTGTTCTGTGTTACCATAGTAACACTGTACCACTACCCTGAAGTCACTTGACCAGTGGTGCAATGCATCAGTTGGAGCCAGTGACGTCACTTCTGGTTGATGTGGAAACCGGAAGTGCAGTGTGAGTCACTGTTTTTCTATTGGAAATCACTGCTTTTATTAGCTTTACATTGCAAGTGCATATTATTGAGGAGTAAATATGTGGGTTGCACTATGAATTATCTTTGCTTTCTTTGAGCTTTGTTCACATTGGAGACGGATGTGCCTGGTCTGTTAAAGAGACCCTATGGGAGAGGTAGCCGCTAATGACTGGAGGTGGAACCGCAATATTCTTCCAACAAAGTGTGAGTGACCTAGTGTATGTAGGTCAATCATTAAGGTGAGCGTGTATTACACAAGAAGGTGTATTGGGATTGTGGAACCAAAGCACTTAAAGTAGAAGCACCATATGGATGAATTTGTATCATGGAATGAGAACACTTGACGTATATGGACATTCATTTTGGACTCTCATGTAATATTATCAATAGATCTTTTTCACACTCGCACAGTTTATCAAGGGATGAGATAATATGATATTTAGTTAAACACTGTATAAGTTGTTATTGTCCAAGTGTACTTACTTATGCTTAAGATTATTATTTCATATATATAAAGGGACAGCACACCACTTGTTAATGCTATACAAAAAGGATCATTGTAATTGTAACAACAAAGCTTTCAACTGTCATGAATGGGTTACATTTGTGACAGCTGTGGTCACTAGTGATCTGTGATTGGCTACAGCTAATCACATGGTACAAGGTGCTGTGATTGGCCCAGGTACCATGTGACATCTTTGGGTCAATGGGCATATGAAATACAGCTGTTATGAATGAATGAATGAATTAATTAATTAATAACAGCTTTGTTGACAACTGTGATCACATGATCGCATAGTCTCTAACCTGGAGCGGACACTGTGATCATGTGATCGCATAGCCTCTAACCTGGAGTGGGCACCTGGAGCAGGCCGAATGATGGAAAAAAAACGTTGGTGGTTGGCAAGTGATTGATCAAGTAAACACCAATGCTTTCATGCTTTTGTACCCCCTCAGGGAGTGTGAAAGGCTTGATCCTCCCTCAGACATCACACTGGTTTGTCAAATCACAAGTAGGATCATCCCACTTATGACCAACCTTACCCAGAAAGCTTAAGGGTATTACTGGTCTAAAGCTCATTAATAAATGTTCCTAAGGATAGAGTTCATGTGGATTTAGTCTGATATTATTCTGTTTCTCTCTATAGCCACACATTTCTGTGTCTCACAGTTCCATAAACGTATCTTTTTTATATATATATATATATATATATATATATATACAGTTGTAAGAAAAAGTATGTGAACCCCTTGGGATTATGTGGAGTTTTGCATGATTTGGGCATAAAATGTGCTCTGAACATCATCTAAGTCACAACAATAGAAGAACACAGTCTGCTGAACATAATACTACACAAACATTAGATGTTGCCATGGTTTAATTGCACATAACATGTAAACATTCACAGTGCAGCGAGGAAAAAGTATGTGAACCTTTGGACTTAATAACTAGTTGACCCTCCTTTGGCAGCAATAACCTCAACCAAACGTTTCCTGTAGTTGCAGATCAGACCTGCACAACGATCTGGAGTCATTTTGGACCACTCCTCTTCACAAAACTGTTTCAGTGTAGCAATATTCTTGGGATGTCTGGTGTGAATCGCTCTCTTAAGGTCATGCCACAGCATTTCAATCGGGTTGAGGTCAGGACTCTGACTGGGCCACTCCAGAAGGCGTATTCTGTGCTGTTGCAGCCATTGTTTTGTTGAATTACTTGTATGCTTTGGGCCATTGTCCTGTTGCATCACCCATCCTCTGCGGAGCTTCAATTGGCGGACAGATGGTCGTACGTTTTCCTGCAAAATGTCTTGATAAACTCTGAAATTCATTTTCCCATCAATGACAACAATCCGTCCAGGCCCTGAGGCAGCAAAGCAGCCCCAAACCATGATGCTCCCTCCGCCATGTTTTACAGTGGGGATGAGGTTTTGATGTTGGTGTGCTGTGCCTTTTTTTCTCCACACATAGTGTTGTGTGTTCTTCCCAAACAACTCAATCTTGGTTACATCTGTCCACAGTATATTTTGCCAGTAGTGCTGTGGAACATCCAGGTGCTCTTTTGCAAACTTCAAACGTGCTGCAATATTCTTTTTGGACAGCAATGGCTTCCTCCGTGGTGTCCTCCCATGTACTCCATTCTTGTTTAAGGTTTTCCTTATTATAGATGTGTTAAAAAAAATGTTAGCATGTGCCAGAGATTTCTGTAGGTCTTTAGCTGACACTCTGGGATTCTTCTTTACCTCATGCAGCATTCTGCGCTGTGCTCTTGCAGTCATTTTTACAGGACGACAACGTCTAGGGAGAGTAGCAACAGTGCTAAACTTTCTCCATTTGTAGACAGTCTGTCTTACCGTGGACACATGAACATCAAGGCTTTTGCAGATACTTTTGTAACCCTTTCCAGCTTCATGTAAGTCAACAATTCTTGATCGTAGGTCTTCTGAGAGCTCTTTTCTGCGAGGCATGGTTCACATCAGACAGTGCTTCTTGAAACCAGTAAACCCAAAACAGGTGTGTGTTTTTTAAGGGCAGGACAGCTGTCAGCAACACATCCAATATCATCACACTGATTGGAGTCAAGGTTGGCTCACTCCTGGCTCCAATTAGCTCTGGGAGAAGTTATTAAGCTAGGGCCTCACATACTTTTTCCTCCCTGCACTGTGAATGTTTACATGTTATGTGCAATTAAACCATGGCAACATCTAATGTTTGTGTAGTATTATGTGCAGCAGACTGTGTTCTTCTATTGTTGTGACTTAGATGACGTTCAGAGCACATTTTATGCCCAATTCATGCAAAACTCCACGTAATCCCAAGGGGTTCACATACTTTTTCTTGCAACTGTATATATATATATATATATGTATTACTTATGCAATTAAGTACTTCTTTCCTAGTTTTCTACTTCAGAAGACAAATGTATAAGTGATATCAATTGACACAGCCGAGAGGAAGCCTGCTACTAAAGGTTTAGGTCAAGAGATAATCAAGGTGAACTATTAACTGATTTTAAGACACTGAAGAAGTGTGGCAAGTGGTCTGAATACATGCTGGAGGAAAGTGACTATTGACATTTGGCTGCTGAGACACCTTGAAGCTATATAATAAAGATTATGCTTTAGATCATCTTTATTTATACTTTAAATACCTGTTTGTTTCTATTAGCAATGACTTGCTACAAATCCTCCACAAAGTCACTAAATGTTGCAGCTCCTGTCCTGTGCCCCCCACTGGATGCATCACCTATAGCCCAGTGCCCAGTTTTGGAGACAGCACCTAATGTCCTGTGTCCATGTTTATGGTGTTTAACAACTGTATTTTAAACTCCAACTCTGCCTACACCACCTGATGCCATCTACTATAAATCCTAGCAAGTAAGACATTATCTTTCTTCCTGAACACAACCTTCCTACTCTTAATGTCACTTCCATTGGTCATCACAGCAAACAATCAAAATCATCTGCTTGATTGCTCCACTCTACTACTGCTGTCCCTGGAGAAACACTTCCCAGACATTTTCCTGCTCTCTGCAGTCTTCCAGCAATGTCACCGGATACAGAGGCCAAGAGAAAGACAGTGAAAACTGTCTTTTAAAGCCATGCTTTCGAAGCACTTTTTTCACTGCAAACTTATGTGACTTTACCCCTCAACTTTGCCACTTATCAATAAGCAACATATATTTAAATGGCATACGTGATTACATTGCAGAGTATTGCAGTATGTGGGAATGTGTAATACATGTGTGTGTGTTTAATATTTATTAAGTGGACACCTACATAATAGTCTTAACCTTAAATTCTGAAATACAATGCCAATGGCTCTTTATGTGCTTTAGAAAGAGGATTACTGAAAAATTACAAATTTCATTTAAATTGAAAATATTCTTTCTCGAGCCATTTTAGAGATATATTATGCATTTTCTTAAATCATCATGACCCTTATCCCTTATACAAATAATGTGTACTTATGGGATTTGCATGGGGACAATGAAAGAATGATCAAGTGTTGATACAGTTGATATGACTGAGATGCAGAAAAAGCTATTCATTCAACTGTTAGTTGGCTAGGGTGGAAAAAAACTGCTGCAGTTTGGGAGCTACGCATCTTCCTTCTTGTGATTATTGTTGATACAGCTGCTGGTGCTACCTTTCCTAATGCCCTCAACATTTTGCTGTGCATGAAGTTAGCAATATTGTGGTGCTTTTTCAGTGTCACTTCCACTGCCATTCAGGTACAGTCTGGCCCTGGAACTGGGGATAGCTGCTGAATGAATTCCCACATCTGTGGGTGTGGCATGAAACTGTATATAGACAGATAACTAAACAGTACAGAGAACACTTTCCCCCAGAACTGACACAGTAATGACAAGCAAATAGGATGGACTATTACGACTAAACCTTGACTGTACCTTAGACTTACTCTGATAGAATGTCAATATGTAGCGAATTGCTTCTTTTTGACTGTAATACACTGGTTAAGCTTATATTGATGAGCATGTATTGGTTTATTGTTCACATAATATCAAAATTATTGGATCTATCTTGTGACTTTGAATTCTCAATAAAAAAACTTTATTGTGAAAAAATAAAATGGACTATAGTACACAGATAGCATGACTGATGCAAGAACCATTTTGCATTTTGTATTAAACTATCCATAGTTTGGAGACTGGGCTAAAAAATGGGACAATGGGATAACAATAATTTAAAGTATATTTATTTATATTGTCATTAATAGCGATCAATATAACATTATAACATTAATCACAGCAGCACTCCACATAGTCTTCCACCAATTGCACCAAATCCCTAACAGCCAGTGTGTGGTTTTTCCCTTATTTTGAGCTTTTAGAGTTTTAAGTTCTTCTTTCCCCACAGTGGTACGTTAAAACTCTAAAAGCTCAAAATAAGGGAACAAACACATGGACCATGGACTTTTAAAAGTGTAGAACACTGCTGTGATTAATGTAATATTGATTGCTATTCATGACAATTGTTGTTTTTGAACATAAAGTAGCTATCTCTCAAGCTTATTTGTATTCACCATTCTTACACAAACGCTGGGTAATGTGCATTGGTTGCATGTGTTTTTAGCACATTTTCGTGTTGTAGTTGTTTTTTTAGCAACAATGGAGGTAATGAATTTTTTAAATACTCGACAAATTAACTTAGTAGATACAGTGTTTTCCTCTGAGCAAGCGAGTCAGCCTCAAGAGAAATATAGTGATGTCTTTACAGCTTTGGGTAATGCTTTGGAAAAGCAGGTGAAAGCCTGGTGGGACATATGCACCCTGGAGCATTATCTAAAAGAAAAGATAATATTTTCACAGATTAACATGGGAAGTAGCCCCACAAGATGGTCTCAGGGTTGAGGAAACTGAATCCGAGTGGCACAACTTTTTTAATAAAGTGGGATTAGAGCTTCAGCAACTGATATTAAAGAGGAAAATGAAGTCATTGTCATGTTTGGGTAATACAATTAAAAAGTTACAAGTTAAGATAGAGCCCATTAAAGATACCGATCAATGTGCTGAATTCAATGCCCAGATTAAACAGAGGTTGGAGATGGTAGATTAGGATGCACAAAGGAAGAAAAACAATTTAATAGGGATTTAGGAGACTTTAGAAATAAAACAGTATATCTTTGGCAAAGCACAGTGGAGAAAGGGAATGGTGAATTATAGATTCCTCCTGATAATTCTGAAACATAAGCTGAAGAGAAGACTATTAGAGGAGAGAATGTATCTAATTATGTTAGTCAGAATCAACAGAGAGAGCAGAGTAATACCCCCCTATTGCATTGAGGTCTCAAATATATAATAATCAGAATAACAGAACCCCAAGAATTAAAACTCAACAAAGGAAAAGAGGAAGTTTTTTACCAGCAGGTCTTAGATCTGAGTTTGCACATAGGAATAATGGTTTTGGCATACCCACAAGTAATCAATATGAACCTCTATCTGGTTATAGGGAGAATTCATACCCTTATTCACCAAGGCCTTTTTTAGGCAATCAGAGAGGGATGAGGGCCAAGGGTTGAGGTGGCTTTCCACAGAGAGGGAAAGCAGGGGTACATCATTTCAGACCCCCCATGCCGGAGTATCCCACAAGGGGGTGCAGGGCAGGGAGGAGGATCCAGCAGCAGAAAAAGAAGGAGAGAAACAGAATGAGTGGGATTTATAACTTAAGTGGGGTAGAGCTCCCTCATAAAGAAATAAATATTGTAAACACTGGTTTCAAATGTGCTATGAAATGTCAAATTAGTAAATTTGACGTTTATGTAGATACACACAAATATATGCGTAAGTTGAATTTGAAAAAAATATTTCTTGGGGGATGGGATAAGACTAGTGCTGATCAGAACTTCAATTAATAGTGGTCTGAAGAGTAAATCTTTTTTGAACCTGGCCAGGGGCGGACTGACAACTCATGGGGCCCCCGGGCAATAGGGGATCATGGGGCCCCGTGTCCTTGCCCAAACTCAAAAAAACCTATGAAAAAGGTATCAGGGGCATCTCATGGGGCCCCCTACTGACCCCGGGCCCTCCCGAGTTTCCAAATGGTCAGTCCGCCCTGAACCCGGCTATTCCAGGTAACCAATATATTGATGTGTTTAAAAATAATCCCAAGAAAAAATGTGACTTCCAGATATATAGAAGAGGGGATAGAATCTCTAAAGAAAAGGAAAGAGATTGTGATCCACCTGATGGATAAAGAGGGAGGGGTGATGGTTTTTGATAAATTATTTTATCTTACACAATTAAGCATGATGCTAGCTGATCAGGATACATATGTGAGATTAAATAGAGATCCCACCCAGCGATATAAGGATAAATTGAAAGGAGTAGTGGAATTTGGGTATAGACCTAGGGTATTAACTAAGAAGAGCAAAGATATTTAATACCCAGTAGTTATCGTATTCCAACGATATATACATTACCCAAAATTCATAAAAACTCACAAAATCCCCCTGCCTGGCTAATTGTGAATAGTATAGGATTGGTGACTACTAGATTGGGGCAATATTTAGATACCCTTTTGCAAACCAGTGTGGCGCAAACTAAGGCATATTTAAAGGACACAAAGAACATAAAGTTATTAGATCAGGTGAACTTAAAAGATAAATCAGAAATATATCTTGTAACAGTGGATGTGTTATCTCTTACCATCATCCAACAAGATGATGCATCATTGGCTCTAAATTGGGCATTAAGTAAGAGGGATGACATCCCTCATGCACAGAAAGTGTTTTTAAATAGAGCTTTAGATTTTTGTTTTTCCCGCAACTATTTCTGGTACAATGGTAAGTTTTTCTCCCAAAGGAGGGGAGTTGCAATGGGCGTGAGCTTTGCACCCCGTCTAGCGAACCTCTTTATGGGAGAATGGGAGGATAGACATATGTTCAGCAGAAATAAGGGGGAGGTCATCTTTTACTGAAGGGTTATTGATGACCTGTTCCTTATGTGAGCAGGATCAGAGAAAGCCCTAAAAGAATGTTTGCTGGAGCTGAATAACAATAATAATATCAAATTAGAGTTCCAGTGGAGTAGTGAACAGATCAACTTCATAGATGTAATATCTTTAGAAAGAGGGATAAACGCTTAACCAAAGTGTATTTTAACCCCTTGACGCCCTGCTCGCTCCCAGCACATATGTCTGCTACTCCCAGAAAGGTCCCGATCTCCCCTTTCGGGACCTTTTCCGATCATTTGACTGCCGTGATGGTGAATCATAGTGGTCACATGACCCTAAAACCCCGCCCACCTCCCAGCTTCTGAAACTCTTAAAGGGTCGGGAGGCGCAGGCACTAGGAGGTTAGGTCGACTGACCAAAATCGTTATCTGTCTTTGTTGAGTGGTCATCATCCGTTATGGTTAATATTCCTAAAGGACAAATAATGAGGGTCAGAAGGAATTGCAGTTTGTAATCTAATTTTGTGAACCAATCTCCAGTGAGAAAAGAGAGATTTGTCCAGAAAGGTTACAATAGTGTCCAAATACAGACCACAATCCAGGGGATAATGGAGGGTCCCAGAAGGGAATGCTTAAGAAAAAAAAAACAACAAACAGTACTAATAAAAGCCAAGAGGGGGGCTTCATTTCTGATTTTCAAGTGCAATACAGGGAGGTTGAGAATATTTTCAGGAGACACTGGAACATCCTGCATATGGACAGGATGTTAGGTATGGTGCTTCCAGAAAATCCACCTTTCGTTTACTGGAGAGCCCCTAATTTTGGGGATAAAGTGGATAAAAAGATTCTAGACTCTCTAAGAAACAGATGACATTTTAGCATGAGAAAGGTTTCTTTGCCTGTTGAAAGTGTAATGCTTGTAAACAGGTAAATGAATGATTAAGGGGTATAACTAGCTTTACATCTTCAGCAAACAATAAGGAAATTTAAATCTCCAAATTTATTACATGTATCACCACTCATGTGGTATATGCTTTGGAATGTCCTTGTGGACTAATGTATATAGGTCGCACAAAAAGACCGCTTAAAAAAGAATAGTGAACCACATATATAATATTGGAATAGAATGCAAGCACCATAGCGTTTCACTACATTTTGGACAGTGCCATAAAAGGGATCCTGCTGGTTTAAAATTTTGTGGGGGTAGATAGAATCTTGTCTCAGTGGAGGGGCGGTAATATGGTGAGGGATTTATCTAAAATAGAAACAAAATGGACTTAGATGGCAGATGATTTAACTCCTAGGGGCCCGAACATTGAAATTGACATCAACTGTTTTATTAGCGACTATTTAATAGATATCAGTACTCAGCTCATAATGTTAGGGGTTTATTTTAAAGTTTATGCATTGAATTTTATGTGTATGAAGGTTTATTATGTATTTTACCCAAATTTTAAATAATGTTTGGGATGTAAAGAGTTTGATTATAGACAGATCGAGGGATAAAGTGTGGTTTGATGCATGATTATCCTATGGAGGTCTGTTAACCGAGATCCGTTAAAATTGTTTATCACATTGGATATGAGTGGATGCAATATGAAGTGTGAACATGAGATGTCTCTGTCTGGACACCACTGTGGTTAATAGAATGGACATTGGCAGACAACGGAGTATAAAGTGTTAAATACCAAAGGAGGTCAATTATAAATAAGGGAACACTGTGCCGTTTAGCCATTCAGCATGCACTACTGTGATGGCGGAGGTCTGACATCTAATGAATTGAGATTGTGATAAGCAATCATTCTTTTTATGTTTGTGAGTGAGTTTTTTTAGTTTTTAATGGGAATGAACAAGCAATAAATTTGTTAAATGGCATTACGCTATGTGTGTTGCTTTATTCCCTTATTTTGAGCTTTTGGAGTTTTAAAGTACTGCTGTGGGAAAGGAAGATGTTGGATGGATCCACCTAAATGGATGATTGAATAAAAGTGCAGTGTGCCTATCAGTAATATGACAGGCATTTGCTTATGGTGAGTGTTGTATCCTGAGGGGACGTGGTTCACTGAGCATGAAGGGTGATTGATCTCCTACTCTGATTAAAGGTGGAGGAGTGAAGCTGTAAGTTATTTGACCCAGAGGAAAACATCTCATTGACTGTTTGGTATTTGGTGCACTTTTCAACACTGATTGGTGGAAGACCATGAACTTTGAAAAGTGTGGAGCGCTGCTGTGATTAATGTTCTATTGATCGCTATTCATGACAACTGTTGTTTTTGAGCATAAAGTAGCTAGCTCTCAAGCTTATTTGTATTCACCATTCTTACATAAGCGCTGGGTAATGTGCATTGGTTGCATGCATTTTTAGCACATTTTTGTTATATATTTATTTATATATTTAAGACAATTCTGCAGATTGTGACATTTTTAATGGACTAGCATATTAATTATTTAGCATTTATTGTATTCATTATTTAAACCTCTTTTTTAGTTGAATTATTTATTCCAGCTTAGAGGAAACAAGTTCTTTCTGAGAATTTTGTCACCTTTTTCAACATAATCTACAACAGACACTCCTATTGTAGTCTGCTGTGCACCTAAGTGTTGCTAAAAGTGAGCCTTTTAATTAGTCAATAAATAAATGTAGGCAATTTTAGGTCACTCCTACTCAATTCTGGTGTTAAAATTAAGAATATCAATAGGTTGAATAACCCACCAGCTTTCTACACACCTCTGTCTCTTGTGGTGAGATTGTCTTGTGACTTTTGTATGAATGTATATACATACAGTGTATATATATATATATATATATATATATATATACAGTCATGGCCGAAATTGTTGGCACCCTTGATATTTCTCCAGGAAATCATGTATTTCTCACGAAACGTATTGCATTAACACATGTTTTGCTATACACATGTTTATTCCCTTTGTGTGTATTGGGACAAAACAAAAAAAGGGAGGAAAGAAAGCAAATTCGACATAATGTCACACAAACCTCCAAAAATGGGCTGGACAAAAGTATTGGCACCCTTTCACAACTGCGGATAAATAAGAATGTTACAAGCATGTGATGCTCCTGTAAACTCACCTGGGGCAAGTAACAGGTGTGGGCAATATAGAAATCACACCTGAAAGCAGATAAAAAGGAGAGACGTTCACTTAACCTTTGCATTGTGTGTCTGTCTGTGCCACACTAAGCATGGACAACAGAAAGAGGAGACGAGAACTGTCTGAGGACCTGAGAACCAAAATTGTGGCAAAATATCAACAATCTCAAGGTTACAAGTCCATCTCCAGAGAACTAGATTTGCCTTTGTCCACAGTGCGCAACATTATCAAGAAGTTTGCAACCCATGGCACTGTAGCTAATCTCCCTGGTCGTGGACGGATGAGGAAAATTGATGAAAGATTGCAACGCAGAATAGTCCGGATGGTGGATAAGCAGCCCCAAACATGTTCCAAAGACATTCAAGCTGTCCTGCAGGCTCAGGGAGCATCAGTGTCAGCGCGAACTATCCGTCGACATTTAAATGAAATGAAACGCTATGGCAGGAGACCCAGGAGGACCCCACTGCTGACACAGAGACATAAAAAAGCAAGACTACAGTTTGCCAAAATGTACTTGAGTAAGCCAAAAGCCTTCTGGGAAAACGTCTTGTGGACAGATGAGACCAAGATAGAGCTTTTCGGTAAAGCACATCATTCTACTGTTTACCGAAAACGGAATGAGGCCTACAAAGAACAAAACACAGTACCTACGGTAAAATATGGTGGAGGTTCAATGATGTTTTGGGGTTGTTTTGCTGCCTCTGGCACTGGGTGCCTTGACTGTGTGCAAGGCATCATGAAATCTGAGGATTACCAAAGGATTTTGGGTCGCACTGTAGGGCCCAGTGTCAGAAAGCTGGGTTTGCGTCCAAGATCCTGGGTCTTCCAGCAGGACAATGACCCCAAACATACGTCAAAAAGCACTCAGAAATGGATGGCAAAGAAGCGCTGGAGAGTTCTGAAGTGGCCAGCAATGAGCCCAGATCTAAATCCCATTGAACACCTGTGGAGAGATCTTAAAATTGCTGTTGGGAAAAGGTGTCCTTCCAATAAGAGAGACCTGGAGCTGTTTGCAAAGGAAGAGTGGTCCAAAATTCCGGGTGAGAGGTGTCAGAAGCTTATTGATGGTTATAGGAAGCGACTGATTTCAGTTATGTTTTCCAAAGGGTGTGCAACCAAATATTAAGTTAAGGGTGCCAATACTTTTGTCCAGCCCATTTTTGGGGTTTTGTGTGACATTATGTCATATTTGCTTTTCTGCCTCTGTTTTATATTTGTTCCAATACATACAAAGGGAATAAACATGTGTATAGCAAAACATGTGTTAATGCAATACCTTTTTTGTGTGAAATACTTGATTTTCAGGAAAAATATCAAGGGTGCCAACAATTTCGGCCATGACTGTATATATATATATCACACAGTAATAAAGATATAATATTAAGCTAATACTCTTTGTTCAATACTGATCTTCTCACCACTGGAAAAATGCAACACAAACATGCTGATGCAAGTATTCTGAAGGGTACCAAATTTGTCATAATTAACAAGGCTGACGTTCAGGTTCACTGCTACCATAAATTACTTAACACCCACACATATTACATATTTTTTTAGCAGAGACCCTAGAGAATAAAATGGTGGGTTTTGCAATTTTTTTTATATCACATGGTAATTGTGCAGCAGTTTTTCGAATGCAAATTTTGTGAAAAAAATATTTTTCAAAGAATTTTAATGACGTATACATCACAGCGTGAGGAAAGTACTGCTGATAACCAGCAATTGTCAGAAAACAGATCGCCACTGATCATCAGGACACTGATGATCAGTGCCCAGCAGTGCCGCCCACCTGTACCCAGCAGTGCCGCCCACACGTGTCAAGCAGTGCCTTCCACCTGTGCACATCAGTGCCACCCATCTGTGCCCAGCAGTGCCTAGCATTGCCACCCACCTGTGCCCAGCAGTGCCTAGCAATGCCACCCACCTGTGCCCAGCAGTGCCCTCAATCAGTGCCACCCATCAATGCTGCCCAGCAGTGCCACCCATCAGTGCCCAGCAGTGCCACCAGTCAGTGCCCAGCTGTGCCGCCAGTCAGTGCCGTCAGTCAGTGCCACCCATCAGTGCCGCCTATCAGTGCCCATCAGTGCCACCTATCAGTTCCCATCATTGCAGCATATCAGTGCTGCCTATCAGTGCTGCCTATCAGTGCCCATCAGTGCTGGTTATCCTTGCCACCTCATCAGTGCCGCCTATCAGTGCCCATCAGTGCAGCCTCATCAATGCAAATCAGTGAAGGAGAAAAATTACCTGTTTGCAAAATGTTATAATAGAAACAAAGAAAAACATTTTTTTCAAATGTTTTGCTCTTTTTTTGTTTATAGCACAAATTAAATACCACCAAAAGAAAGCTCTATTTGTGTGAAAAAAATTATAAAAATGTCATATGGGTACAGTGTTGCATGACCGAGCAATTGTCATTCAAAGTGCGACAGCGTTGAAAGCTGGGCAGGAAGGGGATATAAGTTCCGATTAGGCAAGTGGTTAAAGCTGTAGTTGAGAAAACTGGGGTAAAATATTCTAAAACTCTGGAACCTTTTTGTAGATTTTTATTTGTTCCTCTTCTGAATGTTTGTAGTATAAATTCAAGTTTGTAGGTACTGCAATGCTCACTTCTCACTTCACAGTTAAAATTATTTACAATATTTCACTTTAAATTTCTCAGCAGACAGTTCACTGATAAGCCTCATCATTGCTTGTCATTCCCAGTAATAATATAACATCCACCAGATACAGTTATTTTTCATTTACTGCTCTGTCTGCTTAAACCTATTACCCGTGTCGGTCACATAACAGAATGCTGTTGCTGCTCTTTGAGAAATTTCTAGAGGTACATTTGTTTCACATGTTTCTTTACTCTTACATTGCATTAAATCATTAATAGTCTTGAATTGGCTTAGAAGATCACTGAACTCTACTACTTGCATTAAAGGATCCATATCGATACAAAACAGTATAAGACAATTTATTATAAGTAGGCAGGAGGTTTATTATTAAAAAAAAGAACAAAGTGGTATGCTTTTACCCTGACTTATAAAAATAGTTCAAAAAACAAAGAGTTCAAATGCCACTGAACAAGATACAGTTGGTATCTGGTAAGCATTTAGTGAGCAAAACAAACCCTGAAAGTTCCCCAGAGCTTGATAAATGTTAACGGAAACTAAATGTATGCTAATGCCTGCTATGTTTTTTTTGGGTCTCAATTATACTGAGAATATTCAATTTCTTAGTATCTTGATATTAACTCCTTGATGATAACATCTTGCACCTGAAAATGATTACCAGAAAGTGGTTAAACTCAGGCTACTGAACAATGAAAACGTAGCACTGTAGTTTAGCACTAAAGCTACAGCCATCACATAAAGGAACACTGAACTCCAAGCAGACACCTATATACATAGTTGGATCCAGGGGTGGACTGACAACTCATGGGGCCCCCGGACAATAGGGGATTATGGCACCCCTGTGTCCTTGCGCACACTCAAGCCACTCCCAAAAAAGCCTATGAAAGTTTCCAGAGGCATCTCATGGGGCCCCCTACTGACCCCGGGCCCTTGGGCAGTGCCCGAGTGTCCAAATGGTCAGTCTGCCCCTGGTTGGATCATGTTTACAAATGCCATTTATCTGCCAATACTGTAAATTTGTTTAGCCAGTCTAATGCTCCAGGCACCACTGTCAGACGACACAGCAAGGTTAGTGACTCTCCCCTTTCCCCACCTCAGTTAAGAAACATAGCTTAGTTAACAAACTTCAATTGGACAATGGAAGACAAGCAGCACACCCATAAGGTCACAATTCTGCTCTCTCGACTCCTGTAAGCATTAGACATATGCCATTCATTTCGTTTGGAATCAAAATTCGGATGAATTTTCGTAATTTAGAGATTTGGATGTGTTCAAATCTCCGAATCACAATAGTAACGTATTTCAATGAATCAGAAATAAATGACTGTATACTGAAAACAAAAATACATTTGTATTCATTCCTTTCATTCGGATGACACGATGCAATAATTTATCAATGTTTGAAGCATCCAAAATAATGTATCATAACAAATGATCCAAATTGAGTCAGATCCTTTAGTTTTATTCAGATGAGAGCCATGCGGTAGTCTTTGACTCATGGATAATCATCCGTTTTTTTTTGCATTAACATTTTTCATTATTCTAAAAATGCACTCCATATGAAATGGAAACATATTGCAATAAATACGGTAAGGTATAAAAGTGAAATAAGATGATTCCTGCTTATTGTGTTTGGGTTGGATGGAGGTGGATCCATGAGAATCTCTGAATCCTAACATAACAAATGTATCAGCCATTAATTTCATTCCATTTGTTGTTTTTGGATGCATGTGATTCCGGTCAATATAGTCCAATCAGCTCATTCTATTTCTCTTTGTGGGCAGGACTAGCAGGGATGACTCAGAGTGCATAAGTAATCTCTCAAAATAATGAATTAACATGTTATTACCAGTGCTGCCAAAGCACAGAAATAGGAGGTGATTGCTAAATATATTAAGAAAGGAGATAAAACCTTTTTAGGCAAATCAGCAATAAAAGGAAAAAATACAATAGGATCACTAAAATGAAACCTGGGCACAGCCCTTATGTTGATGGAGACCTGGATCAAACCATTTGCACAATTACTTCTATTCAGTCTTCTCACAAATAAATTGTACTAGCAATAATTGGAGAATCATATTGGTTCTAGTAATGTTGGTTAATTTTTAGGATTTCTAGAAACAGGGGTAGCAGGGGAACTGGCTTGATTAAAGTTTAATAAAGCATTAGACCCTGATGGTATTCATCCCAGAGTATTAAGATAACTTTGGGGTATAGTTGTTGGACCATTAACGGATCTTTTTAACCAATCTCTTCTAGCAATGGAAATTCCCAATGACTGGCAGATAGCTAATATTGTACCTGTCCACAAGAAGGGCAGAAAGGTAGAATCTGGCAGGACAGCAAACTAGAAGCTGGCTAGTGAGTTTAACATTGATTGTAGTCAAGCTAATGGAATCACTCCTAAGAAGGATCACTGGTCACGTAAAAACACAACTTGCTGGACCCAAAGCAGCATGGCCTTACTGAGGACAGTTCATGTCAGACTAATCTGATTTAAATTTTTGATTATATTACCAATGTTTTGGACCAGGGTGTGCTGTGGACACAGCATATCTTGATTTCGGCAAGACATTTGATACATCTTCACAAATGAACTAATACAAAAGGTGTACAAGCTAGGACTTAACCCTTGGGTGTTTCAGTGGATATGCAGTTGGCTAAAGGATAGATACCAGAGTGAGGTTGTAAATAGGGTTCGGAACAGAGATCAGTCACTAGTGGTTTACCACAAGGCTCTGTACTAGGTCCTGTTCTATTTATGATATATGTAAGTGATATAACTAAAGGTGTGTATGTCTTTTTGCTGAAGATACAACGGTGTGTAATAGAGATGATATCCCTGGAGATGTCTGTAACATGGAACATGATTTGGCATAGTTGGAAGATTGGAAACTGCAGTTCAATGTTTCTAAATGTAAAATAATGTACCTAGGGAAAAAGAAGCAGTAGGAAGAAGGTCAGAATTTCCTTCTATGGATCTTTAGTGAGACATCATTTAGAATACTGTGTCCAGTTCTGGAAACCTCACTTACAAAAAGATATTGAATAAGATAGAACCAGAGACGGGTAACAAAAATGGTGAAATATGTTTTATCTGAGGGATAAAACATATCAAGAGAGATTTCAGGAACTTAATATGTACAGTCTGGAGTAAAGAAGGGAAAGGGGGGATATGACTGAGACCTTTAAATACATCAAGGGGGTAAGGTTCAAGAGGGCAGTATTTTCAATATGAAACCAAGATAAGAATATGGGAACATGAATATGGGAAGTATTATTTTACTGAAAGGGTAGTTGATGCTTGGTATAGACTTCCAGAAAGGTAGTGAGTCAGTCAACAGTAAATGGTTTCAAACATGCTTGGGACAAATATAGATCTATACTCAGACCAAAAAATTGATAGAAAAAAGCAAAAAAAAAAGGGCAGACTCAGTGGACCATTTGGTCTTTTTTCTGCCATCACTTTTCTAAGTTCATGTTTTCACATGTTTTTAGGTTTCTGAAATAACTTCAGAAAATACAAATCGATTCAGAACAGCTAATATACAAAATGGATCTGAATACACAAAACCAATTCTGAAAACGAATCATTCTAACATAACGAATATGAAGAAACAAAATGATTTTCTCAATTAATTAACCACTTCAAGTCCAGACACTTTCACCCCCTTCCTGTCCAGGCGAATTTTCAGCTTTCAGTGCTATCACACTTTGAATGACAATTGTGCGGTCATGCAACACTGTACAAATATGAATTTTTTATCATTTTTTTTAGACAGATAAAACTTTATTTTGGTGGTATTTATTCACCACTGGGATTTTTATTTTTTTCTATATAAATGAAAAAGTCCAAACATTTTGAAAAAATAGTGTTTTTCTTATAAACGTTTGCAAATAAATAATCTTTCTTCAGAAATCTTGGCCAAAATGTATTCAGCTATCTTTTTAGTAATAAAAAAAATAACCCAAATTAGTTTATAACCAAAAATTATAATTTTTTAAATTTTTATGGTTTTTTTAGATTATCATTTATGTTTTTTTTAACATACTGTCACCCTAGCAGTACAGTGATGAATATTTTTTTTTTTTTTTTTACACTGGTTGCTTTTACACCCATAAAGGCTGTAAAAGCAATAATTTCTCCTTCTCTCTGGCTGCATTCTTGCAGCCATTGAGAAATACTGTGAGAGCTGTGATTGGTCACAGCTTGTCACATGATACGAGGCTGTTGTGAATAGTCTTGTACCATGTGACCTCTGTGATCATTCACAGATTTCACTAGTAGTAAGCAATGATGTCAGCTTACTACTATTCATGTGACCACTGATTGGCCAATCAGTGATCACATGATCAGGACCTCACACAGAGGTCCCGTACAGTGATCGGTGTTCCCAGGGAGCGCACACAGGCAGGGAAGTGGGAGGACGTTTATAAATGGCCACCTGCTCCTGCACTGCTCCCGTCTGGCCGTTTATATACATGGGCCAGATGGTAAGTGGTTAATCCAAAAGGAAACAAAACTAATTTTTTGGATGTGCACATTTCTGGTAAGCGTGATCAAACTATTGAGTGACAGACTTGCATAGCAATAGCACCTTTCCTTTTGCTACTTTACAAAGGATTACAAGAATATAATATCATAGAACAGATTTATATATTTATGCTAGTCCTATTTAAAATGCATTACATATTTTAATTAATACATAACTTGATTGAATTGTGCTTTTTTTAATCTGTCTTGAGTTCAGCTTTAAATGCTGTATTCAGCACTCCCAATTTACAGCAAAAGATCACTTAAAAAGATTTGAGAAAACTTCTAGACTCATTCCAATGCTTTGTAAATGCTTTCTGAGCCTAATACTTTTTGAACTCCCTTCATAGGATAAGATTAACAAAATCCCTGTGTGCACAGAGTAAACCTGTTTATTTATGTCTTTAATTTCTTTTCTAAATTGCAACATAGATATTGTTTCATGTTACCTAATTAATGGTTAAATCATAGATGGATTAACACATTTACCTATAGAAAGGTTAAAACAAACCAAATTAAAATAAAAAAAAGAAATAAATAATTTCCAAATAGTTTTAATTTTAACTGTAAATTGTATGATTTACTATTATAAACAGTAAAGTATGCACAGCAATAAAATACGCACAGATCATTGCTGTGTCTTCCGCAAAGCCAAACGGTCATATGATTTAAAACAGTATTAAACCCAAAAGCAAACATTTCTTATATTGCAGCTTACACGTTCTTAGATGTGATTGCTGTGTGAGTTTCCATTTTAACCATTAGCCGCCCGGCCAATGGCCGTTTGGCGGCTTCAGATGTGCCTCTTCATTCCGGGAGCACTCCATTTGGCGTGCTCCCGCACATGCGCCGTTTGCGGTAATGCAGAGCGGCGCAGCAGCGGGATCTGTCACGGGCCGTGCACCTCGGACACGGCCGATGACAGATCCGAGTACCGGCTCCCGTTGCTGGTACCATGTGACCTGCTGTGACCAATCACAGCAGGTCACATGACAGTTGTATACAATGGATGGCTTCATTCATGATGCCATCCATTGTATACTAGTGCCTAGCTGTGAATGGTCACAGCTAATCACATGCACATGTCATGTGATTAGCTGTGACCAAATCACAGCTAAGCATAAAAAAAAAAAGAAAAAAAAAAAGCTGAATGAATCGATTTCATTCAGGTAAATGCTTGCTTATAGCAAAGTAATTCTTTGCTATAAGCAAATTGTGTAAAAAAAAAAAAATACTGATCACTTCCCCAAAGTAGTACAGTGTTACTATGGTAACATTGTACTACTTTGGTCATAGTAAAATATGAAAAAAAAAATCTTAAAAAAAAAAAAAAAAAAAATGTAATAAAAAATTAAATATAATAAAAAAATAAAAAAAAATTTAAAAAAATTATATATATATATATTTTTTTCATACTGTCACCAGTCAGTGTCCCTGTTAACCGCCATGCCAGTTATATGATGATGCTGTACTGCACTGGTGACAGTATGTAAAAAAAAAAATAGTGAAAATAATTTTTTTAATTTTTTCATTTTCCGAAAAATTATGACATAAAAATACAACTTCAAAAAACTCGCCATGCCTCTTATGAAGTACGTCGGACTGTCTACTCTGCAAAAAGGGGTCATTTGGGGGATATCTGTACTATTCTGACATTCTTGGACCTCAAGAAATTAGATTGGCTGTCAGTACTTCAGGATTGATCAATATTCAGATCTATACCATAGTTTGTGAACTCTATAACTTTCCTACAAACTAAAAAATACATCCTAATTTGGGTTATTTTCACCAAAGACATGTAGCAGAATACATCTCGGCCTAAATTTATGAAGAACAATTATTTATTTGTAAACTTTTATAACAGAAACAAAGAGAAATGTGTTTTTTTTTCAAAATTTTTGGTCTTTTTTTGTTAATTTAGCAAAAAATAAAAATCCCAGCGGTGATTAAATACCACCAAAAGAAAGCTCTAGTTGTGTGAAGAAAATGATAAAATTTTACTTTGGGTACAGTGTTGTATGACCGCATAATTGTCATTCAAAGTGTGAGAGCGCTGAAACCTGAAAAATGGCCTGGGCAGGAAGGTGTAAAATTGCATGGTATTGAAACGGTTAATCTTTCTTCTATTTTCATCCAATTATTCAGCCAGTAAGTCTGCAGTTTTTCAGAAGCTTAAGCTCTCCAGCAAAATGTATCAGTTTACATGGATGAGACAATCTCTTTACCACTGGCAGGGATGATTATGATTATCAGCTTTTACATATGCATGTAAAACCTTTATCTCGAAAAGAAAAAAACAGTTACTGTAACTGATTACAATGTATGAGTTGGAGTTTGGTTTCAATTTATCACATTCAAAACCGCTAATACATTTAACACTAACCCCCCCCACAGACTGACAATTCTGCTGTCTCCTATGCCTCCTGTGCCCATTCCTCCAGAGTGGTATCTCACTAATACAGGAGGTGTGTTAATGGCCAGATCACCAGGTGAAAACAGAGGGAAGAAAGCCAAAGAAAAGACAACAGATGCAACCACCACATCTATTGATTGGTAAGCTACAATATAATAAATGTTTTACTTTATTTTTAATACTGCTTTAACAGTATGAACCATAAACAATTATTAGTTTATAAGTACTCCCTGTTGTTGTTGCAGAAATAATAAATTGTTTGTTAGGCTGTGTATACAATAAAGATTTTTTTTTTCTCAGTGGGAGCTTCAGCAGCCTATTCTGACCAGCAACAAAATAAACTTTTGATCTGCTACTCCACCTTCTCTGTATGCTTCCATCACTTCATTCAACAAGGAAAACCTAGAAAATAAAGGCTGACTGTTTTCTAACTCTATATGCTTTTCTACAAACAGATTGATATAGGATGAAGAATTTCAGGTCAGAAGCTGATCTTATGTTAAGGTTGAACAAAGGCTTGACTTAGTGTAGTTGAAGGAGTCCTTCAGAATGTGCGTCTGAGTAAATCAAAATCTCTAGAAGTCAGCAGGATCTGTGGTAAAGCAGAACAAAACCCATCAATTTAACTGTTTCCCAATGCAGTTACATTGAAGGCATGCTATGAATGATAACTGTCACAATAGTGTCATAACTGATTCGTGTCTAGCATCATGACAACTGCAGATCAATCTTATGCAAAGATGGCAGCTTCCATGGCTGTAAAGGGTAGGAGGATTTAATGCCACTTTAACCGCTTGACAACTGCGCACTATAGCTTTACAGTTACAGTGCGGGCCAGCTCCACAGAATTGTGTGTATACTGTATGTATATATATATGTGTGTGTGTGATTCTAGTTTTCCTGGTAGGGGGTGTGCATGCCGACCTACCCGCAATGTCACTGGCTCCTTTACATGCTGATCAGTGGGTACCAGCCAATGATTCAGAGCCGGGACCCGCCAATCATTGGAACAAGTGATAGGAGAGGAATCTGAGTTGGTAAACAACACAGATCTCTCTGCTGACAGTGGGGAGGTGCCAGTTTTTGTCTCCCTGCAAAGAGGAGACAAAAACAGTCACATAATTTAGCAGCACCTACTACATGCATTACTCATAGCTAGGCACAAAGTTAACCCTGTGATTGCCCCCAGGGGCGGACAGAGGTCCAGACCACCCAGTGAGAGATGGCTTACTAGTGATGTGCCTTGTTCAAGTACTTCTTTTGGTGAATTGCTATATGATCTTTTATTAAAACATGTTTTACAACTACTTTGCTTAGAAAGTGCTGCTGTTTTTACTTCTACCCAGTTTCCACTCTATCTGTACCCTCAAAAGCAGGCAGCAGATTCAGACTATTTGTGCAGTACACAAGAGAGATGGGGAGACAACACAGCAGAATATAGAGGGAGAGTAGCTAAGTGCTTACTGTAACTCCCCCCATGGAAACTCTCATATGTTTAGATTTAGGGAGGTTGAGCTACAGCTAGAAATAACAGAACATATATAGCATCCAGGTGCGGACTGACAAGTCATGGGGCCCCCGGGCAATAGGGGATCATGGGGCCCCTGTGTCCTTACCCAAACTCAAAAAAGCCTATTAAAAAGGTACCAGGGCATCTCATGGGGCCCCCTACTGACCCCAGGCCCTCGGGCAGTGCCCGAGTTTCCAAATGGTCAGTCCGCCCCTGAATTTGCCCCAGATGTTAAGCCCTACATTTTATTAACAGTATATTATTATGTCACTGGTGATGCCAGTGTCACATAACCAGTGTCAGAATGCCCACCGTACTATCACAGTCCTACAATAAGCTGCTGATTGCCACCATTACTAGTACAAAAAAAAATTCCAGTATATAAACCATCATTTGTAGGTGCTATAATTTTCACACAAACCAATTAATGTACACTTACTGTTTTTTTTTGTGTTTTTTACCAAAGACATGTAGCAGAATACATAATACATTTTGGCCTAAACTTGTGAAGACTTTTTTTTATATAACAAAAAGTAAAAAAAAATTGTTTTTTTTCCTAAAATGTTGGGTTTTTTTTAGTTTCTAGCACAAAAAATAAAAAACCCAGTGGGGATCAAATACCAGCAAGAGAAAGCTCTATTTGTGTGAAAAAATTATATAAATTTAATTTGTGTACAGTATTGCATGACCTCCCAATTGTCAGTTAAAGTAGTGCAGTGTTGATTAGCAAAAAATTACCTGGTCATGAAGGGGGTAAATCTTTTAGAGGGTAAATGGTTAAAGGGAATGTGTCAACAACAAAATAGCTCTTTACATTAGTCATTTAAATTATATATAAACCCTCACCCTCATGGGCGGACTGACAATTCATGGGGCCCCCGGGCAATAGGGGATCATGGGGCCCCTGTGTCCTTGCCCAAACTCAAAAAAGCCTATGAAAATGGTACCAGGGCATCTAATGGCCTCCCTACTGACCCCGGGCCCTCGGGCAGTGCCCAAGTTTCCAAATGGTCAGTCCGCCCCTGCTCACCCTGTATAACAACCCATTCAGTTTAAAATAGAAATGAAAGGAAAGACATTTGTGAACAGGGGCGGACTGACAACTCATGGGGCCCCCGGGCAACAGGGGATCATGGGGCCCCTGTGTCCTTGCCCAAACTCAAAAAAGCCTATGAAAAAGGTACCAGGGGCATCTCATGGGGCCTCCTACTGATCCCGGGCCCTCGGGCAGTGCCCGAGTTTCCAAATGGTCAGTCCACCCCTGTTTGTGAATACATATAAAAAAACTATTATAAATAATTTTTCCCCCTTTTTTTATAACTGATCATATGCCTTCTATTCTCAGTTGCATAAGGATCTTACAGAGATGGGGAGGAGAAACAGCAGTACACTGATCTTTTCAGTGAATTGCTGTGCATAGGTAGGCATGTCAGTAGAAGTTTGATCATTGAAGGAGAGCAGCACAGCCAGAGAACTGATCACACTGTGCTCAAATGCCTAGTGTGATCAGTTTTTAATAGGAAAGCAGAGGTACTGGTAGGAACAGCAGGAATTTCACACAAAGGAAGCAATACAATAAGAACAAAATACTTTTTCATACAAGTACATGGTACAACAGGCATATACCAAGAATATGAAATGTCGGGTTTGCATATTCTTTAACTAATAACATCTGAAGCCCTTAAATCTATTGCCATTAGAGGCACACATTATTACATTTGTAATCTGCACAAGAGAAAAGCAATAATTATTTTGCTGGTGAGCATGTTAGGGGAACTGAAAAACATACTCTTGAAAGCTAGAGTCTATCAGTGTCCAGATTAATGTTAAAATCATATACAAATAATACTCCTCACACAAGCATGTTTAATAATTATCTGCATTGCCTAGGCAAAGCATAGTGTTGAGGACTTGGACGCAATGCGGGAGATTACATTAAAGCTTGCTTCTCAACACTGTGATCTTATTTTGTGACAGATGCATTTTAATCATGATTATATTAATTTTTAGCGGTTAAACTAATTTTATTTATCCCCGGGTAGACATTTAAAGTAAAATACGTCAGTTTTTCTACACCGTAACTCTTAAATGTGTTCAAAAGCCATACAGCAGCATACAGAGTCTTTATTAATTTTCATTTTAAAAAAAGAACAAAACAGATTTGCAGGACACACTCATGCTCAGTCTTTATTTAGATGTGGCTACCAGTACAATTATTCACACCAAGCCTCCATACCTTCAGCTACCTAAACTAAAGCTGGCCACTGGTAGACTTTCGAATGAATGATTGTACTAACATTAATTCTCAGTAGATTTGATGACTTGATGAATGTCATTCAAAAGTACTTCAAAATTTTCCTTGCTTTTAACATTTGATTTTGGAACAAATGGACTCTCTCAAACAAAAACTACATACATATTCATGATCATTCATTGAACAAAAATGTTCCAACCTGCTCCTTTGAAAACAAATGTCCATTTTACCCCCAGCAACGATTAAAAAATTGAACATTCTTAACCACTTCAACACCAGGCACTTTTCTCCCTTCCTGCCCAGGCTAATTTTCAGCTTTCAGTTCTGTCTCATTTTGAATGACAATTGTATAATTTTGTTCACACAACTTTTAGTGGTATTTAATCACCACTGAGTTTTTTATTTTTTGCTGAATAAACAAAAGAACTAAAACTTAAAAAAAAACATTTTTCATCATTTCTGTTATAAAATTTTGCAAATAAGTAAACGTTCTTCATAAATTTCGGTCAAATGTATTCTGCTACATTTCTTTGGTGAATATGTCCCAAATTAGTGTGAAAGTTCTAGAGTCTATATATATGGGCAGCACAGTGGCTAAATGGTTAGCACTTCCGCCTGGCAGTACTAGGGTCGTTGGTTTGAATCCCAGACACGGCACCTCCTGCCTGCAGTTTGCATGTTCTCCCTGTGCCTGCGTGGGTTTTCCCTGGGTACTGCAGTTTCCTCCCACACTCCAAAGACATGCTGGTAGGTTGATTGGCTCCTGTCTAAATTGTCCCTAGTATGTGTATGTATGAATGTGAGTTAGGGACCTTAGATTGTACACCCCTTGAGGGTTAGGGACTGATGTGAATGTGCAATATATATGTATAAAGCGCTGCGTAAATTGACGGCACTATATAAGTACCTGAAATAAATATATATGGGATATATATCTGACAATCGATCAATCCTGATGTACTGATGGCCAATCTAACTTTTTGAGGCCCGAAAACGCCAGTATAATACAAATCCCCCCCCCCCCATTACCCTTTTTTGGAAAATAGACAGTGTGAGATATTTAGTAAGAGGCATGGCAAGTTTTTTGGAGGTTGTAATTTCTTGTTACAATTTTTGGAGAATAGAGAAACTAAAAAAAAAAAAATCACAATTTTTTTTTTCACGTATTGTCACCAGTCCAGTACAGAATTATTATATAACTGGTGTGGCGGTGATCAGAGACACTGACTGATGACAGTATGTAAAAAAAAATTAAAATAATAATTTAATTTATATTTTTTCTCAAATTTTTCTATTTTTTTTATTTTTTATTACATTATTTTTCCTTTGTTTTACTATTTTTTTTTCAACACACTGTAACCAAAGCAATACAATGTTACCATAATAACACTGAACTACTCTAGACAAGTGATCACATTATGACTGCTAATAGTAATGTATTTCATTGATATTAGCAACCATTGTTACTGAATGAAGCTGATTCATTCAGTCTTTTGTTGTGATTAGCTGTTATTGGGCAAAGCTCATCACATGATACAGATGGGCTGTGATTGGCCCTGTCTGTACCATGTGACTGCTTTGACCAATCACAGCTAAAAACACAATGGATGGCATGACAGGAAACCAGGACACCATGACAGGACATCATATGACACCCAGTCACAACGAGGAGTGTCCCACCCAGCCTATAGCTGATCAGGCAATTATTGTCTCTTTACTGAAATCTGTCTAGGCATACCTCATGATACAGATGGGCTGTGATTGGCCCTGTCTGTACCATGTGACTGATTTGACCAATCACAGCTAACAACACAATATGTATAAAATGAATGGCATGACAGGAAACCATTAATTGTATACAATTGACATGTGATCTGCTGTGATTGGTCACATGACACTGGCAATGGGTTGGTGTAGTGATATGTCATCGGCTGTGTCCCGTGAACGCAGCTGGTGACAGTTTGTGCTGCTGCGCGGTCCCTCGGCCGAGTGATCGGCTCCTTTTGACAGGACGTCATATGACACCGAGTCACAACGAGTTGTGTCCCACCCAGCCTATAGCAGATCAGGCAATTTTTGTCTCTTTACTGAAATCTGTCTAGGCATACCTCATGACTAAAACAAACAGCTTCTTGTATTGGGCGCTTTATAGGGTGTCTATATTTGGCAGTGTTTTCTGTATTATTCTGTGTTATTTTAGGTAGGGTCTCTCACTAACTAACGTTTTACTCACTGTGTTATATTTATTAACCTATATTGAAGCAAAATATAAAGTTTATGTCTTTGATGCCAATTTTTTATACTATGAGTAACTGGCATCTTATTTAAATTTTGGACTGCTCAGAATCTGTTGGCTAGTGACTTGGCTAATCACTTTAGAATATATGGTTGTGCACAAAGCTGCTTGAGTTAAAAATATAAATTTTAAAGACTGCATTGCTTCATCATTCCTAAAGTGTTACTAAACCCACAACAGTAAAATCAGTCTGTATATGCCGTAAAGCTTGTTATACTCACTGTGGAACCTAAGGGGTTAATCCTCTGCATTGTGTAAAAAGGCTGTTTGATCCTTTATTCTCTGTTCCTCCCCTTTTTCAAGCGACCACCTCTTATCTCCGGACTGAACCATAGGCATTTTGCACATGCTCAGTTTGGTGTGTATTGCTAGAGAGGTTTTTTTTTTTTTCTTGTGAGAGTGCATGTGATCAGCACAGGGCCAATCAGCACTGTCCTGACAGAGGGTTTAGTAACACTTTTAAACTAAAAATGTCAAATTCAATTCTATTACTGTATGGCCAACTTATGTATCAAAAGATTAATATTTGTTGAAAATAATGGGCCTGGTAAGCAGTTTTTGTGAGTTAGGCACACCCAGTAAAATAAGTAATAACATCAATGATTAAATCATGTGCAGATGAAATAAGGAAGTAGGAACTTTTTTTTTTTTACATTTTTTTACATGAAATGTAATTATTCATACCACCAATTGTGCAAATATTCTAAACAATTTTAGTAAATTAGTCTCAGCATCTTGCAGGCACACAATCTGTTCTTTTATAATTAAACACTGTATACAACCTCCACGAACCTCCCCGTGAGAGGGATGCGACTTTAGATGAAGCTGGCTGAGGCTGCTTTCACCTCCTTTCCTGGGTGTATGGTATTTGGAACCTTTCTCTATGCATATCTACTTTTATAAAATGTTACAATTTTACAATTCCTGTGAATTGTATAATGCCTGGAGGTCAGGAAGGAACACAATGAGCTGTTACCAGTCCTTTCTATTGCTTACAACTTGGAGATAGTCAGACACTTACTGGTGTTGTACAATGAGAATATACAGTATACAGTGGTGAAAATAATTATTTGATCCCCTGAAGATTTTGTAAGTTTGCCCACTTACAAAGAAATTAAAGGTCTATAATATATATCATAGGTGTATTCTACATGATAGAAACAGAATATCAGCCAAAAATCCTGAAAAAACACATGATACAAATGTTAGAAATTGAGTTGCAGTTCAGTAAATAAAATAAGTATTTGATCCTACCAACCAACAATAATTCTGGCTCCCACAGACTGGCTATGTGCTCATGTGGTACACAGATTAGTCCTGTCAATTTAAGAAGGTGCTCCTAATAACTCATTATGTGTATAAAATACACCTGTCCACAGAATCTCTTTCTTCAATTCAAACCTCAGCATCATTATGGGCAAGATCAAGGAGCTGTCAAAGGACATCAGGGACAAGATTGCAAACCTGCACAAGGCTGGACTGTGCTTCTAGACCATCAAGAAGCTTGATAAAAAGGAGACAACTGTTGAAGTGATTATTTGCAAATGGAAGAGATACAAAATAACAAAATAAACATTATTCAGTCTGGGGCTCCATGCAAGATTTCGCCTCATGGGGTAAGGATGGCCATGAGAAAAGTGAGGGATCAGCCCAGAACTACATGAGAGGAGCCTATGAATGATCTCAAAGCAGGTGGGACAACAGTCACCAAACAAACCATTGGTAACACAGTACTCCGCCATGGATTGAAGTTCTGCAGCGCCTGCAAGGTCCCCCTCCTCAAGAAGGCACATGTACAGGCCCATCTGAAGTTTGCTAATGAACATCTAAATGATTCAGAGAAGGACTGGGAGAAAATGCTGTGGTCAGATGAGACCAAAACTGAGCTCTTTGGCATTAACTCGACTTGCCGTGTTTGGAGGAAGAAAAATGCTAACTATGACCCTAAGAACACCATCCCTACAGTCAAACATGGAGGTGGAAACATTATGATTTGGGGCTGTTTCTTTGCTAAAAGTACAGGCTGACTTTGTCGCATTAAGAGGCCAATGGACAGGCCATGTATTGTAAAATCTTGGATGAAAACCTTCTTTCCTCAGCCAGAACACTGAAGATGGGTCATGGATGGGTCTTCCAGCATGCCAATGACCCAAAACATATTGCCAAGGCAACAAAGGAGTGGCTCAAGAAGAAGCGCATTAAGGTCATGGAGTGGCCTAAATTTTCCTGTAGAAAATTTATGGAAGGAGCTGAAACTTCGAGTTGCCAAGTGACAGCCAAAAAAACCTTTCGAGAAGATCTATAAAGAAGAGTGGACCAAAATCCCTCCAGAGATGTGTGCAAATCTGGTAACCAACTACAAGAAGCATCTTACTTTTGTGCTTGACAACAAGGGTTTCTCCACCAAGTACTAAGTCATGTTTTGCTTGGTGATCAAATAATTATTTTACTCACTGCAGCTTAATTTACATTATATTGCCAAACGTATTGGAACACACCTCTAAATTATTGGATTCAGGTGTTCCAATCACCTCTATAGACCCGTCATTGCTTTTTAAGTGGGAAAATTTACAAAATCTGCAGGGGATCAAATAATTATTTTCCCCACTGTATATACTAGGATAACAAAGTGTCTAGACTGTCCCAGCGAGCTCCCTTTTTGGACACTGTCTTGTCTCCAAGCCATTTTTCCAGTGAGAATTGTAAAGTAAGGAGTTGGTTATATTCTGAAGGGAATTTTAGAAGTGGTGACATTGGGTGCCCTTGTTGCCCATATATTGTTGTGGCTGACACTTGTAGGTCCATTAACCACTTTCCCTCTGCCCTATAGCAGTTTTACTGCTACATGGCAGCATTCCTGTGCAAAATCATGTAAATAAACGTCATTCTGCACTTCCACCACAAGGGGGCACACATTCCTCCAGGGGAAATCTTCAGCTGTGAACCGTCACAGCACAAAATGATATACAAGCCTCGGTGAACAGTTTCTCGCTGGCACCTGCAGATCGTCGGTCAGGAAGGAAGAACAGGGCTATGGCTATGTTTGCATAGCCATAGCCCTGTTGTGACGAGGAAAGTCATGAATTGTGTCTCTCTGCAGAGCTGAGAACATGATCCATCACATCCCCTAGTAAAAGCACCACCAAGCACATAGCTAGGCACACACTTAACCCTTTGATCACCCTGGATGTTAAACCCTTCCCAGCCAGTGTCATTGTTACAGTGTCAGTGCATATTTTTAGCACTGATCACTGTATTAGTGTCAAATGATCAAATACTACCAATAGAAACCTCTATTTGTGGGGAAAAAAGGACACAAATGTTGTTTGGGTACAGCACTGCATGACCGTGCAATTGTCAGTTAAAGTAACGCAGCGCCATATAGCAAAAAGGGCCCGGTCAGGAAAGGGGGTAAATCTTCTGGAGGGCAAGTAGTTAACAGTGGGAGAAACGTTAAGGGTCATTGTTTCCTAAATTGCAACACCAAATATGTTATTTATGTCATCACTTGTTGTATTTACTCTGTGCAATATGTAGGCAGGACCACAAGGCTGTGAGATTGCCTCCATGACTATGATACTGAAAACAATTATTTGACTAATAATGCTAAGCTTTTTAACGAATGTCATGGAAGTGATTCCTCAGCTATTCATATCCAGGTAATTGAGAGACTAAGATGCCTAAAGAAAGGTGGTGAGTTATTCAGACTCTTATGCAAAAAAGAGGTATTCTTGATTTTCCAGCTGCAAACTAGAAGATCCATTTTGAGTGGGACAACATTTGAATATGAGATCAGAATGTAAGAAGAAACACTCTAGCCTGAGTTGTTTCCAGGAATAGACTCAAATACTCTATATGATGAGAAAGCTCCAGCAATTATTTCTGAAGATTCAAGTCTATCTGAACAGTTTACAAATTCTGGACAGTCAAAGCCTGCACTGAATGTTCCCTCAACAGTAGGTCTTCCAAATATCTCATGCTGGGGATGCCACAAAAGCACACCAGGGCTAGTATTAGGGATGAGGGAGGAGAGGTTGAGGGGTAACAAACTGGTAGTGAAGGTGCCCCACTGTAAAAGTAGGAAATTTAGATGTACTAGAAAGATGGGGGCATGCAGGTATGTGTCCTTATTGTCTACAGAAGTGAGAATTCATTCTATCTGGTGACAGGGGCCATGACAGATGTTGTGGATTCCATGCAGAATTTTTGGATTCACTGGTGTGAATGGTGCAAATTTTTTATGGAAGAAGTAAAACCCCTGAAACCATTCCACCACTGGAAATAGGGCAATGAGACCTTGATCCACAAGACCTGACACTGCTTGATGGAGATTTGCTTATTTATGGTGTGACACAGGCATTTTTGAGGTCAGAAGCAGGGGAGAGATACAAACTAATGCCACAGCTGACCAGATGTACCAAAGGCAGTGAAGAGGCCTGTAATAGGGATTCCGCCAGTGCTACACCATCTAAAAAATACACAGTGGCCAGACAGAAATTCTGGAAGGGAATCAAACAGGGTGATGAAGCAAAGTACTGTTAACATCTCCATTAGGGCAAGCAGAGCTGCATGGGAACAATTACGTACAAAATTCAACAGCTTTAAACCATAGGAGATTTAAAAATTGAATTCTATGATTACTATCTGATCATAGTCTGTTACTCATCCTGCATCAACATAGAGTACAATTTGACAATGAATTGTTACTTAGCCTGCATTAGCATACAGTACAATCTGACAGTGCTCTGTTACTCAGTCAGCATTTGCATAGAGTACGATTTGACTGTGATCAGTTAATCATCTTGCATTAGCATAGAGTATAATCTGTCTGTGCTCAGCCTGCAATAGCATTTAACATGTACATTTGTAGAAAAAGTTCTTAAAGTGTTGAGCTCTTAAAGTGGAACTATATTCACCTGTTCTCCAGTGCTGTGATCCCCCAGAGCTTCCTGTTGGCCACTGACATCTTCAGCCTGGTGACTTCCAGGTATCCTTTCCCTGCCATTTCCATTGGCTGGGCTGAAATGATGTCAGCTCCATTCATGCATGGGAGTTCAGTCATCTTGCCATTGCCAAAATTCTTACAACGAGCTGTGCGTGTGCAGTTCAGTGTACAGCGTTAGACAGACAGGTAAGTAATTTCAATGCAGAGGAGACATAGCATGTCTCTTCTGCATTAAAAATCTTGACTGTTCACAATTTTTCCACTTGAAGTACATGTCAGTTGTTATTAATAATGCTCCTTATTGACACAGAACACTTTCCAGGAGCTTTTATAGATAGAGACCTATAGGAAGTTTTTTTCATTTCCTGCTTAAGCCCCGAAGAAGAGGGATTGTTTGCTTCCTGAAATGCTTTGACTGTCTTTTATGTTCCTGTTGTCATTTACAGACTGAACTCAATGGACAGGTGTCTTTTTCACCCTTAAAAACTATGTAACTAAACTATGTAACTAATTATGTAGGAATATTATATCTGCTAGTGCTTATTACATATGTACTGTCTTTTGAAATTGCCAATGTTCTCCTTTAATGCATGGCTTGATTATCATGGTGCCATAAAACATCAAAATAAAAGGTACTAAGAGTACACAGGCACTGCCAATTTTTGCTAGAGCAATCACTGTCAATGATCTCCCCTTGATTAATTGCTAGCAATTAACGATTGACCACTACACAAGGAGAACAATGGAGTGTAGCAACTTGCATGTAGCAGGTAGTTGTGATTAATCAGTTATGACAGCAAAGTGTACCAAATTTGTGCAATCAATTGCTACTATGTGCAACTGCATGTGTAGCCATTGCTATCGATTAATCATGGGGAGTTCCAGGTCATTTAATTATGTGGATCTAGATTGAGATATAATGGATTTTTTAATGTTGGAACTGGTACATTCATGTACAGCTACCACTTTGCTCCTGCAACAGTTTTTTTTCACTTTAAAGGAAACATCTGCTGTGGGAAATATGTAGTCTGTAATTGCTATTATTTCTAAAAAATGCAAGTAACCTGTCTCTGGCTTCAATCCTCCCTGAGTAACAAACCTAGAGCATGTATTGAGAAAGTTAAAAGTTACAACAACTGATCTGTTAATCTGTTCTAGGTCAGTACCTAAGAAAACCATCAAGTCAAAATAACATCCAGACATCTGCCATTTTTAGATGGTGAAGTTGAGCAATGGCAGCTCACATATATCCCTTAATACAAATACCCTTTAAGTAATTTGCTGCTATCATGGTATTTGTATATAATTTAATAAGGTATGCATTGTGGACTCAAAATTTCATTCATATTACTTTTTAACCTGCCATCATTATTGTAGTCACAGTTTAAAGGTGATTTCCTGCTTATGCCATGCCAATTTAAAGCATACATAAATGCTGAAACTACTCTGTAACACATAATATTTAGAATATGTCAAGCTACAGAAAACTGTCAGAAACTATGGACATGCCACAGGAGATGGTCAAAGACTTCAGAAATATTGCAGGAGGGCTTTGAAACTAGAAAAAAATACAGGAGGCTAGAGATCACTGCAAACACAGTTCTATTTCAGATTTCAGCCCATTTAATGTTACTGGTTCCAAAATTTGCTTTGTCCTCTCCAAGATCGATTTACAGCGGTTCAGAGGAAAAAAATACATAAAGAAAAATGGAATGGACAGCTTATAAATTAAAGCAAATAAGAAAAACATTATGAATAACAGAAACCAGACTAATGAACATTTTTCTTTGATGGCTCTGGGTATCCACCTAAGCAGGAAAAACAGATTTATGACTCCTAGGTCCCAGGACCGCACAAAAAGTTCCTTCAGGTAGCCATCAGGGACATATTAGATTAATTACACAACATGAACAACCCTCTAGAGCAGTGTTTATCAACCTTTTCAGTCCAGGCACCAGTTAAAATTATGGACAGTCCCAAGACACCCTTTAAAATTATGGACAGTCTTGAGGCACCCCTAGACTGTCCATAATTTTAAAAGGGCACCCCATTCTAAAATGTGAAAAACTATTCTAATAGTTTTATATAACGCAGCAACATCCACACATGTAGAACACCCAACATTAGAGGTGATTTATTCTTCCAAAGCAAATACACTTTTGCACACTGGTACTGAGTACTGTTCCAGTTTTTCTCTTCTCCCTCAGTTTTTCTCCATCACTGAGCTAATGTGACTCCAGCACTGAGGGAGAGGGGCAGGGGAGGGTCAAACTAGGATGCTGTGCGAGCAACCAACATACTCCTTATCAACTTATGATGTCATTGGTTGTCAGGATGCTGGTGGCTAGAACACTGTAATGTTGCCTTTGAGTAACTAAAAGGCAGACTTGTTCCACCTGCACCCCTGAAGAAACCCCAAGGCACCCCAGGGTGCCTGTGCACCCTGGTTGAAAAAGGCTGAACTAGAGACCAGAACATAATACTGGTTTAGCCCAATGGAAACAAAATCTTGGTTTATTAAATCTTATAAAAAAATAACACAGAAATAATTACCAGCATTTAAAAGCATTGACATTGAAATTGTACATTTCTCCATTCAAATATTTAGGAATTTTACCATTTGTATGAGTTTTATCATTTTGAGAATTGTGTCTGTTCTATTTAAATAAGAAAGCAAACTGACCCAGTGGCAGCAGTTTTTCATAAAACATAAATCGCAATTTTATGGCACAGAAGAGTGAACTATATTTTTTTGACAAGACACAGACTTTGCATATTTTTTAAAGCTGTGGCCCTAGAGAATAAAATGGTGGGTGTTGCAATTTTTTATGTCACGCTGTATTTTTCAAACACATTTTTTTTAATACCCTTTTTTAAATTTAAATGCACACAAACACAATAAAATACCCAATTGTTTGAAAAAATGTAAAAGAAGATGTCACACTGAGTAAATGAATACCAAACATTTCACTCTTTAAAACTTTATAACAGTAAAAGTCTCTTTCTCCAGTTTGAATAAATCAACTCCAGTGACCTTAAAGTGCTTTAGTGCACTGCTTCTACTTGCAGTTTAGAAGTTGGTTGAAAATCTGATATTATTGCCCTCTGAAGCTTTTTAGTAGACCTACTACACTTCAGAAGGTTGAATTTGTCTGGAATTCCTAGGAAGATCCTAAAGCCTGTCTGACACAAATGGAAATCTTTGCTAATTTGACTAAAGAAATTCTGCCACTGCCCTATGTATAGAAAGATTGGGGCCTGTTGTAAGCTTGTGTCGATGGATAAATGGAACTTGCTACACAATTGCATCCATTTGATACACTTTGGAGATCTTTAGCAGATGCAGTACATTACCAAGACATGAACATGACATTCACAGGTGCATTAACAGGATCTACAACTGACTACTTTCTGGCATGCAGTATGCATTGTTCTAAGCTGTATAAACCTGATTTTGTTTTTGCTTTGTGTGTTTTCTTCTATGGGGAAATAAGAAATTCTGGTGCCTGTTGACAAAAGCCCATTGACATAAACTATTGTGCAAATCTATCACTGTTTTTTTTCAGATCACACAAGATTTCCCAGCCACTGTATGGAGCATGGGGGACATCAGGCTAAGTAGGGGGAACAGCAGTGTCAGGATGGCATGCAGAGCCTCTGTCTGTCACCTCTTGGTGAAGAAAAGCAGCACTGTTTGTATAACATCAACAAACTAAAATTAGAAAACAAAGGCAGTCACAGCTATTCCATTGTGAGTAGATTTACATGACACCTTAAGCAGGCCATAGAGATACAAAAATCACTTGATTCATTAACAGTCAGTGTTGATGGCGGATTGGCTCCTGTGGAGGTATTGTGTTCTGCCAGTGTGGAGCCTTCCCTGCCCTCAGAACACAATGATTACTGCATTTAATTAATCGCATACAAAAATCCGATAGGCTGGTTGTACTGAAGTCCATCGATGGATGGACTTCAGTACAACCAGACTGCTCATAGTTGGATCGAATCTCAGCCAGTTCCTGCTGAACCAAGCAAGATTCGATGGCTGGCTTTGACCTCAATGTGCATGAAATTGTGATAGTGTCTCTTTAATCTGCTCCCTGCAGACCCATACAATAAACAGTACAAAAACAAATATGGATTTCACACTCCAATAAGCTGTAAACTCCAATCATACTTATGTGTACTGATATCAAATAAGTGAAATTATGAATTATGACTTGGACTGAATTTGTCCACATTCCACATTGCTCTCTTATTACTATAGCCTTTACAAGTTTATACAATGTACTAAATGGTATCCCCATGTACTTTTCTAAAAAAAAAAATAGAGTACTTTTTGGGAAGAAAAAGATGGTGATTAACTTCCAAATATTAAAACAATAAGAATAATGTTTAGAAAACCCCAAAGCTATGCATATGCAGCTAACACACACACACACTCATACAAAGCTAGTGTTTTCAGAAGACTTATAGTTAACTTGTATAGAAATGATGTTTTAAAGCTGTGGAGGATATGTTTCTGCTGATGCAGTATATTTTTTTGCACATACTCTGCTCTGCATTTAGCTCCTACAATAAATTCCTGGAAGGATTTGCACTTTGAATCACTGTTTGGCATAGAATATAGTTAATGCAGTTTTCAGGTGCAAACTAGGTCAACCACAATATGTATGCATAGGCCATATATTCCTACTATAAATGATATGCAATATGAAGGAAGCAATAAGGGACACGCTGTCATTTGTCAGGCTGACAGGGTATGATAGACAGTGTGGTGAAACTTTTTTTCTCTTTTTTTTACTGTTTATAGTGATATAAAAAGAAATGTATTTTTATTTCAAACATAAAACTCACAACATTTCCCACTGTGCCTAGTTGTTACCCTCGTGGGTGGATGGTTAACTCAGCTGGTGGATTCGTAGTATGATGCATCTATTTAATATACTCAGTGTGGGTTATTGTCTGAATCACGTAACACATCATTCTTATAGTGTTATAATAAAAGACAAAAAGATGAAAGTTAAGGATTTTAAAAAAACATTAAATGAGTTAGAGGAAAACATTGGAAGACAACCTATTGCAATAGAATTGATTTACGAAAGGAAAATAGTCTGTTTACTCAATATCCACTCACCTGCGCTTACTATTAGTGCTTACAAAAAAAAAAGAAAACATCTGCTGCCTCAAGATACTAAGGGGTTGATTTTCTAAAGGCAAATAGACTGTGCATTTTGCAAAGTGCAGTTGCACTCTGCAAGTGTAGTTGCACCAGAACATAGTAAATGAGCTCTGCTTACTTCCATCATCCAATTACCGTATATACTCGAGTATAAGCCGAGTTTTTCAGCACATTTTTTGTGCTGAAAAACGGCCCCCTCGGCTTATACTCGAGTCAACGTCTGCAGGTGACATGCCGTCCCTGTCATCTGGACACACCCCCGGGATCAATCCTCGCCGGTGATTGGCCGCCGGAACTGTAGCTCAGGAGAGGCACATAGGCGCCCAATCACCGGCGAGGAGGTGGAGCTTGGAGAGGAGGAGCACCGCGAAGATCGAGCGAGTGAAGAGGAGGAGGAGGAGTGGCACTATTCCTCCCCCCCTCGGCTTATACTCGAGTCAATAGTTTTTCCCAGTTTTTTGTGGTAAAATTAGGTACCTCGGCTTATATTCCGGTCAGCTTATACTCGAGTATATACGGTATGTACAAGCAAAAATGCTGTTTTTTATTTTCCTTGCATGTGATTGGGTATTCTTTGCAATTTACTAAGCTCTGGAGCAACTGCACTTTGCAAAATGCACAGTCTATTTGGGGCAGTCTCAATGAAAGGCCACAGAGCTGTAACAAATATAAAAAAACCAATAATAGCAAAACATACTATTAGGAAAAAATTTTTATCTGTGCAAAAAAAACCATATTGAGTCCCAAATGTAATGTCCCACATATATTAAAGTCCAAATGGTGATAGATATCAAAGACAAACAAATGTGGCCAAATTCACAAGTATGGTCACTATTCCAGACTGGAATCGGCGGTGTGATGTCAGCACTTAAGCTCAGCCCAATGAGTTTAGTGTGAAGGCCTTGGGTGGACCTTACGTGCTGAAGTTTGTTTATCTTTACCCAGCTGGATATGCTATATTTTTTATATATTTTCTGCTTACAATAAATACTATATTATGATCAGTCTCTCTGACTCCATTAGCAGTTTCCCATTCACAATAATTGTTGGTCGCTGTTGCCCCTGGTGGAGAGGAGTGTGAAAACCTAAGGGTGCTTGAAGGAGACGGAAGCTGGAGTGTGGGAAAAGAGACCATGTGACCTCATTAAATGCTGTATGTTGCTGATATTTTCAGCTCACTGTCTAGTGAGTGCATATTGGTGGAGGTGTGATGACACTTAGGTTAAGGATGTGACATCTGCTCTGCACTACTGATTTATTCGGTGGAAGAAAGAGGCAGACACACTTTAATGAACAATTGGATTTTTATTTATTTACGTATTCATTCATACACAAAGATGCACAAATGAACTGGTGGAGCTTTTTAAACGTATTTTTATTTGCACATACATGTTGATGCACATATGAGCGTATTGTATTTATGTAGCTGCAATTTTTGTTAGTATCCATTTGTGTCACCTAATTCTGAGTTTGAAATTGGTGCTGCACATATTACAGTATATAGTTTATAGTGAGACAGTAGAAGTAAGTAAAATTACAATAAATTTCAGTACAGAAGGAAAATGAGGGCCCTGCTCATGGAGCTTACAATCTAAAGGAAGGGGGAGGTGGTACAAAAGGTGATAGCTGCAGGGGATGATCTGGTGGAGGTGATTCAAGTACAGTTCTTAGGTGGAGGTGGGGTAGGCTTCCCTGAATAAGTGAGTTTTCAAAAATTGCTTAAAGGCAGACAGGGTGGGGGCTGACCGGACATACTGTGGTAGGGAGTTCCAGAGGATGGCAGAGGCTCTGGAGAACTCCTGGAGGCATTGCACTGAGAAGGGCGCCACTGCTGACAGTAGTGACAGTGGCATCACTACGTCTGTCAGCTCAGCACTGAGAGAAAGGAGGAGAGAGCCGGGAGGAGGTGCAGTTGCAAGCAGTGCATAATTACCAAGAGTCTCGCTTGTTATTTGCTCATCCCTGGATGTTTTCAACCTGGGCTTCATCCCAAGAACAGATTGAGCCTCCCTTGCTTAATGCACAGGCTGGTGCAGCTGCCAGCTTCTTTTCCCTTCCTCTCTCTTCTCCTCCATGCTTGCAGTGAGAGCTCTGCATGGAGGACACAACTGCTGGGGAGATTGGCAGGTTCTTTTTCCCTGCCAGGGAGAGATAGGCACAAGCTGCCCGCATGGAAGGAAGAAGAGGAGGACAAGAAGGTGCTTTTTAAGTGCAATATTTCCATTTTTTTTATTAGAAAGAATGGTTAAGAGTACTTACAGGATGGTGAACATATAGAGGCTCATCAAAAGTATTCCTGTGCAAAGTTGTCACTGTGTTCCCTTCCCGCTGTGCCGACCAGCAGTTGCAGGCAGAGAAGAAATGCAGTGTCAAGAGGGCCACCATTCATCTCGAACCAACGTGGAACGCACGCTGTTCGCATGGAATGCACAGACCGGCAGTCATGTCAGTAGAGGGTAATGACATGTTTCGGAGCATCAAGAGGTCTTGATGAAGGAACGAATTGTGCATGCTCCAAAACATGTCTCCACCCCCACTGACATCACTGCCAGGGTGCGCTTCCATGCGGACGGCATGCATTCCACATTGGTTCGGATGAGTGGTGGCCATCTTGGCACTGCGCTTTCAGGTCCACCTGCAGATGCTGGTCGGCACAGAGAGAAGGGAACACAGTGACAGAAGCACTGCACAGGAATACTTTTATATGTTCGCCATCCTGTGTATGTTTTTAACTGTTCTTTCTAATAAACATACCGGAAATATTGCACTTAGAAGCACCTTCCTGTCCTCCTCTTCTTCACACAGAGTTTTGCTTCTACTCTCTGAAGTGCGGCCTCAGTGTTGGTTCCAGTCTATGATTCACAGTGCCTCCTATTCCCAGCTTGCAGATGGTCTTTAGATGCAGATACGCTCTATGCATACCTTTTGTTTTTTCTGCATGAAAGGAAGAGCTGAGGAGGCTCCTGTCCAGATCACAATATAGTGCAAAAGAACCCAGTGGTCACATGTCTACAGGTCTGATTTTAAAATACAATTGAAAGGCTACAGTTTGATTTCTTGTCAACGTATAGGTGGTTGTAAATAGTAGCAGTGCAGTGATGAAGGTTGCAGATATCCATAATTCTCATTGTCACTGGGACATTAGGTTGCTGTTAAAGATGTCATACTGTTATTATATTGTGTACGAAGATGTGGAAAGTTTGCTAAAGTGACCATATGCATTGTGAATGTATATTTATTTGTTGGTAATATGAACACGTGGATATGTATTTGAGTTTTTATTCTAGTTAATAATAGCTATAAAAATAAATCCAAAGAAATATCCACATGTTCACAACAAATAAATATAAAAGCACATACATAGTTTATATGGTCACTTTATCAGCTTTTCATATCTTCATATACATTATGATGATATCTCCAATAGCAACCTAATGACAATAATAACAGATACATGAAGTAGCATGTCCTGAATCCCTGGTGGTTGCCCTAGGTCCCTGGTGCTGTGATCACTGACACCACAGCAGCATCTCACCCCACAGTTTGCCACCTGTCTCAATAGTTAGACAGTATATTTCAAATCCAAGGAAAGCTATCCCATAGTTGCCAAGTGTCCCAGATATGCCAGGACAGTCCAATGTTCTAGACAGCTGTCCCACAGCAGCTTTGTCTTGATCCATGTCCTGAAATCCAAGCCATGGGGATGGCTGCAGTACTGTACATCTCTGGGCAATTTAAAGAATAATTCCAAGCATGGCTATATTATACAAAGCTAAATTTTTCCAGCTCAGACCAAAGTTACTATGTATATACTATAACCAACTGATGCTCCTGAGGGTGAAGAGAAGGAGACTGGGGAATCTGTCCTCATTCCCTTTCTCTATCTCAAAAGTGATAATGCCCCCCAATGAGGCTCCTTAAAATTGCAAAAAATATAAAATAATATTGTAAAACATAGTGAAATTCTAAAAAAATAATAAAATAATATAAATGTTAAACGCTGACACCATCCACTGCCCTAATGACACCAACCTCTGCCTTACTGGCACTGTCCTCTTCGAGAAGGGGGTCATCAACTGATTATTTTGCCCCGGGTGAAATAATGTCTAGCTTAACCATTGTATATACCTTTACATATTTTGTATGACAAAGGGCACATATTTAGCCTTCTAGGTGTGCATAAAATAGTACATTGTAATCTGTATTTGTTTTTACAGTATACTTAGATGTACAGTTGATGTCGGTACGTACAGTATTTTTATTGCATACACTATAAGGACAATTCACACAGAAAGATGGAACATGAATCAGTCAGCAAATTGTCATTGTGATTTTTAAGTTTTTCTATTTACATCTGTGAGCCTTATATCTGTATGCCTGGAAATAATTCTTCAAACAGATGCACATTTTAGACCTGCTCAGAGGCTTTTACATTGTAAGCTGATGCAGCAATACTTTTGACATTTTTGGTAAGAGTTACAAAAGAAGCTTGTTAAGGGTAGCAACAATGGAACAGACTAAAACGGATACTGTTCTAAGGGACTTTATCAGCTATATAAGATGGATATTACAATCATATCTATTTTAATGTTTTTTTCTTTATTAAAAGAACATCTAAAAAAGATGTTACTATTTGCTCATACTTTTACACCTTTAAAGTGTTACTAAACTCAGGACCCTGCATTCACTATATATGGTCTCCAACTGTACACAGAACATGGAAGTGCAAATATTTTAGTAAATATAAACTGCTAAATACCTTTTCTCATCAGCTGTTAGAGCAGTCTTGTGACTTCTATCAGTGTCTAGCCGAGCACTGTTAAAAGCTTGTAGGAGGAGTTTTCATTTTGCTTTAGGAGGATCCAGAACTCCTGACCTCTGTCTGGGCAGTGTTGATTGGCCCTGTGCTGATCAAATGCACTCTCCCAAGAAAAAAAAAAACCTCTCTAGCAATACACACCAAACTGAGCATGTGCAAAGTGGCTTCACACCATATGTCTTATAAAAGGAGATAAGAGGGGGCACTGGAAGAAGGGGGGATCAGAGAAGTCAGGATCAAATAGTGTATTTACACAATGCAAAGGATTAACCCCTTAGGCTCCCCGTGAGTATAACAAGCATGCTTTACTGCATATACGGACTAATTTACTGTTGTGGGTTTAGCAACACTTTAGGAATGATGAAGCAATGCAGCCTTTAAAAATTATATTTTTAACTCAAGCAGCTTTGTGCACAACCATATATTCTAAAATGATTAGCCAAGTCACTAGCCAATAGATTCTGAGTAGTCCAAAATTTAAATAAGATGTCAATTACTCAAAGTATAATAACATTGGCATCAAAGACATAAACTTTAAGTATAATTTGCTGCAATTTAGGTTAATAAATATAACACAGTGAGTAAAATGCTAGTTAGTGAGAGACCCTACCTAAAATAACACAGAAAAATACCGAAAACACTGCCAAATATAGACACCCTATAAAGTGCACAATACAAGAAGAGGATTTGTTTTAGTCATGAGGTATGCCTAGATAGATTTCAGTAAAGAGACAATAATTGCCTGATGTGTATTGAGAAAATAACATTTTGGCAGGCACTACCGTCATTGTGCAAGAGAGCACTACTTAAATAAAAAATAGTCAGATAAAATTGGGAAAGTTGTCTAGTTTCTGTTTTATACCAGCTATAGAGTCATGGAATGGAGTTGTTTGTAGAGCTGAGGAAGATAATGCCTTATGAGCTTCTCATATGCTGTGATTGTGTTTGGTCTGGTGGTGGTTCTACCCCCATTATTTATATCTGGGGACTTTATAGAAAGAGTGTTGGAACATTTCTTTTTCTCCCCCTTTTCCTTCTAAGGTGATGCAGTTGGAGTATTTGGTGTCTTTTTTCCCCTACTTTTCCCCCTTTTCTCCAGTTTCCTGGCAGTGGCTGTCACCCATATACCTTATGGATGATCTATCAGTATCCTTTTGAACACGCCTCTCCTGAGGGAGCATGTCTGCATAATGCGTCTCTACAATTTGTTTTTCCATCTGTCTTTGGGGGCTGTCTTTGTGGCCCTTCCCAGAGAAGTTGAATGCAATCAGTGTGTTTGCATATTTAAATACTGTGAATGGGGCAATGTAAAATGGACTTTGTTCTTGTCTATGTATGATATGCAGTGGATTTAATTCTTCTTCTTTGTAATGTTTTTAAATATAATCAGCCAGTTCAGATTGGGTGATTGGACATTAATAACATTTTTAATTTTTTTATTGATGCATGTTTGTATTCTTTTTCGTGAAGGGTAGTGCACCAATAAAGTCTCTAGTATCTTTCTGACTACCTTTAAAGACAAACATTCTTTTTGTAATTGTATTTTGGGATGTGGTGGTAGATTACCTTTGGGTGGATCCATGGCACTAGTTGATGCCTGATGAACTACTGGGATTCAAAGGATCTTTGACAAAAGTTTGAAAGAGTAACATTGGAGGTTTGAAGATCTCATGATTAAGCTGGACACCATAAATGTGGTCTGATCTTTGTTATAAATCATGTGTATTCTTAAATATTTAACATGTTTAAAATGTTCTCCTTCCTACTAACAATGGACCGCATTTCCAATTTGATTTGGATCTGAACAAGAGGATGTATACATTGTTAAGGGTTGCATACACTGTACATGCATGAATGCAAATATATTGAATTTGATTCCTGAATTTAGCAAATTGAACACTTATGCTCAGTCTGTACAGATGCAGACCCAGATTATACTAGTCTTTGAACACTGAAAACATACACAAAAGCAGCTAGACTGTTCACTAACTAACAATATGTACATAGAGCAAGTAGTAGCATATGAAATTGTTGTGTGTGTACACTTGCAAAAACTACTGAATGAATATGTAATACCTCTATAACACTTTTTTGTAACATAATTTAATTTTCGGCATGCTACCAGCTGTTGTACATCTGGATATACACTCCATAGTAAATCACATTTTAGTAAATTAACCTCATGTACACCTATAATGCATACGTATCTATGTACTCCCTGCCCCTCTCCAAAAAAATTTGTCTTATAGCTTCATAATTTTTCTGTCCCATTTGCTTCCATCTTCAACTCCATAATGCTGGACTGGTCAGTTTAGATTTTAATTATTTTTTAGTAATTTACTGTTAATCTAGGAAACTGTTAACGTTTGAATTTAGGTTTGGGTATCATAGCACATGGAAGTGAGGAAAATAATAGAGGAAGACAACTGAGGACAAATGACAAAGGAAGAGGAGGATAAAAGATGAGTATGAAAAATAAAGGTTTAGAAGAAAGCATGGCAAAGCTAAAGGAGGACATGTGATAGAGGTTTGGAGGATGACTGATTATCAAGTACCCTAAAATGTTCAACATATAAAGGGAACATTGGATTTGTGGTAAATCTAGTACATTTTGCATCCTAGAGCAATATACCTAGGAGGAATAAAGTTTAATCATCTTTAAATAGTGCTAAAAACTGAAGCTCCTTGTTCCACAAAAGAGAAAAATTAGGTCAAGTCAGCTGGTATCAACACAGATTTTGAGGCAAAAGATTAGAGGTTTGTCTGTTATTTTCACATTTCTTTTGGCTCTGTAGTCATGCATTTCCTTCATTGCTATCTGCAGTATACATGGCTTTTGAATTATTAAATATATTTATTTATTAAGTATATTTACTTATTGTGCTTATTTATCCTATACATTGGTGGATAAATATTACTGAAAATTAGATGGAGATGCTTTTCCAACACTTTTGCATAACAACTAGCGATTTAATTGTAATAACTTCACAAATATCATCATTGTCATCAACAACATCATCACTTACATTTGCTGGTGTGTTATGCATTATTTCTTTGTAATATATCTGTACTGAATACTCATGGACAAACAGAAACTGTACCCTGAATAACCAGATATTGTATGTCTTTGGGAGAATATTATATGGGTTTTTCTCTACAATGAAAAACATGGTTGTAGTTTTATAGACATTTGATTAAACTGGCTCTTATCTGTAATTATATAATAAAATGTTAGAATGGTATCTACTTTTGGAAGGGGTTCAATGTTCTCTGCAAATACTAACCTAAATAAATATTTTAACAACTGGCCAGTTAAACACAAATGTTAATTTTGCCCACTTCAGCTTTCTATATACTAGCTAAGTTATGTAGCAAATCAATAAACTAGGAAAAAACTAAACTGTGCCTATAAAATAAATTTTGGTAATTTAGATTCAAAATGTGCAGTTTATAATTCAGCAGGGCTACAATCACATGCTGTGTCAATGCATAATACCATTAATAAGCAGAGATAATAAGCTCTGCTAACAGCTAGAAATGGAAATCTTAGGAAATTTAGTTGCACATTAGTCCAGAAATATATATCTGTACAAACTGTTAAATTGGATGGTTTATGCATTGGATCTGTGATAACAATGGATTTGATTTTTTTTTATAAAAGTTGAAAACTGATTAGGCATAAAATAATAGTATTGCCTTCAGCAGAATCATTTTATATTTATTGGTAACAGAAATCTTGAAAAAAAAGTTTAAGCACTTGTAAAAATGTATGTACTCCATGCATGTATATTTTATAACTGTATTCAAATTACATTCTTTTAATTTATTTATTTACAAAATAAAAAGAGCACAAAAGTGTTCCTAAGGAAAACTACTTTACTTAATATACAATATAGAAACAAAATGATGATGCAATAAAACACACAAAATACAGATCACCCAAATATGCTCACTGATGAGGAAAATACTTGTTATGCCATAGACATTCTCAACCTGATTTACTAAATTGAAGTTTAAGCTGCTAGTGATGGTGAGCTGTGTTCAATCATCTTCACTGGAAAAATGAAGCAACCCTCTTGGTCAGTACAACTCTAGAATACAGCTTATAGCAGATAATAACATGTTTTTTTTTTTCTTTTAGCTTATTTTAATGACAAAATAAATAACAAATTTACTCAATTTAAGATCCCAGACAGGTTTGCTTGTACACTTTATGTAGAAAATCAATAGTAACCCTGTTGTAGCTCCAGAGATCAACAGTCAACGAGCAAGCCTATGCCATTAGTAAAACAGGGTGATTGTGTTAGAACCAACACAGTATGAGCTTGAGCTACTGAAGGGATCATTTTCACTTGTGTTGAAAGGACCTGTGTTCACTAAAGTACTCTAAAGCACTTATTTTAATAATGATTGTGCAATTACCCCTAACTCTTATGTGTATGAAATCACCATCACTCCATACCAGATGATTTTTTTATCAGAAAACCAGTGGGGTGGTTGAAATTACTGCTGCAAGAAAAATAAAGTGTAGGTCAATAGTGAATATTATCCATTTCCTGTGCAGTGGCTCTGGAAATGAGGGAGGGGGATATGTGTTTAAAAAGCTTTAGGCAGTTCATGCAATGTTTAGGAGGAATTCAAATCTCACTTTTAATATTTTATGCAGATTTTTTTTTTCTAAAACAGCTGGTCCCATGAATATGTAAATGTTGTTTGTTTCCTTATTATAGCTCTAACTGTGCTAGGAGTAGTTTTATAAAGTTATTGCTCATAATAAACAAAACAGTTGTTAATACAGTTAAAGCATACCTGTACGAAAAAAAAAAATGAACACGCCACAGTGTCATGGTACACCCCAGTGCCTTAAAGCAGAACTACACTTTATCGGAGCAACACAAACCAAAAGTGCTATTTAATGAATTTTTAATATTCAAAGCAAACCCTCCCACCATCTATCCATGTCTCCATGCTTTATTTTGCTGATAAATCACTTAGAGAAACATCCCCTAGCATTTCTGGCCTTGCCCATCTTGAGTAAGGACAGATGATTCATGTAGCATTTACTTTCTGGAATCCATCTGCCCTTGACTCAAGCATGCAGGCATTAGGGTGTGCTTAGCTGAAAAAACCCTTCCTCCCCTTTTGAAGACTCTGGGGATGTATGCCATTATTTGCCTAGGCCTGGAAACCAGAAAGTAACTAAAGAAATGTAAAAAAACATTTAAAACAAGTAAATATGATATACTTTCCTATCTAATTACTAATGCTAGCAGTATAAGGATTCAAAATAGTCAATGTTGATTGTTCCACTTTAACCGCTTTAGCTCTGCCCTATAGCAGAAATACTGCTACAGGGCAGCAGCTGTGCGCAAAATCACGTATATATATATATATATATATATATGTGATTTCGCATTTCCGGGTAGGGGGCGCGTGACACGCACGCGTCCCCTACCTGCACTGCCATTCATGGCCGCAACTGTCAATCACCGGGTACCGGCCGGTGATGACTCGCTGGCACCCTGTGATTGCAGGAGATCTCCAACGGGGGGAGAACTGCTAGTAAACAAAACAGTTCTCCTGCCTGTCAGCTCCTGCACACTGCTTTTCATGGCTGTGCACAGCACAGCCATGCAAAGCAGTGTGCTTACAGTAAAGCACAAACACAGAACATCAAGTAAAATGATACACAGCATACAGTTAACTGTTTGATTGCCCCGCATGTTAACCCCTTCCTGCCCAGTGCCATTTGTACAGTGTCAGTGCTTTTTATTAGCACTGATCACTGTATTGGTGTCACTGGCGATGTCAGTGACAACAAGTGAGTTCCCCCCAGTGTCAAAATGCCTGCCACAGTCCCACAGTCCCACTATAAGTTGCTGATTGCTGTCATTACAAGTAAAAAAAAAAAAGAGCCCAGTATATATACTGGCATTTGTAAACGCTATAACTTTCATGTAAACTAATTAATTTACAGGTATTGAGATTTTTCTTTAACTAAATTTATGATGAAATTTGATTTGTAAAATTTTTTACTGGACATGTTTAATAGCAAAAAGTCAAAAACATTGTTTTTTTCTTAAAATTGTTGGTCTTTTTTTTTCATAGCGCAAAAAATAAAAAATGCACAGGTGATCAAATACCACCAAAAGAAAGCTCTATTCATGGGAAAAAAGGACGTAAATTTTATTTGGGTGCAGCACTGCATGACCGCGCAATTGTCAGTTAAAGTAACACAAAAAATGGCCTAGTCAGGAAGGAGGATAAATCCACTGGAGGGTAAGTAGTCAATAACCTTTACTGCTCCTGCCTGCTACTCCAATTCCTGCTGCAGCCTTTTCTTTCAGGTATGATGCACATTGGCATTTCCCTGTCCTCCAACAATACGCAGCTTTGTTCCTGAATGACCGATCACCACACCGTCAAATGAGGGATGAGGGATGTGTCTAACACTCTACAAAATTGGAGGACTGCAATGGAGCTGGATAATCTTAATCAATAAAACAATGAGAATTCATTAAAAAAAAGTATTGAGTAAAATGTATGCTGAATTGCACATGGAAGAAAGCATTTTGTCTTATTCAATCTGCTGTGCATTGGGTTTTTGGTACAAAAAAAAGCAACCAAGGAGAGATATAGTACTCCAACAGCTGTGCTTTCAGTTTCAGAATAAATATTTCAGAACAAATATTTCAGAACAAATATCAGATTCAGTAGTCACCAGAAACATTAGACCCACATTTCTAAAGTTCAATTAAATGTTACAGCCTCTTGATCATCAGTTGTCCAGGTACTCGCCTGTAGCAATAACATTTGTCCTGTGCTCTTCATTCTCCTCTTAGCTATTTGGTCACTTTTGAGCTGCACAAAAGCACAGCTAAATAAAATTATAGCTTCGTAACACCTGGGATCCCCCTCCTTCCCTCTGTATATCATGCAGGAACCTAAAGTAGAACTAAAGCCAGGAATACTCACTTATGCTTCAGCAGTACAATGCCCACAAGGTCTCTTGTTGGCTTCTTCTCCCCAGCTTCTTCTGGGTGCCACTGTTTGTCCTTTCTGATTGCCCGGTGCAGGGTAAAGTCACTCTGGCACACGTGCATGTGTACAGACATCCCAACACATAGGCAGTATGCCAGAATGTAAACTGAACTGCGCAGCTCAGTGTACATTCTACTGAGGGTTGCGAATAAGCAGGTAAGTGTATTTTATTGCAGAGGAGACATATATGTCTTCTTCAATGAAGAGCCTGCCTGTTAGCATTTTTTTTTAATTTTTAGCATTTATTTCTGCTTTAATACACAGGAGTTTAAAGCAAATATAAAGCCAGGATAGTGTACCACCAATTTATTTAAAACAATATAAAAACAATTACTAACACTAGCTCTAGCATGCCTGACAGGTTTCAGCTTTTTACTTCATCAGGTTGTAGGCAGGTGCAATCTGTACTCCCGACTGCAGCAGGCACTGAGCTAAGCTGCAATATAGCAGAGGGACATTGTATGATTTTCTTCGGTCACCTAGGAGTGGTGGTTCAATTGCGTGCCAGGCCATGCATGACGTTTGCTGCCATCTTAGGCAGGACAGAGTTTATTTAAGGCTCTGACCCTCTGAATTGGTGAACATTGTGCAAGTGGGGAGTGTAGGGACAGGTTCTCCGCCTCTTAGGGACAGCACATAGTGGCAGGGAAAGGTTCTGGAGGAGTAGGAAAAGCGCAAGGACTATGCTATCTCCACTAGGAAGTCTCCTAATTGGGTTGGACCGGCCAGGCTGCGTCCCCTGTCAGCATCATTGAGCTACTGAATTTCTGCTGTGTATCCCTAAATGGTTCCGGTAGCTGTGTGCACCTGCCAGGCCTGGCTGTACTTTGTTGGAATGTTTATAACATACAGTCCATATTACTTGGCCTCTGTGTGATCTCTTCTCCCAGCACACCACCCTGTATCCTGCTCACACTATGAATCTGATGAAGTCAATGGACGAAACATGTTGGGATAATATTTTTTTTTACTTTGTAGTGATTTGATTTTAGGTTTCGTTTCCAGCTGTAAACTGTGTTTACACTGATGGTCAGGAGGAAGTAAAAGCAGGAGGTAGAGCCTTGTTTTTCCATCCCCCCCCAACTGCCTACCTAAATAAAGAAATGCAGCTGCCCAGAGCTGTACACATGCTGAGGCCACAACACTTTGCTTGTTGTCTGAAGCAAAAATTAAACAGCATGTCACTTCCCACTGTCTAATGTTACCCTTTAAGGGAATTGGCTGTGCTGCAATCAAACTACATGCAATATGCACATTTGCAGTGTGGTGGGTCAGCATTTTGAGGGTTAAAACAGGTGGTAATGAGATGATACACTATACTGCCAAACATATTGGGACACCTGCTTTTACATGCACATGAACTTTAATGGCATCCCAGTCTTAGTCCATAGGGTTCAATGTTGAATTGGCCCACCCTTTACAGCTATAAAAGCTTTAAATCTTCTTGTAAGGCTGTCCACAAGGTTTAGGAACGTGCTTATGGGAATGTTTGACCATTCTATCAGGAGCGCATTTGTGAGGTCAGACACTGATGTTGGATGAGAAGGCCTGGCTCGCAGTCTCTGCTCTAATTTATCCCAAAGATGGGTTGAGGTCAGGACTCTGTGCAGGCCAGTCTACTTCCTCCACCCCAGACTCGCTCATCTATGTCTTTATGGACCTTCCTTTGTGCACTGGTGTGCAGTCATGTTGGAACAGGAAGGGGCCATCCCCAAACTGTTCCCACCAATTCTGGAACATGCAATTGTCCAAAATGTCTTGGTATGCTGACACTTAAGAGTGCCCTTCCCTGGAACCAAGGCCATGCCCATTCCCTGAAATACAACCCCTCATCATAATCCCCCTCTACCAAACTTTACACTTGGCACAATGCAGTCAGGCAAGTGCCGTTCTCCTGGCAGCCGCCAAACCCAGACATGTCCATCGGATTGCCAGACAGAGAAGCATGATTAGTCACTCCAGAGAACATGTCTCCACTGCTCTAGAGTCCAGTGGTGGGGTATTTTACACCACTGCCTCCGACGCTTTGCATTGCATTAGGTGATGTAAGGCTTGGATACAGCTGCTCTGCCATGGAAACACATTCCATGAAGCTCTCTGTGCACTGTTGTTGTGCTAATCTGAAGGCCACATGAAGTTTGGAGGTCTTTAGCTATTGACTCTGCAGACAGTTGGCGACGTCTGTGCACTGTGCACTTCAGCATGCGCTGACCCCACTTTATCATTTTACGTAGCCTACCACTTTGTATTTGCTGTTGTTCCCAGTTGCTTCCACTTTGCTTTATAATACCACTAACAGTTGACAGGAGAATATTTAGTAGCAAGGAAATTTCACGGATGGACTTATTGCACAGGTGGCAACCTATCATGGTACCACGCTTGAATTCACTGAGCTCCTGAGAGCAACCCATTCCTTCACAAATGTTTGTAGAAGCAATCTGCAAGCCTAGATGCTTGATTTTATATACTTGTGGCCATGGAGGTGATTAGAACACCTGAATCCAATGATTTAGAGGGTTATCCCAATACTTTTGGCAATATAGTGTATGTTAACTGGCCTCTAAAATGTAATCTACCATGGACGTAGCAAAAATAACGGCACTCGTGAACAAGCCCCAATACTCTGTAAATTCTCCCTTTGCTTTATTTTTCTTTTTTAGTAATTTAGCTGGCTTTTGGCTGAATCAGCCCCGGTCTGAATTTATATTATAGTAGCAATGTGTGCCCATTCTGAGCAAAGAAGGGGTCATGCTGATAAAAACATTTCAGCATTATGTTATTCATGTATGACTGACAGAGAATATAGTGGTGCACTATAGAGAATGTGTTTTACAGCAGTTTATCCTTCATTAAAACTCCTTGTGTAATAGCATCACAGTACCTGGCCCCATCCTGTGACACTGTTACACACATGTGTGGAGTCTACGTGAACAGGACTTGAATTACGCAGATTCTCAGTGGTGTGGTGCTTGAAACAGATATATATTGCAGACTGTCTTTCCTGAATTCTGGGCAGAGCACGTGCTTTGTGAGTTCGTTTTTAACTTATTGTTTTAATAAAGCTACATTGTTGTGCTATGAGACTTGTCTCTGTGCTTTATTTAATGGATGTATGAGGGAATATTAACAGAACCAGGAAGTCATCTATCTTCCCTGTTTTTCAAGTATCATTACACAGTGCTGTCTGACCATCTTGCAATGAGAGGTCAAACAAATCTGGAGAGTGATCTTGAGCCGCTAGGGATGCACTTATAAAAATGTGAAGCACCAGCACTTTAATAGAGGATTTTTTGCACATTTCTGCATCAAATCAAATTGAAACATATTGTTTACAGTTGTGCTCAACAGTTTGCATACCCTTGGAGAATTGGTAATATGCAGTACCATTTTTAAAGAAAACATGAGTGAGCAGGCAAAACACATTTCTTTTATTTCTTATGGGATTTATATTCAACTGTAAGTCATAAAGAATGTCACAATCATAAAATAAAACATGGCAACAAGTAAACACATGAAATGATCCCTGTTCAAAAGTCTGCATGCCCTTAGTTCATAAACCTATGTATGACCCCCTTTTAGCATTAATGACAACGTGCAGTCTTTTGTAATAGTTGTCTATGAGGCCCAGAATTCTTACAGGTTATATAGCTTCCCATTCATCTTGGCAAAATACCTCCAGGTCAAGCAAAGTCTCTGTCCGCCCTGCAGGAACTATATGTTTGAGAGTGGCTTGATGATATTAAGGTCAGGAGACTGTGATGGCCACTCCAGAACCTTCACCTTTTTCTGCTGTAACCACTGGAGGGTCAACTTGGCCTTGTGCTTAGCATCAATTTTCATGCAGAAGAATGCAAACTGTCTGCCAGTACTTTCTGATACCATGCTGCATTCATCTTGCCATCAATTTTCACATGATTCCCTGTGCTTTTAGAGCTCATACACCCCCAAAACATCAGTGAGCCACCACCATACTTTATAGTGGGGATGGTATTCTTGTTACTATAAGTCTTGATGACTCCTCTCCAAACATAGTGCTTAAGGTTGTGGCCATAAAGCTCTGTTTTTGGCTCTTCACTCCAGATTACAGTGTACCAGAAGCTGTGAGGTGTGTCAAGGTATTGTTGGGCATACTGTAACTGGACTTTTTTTGTGGCATTACCATGGTAAAGGCTTATTTCTGGCAACTCAGCTATTCAACTCATTTATGTTCAAGTATCTTCATATTGTGCTCCTTGAAACAGCCCCACCATCTTTTTCCAGAGCAGCCTGTATTTTTCCTGAGTTACTTGTGGGTTTTTCTTTGTATCCCAAACAATTCTTCTGGCATTTGTGGCTACAATGGCTTCATATGATCAATATCTCTAAATATAAAATAGGTTTTTGGCATGATCAGTCATATTTTCACTATCAATGCCAAATGCCAAAGGTGAAAGATATATTACCACCGCTGAACAGTATGGTCCACCAGTGAGGGAGATATCATCCCTACATCGCTGTTTGGGATTCCACTTAAAGGGCCCCTGCAGTGATTGTCCTGAAAGCCTTTTTGCCCCTTGGGGTCTGGGTGCGGAGGTGAGGAGGCAATTTAGCCAGTGTGGGATTCAACAATCATTTACTTATCCACGTTTTTTTTTTTATGCGTTTTTGTTGGACGTTTTTGCACATGGACTTTATGTCGTATTTACGATGTTTTTTTGTCACGTTATTTATCTCTTCATTGTGTTATTGTATTTTACGGTGCACAGTAATACATTCATTTGGTTTCACTGTGCGTTTATATCACCATATTCTGTTTTATACTAGTTGCACTCTATATATGATTTCCACATTTATTGATGGTATCTATATGGTCACTTATTAGTCGTTTTATGTCACATGGATTTTTTATGCACATTGTGGTATGACTCTTTAGTCACATAGTCACAATTGTTGGCCTCACTGTGCGTTGTTATTGTCATTCTTCTGTGATAAGTGGTTTGTCCACTTTTAACCATTAGCCGCCCGGCCAATGGCCGTTTGGCGGCTTCAGAAGTGTCTCTGCACTCCGGGAGCACGCCATTTGGTGTGCTCCCGCACATGCGCAGTTTGCGCTAATGCAGAGCGGCGCAGCAGTGCGATCTGTCACCGGCCGTGCACCTCGGACACGGCCGATGACAGATCCGAGTACCGGCTCCCGTTGCTGGTACCATGTGACCTGCTGTGACCAATCACAGCAGGTCACATGACAGTTGTATACAATGGATGGCTTCATTCATGCCATCCATTGTATACTAGTGCCTAGCTGTGAATGGTCACAGCTAATCACATGCACATGTCATGTGATTAGCTGTGACCAAATCACAGCTAAGCACAAAAAGAAAAAAAAAAAAAAAAGCTGAATGAATCGATTTCATTCAGGTAAATGCTTGCTTATTAAGTAATTCTTTGCTATAAGCAAATTGTGTAAAAAAAAAAAAAAAAATACTGATCACTTCCCCAAAGTAGTACAATGTTACTATGGTAACATTGTACTACTTTGGTCATAGTAAAATATGAAAAAAAATCTTAAAAACAAAAAAAAAGTAATAAAAAATTAAATATAATAAAAAAATTAAAAAAAATTAAAAAAAATATATATTTTTTTTTCATACTGTCACCAGTCAGTGTCCCTGTTCACCGCCATGCCAGTTATATGATGATGCTGTACTGCACTGGTGACAGTATGTAAAAAAAAAATAGTGAAAATAATTTTTTTAATTTTTTCCTTTTCCGAAAAATTATGACAAAAAATACAACTTCAAAAAACTCGCCATGCCTCTTATGAAGTACGCCGGACTGTCTACTCTGCAAAAAGGGGTCATTTGGGGATATCTGTACTATTCTGACATTCTTGGACCTCAAGAAATTAGATTGGCTGTCAGTACTTCAGGATTGATCAATATTCAGATCTATACCATAGTTTGTGAACTCTATAACATTCCTACAAACTAAAAAATCCATCCTAATTTGGGTTATTTTCACCAAAGACATGTAGCAGAATACATCTCGGCCTAAATTTATGAAGAACAATTATTTATTTGTAAACTTTTAGAACAGAAACAAAGAAAAATGTGTTTTTTTTTCAAAATTTTTGGTCTTTTTTTGTTAATTTAGCAAAAAATAAAAACCCCAGCAGTGATTAAATACCACCAAAAGAAAGCTCTAGTTGTGTGAAGAAAATGATAAAATTTTAGTTTGGGTACAGTGTTGTATGACCGCGCAATTGTCATTCAAAGTGTGAGAGCGCTGAAACCTGAAAAATGGCCTGGGCAGGAAGGTGTAAAATTGCACGGTATTGAAACGGTTAATATTAAGCACTTAATTTAGTGTTTTTCACATTTTGCTCCACTTTCTCATTAGTTGTATTCACGCTATTTAATTTATGTTATGATGGACTCATATGTCCCACTATTACTGTGTTTTAGTTAATATTTTATTTCTCCCTGATCATTTCCGTGCGTTTTGCCCACAGTCATGATTTATTGTCTGTTACACCTTTTGGTCCACATTTTGGATCTTTTTTATTTCACCTTTCCCTTCACTCCCATATTCCTTACATTTACTGATTATGTTATGGTGTATTATCTATTGTCTTCTCATCTCATTATTTGTTTTGGAATGTCTGTGGCATTATTGTGATTAGTGCAACATCAATTTTCTGTTTGTTGTTTTTCTTTGTATCCCAAACAATTCTTCTGGCAGTTGTGGCTGCAATCTTCATCTTCATGGTCTACCTGACCTTAGCTCATCGAATTTTCCACTTCTTAATAAGTGGTTGAACAGTACTGACTATCATATCCAAGGCTTTGGATATATATTTGAATCCTTTTTGCATCTTTATAAGGTTCCATTACTTTGTTATGCAGGTCTTTTGACAGTTCTTGTATTGGCTCAGTATCTAGCCTGTTCAGTGCATCCATGGGAAAGCTAACAAACTCATAGACTAATTTAATACAGACACTAATTGCAATTTAAAAAGTCACAGATGTGTGGGGAATTACCTTTAATTGCCATTTTAACCCGTGTGTGTCACCGTGTGTGTTTGTACCAAGGCCAAACATTCCAGGGTATATAAACTTTTGATCAGGGTCATTTTGGTGATTTCTGTTATCCTTATGATATAAAAAGAAGCCAAACAACTGATAATATACGTAAATGGTTTCATATGATCAATATCCTTTAAGAAATGTTTTTTGGTATGATGAGTCATATTGTCAATAGCAATGCCAAAATTTCACGATTTCTGCTAGGGTATGCAAACGTATGAGCACAACTGTATGGAATTATGATTTTTTTTTAAACACCAGCACTTTATATCACTGAGACAAGCTATACAACATATTTTGCACTATTTTGTTTAATTGTCCCTAAAATAACTTATGATTTTACCACTATAATATATGGATTTATATTAAGTGTGTACAAATTTGAGTGTCTGCATGTACCCAAAGTTTGTTAAACTATTTTCAAAATTGGGTTGTTGCACAGAATTACAACTATATTATAACTACACTGTAACTAGATAAAATCTGTACTTCCATTTTTGCACAAAATAAATGCATACAAAGATATGTGTGCTATATGCAGACCAGCTGTTCCCATTTCATTGTAATGGGTTCATTAGTTTAAAAAGAGATACTAAAAAAAAAAGAAAAACAAAACTTGCAGAAGAGCCTACATTACAATATTCATTTCTGATTATTTTACATTTCCTTAGGTGGCAGTTTTATAAGGATTTCCTGCAAAAGTAGGTCTTATGGAAAAGAAAAAGAAAAGTTTGATATGTGATGAAAACCATTTTTGTGAAATTCACTAATATGTATGGAAAACCCCTATTTAAATACCCACACTGCTTTATTTAATTTTGTCATAGACAAAACAAATGTATATCTTCTATACATCATTTTATTCTCTATACAAACCTATGGAAAAACCTGTCTGGCTTATTCTGAAATATGGATCACCCCTAACATCAAAGCAATTCAAAGTTAGCACTGTAAGGTCTCAGGTTCATGGTATACGTATACATCTTTAAGAATATTCTAGAAGAAGAACTTTACAATAATGAAATGAGAATTAATATAATTTTGATATATAACATCAAACTAAGTCATTTCAAATACAGCCCATTCTGTATGTATAGCAAAACTTGTTAAATTATGTTATACTATTTACTAAGTATGTAAATCACAATATGTAAATTTTATGCTGTTATTGAGGTCTTTTTGCATTTTGACTGAATAAAGTTTTAGAATAGACTGATTTTTGTTCAACTGTACATTTAGAGGTGGGGGACTAATATTCTTCCAGGAATTTGCAATCAATGATTTTGTTATTATTAATATTGAGTCAATAATATTGGTTTCGTGAAAGTTATATTTCTTTCCTATGTACGGTAAAAGATCTGTTAGCAGAATATTTTAGAGTAGGTTAAATGCTCTCTGTAAAACAATATGCTGCCAGGTAGGTTATCCTGCATTGACTTTCTGTCATTGACTTTCTGACAGTAAACTTTATTATAATCATAAACAGTCTGGTTTCAGTTTCCTAAGTATAGCTACACTGATCTTGTCACCCCTGCTACTGCTGGATGCCTGCATTCAGTATCTCTTACTCTTTCTCTCACCAGACTTTCAGTGAATGATGTCACCACTGCCCAATCAACCACTAGAGGGGGAAATTACAAATCTGCGTATGCAATATCATCACAAAGTGACAATTAACTATGAGTTTTCATGTGTCTACACAATCCTGACCATTCTTTTAAAATGCAGATTGCACTAAATGGAAAATATAGTGCACTTTCAGTAAGCAAATATTTTGAGGTACAGTTCTTCTACAAAGTTTGCATACCCTTGAAGAATTAGTAATATACAATGTAGTATGTATCATTTTTAAAGAAAACATGAGTGAACAGGCAAAACACATTTCTTTTATTTTTTTATTGGATTCATATTCAACTATAGGTCATAACAGAATGGCATAATCATAAAACAAAAATTGGCAACAAGTAAACAAATGATATGACCCCTGTTCAAAAGTCTGCATACCCTTAGTTCTTAATACTGTGTATTGCCCCCCTTTAGCAATAATGACAGCTTGCAGTCTTTTGTAATAGTTGTCTATAAGGCCCATAATTCTTGCAGGTAGTATAGCTGCCCATTCATCTTGGCAAAATGTCTCTAGGTCAGGCAGAGTCTTCGGTCGTCTTGCATGAACGGCACATTTGAGATCTCCCCAGAGTGACTCAGTGATATTAAGGTCAGGAGACTGTGATGGCCACTCTAGAAATTTCACCTTTCTGGCCTTGTGCTTAGGGTCACTATCGGGCTAGAAAGCCCAAGAACGTCCCATGCGTAGCTTTAATGTGGAAGAATGCAAATTGTCTGCCAATATTTTCTGATAACATGCTGCATTTATCTTGCCATCAATTTTCACATGATTCCCCATGCCTTTAACCTCCCTGGCGGTATTCCCGAGTGTAGCTCGGGGTAAAGTTTCAGTACCAAAAGCGGTAACCCCGAGCTACACTCAGGCTTTCCATGCAGCGCTGCTGTGGGATCTGTTCTTCACTTATCTTGTCCTGTGCTCCCGCGATGTCCCTCCTGCAGTGTCCCCGGCAATGTCCTCCGGCGGATGCCGGCATCTGTCATCTGGGTTCCGTCCCCTGCGAGTGCTGGGACGTACGGGGACGGAATGGCGCTAAATTTGAAAATTGACAAAAAGTGACATTCACTAAATACACTAAAATCACATAGTAAAACATTATTGTATCAAACCATTTCACATACATTTTGTCCCGAGTGCTTTGTCCTGTGCCCTGTCTGCATTTTGACTGTTCTTTCTGCCTGGAAACTGAGAAACGTCCATGGCGTCCAAAAAGCGTCCCTTTAGGTCAAAATCGGTTTTAGACCAGCTAGAGAACAGCGATAGTAAATCAGAACCACTTGCAGAATTGAGTGATAATGATTTGTGGGGAAATTCTCATCAGACACTGAAAACGATTTTGCGACTTTGCACATTGAATTGCGAACTTGGCGCTATATTTCAAATTTCAGTGTTTTTGGTTTGATTATATTATTGAATTACATTTATTATTATTTTATTATTTTTTTTATGATTATTTATTAAATTATAATGTATGATTTTGTGTTTCAAATTGTAACATACCCGGGATGTTTACTAGACTCTTGTTCGGACAGATTTCAGTGAGTAATTCCTAAAAATTACAGGCCTACAATAAAAAAAATACATATTTCCATGCAAAAAAAATGTACCGCTTTGAGCACAGAAGTATGGACATAATCAGACCGCTAGGGAGGTTAAAGCTCACACACCCCCAAAACATCAGTGAGCCACAACCATGCTTCATAGTGGGGATTGTATTCTTGTTGCTATAAGCCTTGTTGACCCCTCTCCAAACATAGTGCTTATGGTTGTAACCATAAATCTCTATTTTGGTCTCGTCGCTCCAGATTAGTGTGCCAGAAGTTGTGAGGCGTGTCGAGGTGTTGTTGGGCATATTGTAACTGGGCTTTTTTGTGGCATTGGCACAGTTAAGGCTTCTTTCTGGCAACTCAACTATGCAGCTCATTTGTGTTCAAGTATCTTCGTATTGTGCTCCTTGAAACCACACCATCTTTTTCCAGAGCAGCCTGTATTTCTCCTGAGGTTACCTGTGGGTTTTTCTTTATATCCCAAACAATTCTTCTGGCATTTGTGGCTACAATGGCTTCATATGATCAATATCCTTAAATATAAAAACTGTTTTTTGGCATGATCAGTTATATTTTCACTACTATTCCAAACCTTTGAGCACAACTGTACATATTACTGTAGTATTTACCATAATTTTTGAAGATGAATTTCATATATTTATCTTCTTTATCTATGTTCTACTACTGTGTTATGTATAGAAATATATACATGTATGTTAGCCACTAGAGAAAACTATTAACAGCTCAGTGAAATTATTTCATTGAAATTAGACTTTGAGAGATGATTCATTTGTGAGGAAGAAAGCTATAAAATATTGTTGCCCAACTCCCAGCTTCTTCACTAATTACTCAAAATCATAGGGAAAGCTGAGTATCTGAAGTTTAACTAGGTGACCTTCTGGCACAGTGCTGGAGGATCTTTTTGTAAAATGTATGATCCTTATCACTATTAGTATGTGGGAAAGATTGTGATGTCACCCTAAGCCTAGGCACCAGTGGCAGAATGTTTGAGAAAGGTAAATACATGTAACATTTTTGCCCCACAGGTGTGCTCATGTACATCCATCATGTGGCAATTTGTAAAAAAGGAGGGAGTGCTGATGAAATTGGTGCACCTTGCTTTCTAGTTTAAAGGTCACTTTAAACAAACCTGCTTTTAATTGTTTATTGAATAATAAACAAAGAGTGCACACCTCTGACCATAAAAATCACAATGAAAACAAACAGTAAAATGATGCAAATAATATCAACATTAGTAAATAAAACCACCAATATAGTGGAAAAATAAAACACTATTCAGTATAAATCGAACAATGCTATATTAGTAATGAAAGTCCACTTCCAAAGGAATATTCAGTGCTCCACTAGGGGGCCAATACAAAAAATCTTGTGTGAAATGACGTCCACTCCTAAAAGAACATTTCAGAGCTCCACTAAGGGGGCAATGTAAATTCTTGTGTGAAAATGAAATGCCACAGTTCCATGTGTTTTAGTCCCAACCAACTCGGGCATAGATATATGAATTCTCTTACTAGATAACCAAGATCTCCAGACTATAAGAGATCACTAGAGCAGGATACACCAAATACGAATCACACCAGTGTATGGTAATAACCTCCACACCCACTAGGTCATCTGCTGGCTTTCCAAAAAGCTCAGTTCACCAAAACACCAATTTTCTTTTATACAAATATACTCACAAGCATCCCCAGGTAACAAAAGCTCAAAAACACCATGCTGCAGTACAACAGCAGGTGTAATGATGTCATAGGCTGCTATCCCCTTCCTACATGTTTCATCTATGCAAGGGACATTCTCAGGGGTCATAAAGAAGGGCCACTGATGTCTGGGCATCATTTATATAACTTTACAAATGAAGGATTCCAGCTGGAATTAATGAGAGTCACAAAATGGTCTAAAACAGAAAGTGATGCGGTGGCCATCCTGCCACATCACTTCCGACTAGTGGTGACACAACATTAAGTCATCAGGTGGCCATTTTGCTAACATCTAATAGGTCTCTTGCCAGTACCCTGTTCAATTAAAAGAAACACTATACCAGCAGCCTTTTAAAAAAAAGCCTGTCTGGCAGATCTCTACAGGAAGTGTGTGCTGTAAATAAGTAAATGCCAATACTCTGCCAAACTCAGTCACAACACAGTATCCAAAAACCAGGACCAGCCTTTGCTCTATCTCTGCCAATATGGCTAAACACTATTCTAAGACCATTTTAAGTGGTTCAACCATACCCTGCAGTAGGGCTGGGCCACTGAAAAGTAATCTTAGAAGAGTTTGTTGATTTTCTTGAACTGTATGTCGTGTACTTGGTTTTATGTGTGTATGGTGAGCACCCATTAGAAGCTCTTTACGCTCCACTAAGGTGTGAACAGTGGTGCAGCATCACATGATGTATGACACATCTTGTGATCTAAAACGTTGCTGTGCAACCCTCAGTTATAGCTCATCCATTCCTAATCATTCAAAACTCAGGACCAACAAGTGCTCAGTCATCAGGGACAGGAAAGTTTTTGAGACTTTTTGCTCAAAATTACCTCCACCATTTCTGAATTTACAATTACTGTGTGACATACATGCCTTTCTCAAGAAGACAGTCACTTTCTATTCCAATTTACATTGGTGCTTCTACCCACAGTGACTTGTAGGAGAAATGCTCCCAGTCCATCTCCACAACATTTTGGCCTGCTTATCTTAAAAAATGTGTACTTCTTCCCACAAGAATGTTATTTCTGTACCACCGGAATGTTATTTATGTACACATTTATTTTTTTCAACCCCCTTATTTCAATTATCTCTATTATGCACATTTCAGATTTAAGCCTGTAAAGCATTCATGAAATGTATTAAAGGTTGTTTAAAAGGGCTGTAAAATATGTAATAGTCTTCCACAAGAACTGGTTCAAATAAATGCTGTATAGAAGACTGTAAAACATATAAATTTAATTAACTATGGTCTTTGATGTTTTTGTTTTTATGTAAGTTTCAGGTTAAATTTGAGTGTGTGTCTTTTTTCAGCCCAACTATGTAAGCATAAATGCTGCCTGAGCTCATATTTTTTACCATGTGGCAAATGGCAGCAGAATACAACAGGAAAAACACATTCATAAAGAAATACATTAAAGCTATTTAAGTTTTGCATAATATGATGCTTTGTCTTGATATGTCAGTTACTCGCCATCTGTCACCTGGAGATGGCAGGGCTTTTTTTGGCAAGACAAAAAAATGAATGTAAATGATGGGTTGCTCTTAGATCTTTTTTCACACTTCACTATAAAGGATAACAAAAACCTAATTGACTGCTATGGTCTACGCACTTTATTTTGTTTTTTTTTTATAAATCTTCCCCACTATCCGTGATGTCAGCACTTTCCTAGGAGGTAAGGGTACACATTGTTCAGAAGTGAAAATGCTTTACGCTGACTTAGTGGACACAGTCCGAAGTGTTTATAATTTTAATTTACTGGTGTGCATGCTTTTATTAAAGAGCCTTGGAAGATACAGAAGACAAAGGGCCACTATGACATGAGGCAAGTATCAGTTTCATAAAATCATTAACACCATATATGATAAGTTCTGTGAGTATATTATACTGTATATTTCCAGGAATAATTCAGTAGAGGGTAGATGATACAGGATTTCTGTGTCCTACACCGAATTCTCAGAAATATATACAAAATTTGTTCAGATAGGTGACAGCTATTGCTATGTCTTTTGAAACTCTGCAAGGCATGGAACAGATCTTCCACACAAATGTAGAAATCCTGTAAAAGACCCGCTGACTATCTTTTGAATGAAGTTTAATTTTTAATATTCAATACTTCCCAAAATCTAAAGTATCAATACTAGATTGGTAATAGAATAAAATAATGCACTACAAATTAATTTAATAGTTTAAATATTATATGCTATTTTGAATGGGAAAGTATCAGAACCTTTGCCTGTTACAAACGATAACATTGCAGATAACTTAAAACAAAAGTGAATCATTTTGAAAAATGTTGGGAAAACTACAAAAATAAAAGCATTGGGATATGCATGGTTCATGAAAGAGTCAGGACTTGCCTAAAGCAAAACTACTGCTGTACTTGTCAGTTATCACGTATAACTGGAGATGAGTGAACTTCTAAAAGTCACTCTTCCAATTCACCACATTCAAATTTGGGATCCATTTTGCAGTGGCTAAAAAATAAATCACTTTTTTTTATGGGCTACCCAATGTTTTATGGGGGAGAAGGGGCTGGAATAGGTGCTGTCTATTGAATTCCTACACACATCAACCCTTACATGAATATATGTTTACAAAGATATGTAAAATATGATACATTATATTATACTGGAAAATAAACACTTTTTTAAGTACTGTAACAAAGAGGCAGCAATATTCAGTGCAATTAGCACAAAGTATACAAATTATGTGTATATATTATATATTGAAACCTGTGACAGTCTGGTCCTGATTTCAGTGGCTAGGTAGCAGTGATTGTTAATGGTGATGAAAGTAGTGATCGGTGTAATTTATAGTATACGGGAGAGGCTCCAATAATTTGCTTATTTTAGCCTGCTTCATTTTTACAATATTCTACATTAATATTGTGTGCTTGGGGGCCCAACAGCAGCCCAACAGAATATTCCTTTATAGAAAACACAGGGGAATGGGCAATCAATCACTTGGGAGGAAAAACGAGGCCACCGCTGTTGTTTATAAAACTTGCACTGATACTTTTGCTAGTGCTGGTGAAGGCATTAGAGGTGGTGTTAGGAAAATTCATTAGGGAGCGTACTATTCGAGGGATATGTGATTATATAATAGTGAGATTATGATGGAATACAATGACGCTCAATGGCTGTGATCCAGTTCCCAGATGTGGATGACCAGGAGTTGGTTATTAATTACTCAAACGCGCATTAAATTGCGCTTTCCGGGTAGTGCAATCTTTACTCATCACCCTATAAGGCACATGGTCACAGAAGTCACCAGTTTTCATCACTCTGCCTTGAGAGTTATCATCATTATCACTGTGCACTTCATAACGCAGATTCTGGACATTTGCACCTATCAGTATTGATGACGCCATTGAGCGTCATTGTATTCCATCATAATCTCACTATTATATAATCACATATCCGTCTATGTAGAGGATCAAGTTTTTATGGGTTTGTTGTTTGAATTTCATGATTTCTTGCTCCATTTTTCTTCAGTTTTTATTAGCGCTGCATGTTTTATATATATACTTACTACGGAGGCTTCTGAGGTTTACCTTTCATGCTAGCTGCTCTTTGGTTCTTATCCAGCGCTCGTTTCTTCTGTCAATTACTATTCAACGGATGCATTATGGAAGAGTACCAACCTTCCTATATTTGTAAGACTCAACTTCAAAAGAGAGATGATGGAGATGATGACAGATGGAGAACTTTGGGCAAGTAACAGAATATGTTCATAATAGAGATTTAAAGTGTAATTACATGGAATTTTTGTGCCATCACACTTACAGTATATTATACCATTTTTTGCCAGCTGCCTCCACCTTACCCACCAGTCTTACACTCAGCTGTCCCTGATCCTGTGAGATTTTGGCTCATATGATATTGCATCGCAAACTGGCAACAGTTTTGAGCCAGGCCTGCACATGGACTCAGCACCTATTCATTGCTATAGATAATTTGCACTCAGGCCCAGCTCAGAAAGTTTTGACAAGGTTTTGACAAGTGTGACACAATTGCCAATATCTTCTGAAACGGAGACAGGATAGTGTAAAACTGTAAGGACATGGGGGTTTCAGAGCTGGAGCTTCCACAAGTTGTCTAAGCAGATATCAGAGGAAAACACACTTGCACTAAATCTTGCAGAGAAGCAAGGGCTTGTTCACACAAGCCCATTGCACATTGTGTATAATATGTGCAACTCATGTGCATATTGAAGGCTGGTGTGATTCATTATTTTTAACGTTGTTGAAATATCACGTGGGGCTGTGCATTGTGACATGCTGTAATTTTACACTACCCAAATCACCACACATGTATGGTGTAAACAGTGCAATTGTTTTCAATGTGCCATTGCATTGAGCCTGCTTTGATTAATGCTGACCTATGCAACTCAATACACCTGGTATGAAGGAACTCTTACTATAGATCAACATATTTATGATTCTTTTGGGAATACAGCAAAGGAAATATATAGAGAGCACCAATATATAGAGGAAAAAGGAAATATATAGAGGCATGACTTCAAAAAAGGAACAAGTAAACAATACCATTTCCACTCTAAACAAAAAATTTATTTCACAGAGAGAAAAAAGACCTTTCAAAGGGTAATCTCTCCTTTTAAACATGAAGAAAGCCAGGTTCTGGAATATATGCAGATACTCATTTATTTTCCCTGAACAATTTTGTTCAGGCAGCCTGAGTAAAAGCATGTATTTGACCATGAGAGAGCTTACCTAGCAGATTTGTAGGTGAATAATCATGTAATTTTGCTTCATGCATATCTAGTCTTACATTTGTCCAAAAAGGATTGGGCTTTATGAGCAAGTGCAGCAGCAAGAAAAAAATTACCTTCTTCTACCCTACTTCTCTAATGTCACCTTACTACCTTGAGATGAATACTGTCCTTCAGTATGCTATCGTAATGGTACAATGGTTGTTGCATGACCATCTCCTTGTTCTCTGTTTACCCTCTCCTTTTACAACCCTAGTTTTGCTATATTTGTCACCACATCAAAAGTTAATTGTTCCACAGTTGTTTCATTTTACTCAAATTGTTCTTTCCTCTCCTTAACCTATTAGAAAATTTTGCAACCTTGTACAGTTTCTCTCCCCTCTAAGCTATACCTTGGTTAAATTGAGTGAACACTGTAATGTCAATTTTGGTTAAGAATGAAAGACTGTGACTTAAGAGTAGTGGAGTCTGACAATTGAAAGTATGAGAAAAACTCCTATATAAAAAAAAATGAGAATAAGCGGTACCCTGGCAACAAGTTAATGTGTTCATCGGTATCCTAGTATTATATCTGCAGGAATGAATGAGCCATCCAGCTGACAATGTCAGCATCATGATTGGGATTTACTGACCTGCTAGTCAAAAATGATTTTTCTGCATTACAAACACTGTCCCTGATTTACTAAACCAAAAACAAAAGAGCAGGAATAAACTGTTTGGGTACTCAAAATAAACTGACATGATAAAAAGTGTCATTTCTAAACCTTATATTTATGCTATTGTAGGTATTTACCATTGTATGTATAGGTGTTTACCGTTCCAAGCACCAGCCTATGAAATCTTTTATGCCAGCTAGTGCTTGAATTCCTGCTTGTGTGCAAAAAAATTGGGCATGTGCAGGACAATACTGCTACTCTATTGTAATTTTCTATGGTATGTGTTGGATTTTAAAAACTATGAAGAAACTCAATTGTTATTTTTGGCACATCACAGCTTAGCTGGTTTATGTATTGGTGCTGGAAGGTACATTCCATAGCAAATCACCCATGTTAGTAACATATACTTTATATATAGTGTTTATGTACATTGTTCATAGCAAATTTCAAGAGCATATGATTTGCATGTTTGTGCACAACAAATCTACAGTCGTGCACACATAACTATTAGTAAATCAGAAGCACAGTATATGAGTATGCAAACAATATAGTGTTCTTTTGACACATTATCAAAATGCTCAATGCGTATTAGAAATAAACTTTCTAAGGCTAGTTGTAAACGTTCCTCCTGTTAGTTTGAGGTCATGCCACATGTTCTTGATCTCTTTATACTGATAATACTGTACTCCTGATAATCATTTACACCCTTCATCACTATCAAAAAGAATACATTTAAATCAATACACTTTGAAATGCTTTTATATATATATTTATATATGGTGTTCTGTGTTTACTAGAGATGAGCGAATTATTCAAAAATTTGATTCGGCTGATTCGCCGAATTTGCGGGAGAAATTCGATTCGATGTGAATTTATTCGCCGCGAATTTAACTTATTAAAAGGGTTTCTAGGCTTCAGAGAGCCTTTATATTAGTGCAGAACACTGTACCTTTAATTTAAATGCCCTTGGAGTCTGCTGGGGAAGAGAAATAATACTGTCAATCAGTATGACATGCAGATGAGTGCCGTCGATCTTAGAATCACCGCACACTTCACTCATTTGGGCAGTCACGGGGCACGACGAAGAAGAAGAAGAAGAAGAATGAAAAGAAGAATGAAAAGAAGAAGAAGAAGAATGAAAAGAAGAAGAAGAAGATAGAAAAGAAGAATGAAAAGAAGAAGAAGAAGAATGAAAAGAAGAAGAAGAAGAATGAAAAGAAGAATGAGAAGAAGAATGAAAAGAAGAATGAAAAGAAGAATGAGAAGAAGAAGAAGAAGAATGAAAAGAAGAAGAAGAAGAATGAAAAGAAGAATGAGAAGAAGAATGAAAAGAAGAATGAAAAGAAGAATGAGAAGAATGAAAAGAAGAAGAAGAAGAATGAAAAGAAGAAGAATGCAAAGAAGAATGAAAAGAAGAAGAAGAAGAATGAAAAGAAGAAGAATGAAAAGAAGAAGAAGAAGAATGAAAAGAAGAAGAAGAATGAAAAGAAGAATGAAAAGAAGAAGAAGAAGAATGAAAAGAAGAAGAATGAAAAGAAGAATGAAAAGAAGAAGAAGAAGAAGAAGAATGAAAAGAAGAAGAAGAATGAAAAGAAGAAGAAGAAGAATGAAAAGAAGAATGAAAAGAAGAAGAAGAAGAATGAAAAGAAGAAGAAGAAGAATGAAAAGAAGAAGAAGAATAATGAAAAGAATAATGAAAAGAAGAAGAAGAAGAATGAAAAGAAGAAGAAGAATGAAAAGAAGAATGAAAAGAAGAAGAAGAAGAATGAAAAGAAGAAGAAGAATGAAAAGAAGAAGAAGAATGAAAAGAAGAAGAATTAAAGTACAGCAAAATGTGTATCTGCAGAGAGCTCCGCTATTTCTGACAGTTCTCTGACAGTTCCTTCACATTTACAGCGGTTGAAACATTGTATCTATTTATTTCCGAATAAAAACATCTGTATCCTAAATGGAAGCAAATAGATACAATGTTTCAACCGCTGTAAATGAACTGTCAGAACTGTCAGAAATAGCGGAGCTCTCTGCAGTGACACTTTTGCCGGCTGATCGGGAAAAATTCGATTCGTGCACCCGAAGTTTGCTAAAATTTGGATTCGATGCGAATCGAATTTTTCCTGATATTCGAAACGAATTCCACTTCGCCAGGTTCGATTCGCTCATCTCTAGTGTTTACCTTAATTGACTTGCTGCAGCAAAGGACTGTTAGGCACAATAGAAGCTTGCAACACATACAAAATCATGGTAGTGCCAGAACATAAAAGTGTCACAAATATGAATATAAAATAAAGAATCTCAACATTATCTTCCTCAACAAATGAAGTTTAAATTGAATATTTACTGGGAAAAATGTGTGGCTCCTATAAGGTAAAGTAGATATAACAGTAATTTAAAAAGACATCAACCAAATAACAAACTTTTACCAGAAGACAAAAGAAGTGTTCTGAAGTATTAAATAATAGAAAAACTCCAAGCAAATATGTCATGTATATTTATATCAACTTTGAAGTTTATCTTTAAATTGTGTTATATGTAACATGGAGGCACATACATGAACCAGTGTTCTTTTTTTCATAGATACATCATAGAACTGTAGCAGAGTGTCCATTTACTCACCGTTCTCAGATGTAAACACAAACCCCTTTAGCTCCTTTTCTTACAACTGCCTGGGTTCCTGGACACATACAGGGAAGATACATTTGTCTGTTTCCCGTCATAAGTATCTCAGAGTGAGGCAGAGATATCTTGGCAAGGGATCTGTAACCAGGTAAGCGGCCCTCCACTGACAAAACAGGGGTGCAAGCAGCTGTGCCAGAGCCTAATAACATGTAGCTTCTCTGGAAGACCCAGCTGTTATGACCCAGTTTCGGTAGGGGGGCACTTTGCCCTTGGGCTGTGATTCTCTCTGGCTGTTCACCTGTAATACCAGAGTTACCCTGGTCTTCACTGTGCTGGACATTGCCTATAAACATGGTAGCTGTATTCTGTTCTGTTTTATTGAAGTAGTGATTCTTGGCTAGACTCTCTGATGTTAGGGTCTTATAGAGACTATGTTATGCACAATGAAGATTCCATGTTTATGCAGCTTGCATTATTCTTTCCTCATGCATTTTTTTCTTGTTCTTGTGAATCTGTTTTGCATTATTGCTTCTAATTTTGCACCTATTTAGTAAACTGGATATTGATCATTCAATCATTTACTCATTCTGTTAGATGTCCTGCTTCTGCAGCCACAACTTTTTATATAATTTTTACAATGAAATGTTGTCTGAGACGCAGACAAATATATTTTAGATTTAGCCAGTTTTATAGTTTGTTGTGAGGGACAGCATTAAGACAGAAGTGAAATAAGAAAATTATAGAGATTCTCCCTGGTTCATCCAAAAGTCCTATAAAAATAATTTAGTCTATTCCACTATGTGTATCTCTTCTCAGTAAAACATATATTATTTTGCAGTGTGTTAATCAGATACAGAAATGTAATCTCTGACGCACGTCCATCTACTTTTACAAAATAAAAAGTAAATAAAGAGCAACTACTATATTACTTTTGTTGGTGAGAAATTTGCTCTGGGATTGCCCCTTATATATTTTGTTCCCGTGTCCACCACAGGAAAGATTGATTGCCAAGACCTAGTTTGCATCCCCTTATCATGTCTCTGTTTTTATTGGGTAAGCTTCCCAGCGTTCCTCTCGCTATTTTGTATCTGTATCATGACACATTAGGACATGTTGTGATGCACATATGTATATTTTGTTTGTTTATACATACTTTTGTCTCTTTTTTAGATGCATGATTTGCCCCCTTCTGCCTCCTGAGGAAGCAGTTATTGCCATGAGATTTTCCTGTTTGAACGTATTTATTTACTTTCTCAAAAGATAATGTTGTGAATATGCACTCATCCTTGCAGTTCAGTAGCCATATGTGTTGGAAAAAAACAAACCTAGTCTATAGGCTACTAAGAGTATTGATTTCAATATCAGAACAAATAAAAGTGGAATAAAACAACTTTTGCTAATTAAATAATAAGATTCCCAGTATTTGTTTTCTTGTGCGGGCTTAAAAGACCATAATGGAGGATGTTAACCAAGGAAATGTGTGTTGTCCACTCCCACCTTAGAGTTTTCCAACCTAACCTTTCAAACGCCTATCAAAGGGAGGTCCCTCTCAGAAAGGGCTTATATCTGATATTTACAAAATCCTCAACACTAGCCCAATCTCCAACTCAGTTAAACATGCTTACGTGCTCAAATGAGCGAAGATCCTGGGTGAGGAACTGCCCCTAGAGACCTGGCAAATTGGTCTCAGGCATCGAAAAGTTCCATCTGTACTCTGTACAAAGAGAACGCTTATAAAAATTATTATTTTTGGTACTTCACCCCAGATCTCGTTCATACAATTCACCCAACCATGAGCAACTGTTGCTGATATTGCCAGCGAGCTTGTGGCACCCTGTATCATATATTTTGGTCTTTCTTCAAAATAGTGCTGTATTGGAAGGAGATTCATGCTCTCTTGTAAACAGTGCTAGAATTAGAATTCCTGCTCTCCCCTAAATTATTTCTATTGGGACTAACATCTACTAAACTTTCTAAACATCGAAAAAACTCTTAAGGCACATTCTCACGGCAGTGAGACACATACCTGGAAGAAAAGAGAACCTCCATCCCGAGTTGCTCTATACAAGAGCATTAAAGATGTAGAATTAAAGGAATTGTTTACTTAATGACACTGTAGAAAAGCATAATACTGTTTGGAAAATGTGGCACCTTTGTGACATGGCTCTTTTCTATACCCTCTAATTCATGGAAAAATATGCTAGGTTCTGGTTGAGCATCTTTTGGGCAATATATACCTATCTCTTTCTTTATCTCTTCTCTTTCTTTTATTAAATTTTTCCCATTATTTTTGTTTAAATATGTACACCCTTATGTCTTGCTGTAGGAATATGTGACAAAATAAATGTATCCAACTTCTAGAGTTGGCTTCGCCGTATTCCATATTTTATCTTATGTTTTGTAAGAATTATCATACTGCCTCAGTCCTGTGTATGGGCTCAATATCTCTTTCTGATACCAATTCAAAGTCACTTATTGATAGAGGTACAACTCTGAATGCTGTAGTGTGGGGTCTTGTGAGCTACTATGGTGTATGCTAAGTGTTAATAAATATTTAAATATTATCAATACTATGTGGTAAAATCAATACAATAGTGAAAATAAAATTGTAATAAAAGTTGTGTAAAAGAACTGTATTTAAAATTAGTGGTTCGCTTATACTCTACACATACTCATATCATTGTGTCATAGAGAATAAAATAAAATCAGAAATGATGTTGCGCTCCACTACCAATTGAAAAAAACTCTGAATGCTGTAATATTTATTATTTTTATTTTATTTATTACAGGTACTTATATAGCGCCATCAATTTATGCAGGGCTTTACATATATATTGTACATTCACATCAGTCCCTAACCCTCAAGGGGCGTACAGTCTAAGGTCCCTAACGTACATTCATACATACACATACTAGGGCCAATTTAGACAGGATCCAATTCACCTACAAGCATGTCTTTGGAGTGTGGGAGGAAACCGGAGTACCTGGAGGAAACCCACGCAGGCACAGGGAGAACATACAAACTCCAGGCAGGTGGTGCCATGGTTGGGATTTGAACCAATGACGCTAGTGCTGCCAGGCAGGAGTGCTAAGCATTTAGCCACTGTGCTGTAATATATCACTGTATTCATGATGCATCTATATTTTTGTACGAGACCTTTTTCATTGGTGTATTCTGTTTTGTGTATCTCTTAATGGTTGTTTTTTTTATTTCCCGTAAAATGTGATATTCTAATAAAATTGGGAATTCTAAAAAAAAGTGTGTGTGTGGTCGATGTTCTGATATATGTTCCACTGAATATTTAGCAGGGTTTGCGGCCAAGAAATTTCATGGCTCAATGAAGCACACCCCTTAGTTTATGTGCCCCCATTCTGACATAGCTCTATGGCCTTAGGATACACAACAGCATATCTAAGCCTTGTGTATCTTTATTTAGCCAATTTCTAGGGATGAATGAGAGTTGGCTGCTCTACTTAGAATTATATGGTCTATTCGGAACATTTGGTGATGAGATCCCTGTAGGCGGAGAACCCTGGCATCAACCATTGAGATCAAACACTTTTTTGTTTTTCACAAATGCTGCATTACATTTTATTCCCTCTTCTTATATATAAATAATGAAGAATATAGGTAAAAGAAAAAAAAAACTTTTGGAGCAAATTGCTAATGTGATATACAGGAGCATATTCATGCTCTGTTGAATTGTAAAATGTTAATTTGTTATGATAGGTCCACTTCAACCACAGCTGGGTTAGGATTAATTAGCAAAGTAACTGAGTAACTAAAGCCAAAATGAAAGGAAGAAATATAAGTTTGCTTACATAAATCAGTGAATAATAACATTCCGAAACATGAAACAAGCAGCTGATTAAAAGAAAAAACTTCAATTACTTTGCATAATTTCTCAAAGAATAAGGTTTTACGTTCTATCTTATTCTTCTCATACCACGTTTCCTGTCTGACTTAATTTGTATATTCTCTGCTGGTGTAATGTTTCTTGTTATTTTTTCAAGTCAAGCAGAAATTAGAGAGAAAAATACACAGGCCATACTGGAATGAAAGCCAGGTTCTTCTTGTGTGGTGACTGGCAAATAATTCCTTTAGTTTAGCTGCTGAAAATTAGGGATAGTCTTCAAGCTACTAGTATTGTATATTTGTTTCTACAGAGGGAATAGGCACCCTAATACTACCAGTAAAAGAAAATACCAGATTGGCTGCTTTCCTCCTGGTGAGAAATGCAGCATGACAGAAGTACATATGCTACTACTGTTGTTTTTGGAAACTACTTGTTGCCTGGCTGATCATACCAATCCTTTGACTGACTTTACACATTAGTGAAGTCTAAACTCCTGATCTTCAAGCTTATTCAAGGTCATTTGTAACCTGTGATGAAACCATTAGCATCACAGACAGGCAGATAGCAATTTCAGAAAGATGATGATTTATTGTTTGTAGTCTATGATATCAACCATAAAACTGGAGAGTAGGTGCAGATTCTACAATCATTTAATTTTTTTGTTTGCTTACTGACTGGGTGGCTGTGTACCATATGTGTGGCAAAACTCAAATACCTGTGACTGTCAGGCACTGCATGGAAACTTTGTCAGATTCTAAAATTACGCATGCACTATGCACTTTAAGTCAACCTTCACAGTCTATCATTAGGTTTGCCAATGTAGACCATCTATGCTGTAATTACATTTTTTTCAAAGCTGTAGTGCCAGAAAGATCATAAAATCAATCTATGGTCTACTGTAAATAAATAACAAAACAATCTTGCTGAGAGAAGTACACACTTGCGATTGTCTTCATCATTCAATGCATTTTTGATCAAACATTGAAAGAAAGCTAAATCAACACCTAAAAAAGAAAATTCACCTGCCAATCCTAAAGGATCTTAAATCTAATATATGTTCCAACAATAATAAAATAAAAAAAATATGATATTAAAGGTATATTAAAGGTTCGGTTTAAAAAAAAAAAAAAAAAAAACATGTCATAGTTTCCTGCTCTGTGGTTTTGCACAGAGCAGCCCAGATCCTGTTCTTCTTAGGTCCCCTGCTGGCGATCCTGGCTTCTCCCCCTTGACCAGTGCCCCCAATAGCAAGCCGCTTGCTATGGGGAAACTGGTGCTTACTTTCTCCCAAGCCCTGCTCTATGAGCCCCACTCCTTACTCTCTCCTCATTGGCTCACTGGCTTTGACAGCCAATGGCTTCCACTGCTTTCTCAGCAAATGAGGAGAGGGAGTTCTTGGACAGCATAGGTTTCCGTGCACATCGCTGGATCAGTAGGAGGCTCAAGTGAGTATCGGGGGGGGGGGGGCCTGTGGAGGGAGCAACACACAGAAATTTTTTTGACTTCATTCATACAATGCATAAAGGTAAAAAAACTTCAGCCTCTAAAACTACTGTAAGTTTTTTTGCATTCAGGCCTGCAAAGCATTCCAATTATGATCAGTAATCACAGGGACAATGTGCAGGCTTCTGCGCTGTTTGCTCCCAGCATCAGGTCTATATGGATATATGGACCTTCTGTTATTAAAGTGGTTTTTTACCTTAATGCATTCTCTACAATAGGGTAAAAAATCTTCCATGACATAGGATTTTCCCCAGCTCTCTCTTATACTTACCTGAGCCCAATTTTGATCCAGCATGTGTCCAAGAGCATGGGCTCCTTCCACTCTCTCCTTCCTCACAGAGCAGATCGATAGCAGTGCGAGTGATTGGCGATATGGCATCCCTTGGTTTCACAGTTTCTTCCTTCAAGCTTTGACACCAACCTCCTTTGTTTATAAGCTGGAGATTATCTGCAGTCTTCCCTACAACCTTCTCCCTTTCCTACTTTCTGTCCCCCTCTATCCTACCTGACTCTGTCCCCCTGCCCATTCATTGTCAAACCCAACCTGTTGGAGTCAAATAACATTACAATCCATTTTAAATCACCTTCATGTTATTTTGACTTGCTTAGTGTTTAGCATGCTCCCATAACAAAAAAAAAAGTATACAAGAGCAAACAGGCAAACACTGCAGCAATATGGGGTGAAGTTGTGTGCTAGTTTAAGCAGAGAATTCAGGTAAATCATTCAGTCTTGCATTTACTCATAGTGGGGCAAACCACTTGACCTATGGTGATGAAAAGGCCATATAATGGGATCCTAAGCACTTTGGTTTCTTTCATTATGAGAAGCTCTGGACACGCTTATGAAAGAACTGCTGTGTGCTTGATTTTTTTTTATGCCAATTAATATATTGAGCATAGGTTCACTTTAAAGAAACCTTTATGCAATTTAAGAGAAAAAAAAGTACAACATAATTGGTTTAACCAAGACCCCTACATAAGAAAACAACTGCAGGAGGTAAATAGTTTATGCTAATACTTAATGAACTTCTGGAAATAGCATAGATAGCTCTGGGGAGGAACAGAGGAGACTAAGCTGTTTCCTTGAAAAAGCTTCTCAGTACTGAGCTGCAAATGTATATCCAACAACGGTTATAATCTGTATACTATCCATGTGCTGCAAACAGCATGAAACATTCATTAACAAAATAGTTCTGCTCTAGAATTTAGAAGAGTTATTTCAGCTGTTTGACTTGTAATTTTTTTATGTGATGGAGCTGAAAATACTGAACTACACACAGTAATCTAAAACAAAGTATGTTGAACTGTCATTACACTTAATGTGTTTTTTTTTCTGTCAGCATCCCTTGTCTGTTTCCACAGCGATTTACAAAAAAAAACTCCTGGCAGTTTCATTGGTGACATTTCACTGTAGCAATGGGGTTGATTTACTAAAACTGGAGTGTGCAAACTCTGCGTAGAAACCAATCAGCTTAAGCCTGGGTTCACACTTGTGCGGTGCGGCATATCCCATGTGATTCGCACAGGCAAATCCAGTGCGGTGCGATTTGAGCCACGCATTTTGTATGGCTCAAATCACACCGCGTCCACACCGAAAAGGTGCAGGACCCTTTTTTTGGTCTGCACATAGAATCAGATCGCATGGGTATTCACACCTATGCGATCCGATTCTACACATCGCACCGTGTTTGCAAACCGATTTCAGGGTGTTGTTAACTTAACATACACACCTGCAGCGGTTCACATGAACGGGGTGCAATTGTGATGTGGTGCATGGCACTTATACCTAAGGAGGAGCCCTTGTGGGGAGGGGCTCTGACATCATGACGCTTAAAGGCAAAGCAAGTATACTGCAGCTTTGAAAAACATATTGTGGAACCAAATATCAACATCTTAAAGCGATTTTAACTTGTAATATATGTGAGGGCAACATTTCATTTAATAAATATTTTAAAAAGAAGATAAGGCACTATATTTTTTATTATTACATTACTACATTTCATGGCACTTATACCTATGGAGGAATATTCCTAAGGAAATGAGTAGACCCCCCTAGTGGGAAGAGGGATAACTCCATCCATCCATCCAGGAAAATTAGTAAGGAAGCAAGGAGACCCCCTACTGAGAAGAGGGATAACTCTGTCCATCCATCCCCAGGAAAGAGTGATAATCTCATCCATTTACCACCAAGTCCATTTAAAGGGACACAAACTTTATATGATCTAACTTTACGGTTTGGTCATATACACCAGGTGAGAGCACAACCAGTGAGTTTTTTATGATTGGTGGACTGCACACTAATTACTTTGTATCACACTATTAGAAGAAATGTCAAGGTCACTAATAAATTAAGGACATGTACTCAGCATCAGCCTGATTGCATTGTCACTTTTTAATTTGATGCTGGAATATTATTTATTTTCATTCACAAATTTGATATAATTTGTATTGCATTTGTTAGTGGAGCATGACACTATTTTTTACTGTATCACTTCTTCTGCAACTACTTCTGACAAAACCTACAGCAAGTTATAGTTTGGAAATAACATAAAAATAAATAACTCATTAAAAGATAAAATAACAAAACCTCTATTTGCTCCAATATTCACCTTCAATCCAGACATTTCCCCCATAGTATTTTTTCTGCAATTAGATGTCCTCAGTCTGATGATCAGCATCATTTAACCAGCTTCCGCTATGCCCTAGTCATCCTGGATCCGGGGGCGGACTGACCATTTGGAAACTCAGGCACTGCCCGAGGGCCCGGGGTCAGTAGGGGGCCCCATGAGATGCCCCTGGTACCTTTTTCATAGGCTTTTTTGAGTTTGGGCAAGGACACAGGGGCCCCATGATCCCCAATTGCCCGGGGGCCCCAAGAGTTGTCAGTCCACCCCTGCCTGGACCCAACCAAGCCTGTTACAGGAGAGTAAACAGAGACACAGTACAGTGATGAGCTCATCTCTCTGTCACTGTACTTTCTTCTACTACAGTGTTTCTCAACCTTTTTTCAGTCAAGGCACCTTTTAAAATTATGGACAGTCCCGAGGCACCCTTTAAAATTATGGACAGTCCCGAGGCACCCTTTAAAATTATGGACAGTCTTGAGGCACCCCATTGTAAAATGTGAAAAACTATTCTAATAGTTTTATATAACGCAGCAACATCCACACGTGTAGGACACTCAACATTAGCAGTGATTTATTCTTCCAAAGCACACTTTTGCACACTGGTACTGACTAGTATTCCAGTGTTTCTCTTCTCACTCAGTTTTTCTCCATCACTGAGCTAATGTGACCCCAGCACTGATGGAGAGGGGCAGGAGAGGGTCAAACTAGGATGCTGTGGAGGCAGCTGACATCCTCCTTATCAACTGATGATGTCATTGGTTGTCAGGACGCCAGTGGCTACAAGGTTGTAAAGGTGCACAATAAAAGCCTGTGGCTTTGTGTACCTAAAAGACAGGCTTGTATACAAGTTTTAGGCAATTTTTAGACATTTTGCCAAGGCACCCCTGAAGAAACCTTAAGGCACCCTGGTTGAGAAAGGCTGTTCTGCTATCAGCATGCTTGTTGTCAGCACATAAAATAATTGGCTCCTTCTCTTACACTGAATGCATTTAAAATAATATATTTTAAACAATGTATAAATAATTACATAGTTGCGTTATTTGTGTCTTATAGATGCCTGGAGTTCACTCTTCGTGAAAAAAGCAATCATGATGTGCAAATTGTTGTAGCCCCTGATAACCAATTTGGTTTCATCTAATTACATGCAGATAAAAGATCATTTATGACTGACTGCTGTGGGTTACAGTACTTTGTTTATTATTGGTGCATTTTGTATGTCCTTATTGAATTAACCGAACTGATGTACAACAGCTTGATTAATAGAGTCAATCTGTGGAAAATGCTGCTATTACTGCAAAGCATTGTTTTGGCATCTTCAAATAGCAAAGATATATCATAAATTGTTGCACATGAAATGAAAGGCAATGGAACTAAACATAAACTGACAAAAAAAATGACATAGAGGGCTCTGCCTTGAAATGCCCTGTAATTACTGAAGATGATGTTGTACAACAGATCATCTACTCCATTAATATGATTAAATGATTAAAATATTAAAGCTTGTTGAAGGAAGCTTTTTTAAAGGTCAGTTATCTAAAATAATAAATTGTCTTAACTAAGCTTGTATAACATTTCATACTAAAATAGCTTATACCCTACTCTATGCTTTTGTGCAAATCTTGAGGCTTATCCAGCAAATTAGTGAGTTTTTCAGTTGTTTTCAAAAGCAACTTGTGTAATGCCACCTGTGGCAAATTTTTAATTCATCATTGAACAGTAGGCAGTGGAAAATTAGCTAAACAGATGTCCTGCCACTCCAAATAAATTTAACAAGGCAGTTAGTTATTGAAAGGAGAAGGTCATCCAGTGCCAAGGGCAAAAATGCCAACTGCACCCTCCCACCATATGTGCACCCAATTGTCTTGTGTAGCTGGGATCCCACTCCCAGCTGCCACCATGCTTGTCTCAGAGCTACTGCACAGCTCCAGGTCCACCAGTCAAGTTTCACATGAACCCAGAAGTATGCAATAACATTGTAGGACCTTCCTGCTGTATTCCTCTGTGTCTGTTGGTCTCTTTGCACTGACTGTGTTTAATGCCGGTCTGACCAGAGACAAAACTAAGGGAAGTGCACCAGGGGCATTGCTAGGATTATAAAAGACCAGGGATCTTCAGGGAATGGCAAATAGAAGTGAAATATGTGCTAACAGTGGAAGGACTTAAAAAGGTATAATTAAATAGGACCTGAGCCCACATGCTCTATACACAGCACACATATGGCATAGTCCTTGTTCCCACAAAATTTCTACTTTATCATTTATAGTGTGCAACCTTAAGGAGAGTCTCTCGCAAGCTGTTTGCAAGTAAGGAGACTTGCGAGGTGAATCCTACCTAGACTAGTAGCCTCACTTGGATATAAGAACATATAGGGGAGCAAGGGGGCCACCCTCAAAGAGTCTTTAAAGGAGAACCAACCACTAGCCTTATTTTAATAGTGATTGGATGATTGTTATTTTTACCTAATTTTATGTAAATTTTGATCTCAATAAAGCTGTATGGTTTGGTTACACTGAGGTTGGTTGTCCTTTAAAATCTCTTTAAGGGTAGCCTCCTCGGTCCCCTATATGTTCTTGTATCCAATTATGACCATGGTTTTTTAGTACCCCACTATAAAATGTATGGTGATTCGGTGACCTGTGACCAGTAACTGTATGTTGAAATCTCCCCTAAGGGGGATACATAATCTTATATAGCAAGCATTTTATCTCTTTAGCAGTCTCGCTTCCCTGAAAAATGGCAACCTGACAACGGTTGAAAACAGAAGCAGCTTGTATGCAGTGGGACAGCTATGGGAGAGCTGGAAGATAATAGAATCCAGCATTACCAGAAGTCCCAGTTTTCTATTGATTTTTCAGGTCTTAAAAATAAAGAAAAGAGCAAAAAAAATAGCAGATGTGGATCTTGTTTTATTAAAAGCATTTAAATAAAATATTTATTCTGGGGATATTGTCTGTTAAGCTACTCTGCCACAAATGAGAGCCTCACTGAACCATTTCATTACATATTCTATTCTACACATAGAAAAGAGCCAGAGAACTAACACTTTCCCTGAGCCTACCTTAAAGAAAAACATTTTAACCTAAACATTAAACTAGTCAGGGACTCCTTAGTAACCAGTAACTCTTGAGACAATGAGCATTTTGGTCAGGAGTATATTACTACTATTGGCATATAGAGTTCAGAGATTAAGAGTATGTAATGTACAGAATGTCATACGTAACACACAGTATAGCATACAGAGTGTAGTACTGTAAGTATGTAACACACAGCAAGGTATGTGTACAATACGTACACACAGACTGTAATACTGTACACAGTATGTTGCACACACCTGACTGCTACTTGGTTAAGGAGATGGTAACTTTCAGTTTGACCAATGATACTATGTTGGCATGATACTCAGCATGTAAAAGTTATTATAAATAAGAAATAAAGCTATTTTTTTAAATGTGTGTATTTTTTAATGCAACACTAAATGGAATTGAAAGAAAAACACTTATGTACTGTCAAAAATAAAAGTTTAATCTGCTAAAAGGGGTTACTTCAGAATTTAATGTAACAATATCATTAAAATGTATCTAATGTAACATCCATTAAAGTTGAATTTCAGGAATTAGGCTGGACTTAACTCATTACATGCCTGCGGTTTTTAAAAAGTAGCTGAATTCCTGCAGTTCACCTTTCATCATGCTCTATATTCACAAAATAGCCACTTGCAGCAGCACAGAGTTTACACTCACTGGGGTGGATATAGGGGGATATGCGAAGAGCACTATGCTCAAGGTACTTAGCCTGGGTTCAGCACTGTTTGATTCATGCGCATAAACATGCATTAGTCCAGGTGTTAATGGGTGTTGAACTAAGGAAGCCTATTCATTTGAATGGGCTGCCTAACACACCAAAATGCTCCAAAAAGGTAGAAGTGCTATCTTTTGTAATGCAGTGCACCTAAATAGAAAGCACTGAGATATCATATGTTTTGGTGCACTGTAACCTACGTGCTTTGAGTGCCCTAGATTGTAAGCTCTAATGAACAGGGTCCTCTGTTTCCTCTTGTACCAAATTGTATTGTAACTGTAATGTCTACCTTCATTTTGTAAAGTGCTGCACAAACTGTTGGCGCTATATAAATCCTGTATAATAATAATAATGATAATAAAAATAAATGGCACCACAGCACACCGTAATGTTGCTGCAGAGCAATTCAGCCTAAGATGACATTTTTAGGTGGCACAATAGGAACCTATTAAACCTGAACCTAAGCAGATATTAGAAAATGATTTACCAACTTATATTATCTTCCTGTGTTCCAAGAGACCCATATACGGAGCACAACTTTCAGCTGTACAGTCAGAGCTTTGTTACAGACCCTTGAAATACATGCCTCTCTATTGCTTACAGAGTCAAAGTATGTTGCATTTTGGATTGCAAGATGTGGTACAGCTACTCTTCTGAGTTGGAAGATTTCAAGGTTTCTATCTTTCTCCTAGAAAACATGCACATTGCATAATTGCAAATCTGTAGGTTGTAACAAGGGTGATGTCAACATTCTGTAACTTCCTGGGTCTTAGTCACAGATACCACGGCCTCTCGTCTCTCTAGCAGACCTCTTAGATCTTTTCAGTGGCTAGCTGCATTTTTATGTGGACAATGTCCTGTTATTGTCATTTATTTAACTGCTGTGTGTTGAGACATTTAAAATATTTTAGAATCAGAACACTAGATGCAATGTTCAGAAAACCAGTTGGTATGAGTCATAATGTCTGCACACCAAAGGGTGCACAGAGACTTTACAAATGCTACAGAAAATAACTGGATACTCCCTAAGAATCATCCTAGGCTTAAAATAGCTGCTGCCATACCTGTCCATTTTATAGTGGAGAAATCCAACCAGTATGTGCTTGGGTTCTTGGCATTAGTAATTCCTATGTTCCTCTGTTATCATTCTACAGAGTATATCCATTTCTCTCCTACACCAAAGATGAATGATGAGAAATCAAAGCTGGGTACTCTCATTTTAGGAATGTCCATCTGCACCCAAATCCAGGTAAAAGCTACACATTTTTTTTCTGCATAATTATGTTTGATAAATCCCACTATTAGGATTTTGTGTTAGCTGTTTAGTCGTGTTAAATTTTGGAACTAACACAGATTTATTTTATACATTTATAGTAACTTTAAGATACAATTTATCTGCTTCAAGTTCCCTTCTCCTTTTTTGATATTTATTATTTGTCATACTGTCACTTTTGTCAATATAGATATTTTTGAATTTATAACATAACAGAGTTTAGACACCAATGGTATTTTTGATGGGACCGAAGGTCCTAAGGATGATCTTAACCACTTGTCTACTGGTCATTTTCACCCCCTTCCTGGCCAGGCCAATTTTTAGCTTTTAGTGCTGTCGCTCTTTGAATGACTATTACGTGGTCATGCAACAATGTACCCATATGAAATTTTTATCCTTTGTTTTGAGACATAGAGTTTTATTTTGGTGATATTTACTTACCACTGGGTTTTTTTATTTTTTGCTAAACATTTTGCAAACAAGTAATTTTTCAACTTTACTGTTGTGCATTGATGAGGCTGCACTGATGGGCACTGATATGCAGCACTGATGGGCACTGATAGGCTGCACTGATGGGTACTGATGAGGCGGCACTGATGAGGCTGCACTGGTAGGCAGCACTAATGGGCACTGATAGGCTGCACTGATGGGCACTGACGAGGAGTCACTGATGAGACTGCACTAATATGCGGCACTGTTGGGCACTAATAAGTGGCACTGATAGGAGGCACTGATAGGTCACTGATAGACGGCACTGACAGGCACTGACTGGCAATCATAGACACTGACTGGTGGCACTGATGGACACTGACTGGCGGCGCTGATAGAAAATTACTGGTGGCACCGATGGACACTGATTGGCAGCACTGATGGTCACGTCTGGGACTGCACTGATGGACACTTCTGGGACTGTACTGATGAACATTGTTGGGGTTGCACTGATGTCCCCTTGGGGCTGCACTGATCTCCTCTGATGTGTGAATACACTTGTCGACTACTGGCTCTCTTCTCTCTCCATGCTGTGACAGCGTGAGGAAAGTGTAGCCGATAACTGTCAACTGTATTTACATTGATCTGGTAAAAGGGCGCTGTGATTGGCCTTCTACCATGTCATGTGATCAGCTGTGTCCAAAGAACACAGTGATCACAGAGCTCACCGGGTGAATGCCCCCGGGGGTTCGCAGGAGGCATGGTTCTGGGAGATGTCATATGACACCCTCCCAAAACTAGACAACCATGATGTAGCCGTCATTCAACTACAGCCTGGTGATCAAGTGGTTAATGCATATTTTTTGTGACTTAAGAACTAAATGATTGCGGAAATCCACACTAAATGAGATATAGCCTTTTGTGAGCAATATATGGGAGAGAATATGGTTCCTAGTCTATGCTCGGAAGTGTCTCCACAAAAGGAGGAGAGAGAATTACAGGAGTGGTTTGAATATTTCAACAAAGCGGGGGTTTTTTATTCTTTTTGATAACTAAGAAAAAGCAAACTTGGAAAAGTTGGATGAGGAGATTAATTTTAGTGAAACTCTTCCTGCTTAAAGAGAATGCTGACTACACTGCTAAATCTAAAGCTCTTAAGAATACCCTCCTGAAGGAGGAAGCTGATCAAAAAGCAAAAAAGAAGAGAAAATACAACAGGGATGTGGGAGATTATAAGAGCAATGTGGTTTTCAAATGGCAAACTCTAGAAGAAGCAAATGAAAGTGAACAAGTCCCTATCCCCTTCATGCAAGACGGGTTGGTTATTTTGGTAAGGAATATTTAACACTAGTTCCAAGGAAGGATAACCATAAAAATAAATAACAATGGGCCCCTGGGAGAGGAAATGGGTATGATACCTGGTACAATAGTGCTGATGCAGGTAAGAACCTAATGGGTGCACCCCTCCATTACTCTCAATCATCCAATGTTTATACATCCTCCCAATACTCTCAAGCACAAGCTAGAAGGAGGAGAAAATTTAGGTTCAAACAACACAATAGACCTCCATATACACTTTTCTGTTAATGGGGGAGAGAGGATTCCAGACATAGACAAGGGGAGTATCCCTTATAGAATAGATACATTTCACCTTCGGAGAGAGGGAGACATTTCTCTTCTGCTGGGAGAGAGAGGCGCTTCTCCAGAAGAGACCATTCTGAGGGGAACTTAGGTATGAAATACACTGCTCAAAAAAATGTAACCACATGCCTACTGGGCACCTTTACCCCCTTGCTACCCAGGCCAATTTTCAGCTTTCAGCGCTGTTGCACAATTGTGTGGTCATGCTCCACTGTATCTCCTGTACTCCAAATGAAATTTGTATCTTTGTTTAATTGCACTGGGTGTTTTATTTTTTGCACTATAAACACAAAAAAAACGTTTTTCTTTGTTTCTATTATAAAATTTTGCAAACAGGTAAATTGTCTCCTTCACTGATTTGCATTGCTGAGGCTGCACTGATAGGCAGCACTGATGAGGCATCACTGATAGGCTGCATTGATGAGTCAGCACTGGTGGGATTTGATGAAGAGGCACTGATGATGCTACACTAATATGTAGCACTGATGGGCACTGATAGGCACTGATAGGCGGCACTGATGAGCACTGACTGGTGGCACTGACTGACAGCACTGACTAGTGGCACTGACTGGTGGTACTGATGGGCAGAACTGGTGGGAAGCACTGATAGGCACTGATGGGTGGCACTGATGGACACTGATGGGTGGCACTGCTGGGCACTGCTTTTGGTGTTGCACTGATAATCAGTTCCCTGATTATCATTGCAGATGTCCTCTGTGACACTTGAAAGTTATTAGCAGTAATTCCCTCACGCTGTGACAGCGTAAGGAACATGCTGCCGATAACTGGCAACTGCATTTACTTTGTGATTAGCTGTGTCATTGGACACAGCTGATCACGTGATAAAAGGCCACTGTGTTTGGCCTTTTAGCTTGTCATGTGATCAGCTAGGAAAAAACGATCACAGACAACACCAAGTGTGTGCTGCTGGGGGCGCGCAGAGGGAACGTTCTGGGAGGACGTCATATGATGACCTCCCAGAACTGGAAAACTGCGCTGAGCTGTCATTTGGCTATAGCTAAGTTGTCAAGTGGTTAAAGGAACACTTTGAAAACACATCAGATCTGTTAGAAACATAAGGATACCCCATTGTTTGACTGAATTCAAAGACACCCCGCAAATAAAAGTGAGAAAATGATGCAGCAGGCTAGTCCATTTTGCTAAAATTTCATTTCAGTAACTCAAAATGGTACTCAGTAGTTTGTATGACCCCCACGTGCTTGTATGAATGTCTGACAATGTTGGGGCATGCTCCTAATGAGACAACAGATGATACAACAATGATACAGGCAGCATAACATTCTCCATGGCTTCTCGAGATCCTTTCATATCTGTCACATGTGCTCAGGGTGAACCTTTTCTCATCTGTGAAAAGCACAGGGTGCCAGTGGCGGACCTGTCAATTCTTGTCTTCAATGGCAAATGCCAATCGAGCTCTATGGTGCCGGACAGTGAGTACAAGGCCCACTAGAGTACAACGGGCCCTCAAGCCACCCTCATGAAGTCTGTTTCTGATTGTTTGGTCAGAGACATGCACATTAGTGGCATGATGGAGGTCATTTTGTAGGGCTCTGGCAGTGCTCATCCTGTTCCTCCTTGCACAAAGGAGCAGATACTGGTCCTGCCGATGGGTTAAGGACCCTGTCCAGCTCTGCCTGTCTTCTGGAATCTCCTCCATGCTCTTGAGACTGTGCTGGGAGACACAGCAAACCTTCTCCCAATGGTACATATTGATGTGCCTTCCTGGAGGAGTTGGACTGCCTATACAACCTCTGTAGGGTCCAGGTATCGCCTCATGCTACCAGTAGTGACACTGACCCTAGCCAAATGCAAAACTAGTGAAAACAGTCAGAAAAGAACAGTAGGGGAAAAATGTCAGTGGCCTCCACCTGTAAAACCGTTCCTGTTTTGGGGGTTGTCTCATTGTTGTCCATCTAGTGCACCTGCAGTTAATTCCATTAACACCAAAGCAGCTGAAACTGATTAACAAACCCCTCTGATACTTAACTAAGGAGATCAATATCCCAGGAATTTAATTGACTTGATGCTATACTCTGATTAAAAAGTGTTCCTTTAATTTTATTGACCAGTGTATAGTGTCCTCACCTCCGATAGATATAACCCTCTTAATGACAGAGCTTTTGGGGGTAATGTGAATGTAATCAGAGAGCATCCCCTAGTGGCTTCCCGTCCTAAGCAAGGTAGACCCCAAGAACAGGTTCATTACAGGAACTTAAAGCTATGCATTGGTCAAGAGAATTATTCCTTAAAGGAATGCTGCATCAATATCCAAGTTGTGTGTGACATCATAGCTAACAGATCTGGGTCCCTGGCTGCCATGACAACTGTGCCCTCAGCAATCCTCTCTATAAGGAAAATTTTAAAGCAAAAAGATGCCAGATGAATGGCTGATGAGCAAGTTCTTTTTTGGGGTATTATTACCTATTTTTCAATGTTTTAGCATCCCTATTTTTTATTATTACACATTTTTGGTGCTAAAATACAGAATGTTGATTATACCCTTGGCTGCTAACTCCTCGACAAAATAAAAAGACAGCAACTGAAATCTGTTAATACTTCACATGAGAAGACCTGCACATATTTAGACAGACATTTGGAAAAAATTAGAATTTGGATACAGCCGAATATTATAACATTCATATTCAGATGTCCTGCAGTGAACAGCTGGAGTCTTGCAGTACTAAGAAAAGTAGATGGAAAAGAAGTTAGACATCACTGTAGCATGTGCCATCCTACATAATGCTGCTATTAAAAAACAATGAGGACTTCACATTATATAATACTAGCAAATGTGCCTTTTCATGATTGAAGTAATTTTTGAAATTGGTGCATTGTTAATCGTGGCCTGTAATAGTGGGCAGCCAACTATGACAGATTTGCAGAGGACTGTGACATAATTAACACTGGAGATGAGTCAGATTTTACTCCAAAACAGATGCACAATTAAGAAGTAGTCAGGGAAGGTTTATTCTGTCCCAGTGCTACTTTAGAGCAGCTGAGGGAAAATGTATTAATCAAACTGCAATATTATAATAAATCTCTTTCCTTGATAATATTTAACATTTTTGCAATGCAACAAAATTGCCAAATATCCCAACGTATTTACATGTCTTATTACTTCACAAATCCCAAAAATGAAGAGAAAGCATTTATTTTAATATAGTAAGTGGCTGATTTACAGCACAGATAGAACATAATATTACAGAAATGTATTCCCAATACCATATAGGCTTGTTGGACCTCCATCAGTGCAGTGCATGGAAAACAATTGGGAATAATGAGTTTGTACACTTGGGGTGGGATCTCACTAAGAAAATACCAATATGTGATCTGAAGGTGGGATCTCAGTGAGGAATCACCAATGTGTGTCGACACACATTTTTGTTTATTATGCAATTTGTATGTTTGATTGCATCTATTACATGCAATGTATTTGGGGGGGGGGGGTGACATTTCATGGGCAAAACCAATCTGTGTGTGGGGGTGGGGGATGTGATCTTACTGGGCAAATGTAAATCTGTGTGCTGAGGGTTGGTTTTCATAAAAAAAAAAAAAAAAATCTGTGTATGGGGGGGGGGGGGGGGGTGAGATCTCAGTAAGAAGAGACCAATGTGTATGCTGGGTGGTAGGATCTTGCTGGGAAAAGACAAGTCATTGTGGTGGGGATGGGATCTCACTGGGAACTAAAAATGTGTGTGCTGAGCACAGTACAATATGCAGTTCATGTGGTGGATTGTTGGTATTGCATGCCATGTACATGCTGGGAGTGGCATCTCACTGGGAAAAGATCAATGTGTTTGCTGGAGGTGTGCTGTCACATCTGGAACATGCTCTGTTCAGCTAACTTCAAGACTGGAGGCAGGATCCAGAGACACATGGAAAGACAAAAGTAGAATTTACACATCATATAATTAAAGTTTAAGTTTAGACAAATTTTATAAAAATCAGCACAAGGGACTTGATTTACTATTAAACCAATGTGTGCCATGTGCTGCTGGCCCCTTGATTCCTTGCAAACTTCATCCTCTGACCTCCGCCACCCCTGCCACCATAATCTTTAAGTGCTGTGGGAGTTAATAGAATAGAAGGAGCTGTGACAAGCACTCATCATGAGTACCCAACTATGCCCACCCTTTCTGCCCAGCTATATCAATCACAGAAGCTGTGACTACAGCTTCTATGAATGAAACCTAATCATGAATGGAGTATGGGTGGATGACTGAAAGGTCCGCTTCCGCCATTTATAGACCACATTTCTTTCTTAGAAGCTGTAGCAGAAAGGGCAGGCATAGTTGGAACTTTTGATGAGTGCCTATCAAAGCTTCCTCCATTCTATAAACCCCCTGTGCTCTTGAAGATTATGACACAGGGGTGGGGGGGGGCAGAGGAGGAGGATTGCAAGGAATCTAGGAGCCAGCAGTTCAAGGAACACATTGGATTATTATCAGAATAATTAGTTGTGATGTCTTTTCTGCTTTTTTTTTTGTCTAAACTTAGGCTTTACGGATAATAATATATAAAAACAGTCACAGTAATTAATCACAATTAACAAAGAACTGGAAAACAGGCACTTTGGGAACACAGTAAAAAAAGCAGGAGACACCGGCCTGGATTACCATACATTTTATCAAATAGGTTTTTTTTGTTATCACAGCTGGAGAGATATGTATTTGCATTTCTTTCACTAACTAGAAGCTGTGTACTTGTTAAAATTTATACAATTCAGTTCATTAACTGAGCAAAAGTCTTAGCAGAGTCAGACTTCCCAATGCTCTTTGGTTCTCAGACTTACACAGGACAACAGTACTGGGGATCACCATCTTACTAAGTTCCAGCTTACAAAAAGTAACAAAACAATAGCCAAGAGAAAAAATTGTACAGCTCATCCTTGCCGGATAAGTATTCCACCCCCAGCTAGTGCACAAAAAGCACAACCTTTTTTCATTGGCAGTGATACAACATGGTAGAATGCACAGTAGAGTTGCTGCACAGACACATGCGTCCAAGCAGGGGCGTATTTGCTGCGAGGCAAACAAGGCGTTTGCCTAGGGCAGCACATTTTAGGGGGGCGGCAACGCCGCCCCCCCTTTCCCACAGAAGGGACACTTAGTACAGGGTTGGGCTGCTGTACCTTACCTGGGTCCGTGACTCCGTGTCCCAGTCCCACGTCGATCCGGTCCACGAGGCGCTGCTGGAGGAGGGGTAGAGAGGTTGTCAGGTCAGCAGGTCCAGTGTCTTCATTTCTCTGGATCGCGATGTGTGGGAGCACATGTGCCCCTGTCATCTGGCCACACCCCCACTCACTCAACAGCCTATTGCAGCTTGTCCCTCCCTCTGCCTCCTCGCCGGTGATTGGCCTCGGTAAATGTAGCTCAGGAAAGGCACACAGGCGGCCAATCACTGGTGAGGAGGCGGAGCTTTGAGAGGAGGAGCCAAGCGGCAGCATAAAGATCAAAGAAGATCGAGTGAGGGAGAAGGAAGACAGCTGACAGGTAAGTGTCTGTGCCGTGCAAATGATGCTGCTGCAGACAGGTATGCAGGCTGTCAGTGGGAGGAATAGTGCCCCATCGTTGGTGTCAGTGTGAGGAATAGTGCCCCATCATTAGTACCAGTGTGGAGGTAGTAGTACCCCATCATTGGTGTCAGTGGGAGGAATAGTATCCCATCATTGTGTCAGGGGGAGGAATAGTGCCCCATCATTGGGGTCAGTGGGAGGAATAGTGCCCCACTATTGGTGTCAGTGGGAGGAATAGTGCCCCATCATTGTCAGTGGGAGGAAAAGTGCCCCATCATTGGTGTCAGTGGGAGAAATAGTGCCCCATCAATGTGTCAGTGGGAGGAATAGTGCCCCATCATTGTGTCAGTGGGAGGAATAGTGTCCCATCATTGGTGTCAGTGGGAGGAATAGTGCCCAATCATTGTGTCAGTGGGAGGAATAGTGCCCCCTCATTGTGTCAGTGGGAGGAATAGTGTCCCATCATTGGTGTCAGTGGGAGGAATAGTGCCCCATCATTGGTGTCAGTGGGAGGAATAGTGCCCCATCATTAGTGTCAGTGAGTGGAATAGTGCCCCATCATTGGTATCAGTAGGAGGAACAGTGCCCCATCATTGTGTCAGTGGGAGGAATAGTGCCCCATCATTGTGTCAGTGGGAGGAATAGTGTCCCATCATTGGTGTCAGTGGGAGGAATAGTGCCCCATCATTGGTGTCAGTGGGAGGAATAGTGCCCCATCATTAGTGTCAGTGAGTGGAATAGTGCCCCATCATTGGTATCAGTAGGAGGAACAGTGCCCCATCATTGTGTCAGTGGGAGGAATAGTGCCCCATCATTGTGTCAGTGGGAGGAATAGTGTCCCATCATTGGTGTCAGTGGGAGGAATAGTGCCCCATCATTAGTGTCAGTGAGAGGAATAGTGCCCCATCATTGGTGTCAGTGAGAGGAATAGTGCCCCACCATTGGTGTCAGTGGGAGGAATAGTGCCCCATCGTTGTTGTCAGTGGGCAGAGGTCTAATAGGAAAAGGTGGAACCTGAATAGGAAGGGGTGGAGTTTACAGATGAAGGGGTGGATCTTAAACAGGAAGGGGTGGGACAAATTTAGAGCGGGGGTGCCCGATTTTAGTCTTGCCTAGGGCAGCACGAAACCAAAATACACCACTGGGTCCAAGGACACTAATACACAGAAGAGCACAGAAAACAAAAGGGATGCAGGACAAACTACATACAAACTAAGCAAACAATAACAGAATTTAAAGAAAACATCTTGCAGGTGACCTACATGTACAAAACAGGAAGGAGCAGGTTAGGGACACATGATATAGTAGACCAGAGTGTGTGGGTGTCAGGACTTCAAGGTACAAGCATTCAATGTAGCAGGATCATAAGGTCAGAGAGCTGGAGTAAATAAACCAATGAGCAGATTGAAAACAATGCTGAGGCATCTGACTAAGCTACCCTACAGTTCGGTGCAGATGGGCACAAATGAAAGGAGTAGGACTCACGGGGAGTCCAAACCACTCTGCTCCAAGCTCTCCATCCTGGCTCCACTAATTGACAGGAGCAAGCAGTGAGTGGTGCATGACCCATACACAATTATAGCACCAAACAAAAAAGTAGAGCCGCTTGCCTTCTAAACTAGACACCTCTATTGCTCAGGTTTCTTATGCCACCCCTGTAAAATAGTTAATAGCTTAACTGCATGGGGACACCCCATCCCTATGTAACAGCACTGGGGAATGGCAGTTGGTACACATATGCAAGTCATGAGTTTTGCTTTTTTTTTGGGGGGGGGCTTTTTTGCTGCATGCTTTTTTGGGGGTCAGTGATCAGGCTTGATGTCTGCATAACCAACAAAGGCCATGGTCTAAGGCAGCAGGCATACAAAGGATAATATACAGCTAGTGACACATCATGTTGCTGTCAGTAGCACATTCTCATGTGTAATAAAAGGTTTTGGACTCCCAGATTGCCATCTGTACTGGACCTCATTGTTAAAATATTTAAAATAAGAAATACTCCTGCACTACCTTCAGTGTGACTATGTAGTAAATGATGTATAGCGAGCCGCTGCTAGCATCAAAAATTGTGTTCCCACAACATAATCATAAATAAACCAGTAGACTTAATGCTGCATTGCTAATGTGAAGCATAAATAACAAATAATAAAAAAAATTATACATTTAATCATCAAATGTGTATAATAACGTGCATAAATTAGGGTATATATATGTTATAAAACACAATGTCCATATAAGCAAGTCCGTGCAGTTTGAATTAGAGCAGTACATGTGGATATGGTTTTACTAACTTCATAATTCCATAGAATTTCTCACATGCTCACAAAAGCAAATGCAAGTTGTGCCACCTCAGTGCTCACAGAACTCTCATCTTAAGAAAAATTTGAATGCGCTTATACTGATATATAAATTAGGATTCCTCCACTGTCCTGGTCCTCCACCACTTTAAAACCCACTGGGGGTCCTCCTTCCTCTCTCCTAGTTACTGGACCCGGTTATAAGACCAGTACCTTCAAGGGTCACTTGGGATCATGCAGAGGAAACAGAGGGATCTCCAATAGTGCAGTATGTTCCAGTACACACATTTAATTAAAACACCATTAAAATTACACTGGAGCAAACAAGCACAGACTGCACTTCTGAATATGGCACTTCCGGTTCACATCTGCCTCTGGCCACGCCCTACGCATTGCGTCACGTCCACGTGACCTCTTCACGGGTCATTGTTGCTGCTGCTGCACAGTCTGTGCATTTTTTCGGTCGAACAAGGTAGTGATGAATGTCAGTTGTAGTTAGTTAGAAACAAGGCATGTACATTTTGGGACACCAAAATAGAATGCTATATATTGAACATTCTCATTAAAGGGAATGTTTAGTGGCCATGATATGAATATTATGTAGACTTCTATCCAGTCAATATATAAATATATATATATATATATTTATATATATATATATATATATATATATATATATATATATATATATATATCCTTCATCTTGTGTTAGTTTCCTGTTACCATCTCTTATGTTAACGGGTCGGTTTTGACCCGTGTCTTAAATCAGCTGTAAAATACACTAAAAACAATTATCTATCATCCAATTTGTTTCTCATCTCTTGGTTACCTTGTTAGGCTTCCTTATCCATGAAAATATTGGTTTTAATATTTTTGGTGTGGGCCACTGGGCCTTTTTTTTGTCAGTATACCCCACGATTTCAATTAAAAAGCAATGTAAAATGAACCTCAAGAGAATCATATAAATAAATAAAAGGTTCACCTGACTATTACTGAGGGGATTTAGAACACATCTCTGAAATAAATTTGTTTTGTTTAATTTTTCATTTTAATATTATTAACTATAGTAACATCTATGGTGTTACGGGTCAATTTCGACCCATATATATAATTCAAAAAGGCAAAAAAGTCTATTTTTTTCAGCAATAGAACTTTAGTACAAACACAAAATGAAAAACAGAACAAATATATATATATATATATATATATATATATATATATATATATATACAGTGGGGAATCGAAAGTTTGGGCACCCCAGCTAAACATTTGTATTAATGTGCATAAAGAAGCCAAGGAAAGATGGAAAAATCTCCAAAAGGCAGAAAATTACAGATTAGACATTCTTATAATATGTCAACAAAAGTTAGATTTTATTTCCATCATTTACACTTTCAAAATAACAGAAAACAAAAAAATGGCGTCTGCAAAAGTTTGGGCACCCTGCAGAGTTAATATCTTGTACTGCCCCCTTTGGCAAGTATCACAGCTTGTAAACGCTTTTTGTAGCCAGCCAAGAGTCTTTCAATTCTTGTTTGAGGTATCTTTGCCCATTCTTCCTTACAAAAGTCTTCCAGTTCTTTGAGATTTCTGGGCTGTCTGTCACGCACTGCTCTTTTAAGGTCTATCCATAGATTTTCAATTATGTTGAGGTCAGGAGATTGTAAAGGCCATGGCAAAACCTTCAGTTTACGCCTCTTGATGTAATCCCCCGTGGATTTTGAGGTGTGTTTAGGATCATTATCCATTTGTAGAAGCCATCCTCTCTTTAACTTCAGCTTTTTCACAGATGGCATCAAGTTACCATCCAAAATTTGCTGAAATTTTATTGAATCCATTTTTCCTTCTACTCGTGAGATGTTCCCTGTGCCACTGGCTGCAACACAACCCCACAGCATGATTGATCCAACCCCATACTTAACAGTTGGACAGAGGTTCTTTTCATTAAATTCTGTGCCCCTTCTTCTCCAAACGTACCTTTGCTCATTCCGGCCAAAAAGTTCAAGTTTAACCTCATCGGTCCACAGAACTTGTTTCCAAAATGCATCAGGCTTGTCTATATGTTCATTTGCAAAGTTCAAACGATGATTTTTGTAGTGAGGACGTAGAAGAGGTTTTCTTATGATGACTCTTCCATGAAGACCATATTTGTACAAGTATCTCTTTATAGTGGAATAGTGGACCACAACTCCAGTGTCTGCCAGATCTTTCTGGAGGGATCGTGCAGTCAAACGTGGGTTTTGAATTGTTTTTCTCACAATCCTGCGAGCTGTTCTGTCTGATATTTTTCTTGGTCTTCCAGATCTTGCTTTAACTTCCACTGTTCCTGATGACTGCCATTTCTTAATTACATTCCGAACAGAAGATATTGACATCTGAAAACGCTTTCCTATCTTCTTATAGCCTTCTCCAGCTTTGTGAGCGTCAACTATTTTCAGTTTCAGTTTTCTAGACAACTGCTTAGAAGAACCCATGGTGCTGATTGTTGGGGCAAGGTCAGATGAGTCTGGGCATTTAAAACCTTTGAGATTGACATCACCTGGTCTTCCCAGACAATGATTGAGAACAATCCATGACACTGGCAGGTCTCAGCTTGGCAAAGGGGGCAGTGCATGCTATAAATTCTGCAGGGTGCCCAAACTTTTGCAGACGCCATTTTTTTGTTTTCTGTTATTTTGAAAGTGTAAATGATGGAAATAAAATCTAACTTTTGTTGACATATTATAAGAATGTCTAATCCGTAATTTGATGCCTTTTGGAGATTTTTCCATCTTTCCTTGGCTTCTTTATGCACATTAATACAAATTTTTAGCTGGGGTGCCCAAAATTTCTATCCCCACTGTATACAGTATATAACATAAATATAACAAAATATAGATTTGCAAGGTCAAACAAACAACACCCAATCAAGCAAATCAAACCAATAGAAATCAATTACTTGTTCCAACACTGATAAAAAACAAAATCAGAGTAAAAGTCTGTGCGCAGGAACATGTATGTGTGTGTGTGTGTGTTTAGATGCATGTGTGGCAAAAAGTGACACTTTTAGTGTGTTCTTTGCAGAGATATTTGTTGCAGTTGAAGCACAGTACATTTGTCTTTCTGTCCTTACTGCTTGGGCAGACCTGATACCTCTTTCTTTTAGAATCAGGTGGCCTGAGTGGGGTTGTGGTTGTGGCTGTTGTGGATGATGTTGAGGCAGGGCTGGCTGAGAAGGATGCAGGCGTGGACAAAGTGCTAGGTGACCTCTGCAGCTGTCTGACCAAGACTGCAACATCTGGGTCTCGGGGCACACGTTCCCTTCGCTCAATGTGTGGCTTGACAAGGGAATTTCCCAGCTCCTCAAGAAACATTCTCCGCTTGTTTTTTTTGGTTGAGTTCCATCCTTGGTGGATGTGGGTCCACAACACAAATGCATTATATGCAGACACATCAAGCATGTTGTAAAACACAACCATTGGCCATCTCCTGGTCATTCGCTGGCAAGTGTAGGTGGCAGTCAGGTTGTCCACTCCTCCTTTGTTTTTGTTATAGTCGAGGATAATTGTGGGCTTTTTGTCACTTCCTGATAACACAGCTGCATCTTTGTGAAGAGTAGATATAAGTATCACATTCCGGGTTTTTTTTTGACAATATGAGATAACAATATGTGGTGGTGTCTGTAAAAGCAAACTTTGTGGACAGTGCAGCCCTGTCCTTCACCTGCAAGATTTCAGCAGGCAGCTCAGGTTTATTTTTCTTCACTGTGCCCACCATGGTAAGTTTCCTCCTGAGAAGTTCTTGTCCAAGGTCATAGCTGGTAAAAAAATTGTCACAAGTGATATTGTGACCCTGCAGTCCAGAAGTCATATCGAGGACCACACGTTTTCCTTGGTTTTTCTCTGGGATGCCACTTGCAGCTTTGCCTGTGTAAATCTGTAGATTCCAGGCAAAGCTGGTTTTTGAATCACAGGCTGCCCAGACTTTTATGCCGTACTTCCCTGGCTTACTGGGTATGTATTGCCGGAAGGGGCATTTTCCTCGGAAAGGGACAAGACGTTCATCCACTGTCACCTCTGGCCCAGGGTTGAACATCAGTGGAAGGAGCTGCACCCATCTCTCCCAGATATCCCTGATGGGGGCAAGCTTGTCAGATCTTGCTCTGGTATCTCTGTTGTCAAATCTGAGGACTCTTGATATCATTTGAAAGGTCTGAAGTTACATTGTTGCCCGGAAAATATTTCTGCCTGTCGATGCATCCCACAGACTATCAGTAGCCTCATTGCAGGATCTGTACACTCCAGCAAGAAGAAGAACACCAATATAGGCATCCAGGTATTCCTCATCAATGTCTTTCCATATGCTGCCATGGACTTTTTTTCCATCAAGGTTTGTCATAGCAATGCGGCTTACTTAGATCAGAAATACTGTCTGTTCAAACAGGGACTACCTCTGTTCCGTCATGATCTTCAGCTTTCAGACATCACTTTGGCTTGGCAACCTGTATGTGTAGGTCAGATAGACCTGGATATGCATTACCCAAAAGTCAGGCTTCAAGCTACTCTTGCAGCAAATACAGTAGTAGCAATGACTGACAAAAGAATACTCTCCTTTGTGGTCAACACCCACCTGTATTCAATCAATTTCACACCTATTCAGGGACCGTTTTCTTTTAATATATCGGTATAAAAAGCTAAAGCTTTTAAGGGCTCCTACATGGCAGGTATATGTAATAAATGATGCCATTTCACCACAAATGAGGGTGGTGTTCTTGGGACCTAATTTTATCTTATTGGTACACCCTTTTCTTTTACCATGCTGAAACAAGTACAAGCCGGGCCCTCATATTCCTACTGTACTGAAATATATTGCAATTGTACTGTCTCCCTTATATTGTAAAGTGCTGCGCAAACTGTTGGCGCTATATACATTCTGTATAATAATATAATAATAATAACTGCCTGCCTCTTTACACAGTGGCATACCATCATCTGTCATCTATATATATGTATTACAATGTAGCTTCCTTTTAATTTTCACATAATAAAAAAAACTAAACATTGCTATTTTGAAAGAGAAAATGCTAGTTTACATCACCTTAATGCGATTTTGATCATTTACAAGAGCCTGCGTAGAAGTAAAACTTTGTGTTACTATACACATGGATGTAATGTATTAGGATAAGCTTAATCAGGGCAGTTGCTAGGTCCCTTAAAGACCCTGAGGATTTCTGAACACTTAAATCACAATGTAGAGAATACTATGTTGAAAAGTGAGTGAAGCAGTGTGTTTTTCATTTATATACTCTGCTCTCTTTCCTCACTTCAGTCTCTGTCCCTTTTTATGTTGCTTTCCTGACAGCTATTAATGCTTTGCCCTTTGGCTTTTAGTGGTTCCAAGCAGGACAACCTTGGCCATCAGAAGGACAAACAAAGGTACCCTGCAATGTCACCTCTTCCATCTGCCATTTTAATGTCTATCCCTAGGTAAGCTATATATAGATCAGCTGACACTTATAAATATATTTACTGGAAATGCAAAAAATAAATAAATACGTCTTGCACTTATAAAATAATTTTTCTCATGTTCATTGTGCAACGCATCATTTTAGACTTATAACCTGTGGGTATATTGCTGCCTATGTGAAGATTCAATGCTAATTGTCCTTTTAGCGACCATATCCCTGAATCTGATGTACAGTTCAGTTGATAAAAAGCAATACAAAAACAATTTAGAGGAAGGAACATACTTCTATGTGAGCAATCAACCTACCAGAATAAGTGAGGCCTCTGTCTCTCTGCACCTGGACCTCTGCATCTACACTATTAAATTCAACTGAGATGCAGGATGGAAGATTTGGCCCTGAGAAAGCAAGTCTGACCAATCCAGTAGTTTTCATGGTGTGGAGAAGAACACACAGATCAGGGTGTAGTGATCCCACAGAGCAACAACAGTATCTAGTGAGCCTGCCAATGGACATAATCCCAACTTGGTGTCAGGAAGTCAGCATGCATGTGTTAATTTCTCAATTCACATAGTTAAATGTGTAAATTGTTGTAAAATCATCAGAATAAAGATGTTAAAATGGCATTATATGTAAAAGAGTGTTGAAGGCGCCCACCCCTGTTCAGGGATGGTTGTTCCAATCTGACATACTGTACATGCACTCTTTCATGCCTCTTGTAAACCAATTGCTTTCTTTGCCCAAAATTTGCACATCACTGTTCTGCAAAGAATGTCCCTTTTCCTTAAGCTGTAGGAAGACTGCTGAGTCTTGACCTGTAGAATTTCCTCTCCTATGTTGGGCCATTCATTTGTTGAGAAGATGTTTTAAATTCCTCAATACAGTTCACTACATTTACCAAGTTAATTTGTTTGTGTTTGGGTGTTGAATCTTTAGGATATACAAGCTTCTCTCTCAAGATGTTGATGGCCTTGAATTGCACAGGAACGCACTGCTTGTTGAACATTTTTCTGAGTTTTTTTTACTCTCCAGCTATGGCAACACTATGTATATTACTCAGCGTGTTCTGCTTCTCCCCTTTGTTTGATTGTCCTGTGTTTTTACTTGACCTTGTAGATGTTTTAAGAAAAGTCCAGTCTGGGTAGCCACAAACTTTCAAAGCACTTCTGACATCTCTTTGTCCTTTGTTGATTTACTAAACCTGGAGAGTGATAAATCTGGTGCAGCTGTGCATGGTAGCCAATCAGCGTCTAACTTTAGCATGTTTAATTAAGCTTTGACAATAAAACCTGGAAGCTGATTGGTTTCTATGGAGAGCTGAACCAAATTTTGCAATCTCCAATTTTAGGGTGTGTTTGATGTTGCCATCTAATTCCTTTTCACCTATATACTAAGCACAGAGGCTATTGAAACTGTAAAGTAACATCTAAAATGAGATAAGACTCATCAGTAGAACAGAACTGAAGCCAGCTTAGGTATGTTCCTTGCTGGACCTGTGTCTCAACATATATTTCAAGTGTATGGATAACTTCTACAGACAGAAACTTGGTTTGGATATAGTATCACCTGTATCTGTAATTGTAGCTTACCCATACATGGAAGGGGTGGAGAAGACCGCTTGAGCTCTTTCAGGGAAAACACCAAATAATTGGTTCAAGTATGTGGATGACACAATGGTCAAGATTGAAACATCAGAAGCGCAAGCTTTCAGTAAACACAGGGGACATATACTTCAGGTTTACATGTGAGGAGACACTGAAAAACAAATTATTTATTGGACTGCATGTTACCTATGAAGGATGGGGAGGGGTAATTTGGACATTGATGTCTATCATTAGGACTTTGAAATATTGGGTGAGGATGATAACAACAAACATAGACTTTATAGAAAAAGAACACAAACATGTCAGGAGCTCTATTTTTGCTACCCAGACTGGGCTTTCACTAAAACATTCAAAGAGTCCAACAAAAACCAGGACCATTGAACAGAGAGGAGAATCAGAAAACAGAGAGAACATAGTCATCCAGTATTTAGCTGGAGTGCCTGACAAACTCTTGAAAATCTTTAACAAACATCACAACCATGTGTTTTGTAAGCCCAGAAATACATTGAAACAGAAGCATGTTTATCACCCAAAAACAATCCAAGTAACTTGGTATGTGGTATACTGTAGTGAGGACAGGGGCGGACTGACCATTTGGAAACTCGGGCACTGCCCGAGGTCCCGGGGTCAGTAGGGGGCCCCATGAGATGCCCCTGGTACCTTTTTCATAGGCTTTTCATAGGCCCCATGATTCCCTATTGCCCGGGGGCCCCATGAGTTGTCAGTCCGCCCCTGAGTGAGGAATACAAAGGCATGTACATTGGGGAAACAAAAGAACCTCTCAACAAAAGAATGACTCACATAGGAGAGCAAATTCTACAGGTCAAGACTCAACAGTCTTCCAGTGCCTTAAAGGGTAACTCCTTTTTCATAGGGAAAAAAAAGCAAATAAAAATAATTAATATAATTATTATAATTGCTGCACAAGTACACAGTTGGTATACAAAACAACCCTGGAATTATAATTTCCTGCTTAGGTAAAGGACTCTGCTCTAAGATACAAGTCAGACTTTAGACATCCTCTGCAACAGAAATGTCATTTTTAGTGAGATGCTCCCTAAGAGTTATTCACTTCCTAAGGGATGCTTACACTGCAACTTTTCTCATCAGATTCATGAAAGTGCACCCACTGATTAAAATGAATTGGTAACTGCCATTCAGAATCAATATCTAAAAAAACCAAAGTGGAACAAACAGCTTTTTTTCAGAGCAGATGTTTGTTAAAATCCTGGCAATGCACACTGATCACCCAAAGGGGATTGGTTTTTATTCTCAAAAAGTGTTGCTTTTTACTCTCTAAGGACTTTCTTTGGAGAATGGTGAGATGCACATTTTGGACAAGGATGGAGACAGGTTTGAAGGAGGCATGAAAGAGGCCATCTACAGGTCAGAACAGAGATGGCGGCCTTCAACATTTTATGTCTTCCACATATAAAGCCATCCTTGGCCATACCATTCTTGAATTCTTAGATAATCAACAGCTACACATTCCATTGTAGATGGATTAAGGTGGCTGTGCTACCTGTGTGGATATGAATTCTGGGGTATCTTCCTGACACTCATTGGAAGCAAAGAAGTGATTTGAAGAAGCTACAAAACATCTTCAACTTTACAGAACAAATTCAGATAAATGTGACTAGCTGCTACTAGTTGTGCTAAAATGTTTGCATACTCTAGCATAAATCATGACATTTTGGCATTGATATTAAAAATATGACAGATCATGCTAAAACACTGTCTTTTATTTAAGGATGGTGATCATATGAATCCATTTTTTATCACTTAGTTGTTCGGCTTCTTAAATCATAATGATAACAGAAGTTACCCAAATGGCACTGATCAAAAGTTTACATACCCTGGAATGCTTGGCCTCAGTACAGACACACAAGGTGACATACACAGGTTAAATTGGCAATTAAAGTTTAAGTTCCTACATCTGTGACTTTTTAAATTGCAATTAGTGGCTGTGTACAAATAGTCAATGAGTTTGTTAGCTCTCACATGGATGCACTGAGCCAGCTAGATACTGAGCCACGGGACCAGAAAAGAATTGTCAAAATACATGCATAACAAGGTAATGGAACTTTATAAAGATGGAAAAAGATATAAAAAGATATCCAAAGCCTTGAATATGCCAGGCAATACTGTTCAATCACTTATTAAGAAGTGGAAAATTCAGGAATCGCTTGACACCAAGCCAAGGTTAGGTAGACCATGAAAGATTGCAGCCACAACTACCAGAATATTTGTTCAGGATGCAAAGAAAAACCCACACACATGTAACCTCAGGAGAAATATAGACTGCTCTGAAAAAAGATAGTGTGGTTGTTTCAAGGAGCACAACAGGATGATACTTGAACATAAATGCGCTGCATGGTTGAGTCGCCAGAAAGAAGCCCTTAATGCACCAATGCCAAAGAAAAAAAGCCCAGTTACAATATGCCTGACAACATCTTGACACAGTTTCTGGCACGCTGTAATCTGGAGTGATGAGACCAAACTACAAGTTTATGGTCACAACCATAAGCACTATGTTTGGAGTGACAAGAATACCATTCCCACTGTGAATCATGGTGGTGGCTCACTGATGCTTTGGAGGTGTGTGAGTTCTAATGGCATGGGGAATCTTGTGAAAATTAATGGCAAGCTGAATGTAGCATGTTATCGGAAAATACTGGCATACAATTTGAATACTTATGCATGTCAGCTGCGCATGGGATGCTCTTTCCAACATGACTGGAAGTGGAGTGGTCAGCACAGTCCCCTGAACTTAATATCATTGAGCCCCTCTGGAGAGATCTCAAACGTGTAGTTCATGCAAGATGACCAAAGACTTTGCATGACCTGGAGGCATTTTGCCAAGACAAATGAGCAGCTATACCGCCTGCAAAAATTTGAATATTAAGAACTTAATGTATGCAGACTTTTGAACAGGGGTCATTTCATTTTTTTTTTAGTTTGTGTGTTTTGTTTTTTGATTGTGCCTTTCTGTTATGACCTAGGGTTGAATATGAATCCCATAAGAAATAAAAGAAATGTGTTTTGCTGCTCACTCATATTTTCTTTAAAAATGACACTGTATATTACCAATTCTCTAAGGGTATGCAAACTTTTGAGCACAACTGTATACCATGACCTGAATAAAAAAGAATATTTGCCACATACTGTACGAAAAAAACAATACATTTAAATCAATTTAAACATAGCAAAATGTACAAAACTGCACATTCCCTTTAAATGCATAAAATATTCCACTTTACTGAACTCAATCTATTGTTAATGATTATGCAAGAAACAAAAACGAAAATCACACTTCTAATTATGTTTTTGTATTGCTTTGTGTTTTAACAAAATGAGCATTTTTATCATTTTCTGGCAACTTAGCTCATAGCATGCAACTTGGTAATGCTGCATGTAATTGGTAGACACAGCAATGAATGTCAGGTTAGATCTTGTATAGTTCACTGAAGATGTCTTTATACTACTACAATATGTAATTAAACAGATTTAATTGAATTATGGGATTATGATATGCACCATCTTTATCAGGAAAAAGGGAAATTTGTAACAGGGCTTTACCATATGGATTATTGTCTTTTCCAGCAGTATAAATCAAATGCAATGTTAAACAAAACTAAGATAGCACTACATGAAACTATATTGTTCACTTGGTGAAATCACTTTAGGTACCAATTTATGGAAACACACATTTTTCCATGTTAGAGCTCAATTTAAGTTTGTTCTGTTGCTGGAGAATGCTGTCTTAGTGATTCATATTGTAGCCAGATAGAACAAGGCAGGCAGACGTTGAAGATCATTCATCAATGTATCCTTGGCTCTAATAAAGTACTGCAGAATAAAATGGCTTTGGAAGCTTTTGGTCACACAGATCAGTTTGTACTTGTGCATGTTTTATAATATCAGAACAAAGAAAACCTGAGGAGCTGAGGAAATGTATACTTACAATAGCCTGCGTTATTTTTTTTTAAACCTGTTACCAAGCAAATGATAATAGTAAACTATTCTTTGACATTCTGTTCTTTATGTATGTTACTTTCTTTAATGTACCTTAACTCCTTTACCACTTCAATACTGGGCACTTTCATCCCCTTCGTGCCCAGGCCAATTTTCAGCTTTCAGCACTCTCACATTCTGATTGACAATTACTCAGGCATGCAATACTGTATCCAGGGGCGGACTGACCATTTGGAAACTTGGGCACTGCCCGAGGGCCCGGGGTCAGTAGGGGGCCCCATGAAATGCCCCTGATACCTTTTTCATAGTCTTTTTTGAGTTTGGGCAAGGACACAGGGGCCCCATGATCTCCTATTGCCTGGGGGCCCCATGAGTTGTCAGTCCACCCCTGACTGTACCCATATGAAAATGTTATCATTTTTTGAGACAGAGAGAGCTTTCTTTTGGTGGCATTTATTTCACCACTGGGGTTTTTATTTTTGCTAAATAAATGAAAAAAGACCACTGTTATAAAATGTTGCAAATAATTTTCACTGATGTGCATTGATGAGGCAGCATTGATGGGCACTGATCAGGCTGCACTGATGGGCACTGATAAGCACTGAGGCTGCACTGATGGGCGCTGATTGGCACTGATGAGGCTGCACTAATGGGCACTGATAAGCTGCACTGATGGGGCTGCACTGCTAATCATGGCACTGATTATCAGTGTAAATGCTGTACTCACTGTACTCCCAGAGATCAGCTCTCCTTTCATCGCACAATGTTTCTTGTGTGAGGAAAGGAGAGCTGATAAGAGCTGATAACCAGCAAACAGCTGTGACAGCTGTGATTGGACACTGGAAATTTTAAAGTCAGGTCCGCAGTATACAGAGAACCTTTGACACAGAACTGTGGTTTACTCATATATTTGCAAACAAAACCCTCTGTTCTTAAGGCAAACTGTTAGACAGGTCCAAAGTGGTTGTTTTGCAGGCTGGCTGGTAAGTTTGCTGGGAAATGCTTTGCTTGTGATGAAAATTGCCCTTCCATGTGCACCTTACTGCTAAGGCTGGTTATAGGTTGGGATGGTTGCAATTTGTTTATACAGTTTGCTGAATTGGATGCAGGGATGCACTGGATGCATTTGCTGTCCTTTTGCTATAGCTGGGTGTCATGTGTGTCCCTATATCTTTAAGGAGGGATGGGAGCCTCCAGGCACACCTGCCCTTTACCTATCCATTTATACTTCCATTGTGGAGGCTCTGGAAATTTTAGCGTTAGATCCGCAGTATACAGAGGACCCTGGATGCGGGACTGCAGCTTATGCATGTACACTGCTCAAAAAAATAAAAGGAACACTTTTTAATCAGAGTATAGCATCAAGTCAATTAAACTCCTGAGATATTGATCTCATCAGTTAAGTAGCAGAGGGGGTTGTTAATCAGTTTTGGCTGCTTTGTTGTTAATGAAATTAACAACAGGTGCACTAGATGAGCAACAATGAGACAACCCCCAAAACAGGAATGGTTTACAGGTGGAGGCCACTGACATTTTTTTCCCTTCTCATCTTTTCTGACCGTTTTTCACTAGTTTTTCATTTTGACTAGGGTCAGTGTCACTACTGGTAGCATGAGGCGATACCTGAACCCTACAGAGGTTGCACAGGCACTCCGACACCTCTAGGATGGCACATTAATGCGTGCCATTGCCAGAAGGTTTGCTGTGTTTCCCAGCACAGTCTCAAGAGCATGGAGGAGATTCCAGGAGACAGGCAGTTACTCTAGGAGAGCTGGACAGGGCCACAGAAGGTCCTTAACCTATCAGCAGGACCGGTATCTGCTCCTTTGTGCAAGGAGGAATGGGATGAGCCCTGCCAGAGCTCTCCAAAATGACCTCCAGCAGGCCACTGGTGTGAATGTCTCTGACCAAACAATCAGAAACAGACTTCATGAGGTTGGCCTGAGGGCCTGACGTCATCTAATGGGCCCTGTGCTCACTGCCCGGAACCATAGAGCTCGATTGGCCTTTGCCATTGAAAACCAGAATTGGCAGGTCCGCCACTGGCGCCTTGTGCTTTTCACAGATGAGAGCAGGATCACTGTGAACACATGTGACTGACGTGAAAGGGTCTGGAGAAGCCCTGGAGAACGTTATGCTGCTTGTAACATCGTTCAGCATGACCGTTTTGGTGGTGGGTCAGTGATGGTCTGGGGAGGCATATCTATGGAGGGATGCACAGACCTCTACAGGCTAGACAATGGCACCCTGACTGCCATTAGGTATCGGGATGAAATCCTTGGACCCACTGTCAGACCCTACGCTGGTGCAGTGGGTCCTGGGTTCCTCCAGGTGCATGACAATGCCTGGCCTCATATAGCGAGAGTATGTAGGCAGTTCCTGGAGGATGAAGGAATTAATACCATTGAATGGCCCCCATGCTCACCTTACCTAAATCCAATAGAACACCTTTGGGATATCATGTTTTGGTCCATCTGAGGTCTCCAGGTTGCACCTCAGACTGTCCAGAAGCTGAGAGGAAATACAAGCATGTGAGGGTCATACAAACTACTGAGTACCATTTTGAGCTGCTGCAATCAAATTTCAGCAAAATGGACTAGCCTGCTGCATAATTTTTTCACTTTGATTTTCATGGTGTCTTTGAATTAAGTCCTCTGAGGGTTGATAATTTTCATTTCCATCAAACGATGGGGCATTCTTATGTTCCTAACACATTACCCAGTCCATATCAGTATAGATATCCAGCATGATATTTTTCCCCATTGAGATCTGATGTGTTTTCAAAGTGTTCCTTTAATTCTTTGAAGGAGTGTATTTGCAAATGTGTAAAAACAAAAATCTCTGTTAAATAGGGCCAAATTGGCTGTTTTGCAGGCTTGCTGGTAACTGTGCTGGGAAATCCTTTGTTTGTGATGTGCATTTCCCTTGCATGTGCGCCTTGCTGCTAAGGCTGGTTACAGGTTGGGATGGTTACCATTTTTTGTACAGCTGATCATATGGTAAAGGGCCTCTGTTACTGGCCCTTTACCCCGATCTGCGATCAGCTGTGTCTAAAGTACACAGCTTGTCACAGAGCATGCCCGATGCATGCCCCAGGAAAACGAGCGGGAGGCATGGATGTCCTTCCAGAACTGGAGAGCCACACTGTGGCCATGTGTTATAAATAATGGCTAACTGCAACATGAATAAAGCCAATAGCTGGAATGTGAAAATGCTTCTGATTTTGTATTGGGTAAACAGCTGCAAGAGATGCCCAGCATCTGCCCTCAAGCAACAATTTAAAGCATAAGTGATGTTTTAGTAAAGTACTAACATTTATTGGATGACATTATTAGCAAGGGATGCCCTTATTCAGCATGCCCCATTTTCCCTAAAATACAAATTTTTGGCCTGTTGGGTGCTACACAGTCTCAAAAATCTCCCTCAGGCTGGCTTTTCTACTTAGGTGCATGTGTGCGTCAATCAATATTCATTACTATGGAAAGGCTATCCTTTGTCCCAGCTTGGTTGACAGACTTATGTTAGTTTTAAAAGGAAATAATTTAGTACTGTTTTTTTATTATTTGCGCTGACATACAATTTTCAGGACAAGCTTTTGGGGTATATCCCCTTCTTCAAGGTCCCAGCAGTCCAAGGAAAGTATGGTACATAAGACTCTAAGGGGTTTCTGAGGGAGCATGTCCAGCCCAAACAAGTATAACTTTACTAAAAGTGCAGTTATATTTGAAGTAAGGATGTGACACTACTAAGATCTTTGACATTTTATTATGTTAAAATGTGTTTGGATATTTTATAACATGCATGTGCCATATTTTATTAGCCATATTTTACTATGGCTATGCTGTGCTATCTGGCTATATGCAAATATATGCATGGAAATGCATGTCCTTTAATAATAATATATTAACCAGTTAATAATTATACATCTACAGATGTTCTCTGAAACATTTCAATGCTCTGAAGTCATCAAAGCACATGGAATAGATAAAATATCATTATTCAGTCTACTGGATAGCTATTAGGTTTCAGACAAACCATGCAGTAATATTAATTTCCTCATTATGCATATTAGTCCATTCATTTCTGCACTGCCATTGTCTCATTTCATCCATGGCATTGTAAGGGATATGAAAAAAATATAATTGTCCAGCACTGTCAGCTGAGTTAAATTCAGCAGACTTTTGTAGTCAAGTAGCTTTTGCAATGCAAAGCAATAGTGGCATTGATTAAAGCATATCTCCTTGGATTATTTCATAAATTCATGAAAAGATTTATCGTTGTTTCTACATAATAAATTTCTTTAAAACTTCTTTATCTGTAGTGTGCATTTAGATCTTTTGCCCTTTAAAATAAGACTTATACCTCTCCTAGAAACACAAGCACATTAATTTTAGCTGTGCAGTGAACTTATGTTTTTGTAGCAAAAGCAAAGCTGTTTTTTTGTTATCCTGAAAAACAGAATGTTAGTGCTGATAAAAATTAGAATGTACAATATTTAAGAACAAGGACAATCATATTATTATGATTTTTTTTTTATTACTATGACCACCAGTGTAGTGAATACTTTGGAGCAGGGGCGGACTGACAACTCATGGGGCCCCCGGGCAATAGGTACCAGAGGCATCTCATGGGGCCCCCTATTGACCCTGGGCCCTCGGGCAGTGCCCGAGTTTCCAAATGGTCAGTCCGCCCCTGCTTTGGAGTAAGGTAAAAGTCTGAATCCACAACTAATCTCACTATGGAAGAGTCTGACTTTACAGGCAATACACAAACAATTAATTCGGCAATGATTATATATTACATAGATTATTCTGTTATACAACACACAAGCTTTCATAATATGTATTGCATCCAACAGGAAATGAAAAAGCATTACTTACTATCACAGGAAACAGTAGAAAGACATGCCATATTGTATGTATACAAGCACTCCATAGACATTTGTGGATTACTAGAGATGGTTGTGTCCATAGCTAATGGCAGCAAGAATACAACCACTAGATATGGATGGAGTATCTTACACCCTTTTGAAGAAAATTATTGCTTCTAAATGTATCTGCTTGCCAGTGTACAATCCTTTTTTTTTGCTTTAAAAGCATTTTCTCTTTTCTCATTGCAGAATTATTACTGTTTTAAAAAAATTCTTAGGTCACCTTGTATATACTTTAAGTTTAACATCCAGATACAGTTTTCCAGTAATTGATAACAATTTAATTTAGTACAATAAAGAACATGTAACAAGGGTGCCCAAGCAGCTGTACTAATGGGACTAAATAAAGAACTGTCTTTCTGTATTGAATATTACAACCAGTCAGACTAATTAACATTCCTGTCCAGTATGAGTGAATGAAATAAAAAAAAATCTGTTAACTCTTATCTGTTTTTATAAAGGAAAATAATTTGGGTATCTATACGTGTAAAATAACAGCTGATTAATCCAGGCAAATAAGATCAGACCATCACATCATACAAATCATCAATTCATTTTACATATATAAAGCATCAATTACATTGTTCAGTGACAATGTGCCACCTGATGATGTTTCCCTGCTGTCACACTTCAATCACTAAATAACAGATCCCTGGCTGCTGCGGGTGACATCCAGGGGCGTATCTACCGTAAGGCAAACAAGGCATTTTCCTAGGGTGGCATTTTTCAGGAGGGCGGCGCCACCCTCGGAAGAAGGGACACACAGGTGTGAGTGGTCTTCAGAGCAGGGCAGCTTAGCAAGCTGCATCTCCCCTGAAGATGGCCGGCTCCACTGCAGTCCTCTCACAGACTGTCATTCTTTGCCTTTGATACGTCTCTCTTTTCTCTCTCTCCCTTCTTTCTGTGATCTGCTTGTTGTGGCAGCTTCGCTTCTCACTGCATAATACATCCCCCATCCCCTCCTCATCCATGCAAGTAATAAATCTGGAGTGATGGCAGGGAATAAAGCTGTGCGGAGCTCCACTGACACACAAACTGTGCCGGGTAGGCATGGTTGGCTCACTATGTCTACTGCTCTCCAGCTCTAGTAAGGAATTGAATGGGAGTGTGAGCACTGGTGTCATGCAGAAGTTATATGTGAGTGTGAGCAGTGGGGGAAGTACAAGGTGTATGTGACTGTCGACCCTGGGGGACTTTACAAGTTATATGTGAGTATGAGCAGTGGGGGAAGTACAAGGTGTATGTGACTGTCGACCCTGGGGGACTTTACAAGTTATATGTGAGTATGAGCAGTGGGGGAAGTACAAGGTGTATGTGACTGTCGACCCTGGGGGACTTTACAAGTTATATGTGAGTATGAGCAGTGGGGGAAGTACAAGATGTATATAACTGTCAACCCTGGAGGGCTTTCCAAGTTATATGTGAGTATGAGCAGTGGGGGAAGTACAAGGTGTATGTGACTGTTAGCACTGGGGGGTTTTACAAGTTATATGTGAGTATGAGCAGTGGGGGAAGTACAAGGTGTATGTGACTGTCGACCCTGGGGGACTTTACAAGTTATATGGGAGTATGAGCAGTGGGGGAAGTACAAGGTGTATGTATCTGTCAACCCTGGGGGGCTTTACAAGTTATATGTGAGTATGAGCAGTGGAGGAAGTACAAGATGTATGTAACTGTCAACCCTGGAGGGCTTTCCAAGTTATATGTGAGTATGAGCAGTGGGGGAAGTACAAGGTGTATGTGACTGTTAGCACTGGGGGGTTTTACAAGTTATATGTGAGTATGAGCAGTGGGGGAAGTACAAGGTGTATGTGACTGTTAGCACTGGGGGGTTTTACAAGTTATATGTGAGTGTGAGTCATACTCACATATAACTTGTAAAGCTCCCCCAGTGTCAACAGTCACATACACCTTGTACTTCCCCCACTGATCATACTTACATATAACTTGCTAAACCCCCCAGGATCAACAAGTCACATACACATACCACGCTTATGCAAGGCATCCACCGATCATCATGTGTACTCCTTAGGAAGCGGGGCCTGACCACAGGGGCTCCTTTAAGTTGGCGGCTGCCTCCGGTACTCTGAGCATGGAATCCAGAAAATGGAGGAACAACATGTGGCTATCTTTTGATCAAGCAGGTGGTGAGTGATACCTTGCTCACACTGTACTGGACACATGGCCGATAGGCCCTTTTTGCTAGAAGTTTGTTACAGTGGCAGTCTCACTGACTTTCTTCTTGTTACTCTTTTACTACAGGATGGAGGCATTATGTTACATCTCACAGTCGGTGCACAGCACCGTATGTGTATAGTCCATCAAAGATCTATTCATCACCTTCACCTGATTCAGTCATTATCAGTGACATTTTGATTCATATTTGGCGGATCGCTATATTTATATGTCGGCAGGTTTCTGCCTCTCATATACCAGACGGCGGCTGCCTCATGGATACTCTATTATTCAGGACAATATATCTATCAATATAGCATTCTGCTTATTACAATCTGCCTTGGGATGTTGATTTATATTTCTTCAAGGATTACCACGTCATACTTATGGCTTATTGTAGGCCTACTATCTACCTTGGCTCTCAATGAGGACTGTGTCTTCTAGAAATGATATTTGATTTAAGGTTTACAAGTACCAGATGTATATCCATGTCCTTATGATCATCTTTTGATATTATTCTGCAAGTATGATGTATATCATAGTTGGTCTATTCCAGCTTCTTAACATTGTCTAATTGGCTCCTATTTCCATCAATCTTGGAGTTTCACATGTCTGTATGATTGATGTACAGCCGGTTGCACATGTTTTCATCTTATATATATTTCCCCACTGTGGTGGTGTACCCTGATGTGCCTTTGCTATTGATGCAAAGACCTGTGAGTTGTTGCCCCTATAGCTTAGCACCATTTGTGGCCTGCCATGATGTCTCTCTTTTTTATTTTTTATTTTAAGGTTGTCTTGCATATTGTCCATTATTGAGGTGATGGCTATTTGCAGTCTTGAATCAACTGTCTTCTATGTGCAACTTTGCCAATAAAGCATATCTTTGATTATTATTTGAGTATCACATTTTTGTCCTTCATGTAACTGCTTTTCTTTGTGAATCTCTTTTTATGGTTTTTGCTGCAGGTTTTTTGGTTACTGGGCAAACGATGTACTTCAGGCGTTACCCACTACTTTTCAGGCCTCTGTTTTTCTATGGTTCTATAGTTCAACAGTCACATACACCCTGACTTCCGCCACTACTCATACTCACATATAATTTGTAAAGCCTCCAGTGTTGACAGTCACATACACCTTGTACTTCCCCCACTGCTCATACTCACATATAATTTGTAAAGCCTCCAGTGTCGACAGTCACATACACCTTGTACTTCCCCCACTGCTCATACTCACATATAATTTGTAAAGCCTCCAGTGTTGACATTCACAAACACCTTGTACTTCCTCCACTGCGCATACTCACATATAATTTGTAAAGCCTCCAGTGTCGACAGTCACATATACCTTGTACTTCCCCCACTGCTCATACTCACATATAATTTGTAAAGCCTCCAGTGTCGACAGTCACATACACCTTGTACTTCCCCCACTGCTCATACTCACATATAATTTGTAAAGCCTCCAGTGTCGACAGTCACATACACCTTGTACTTCCCACACTGCTCATACTCACATATAATTTGTAAAGCCTCCAGTGTCGACAGTCACATACACCTTGTACTTCCCACACTGCTCATACTCACATATAATTTGTAAAGCCTCCAGTGTCGACAGTCACATACACCTTGTACTTCCCTCACTGCTCATACTCACATATAATTTGTAAAGCCTCCAGTGTCGACAGTCACATACACCTTGTACTTCCCTCACTGCTCATACTCACATATAATTTATAAAGCCTCCCAGTGTCGACAGTCACATACACCTTGTACTTCCCACACTGCTCATACTCACATATAATTTGTAAAGCCTCCAGTGTCGACAGTCACATACACCTTGTACTTCCCACACTGCTCATACTCACATATAATTTGTAAAGCCTCCAGTGTCGACAGTCACATACACCTTGTACTTCCCTCACTGCTCATACTCACATATAATTTATAAAGCCTCCCAGTGTCGACAGTCACATACACCTTGCTCTTCCCCCACTGCTCATACTCACATATAACTTGTAAAACCCCCCAGTGTCAATACTCACATACACCTTGTACACCCCCCACTGCTCATACTCACATATAACTTGTAAAGCCTCCCAGTGTTGACAATTGCATACACCTTGTACTTCCCCCACTGCTCATACTCACATATAACTTGCAAAGCCCTCCACTGTTGACAGTCCCATACACCTTGTACTTCCCTCACTGCTCATATTCACATATAACTTGTAAAGCCCCCCAGTGTTGACAGTCGCATACACCTTGTACTTCCCCCACTGCTCATACTCACATATAACTGGTAAAACCCCCCAGTGTCAATACTCACATACAGCTTGTACACCCCCCACTGCTCACACAGTGTGAGCACTGGGGGAGTATATAAGGTGTATGTGAGTGTTGACACTGGGGGGCTTTACAAGTTATATGTGAGTGTGAGCACTGGGAGTGTACAAGGTGCATGGGAGTGCAGGCACTGAGGGGGAGGGGGTTAACAAGATGTATGTTAGTATAGGCACTGAGAAGGCAGGATGTACAAGGTCTATGTGAGTGGGCACTGGAAGGGAAAGCAGGGATGTACAAGGTATATAAAAGTGGGGGGATGATGCAAAATGTCTGTGAATGGGCATTGGGGGATATACAAAGTGAGTGTAGGCACTGGGAGAGGGGGGGTGTACAAGGTACATATGAGTGTGAGCATTTTAGGGCCAGGGATTTAAAAGGTGCATTTGACTATGGGGACACTGGGGAAGTCAATGTACAAGGTGCATGTGAGTGTGGTCACGGGGGAGAGGGCAAAATATACAAGGTGTATGTGAATGTGGGCATGGTTGTACAAGTTAAATGTGAGTATGGGCACTAGGGGCATGTACAAGGTGTACACGAGTGCAGGCTCTGGGTTTGTGGGGGGCAGAGGAAGTGCTTTGGCTCTTGTTACAAGTTGCGCAACAAATTTAGATGGGGGAGGGGGGGCCTGGTATTAGTCTTGCCTAGGGCAGCACAAAACCAAAATGCACCACTGGTGACATCACTGACATATTCGGGAATTATGTTGGGTGACAAGGAAATATCATCGAGCAGTAGGTTGCTGTGATTGACCCTGGATTAACAGTTTATTAATTTAATTAAATAACTTTGTCATAGTGGGGTTGATTTACTAAAATTTGAGAGTGAAAAATGTGGTGCAGCTGTGCATGGTAGCAAATCAGCTTCTAACTTCAGTTTGTTCCATTAAGCTTTGACAATGAAACCTGGAAGCTGATTGGTTTCTATGCAGAGCTGCACCAGATTTTGCACTCTCCAGCTTTAGTAAATCAACTCCCTAGTGTGGTTTTATTTACTTTAGACTTTAGACCAAAGGTGGGGATGTTTGGGCTCTTGTCCCTCAACATGAGGACAAGGTACATTGCAAGGGGGGAGGCTTCACCACCCCTGCCTTGCAAGGTACTCTCCCAATTGTGAAAGAAATTTGGCCTGGTATGGTACAGGATGTAGGGCCACATGCTTGCTACCCTCCCTTTCCTGGCCACCCAGGCTTCATGCCTGGATAATATTCTGGTATAACTTTTAATGGATGTCCATTTTGTTATTTTGCTTTGTGTTTTTTTAAGAGATAGTACAAATTAAAAAACAGATTTTTTTCATTGGTTTGTTAGTTTGACCTAAACTCAAAGCTCATCCCTAGTGTGCGGGCTTATGTTATTAGTGTTCTACAGAACAGTTAAGCAATTGAGAGTTTATAATCTCATTTCGGTGGGTAATCTTGAAATTTTGACCCTTGCAGTCAGGAAATGTGTGGTATTCATTTGCAGTCTCAAGAGCATTGAGTGACCTAGGGTTTCTCTAAATTAAACTTTGAATAATAAAAATAGAAATGTTTTTATAAAACATGCAGAAATTACAGGACACTCACAAAAAAAGAAAAAAAAACTTCATTGAATATGCAATAGACTAAGTTTATATTTTTGGAAAATGGTTAAAAGTCTGCCAATATACTGTATACTTGTAGTTCCATGAATTTGCTATTGAGGTGATTAGCTAAATTTTTTGGAATAATGGATATTTTATAGACATGTGCTGAATGTCGATTCATTATTTAAATAATTTTGTTTAATTAAATATTTAATTCATTTTGTTTCATTTATTTGTTTTCTAATTAAAATTCAACTGAACAGAAGTATCGAATCAGCATTGCCATTCAAATTTAATCTATTTGAATTTCAGAAGACGGTAATGTTCTTTCTGTTCTATTGCCTATTCTATTCTATTCTTTTCAATTCTTTTCTATGCTATTCGATTTCAAATTTATTCTATTTGAAATTTGAAATTCTGAAGATGGCTATAATCTTTCTATTTCTTTCTAATCTGTTCTACTGTTTTTCTATTCTATTCTTTTATTTTCTAGTCTTTTCTTTTCTAGTCTATTCTAACTTAATCTATTCTATTCTATTCAAATTTATTCTATTTGAAATTTAACTTTCAGAAGACGGATATATTCTTTCTGTTTTTTTTTCTATTCTATTGTTTAATCTATTCTATTCTTTTCTATTTTAATCTATTTTAGTAAAATTTAAATTTATTCTATTCAAAAGTTGAATTTCAGAACATGGTTATATTCTGTTTTATTTTTTTTATTCCATTTTATTAATTTATTTTATTTTCTATTCTATTCTGTTCGAATTTGAATTTATTCCATTAAAAATTTGAATTTCAGAACGCAGCTATATTCTTTCTATTTTATTCAATTCTATTGTTTTTTCTATTCTATTCTGTTCTCTGTTACTCTATTCTATTCTATTTTATTATTTTATCTTCTGTTCCGTTTTACTCTATTCTATTATTTTCTATTATATTCCCTTATGTTTGATTCTAATCTATCCTTTTATTTTCTATTCTATTCACTTCTGTTCTGTTTTCTCTATTCTATTCTTTTCTATTCTATTCTATTATTTTATATTAGTTTCTATTCTTTTCTTTTATATTCTTTTCTAGTATATTCCTTTATTTTGTATTCTATTTTATTCTATTCTTGTTTTTTAATTCGGTTTTGAATTCGTTTTGATCCAAATTTAATTTGAATTTTGGCCAAATTTAATTTTGTTATTTTGGATTTGTTTAAATGCATTACTGTTGTGAGTTTAAATTTTAGATACATTCAAATTTTTGAATAACAAACGATTTGTCTGAATTTTGATTCAGAACGAAATGAACTGCACATGTCTAATATTTTATAGATTAGGTTTTACTTGAGGGAATAGATTGCAATGTTAATCACATAAATTACGAGATCTGATTTTACATTCCATAGCTGATTCCTAAAATGATTACAATATTCTTGCTCACTGATAAAATGTGGCATAACAGGTGGATAGGATGGATTAAATCTTGAAGTGTTTCTAATATGATCTAGAGATATGGGCAATGAGACACCCTCTTTGCTTTTCCGTACAACAAATTAGCTTAGAATGTTACAAAATAATAATCCATTATCCAGTCTATATATAAACATTCCTACACTGATAACTTTTGATCTAGAGCATTAGATCGCAACTGAGTTCACTCAGGTATTGTCTTGGATGTTCTCATTAATCTGGTTAAAAAAACTGCTCTTATAAAATACAATGAAAGTAGAGCTGACTATAACATCTTAGACTAAATAATGTCTACGCACATAGTACTGTGTATTGCTTGCATTATACTAGGAGCAGCTTCTATTGGCTGGTGTTCCTGTCATAGTAAAGATTCCCTGTAACTGTATTGGGGTCTTATAGACAATGTTCACACCTTTACAGCTTTGTACTATACATGCTATCCTATTTTTAGTCATATGAAAAAAATAGGATGATATTCTAAAAGGGTTTATTTCTTTCCTTATAGAATGCACAAATCAAGTTTTTTTCACACATACATCTGATCTGACAGGGAGGATAGTGTGAAAAGAAACAAAGACAATGAACTTTTCAAGAGGCTCTTCACCATGACCACTTTGTCTGCCTTTATGTTTTCGTATTTTTAACACTCATGTGTCAATGCCTTGGCAGCACAGAAAGGGGACAGCAGAGGACACTTATCCTACTGTTTTTTTGTCTTTTCCTAGCTGTCCACTTGAGGATCAATACCAATAAACACGGAGAGTCACTAAAAGTGGAAGGGGCAAGAGCTGTCAACATCTGAAAGAATGACCTGCTGTAGGAGCAGAACAGAGACAAAACTGCTTTTCTGGCACGAACGGGTAAAGCTTGTATTTAGCTCAACCTAGTTTGTTTTGGAGAGGTTAGCTTCATCTGAAACAAAAGCAACACTCCTAGAACAAACCAACAGTAGGCATTCTAGGAATCAAAAGGACTGCTGGCCTTTATGTGAGTACCATTTCAACAAACCTGGAGGATGTTTTCTAAAACTACCCTTTTCCATCCTGACCCTAACTAAATATAACATGTTTGTAGATATGTTCTAGTTTTAAAAAATAAAGTAATAAGATTGCCTTGTATAAAATATATCTGTAATCAACAGAAGGATGGATTTTTTTTTTTTTTTTATAATTCAAATATTTATTAATTTTCCATTTTAATTACATTTCATCATCACAATATAAATATATATATATATATAAAATATATTCTATAATATTATATTAACCAACATTTCTACTTTATATACTCTATGCAACCTTTTCCCCCCTTCTCCACCCCCCACCCTATGTCCCCTCTGCCTATTCTATCTTTTCTCTACGTCTTCTTATATCAGCAAGTGGAATTTTTCTGTTGTTATCTTTATTCTTTCCTACACCTCATATATAATCTAGCTTTTTCCCAGTTCTCCCATTTCCCATGATAAACCTCCATCTTATCTTCTTGGGTATGGCACAGCCTTTCCATCTTTTTAATCTGCTCAACTCTTTCAATCCAGTCCTCTTCCTTTGGTACCTCTATTTGCCTCCAGAACTTGGGTATCAGGGCTTTTGCAGCATTTATATAGTTCCATATCCCTGATTTTTTATATTTATTTACCGTTATATCCGTGATGTGCAAAATACATACTTCTGGATCTAGATTTATATCTATTTCTGTCAATTTTCTTATTAAGTGGATTATTGTTGTCCAGAATATCTGGATTTTTGGGCATCCCCACCATATATGGTATATTGTGCCTATTTCTCCACATCCCCTCCAACACAGCAGTGTACTCTCTCCACACATCTTATTTTCTACTACTGGTGAAATGTGCCATCTTGTCAAACACTTATAGTTCATTTCTACTTCTCTCATAGAGACATTTTCGTGAGTTAATCTATACATTCTCCTCTGCTTTTCCTCATCTATCACAACTCCCATATCCATTTCCCATTTTGTTAAATATGTTGGTTTCGTGTTTGTGTCTAGTTCAGTGAGTATTTTATAAATTCTAGCAATCCCGTGTTTCCCATCACCTTGTGTTCCCAATGTCTTTTCAAACAAGTTCCAATTGTCTCTTGTCCTTAAAGGTCTTGGCAAACTTCCGACAAAACACCTCAATTGGAAATACCGCCATTCGTCTAATTTGGTGAAAATCTCTCCCTCTTTTTTTTTCAATTCGCCAAATGCTCCTATTTCATCTCCCACCAAGATATCTCCTAATTGCACCTTATCTTTTTTAAACCACTTCCCTCCTATTTCTTCTCTACCAGGGGGGAAAAACTCTGTATTTTTTAGTGGAATCAGTGTAGAATTAAAAGTCCATTTCATACTTCTGTGTAAGTTATCCCAAATCTTTAAAACATTCAAAGTGTATGTATTTACATTGTCATTTAAACCCCTATACTATGTTGGTACCCATATCATTCTTCCCAAGTCTATTCCGCTGAGTTCATTCTCTATTCTCACCCAGCTTTTTTTATTATTAAATATCCAATCTATGGTTCTTGCCAGTATTACCGCTTTGTAATATCTTTTAAAGTCTGGGAGCCCTAAACCCCCTCTTTCTTTCCTCCTACTTAGCAATTCGTATGACAGTCTTGGTTTTTTATTCCTCCATATGTATCTTGTTATCAATTTCTTAATTATTTTAAAGAAAATCTCTGGGAGTTTAATTGGGATCATTTGATATCTATATATGATTTTTGGTACTATTACCATTTTTACCAGATTAATACGGCCCATCCATGTCGGGGTTCCTCCCTCCAATCTTTTTAATTCATCTCTAATCTCATTTATCAGTGTAATATAGTTTAATTTATATAGGTGTTTATGTGAGGCTGTGAGTTTTACTCCTAGATATTTTATATCTCTATCTTTCCATTTAAAGGGAAATTCTTTTTGTATCCTTTCTTTTTCGTTTTTTAAGATGTTTATATTTAGAATCTCCGTTTTTGTTGGATTTATCTTTAAATTTGATAGTTCTCCGTACTCCTTTAGTGACTTCATTAAGTTTGGAAGTGTTATCCTGGGGTTTCCTACATAGAACAACAAGTCGTCTGCGAAGGCAGCAACTTTATGTTCCGTATCTCCTATTTGGATTCCCTTTACGTCTCTATTCAGTCTTATTGTTGATAGTAGAGGTTCTAGAGATATAACATACAGCAATGGGGATAATGGGCATCCCTGTCTTGTTCCGTTTGACATCTCAATGGGTTCTGACCTCTCCCCGTTTACCCCAATGACCACCGAGGGGTATCTGTACAGCTTTCCTATCCATTCTCTCATCCTAGGCCCGATTCCCAACGCTTCCAGAGTGTCCATCATGAATCTCCAATTTACCCTATCAAACGCTTTTTCAGCATCTATAGACAGTAGTACCACCGGTTCTTTTCCCTTTTTACTCTTTTGGATTAGCATCAATGATCGTACCCCATTATCTTTTCCTTCCCTCCCTGGAACAAAGCCCACCTGATCCTCATGTATCCATCCAGGCATTAGCTCTTTCAATCTGTTTGCTAGGACCTTTGCGTACAACTTAGTGTCTGTGTTCAGTAGTGAGATAGGTCTATAGCTAGAGCACTGAGAGGGATCTTTTCCCTCTTTCTGAATGAGCACGAGTTGGGCTTGTAATGATTCTCTTCTTACTTCCATCTCTCCACCTAGTGCATTCATGTAGTTTTTGAGTTTTGGTACTAAGATTTCACTGAATTTTTTATAGTATCTCACTGTATAACCATCTGGGCCTGGGCTTTTCCCCGACACTGTCCCCTTTAATGCTAGTTTTATTTCTTCCTGTGAGATATCTGCGTCTAGGGAGTTTAGTTGGTCCTCACTTAATTTTAATAACCTAGCCATTTCCAAATATTTCTTTCTTTTCTGATTTTTCTCACTGTCTGTAGTTTCTGAACTTTCCGAGGGGCTTATATTGTACAGTTTCCTGTAATATTCTATGAAGGCTTTGGTGATATCTTTATTTGAGTGTTTCATGTTTCCTTTAGCATCTTTTATTTTTTCTATATAATTTCTATTTTTCTTTTTCCTCAGGGCTCTCATCAGATACTTTCCAGGTCTTTCTCCCCATCTATATCTCTCACTTAAAACTCTATTATATACTTTTCTCCTCTCCTCTTCTATCATTTCTTTCAGTTCTTCCTTCTGTTTTTTTAACTTCAGCTCTATTTCTTTTGTTATTCTATTCTTATGTATTTGTTCTAATTTATCTATTTCTTCTAAGAGCTCATTCATTTTCTCCCTTCTTTCTTTTTTCTTTCTAGCCCCAATCGCCATTAATATTCCTCTTATATAAGCTTTGTGAGCCTCCCACACTGTGGCTGTTGACACCTCCCCTGTCTCATTCTCCTTAAAAAAGCGTTCGATCTCCTCCCCTATTTTCTGAGCTATTTCCCTTTCCACTAAAAGTGTCTCATTCAATTTCCATCCCAGCCCTCCGCTTTTCCTTCTCCCCCATTCCATTTTCATAGTAACTGGAGCGTGATCTGATAAAGTTATTGTCTCTATATCTACCTGGGTCAGATGGTCGATTAATTGATGTTCTATTAATATATAATCTAATCTTGAATATCTCTTGTGCATATTTGAGAAAAAAGTATAATCTCTATCTTGCGTGTGTGTAATTCTCCAGGCATCTACCAGTTGACTTATGTGTAATTCTTTTTTCAATAATTTCAGGGCCTTACTTCCTTCTGTCTTTATATGGGAGGTGGCATCCCTTTGTGGGTCCATACAGAAGTTAAAATCCCCTGCCAGGATCAAACGTCCTTTTTTAAAGTCCATCAACTTCCTCAACACCTTTTTCAGATACTCCTCCGGTTTTTTATTAGGGCAGTAGATGTTGGCTAGTGTACACTCGATCTCCTGTAACTTGCCCCTTAAGAACAAAAATCTCCCATCTGGGTCTGTTTTTCTATCTTCCAACTCGAACCTAACGTTCTTTGCCAGGCCTATTGCTACCCCTTTTGCTCTTTTAACCGGGGAATCTGCATAGTACCATGTTGGGTATTTTTTAGACCTCAGTCTAACATTTGAGCTTATCTCAAGATGTGTCTCCTGTAAAAATATCACTGAGGCTTCTCTATGATGTAATTCTTTAAATAATCTATATCTTTTCCCGGGACAGTTCAACCCATTTATGTTATATGTTATAAACTGAATCTCTTCCATCTTCCTTAAATTTCCTCTTTTCTCCTCCATCTATATTTTTTATTTCTCTCTCCTTCTCCCTTCTCACTTGTTTTTATATCATCTTTTATTTTGCAGAGGAAACAACCTCCCTCTCCCATTTCCCACCCTGCCAACCTTCCAACCCCCTCCCTCCCCCCTCCCCTCCCCCCTCTTTTTAGGCCTAACATTTGCCTACTAATCATTTATGGATTAAAAAATCCACCTTTGATTTGATCCTTGAGCTAAAACTCCGTCCATGGACGACTTTCCCCTTGACTAACCTCCCCATAACCTCCCAAGCCCCACCTGGATATTATCGCTGGCAGAAAAATAGAGAGAGAAAAAAAAATGAAAAAAAAGAAGAAAAAATCCATAACGAAGGCAATAGGGTGGGGGTAGGTGGCGAGAGGAGAAGAAAGGGGTAAAAAAAAAAAAAAAAAAAAAAAAAAAAAAAAAAAAAACACCTCTCTCTTCCTCCCTCCCTCTCCCCCCCTCCACCTCCTCCCCCCCACAAATTGCCAGTCCTCTTTTCTCTTCGCTCTACTTTCTCATCGTTCTTCTTCCCAGCCAGGGATTTCCATTCTTTGAATTTTTAAACTGTCACAAAAATTTTTCGTATCTTCTGGGAACCTAAGGTATGCTGTAGTCCCGTTTTTCCATCCTATTAGGCATTCGGGAGTCCCCCATCTATATTGCACCTTTTGTTCTTTCAACCTTTTCAATAGGGGTCTCAAAGTTCTCCTTCTCCACAAAGTCTCTGGAGCCAGATCCGCATATATCTGTATGTCTCCTCCTTCATACTTAATTACTGATTTTCCCTTAGTCTTCTTCCAGATTTTTTCTTTGTCCCGAAGATCATAAAATTTGACAATTATATCTCTCGGCCTTTCTTTCCCCAGGTTTCTCAGGATTTTCCCTTTTCTAAAGATTCCTTCTATTTTAGACCTTTCCATTTCAGAGCTGTCTGTTATAATGTTAAATATTTTGCAAACCACCTCTTGCAAGCTTTCTCCCTTTAGGTTTTCTGAAACTCCACGTATCAAGATGTTTCTTTTCCTGTCTTTATTTTCTTGTATCTCAGCCTTATATAACAGTTTTTCTTGGACTTTCCCTATATTAATTAGTTCTTTTTCAAGTTCAGAGATAGCCTGGGTCTGACCTTTAACTTTCTCCTCCGTTTCCTCAATTCTCTCCAAGAGATGTCCCAGATCACTGCGAATGTTTACCATTTCTTGTTTTATTGTTTTCTCCAGTTCTTTAAACATTTCTGCCATTTCCTTTTTATTAGGTATTTGTAGGTCTTTTTCCGCCTCTGTATTGCCTGATATTTGCTGGTTACTAGTATCTGGGCCTATTGATACTCTAGGGCTTCTTTCCATACTAAGGTCTGCTTCTCCTTTTTCAGATCTGCTCTGAGGTCTTTCTGGGGTTACGTTTCCTTGGGATGTGTATTTTTTAATTGTGCCAGTCTGGGACCCTTTAAGCCCACTTCCTTTTACATTTTTGTTTTTCATTTTTCTCTGTGGCACTTATCCTTCTTATAGTCCTTTATAAGTTTATGGGTAGGGCGGGATATTATTTCTTAAAACTTTCAAGTCTCTGCTCTGTCCCCCTGCTGGTTTTTCTCCTTCTCTTCTCCTCCTCCTCCTCCTTCCCCCCTCTCCCCCTACTTCTCCCCGAGCCTCTCCTCTTCTCTCTGCGTGTCTCTTCCACCTTTTATACAGTCTCTAGGGGTCCCCCGTTCTTATATACACTTTTTAGAGGTCAGCATGATAGATCTTCAAAAGTGCAATTCATAGGTGTCACTCACCCCCCTCCTATGTCTTCTTCCAGTGAGTGCCTTTTCGGTCGATTCCTCTGAGGGTCTGTTCATGGGGGGGAACTCCCCAGGGTCTCTTCAGGCTCCTTGTCCGGGTTTCAATAGTTCTCCTTTCACATACTTTTAGGCTCCAGGGTTACTAGGGGGGTAGGGGGAGAGTGGGAGAGTGTGTCGGCCCCCGGCAAACAGGTCAGCGCTGCTCTCTCTCCACAAAAACGCCGGCCGGCCGGCTTCCCGATCTCCCAGAGGTGCTTTGCGGCCGGTCACGTGATCGCGCCGGCCCCTCTCGTCTCCCAGCGTCCAGGGACTCTCTCTTCATCAATCGCCAGCCACTCCTCTCTTTTCCCTCACCCGCATCAGTCTCTCCTCCGCCGGGAGCCGTCAGACCGGGTAAGTCCCCCACCGCAAGGCTCTAACATGTTCCAGGGGATAAGCTGGGAGGCCTGGGGAGGTCAGACACCGGAGCTCCGTCCACGAGCTCCTACATTGCCGCCATGTTCAGGCTCCGCCCTTGTGACCGAGGATGGATTTTTTTCTGAAAAATTAACTGTTCTTTGTGTTTTTCTGATAATTGGTGAACCAGATTATTTTTCTAATAAATCATATACCTGTTACTAGCACCAGCTGCATATCTCCAAAATATTATCTGTCTTTGCTTGTTTAAAAATGACACCTATTTTTTTCTATGTTCATAAAAGTCTTAAGAACCTGGACAACTTCCTCAGTAGCCCATTGGACCTGATTTGTTAAGTTGTGATAGCATTTAAGAAATGCTGAAATGGCTGCATAAGCTATTACATCACATAATATCACTTGAACCCAGCTTAAAGCTTCTGGGGACAACCCAGAAAGTAGCAAATATATGCCACAGCAAAAAAACAGATTAAATTGTGCTGGTGGGAGGAAGAATTCCCCAGCAATTGATTTTCAATGGCATTCACTTTGAAATACACTTCAAAGTATGACACATGATATTAAAATATTACATATAATGTAAAATATTTACTTCATTCATAAATGACATAAAAACCACAATAAAAATGACAATAAAATAAAAAAAAAACCTCCTGTAAAACACAAAGCTTTAAATTATAATCAGTGTTAAAAAATAACTGTGCTCTGGCTATAGGTACTGCCACAGACTGTTAAATTTAGACTAGATGTTTCTAGTGTCCTGCCAGGAGAAGCAGTAACATGTATTGTCTGTAGGTCTGAGAACAAAGCAACTGAATCTGAAAACTAATTTTCATTTCGGAGATAGTTGCTCCTTTCAAAACCCTAAACTTTCTGGTCACTCGCCATTTTCTACAGATGAAATAAAATTAGACACCAAAGATTCAATTGACAATTTATATTTAAGGTGCGAATTATGTACTTACATGCTTCATGATGGCAGTAGGACTAATTCTTGTTTGATTTTGTCAGTTAATTGTTAAATATCTATTCTAGTATCATTATAGTTATTAATTCAGAACACCAGTGGACAGACCTCTCTTCTATTAAGATGGAAAATGGGGAATCTAAGTACTTCTATCATGTGACATTCTGGGGAAGTGGTAGACGTGAAGCTGAAGGTCCCTAGTTGTTTCAGTGGCACATGGATATTTCACTTTTCTTGTATGTCCTATATGCACACTGTAGACAAAAGAAAAATATACAGAATTGTATAAGTATGGCTGAGTCTGCCTCATACCATGGTTGGATTCAAGTTTTAATTAACTGTATGATGTATACATTGACTGGAAGTTTTCCATCTCAAGGTCTCTTTTCATGAAAATGTTTATGTTTACTCGTATGCATTTTTGCTTCCCTTATAGCCAATGTTAAAGTCAGAACCTGAGACAATATTTGAGTTCTTTTTTGTTTATTTTTCAATATTTCATGGAAACTAATGCAAAATAGATTCATATTCAAAGCATGTTTCCTTTAAAAATGCACACTTCCTAACTGAAACTGCTCTACTTGCTCTAAAAATTCCAAAATAATTGACCTTCAATAAACATTCAGCTTAAGAAATTACAACAAATGCTTGTAAACTTACAATTTTGAAAAATTATGTTTATAAAAATGATTGTACAATCTCAAAAGTCAAGAAAATAACTTGTTTTAAGATATCAGCATTATTTCTAAATTACTTTTGTTTGCAGCATTTGAATTACAGAGCAGAGGAAAGATCATATGAGCTGCTACACAGCGGTGACACTTAATAACAGGCTTCACACTAAGTTCATTTAAAACAGCATGAAGACAAAATGAGGTTGCGGATAATGTTTCCAGGCAGCAGATATCATCAGCTCTATGTGTATAAAATAAAGTCTCACATCCTGGAACAGGGAGAAATAAATCGCCCTTCTCTCTGCTGTATCATGTAGGACATCTTTCAATACAACCACTGCACCAAATTGCTGCTTGTGAAATGCCTTCAGATCCTTGGATGAACATATTAAGAAACTCCATTAAAAATGTTGACATAAACTGCAGTGAGGAAACACAGCACAGCATGGGTTGAAATGAAAGTTATTCAAGAAAAGAGAATTAATAAATTGTCATTCCAAAAATTATGAATTGTATTTGAAAGCCCCACTCTGATCTAAAATAGTTTTCCAACTTTCAAAGATGAAGTTCTGTCGCTGACCAAGAAATAAGATGAAAGGGGTCTCTTCCGAATAGACTTCTCACTCAATATCAAATGGGTAGCTTATCAAATTCACCATATAAACAGAACTAGATGCAGCTTTTCTACACTGATATAATGGTTCTCCATTTAGTGCTATCATAAGTACATGGATTGATGTAGGCAATTATTTAATATTAGTGTAAACTCCAGTGCATAAAACTTTAATATCAAAGGAAAACTTTTGATGAAGAAAGCCTTTTGCTAAAATGGATGTATATGTACAGTTGCAAGAAAAAGTATGTGAACCCCTTGGGATTACGTGGAGTTTTGCATGAATTGGGCATAAAATGTGCTCTGAACGTCATCTAAGTCACAACAATAGAAGAACACAGTCTGCTGAACATAATACTACACAAACATTAGATGTTGCCATGGTTTAATTGCACATAACATGTAAACATTCACAGTGCAGGGAGGAAAAAGTATGTGAACCTTTGGACTTAATAACTGTTTGACCCTCCTTTGGCAGCAATAACCTCAACCAAACGTTTCCTGTAGTTGCAGATCAGACCTGCACAACAATCTGGAGTCATTTTGAACCACTCCTCTTCACAAAACTGTTTCAGTTTAGCAATATTCTTGGGATGTCCGGTGTGAATCGCTCACTTAAGGTCATGCCACAGCATTTCAATCGGGTTGAGGTCAGGACTCTGACTGGGCCACTCCAGAAGGCGTATTCTGTGCTGTTGCAGCCATTGTTTTGTTGAATTACTTGTATGCTTTGGGTTATTGTCCTGTTGCATCACCCATCCTCTGCAGCGCTTCAGTTGGCGGACAGATGGTCGTACGTTTTCCTGCAAAATGTCTTGATAAACTCTGGAATTCATTTTCCCATCAATGACAACAATCCGTCCAGGCCCTGAGGCAGCAAAGCAGCCCCAAACCATGATGCTCCCTCCGCCATGTTTTACAGTGGGGATGAGGTTTTGATGTTGGTGTGCTGTGCCTTTTTTTCTCCACACATAGTGTTGTGTGTTCTTCCCAAACAACTCAATCTTGGTTACATCTGTCCACAGTATATTTTGCCAGTAGTGCTGTGGAACATCCAGGTGCTCTTTTGCAAACTTCAATCGTGCTGCAATATTCTTTTTGGACAGCAATGGCTTCCTCCGTGGTGTCCTCCCATGTACTCCATTCTTGTTGAATGTTTTCCTTATTGTAGATGTGTCAACAAAAATGTTAGCATGTGCCAGAGATTTCTGTAGGTCTTCAGCTGACACTCTGGGATTCTTCTTTACCTCATGCAGCATTCTGCACTGTGCTCTTGCTGTCATTTTTACAGGACGAACACGCCTAGGGAGAGTAGCAACAGTGCTAAACTTTCTCCATTTGTAGACAATCTGTCTTACCGTGGACACATGAACATCAAGGCTTTTGGAGATACTTTTGTAACCCTTTCCAGCTTCATGCAAGTCAACAATTCTTGATCGTAGGTCTTCTGAGAGCTCTTTTCTGCGAGGCATGGTTCACATCAGACAGTGCTTCTTGAAACCAGTAAACCCAAAACAGGTCTTGTTTTTTAAGGGCAGGACAGCTGTCAGCAACACATCCAATATCATCACACTGATTGGAGTCAAGGTTGGCTCACTCCTGGCTCCAATTAGCTCTGGGAGAAGTCATTAAGCTAGGGCCTCACATACTTTTTCCTCCCTGCACTGTGAATGTTTACATGTTATGTGCAATTAAACCATGGCAACATCTAATGTTTGGGTAGTATTATGTTCAGCAGACTGTGTTCTTCTATTGTTGTGACTTAGATGACGTTCAGAGCACATTTTATGCCCAATTCATGCAAAACTCCACGTAATCCCAAGGGGTTCATATACTTTTTCTTGCAACTGTATGTATATGATACACAAGCAATATGTAATTTCATGTTATTAAACATTTTCTTTCCATTTCAGTCTACACAATGTAATTTAAAATTGTCAAGAAACTCAGCTGTTACGGCAATATGGCAACCTGAACCAGTCCAACCCACTTTTTCTAGTAATTTAATGATTCTGGAACACGCCTACTTGTGATGCCAGGGCACCCACTACAGGTTCCTTACTGTTTTTCATATAGAGAAAACTAGATGCATAAAACATGACAAGACTGAGAAGATTCTCACAGTCACCAATTACATTCAAAGCTGCTTTGAAGGTGATACAGGATGGGAGGGAATTACACAGCAATTCCAGAAAACACTCTCTTCCTGCCCTTCTATTGACCCTGAAACTGCAGTGTGCGCTTGTGAATGTATAGCATCACATATAACTTACAGTAAGTAAATCTGTATGCATTTTGGTGAATGGATGTTAGCTCACCAGTACGTCTACCAACTTTTCTGACCCAGTGGGGGGCAGGCGAATTCTGCATTAAAAGCATAGTTCACTTTCACCAAAAACAACCTATGCAGGTAAGAGGTGTCTGTAGATAAAAACAAACTGTGCAACTTTGACCAAAGTTAAATAATTCCCTATCTAAAGATATAGGACATTTTCACACCCCTGAAGCCTGACTGAAAAACTCCAGGAGATGCCTTGTTGCTAGGATGTTGCTAAGACCCAACACTCAATTGTTACTGTTCACCTTCACCATCATAAGAGTGAACACTTTCTTTGGTTCAAGTCTCTCCCTCTCTCTCTCTCTCTCTCTCTCTCTCTCTCGATGCAGTAGCTATGTTTCAGAGCTCACTCCTGTAATAGTGAGGATGGACAGTGACAGCTGGGAGTGATTATCTCCAGCTGCTGGGAGTATTACAGAAAATTAGGATCTAGTGCACTGGTATCGAGTACAAATATCCTAGCAACAAGGCAAGATGGGATGATGCCATATCTGGGAGTTTTTCAGTCAGGCTTCAGAAGTTATGTAAATGGCACAAACCTATAGCAAGGACATTATTCAACTTTAGTCAAAGCTGCATTGTTTGTTTTTATGTACAGATACTCTGTACCTGCATAGGCAGTTTTCTGGTAAAGGTGAACTATGCCTTGAACTAAAACACAAAAATGCCTTGGTTGGAAGATCAATTTTTCAGGTACCTTACCTAGAGATCCCCACTAGCAAAATGGCATGTAGGTTGGTTTAAGTATGGTGGGGTGGCCTGCGAGTTTGTTGCCCTTCAGGTGTGAGGATAGTAATCTGTATTCCTGGTTTACCAAGCTAAAATGTGGTGTGTAAGCAGGCTGCGTGTCATTAAAACATATATGTGTTAAAGGATAAATTCACCTTTTGTAACATGTTACACCCATATTTAGGGTGTAACATGTAACATGTTACTGTAACACCAGCCCCTGCACCCCCCCTCCCCCTGATCCCCCGTTGTGACAGCTAGTGGGGGATCTTCTTTGCCCGCTGTCACAATTTAAATAAAACATAGATGTGCGGGGCTCTGCCTGCCAGGCAGCATCATTCATTCCCAGAGTTTTGTGAATGGGAAACTACAAGTCTCGATATCCTTTTGCAGCTGTTGGCTTGTAGTTCTCAATCAACTACGACGGGGCTGTTAAGTGCTGTGATAGTTTATTGATTCTTCCTGTTAGTGTGAAACTGCCTGCCTGCACAATGAATGGGCTGACAGCTCACACAAAAAAATATTAAATGCACATTTTTTATGTGCAAAAAAATGTATGTTTATTTTTTTCCTGGAAAAAGTAAATGTATCTTTTCAAAACTGTTAAAAGATATGAAAAAAACAAGAATTGCTGTCTTGGGTCCTTTAAGTTAAAAAAAATGGCAGATATTTGCTGGCCATGAGTCAGCCTATTCTAGGATGAATTTTGAACTTGGCAGATCCATTCACTTCTCTCTAGTCAAGTAGGAAGCTAAACAAGAAAATAAAAACTATTAATCTGTCAGTTCAGATTAGAATAAACAACTTCTCAAGTGCTTTTAATGGTTTAGAGCCAGAGTAAAGTGAGAGATACAATTGACAGATACAAAATGTGGCTTTCATTTTTTTTCTGATTAATTTGTGTGATTGCCAGACAAAGCAGTGTACAGTTGTACCATGGCTGATATTCTAAAATAAACTGAATGTTTATCTGTACAAAGAATGTAAGCCATAATAGAGTTACCGGAGGTTGCCAGGAAAAAATGACTTAATGGAAGTACAGATAATAGATTAAGAAAGCAGTTTGTGACATGTAAACCCAAACAGTGAAAAAAGAGCGATCTCCATAATGTAATGTGACAACATTGGAGAGCATTGTCGTATTGTATTTTCCAGCTTTCTGAATATGTGAGACTCACATATAAAGGGAAAATATCCTCAACCTTTTGTATGATTCACTTTATGTTGAAATGCAGCTTTAGGTAGAGCATAGGTTTATTTTATACAGATGTGCAATTTTAATGTCACAATTTGCATTATTGTAAGTCAGCAGGAACATTCTATGCATAGCAAAAATGTCATGTATATAAATGTAGTCATTTTTATAATTTAACCCAATATAAAGTAAAATGAATTTTAAGGAACTGGACCAGATGAAAGGTTATCACAGACAACCTTGGTTCTTTTAGAGGTTGTAATAAAGATTTACTTCCTCCCATGTTACCATTACATCTCATTTCTAAAAATCACTTGATTCCCCAAGGCCTGGTGCACACTAGTGTTTTCAGATGCGACTTGAGGTGACTTGAAAGAAATCACATTGTTTTCAATGGTGTTCGTTCACATCAATGCAACTCAGTATAAAGCGATTTTGGAAAACGTTCCTGCACTATTCTGGCATGATTCCAGTGAGATTTTGGCCCAATTGAATACACAAACATTGTCAAAGTTGCATCCAAGTAGCACTACAAAACTGAACTGAAAGTCAGATCAAAATCACATTGCAGCAGTGTGAACATAGCCTAAATGTCAGTAATAACAAGAGATGGGTCCTGTTACATCAAATGACAGCAAACCAGTTGGTAGAATAATAACTCAATATCAAATTTGTTAATGTTTGATTAAATAAATATTGGAAATGATAAAAAATGGGTATGCAATGATAAATCATGATTACAAGCAGTAATTATAGAAAATGTATCTGGAACAAAATGAATAAAAATAAATTTTGTTTTCAATGTTTATAAAATTGTTATGACCTCCACCTATCCCACTTATATAACTGAGGGTTGCTGCCCCTGATACCCTTAACCCCAGGGCTGTCTTTGCGGAAGGGCTAAAGGGGCAGCTGCCCTGGGCTCAGTTGTTGTGGGGCCCAAAGCAGCTGTCCTATACTTGCCAATTGTACTGGTTTACATTCCCTTGTCCCTGGAAGTCTTTGTCCTGTGTATCTCAGTGTGAAGTGCTGTCCATGTATAGATGACTCATGTGTGCAGACTGTGTCAGCATTCACATGTAAATAACAGCGGTATTCATATGTAAATAGCGGCAGCAATGTGGCATTCATATGTAAATAGCAGCTGCATTCATCTGTATACTATGCCTCCCCAGGTTCCAGCTACCAACACCTCTGCTGGTGGTCAGTGTAAGTTCCCCCTTACATTGATGGCCAGTGTAGAAATGTATTGGTTGCTGGGATAAAATCACCCATTACAGTGGATGTCAGTGTAAATTCTTCATTACCTTGGTGGTCAGTGCAAATTCCCCATTACATTAGTCATCAGTTTTAATACCTGCTAACATTGATGGTAGGTGTAGAAATGTCACCTTCCATCCCCATCCAGCACTGCCACTGATCCCACCCACCCCAAGCACTGCCATTGATCCCACCCACCCCAAGCACTGCCATTGATCCCGTCTTCCCAAGCACTGTAACTGATCCCATCCCCCCATCAGCACTGTCACTCTTCTGATCCCCCTAGCACTGACACTGTTAACTCCCCCCCAGCACTGCCCATGATCCCAGGAGTCCTAGAAGTTCTCTGTCTATTAGTGGGACCCATTCTCAGTCCATGGTATGCAGGCAGTGAGGAGATGATGTGCTGTAACCTTCAGAAACCAATCAGTGAGATGTAATTAAGTGCTGTAACCTGTAGAAACCAATCAGTGAGTGGTAATGATGTGCAGTAAAATCTAGCATCCTCTAACAACCAATGGGTGAGCGATATTGATGTGCAGTAACCTCTAACAACCAATCAGTGAGTGCTAATAATGTGCAGTAACCTCTAGCAACCAATCAGTGCGTGGTAAGGATGTGGAGAAACCTCTAGCAACCAATCAGTGAGCAGTAAGGATGTGCAGCAACTTCTAACAACCAATCCGCAAGCAGAAATCATGCGCTGTAACCACTAGCAACTAATCAGTGAGCTGTAATGTTTGCTGTAACCTCTATCAACCAGTCAGTGAGCAGTAATGATATGCTGTAACCTCCGGCAATCAATTGCAATTGTTGCCTGATCTGCTAGAGTAAACTGATTTTGAGTTTAGCTGCTATTTATTGTATGTCTCAGAGCAGGTGGAGAGCAAAATTTCATGGGAAGGGCCCAAGAAAATGTTTGATTATATGATTATCAGCATTAGACAGATGTTAAAACCACTGCCCCCTAAAAGAAGCTCTACCTGTAAAAAAGCAGCCCAGTGTGGAAGGGCTCCAGGTTCTTCTGCATGTTTGGTGGGAGCAGTCAGCCAGTCAATGATCCAGTGAACTCAAAAAAGGTTCCTTTTAGGGCAAAAAAAGGTTGGGAAGATGCCCTTGTCCCTCAACATTTGAGGCATGGGTACATTTTAAATGGGAAAAGTCCCCCTCCAATGTTGAAAGAAATGTGGCCTGGCCTAGTACAGGAAGGGGGTAGGGAAGCACTAGCTTCCTTTTTTTGGCCACCCAGGCTGGATGCCTGGATAAGGGACCAGTTGGAATATTAAAAAAACTTGCCATTTTCTCCTTTTTTTCTAATAAATACATACTTTCACTTTCATATTTAAATATTATCTGATTCTGGGAAAGAATGATATATTTATTTGTACACTAATAAAATACATCTGTAGAGGGGTCCCAGGACATGTATTATAGACAAAGAATACCTGCAGGTGTCAGCCACAGGACACTTTAAATAGAAAAGCTAGGCCCAAATTTATTATAGACAAACAGCACAGGGATTTTACTACAAGAACTAAATTATTGCAGAGGATTCAGCAATGTAAAATTGGCCAGCAGCAGAGAATACATGGAAACGGGGTGCAGTGAATATGGATGATAGTGTGAGATGATTTTGGTACCCACCGATTTTGCTCTTACTTTTGTGTATTTTTTAAATATTCTTTTAATGGATGCATTAGTCTGCTGCAAAAAAAAAACATGCAGCTACCAGAGCAGATTGGGAACAAAAATGATGTTGCGCTTTAAGCACTTCAAAGTTAAAAAGCCTGCTATTTTCAAGAAAAGCCTTGAATCAAAAAAAAAAAAAAGTTTGCTATGAGCAAAGGTGACCTCTGATTTTAAATAAAGTAAAGACAAATGAGCTAACAATTACAACAGCAACACCTAAAGGGCAGCAGAGGCGTTGCTTAGATGATAAAATGCAGCACTAATCGTCTAGTGGAAAAACACAATTTTAAAAATATTCCACCAAAATACATATCATACATATGCAAAACAGTATACAAGAGTCCATTAGTGCATGCCTTAAGGAGAATCCAATGGGCACACCTGGGAATCACACAAATGGTGTGCTTAGAGAAGTTGTGGTGCCAGTAAAAAAAGAGATCCTCCACCATCAAACTACACACACAGCCTCTTACCACATCATATTGACCAAGCGTTCAAAAAGTGCATGTTTCATATAGTAATGGACAGAGATCCCAGATATTTCTTCACTAGCCCTTATCCACTGTGACTCACTTCCAAAAATGAATCTATCATTTAGCCATAAAGATGTTCTAATTCTCCCAAATACATAGATAGGAAGGGAAAATAACCACCTCATGTTGTAGTAAATTTAAGTAACATAAATTTATTTAAAAAATATTTCACTTGCATAGATACAAATGAATTCAGCATAAAAAATGACAATAAGAAGTTTCCAAACAACAAGATGGCCACGATCTGTTGTGCAATGACGTCACATGCCATAGCTCCACCCAATGTGTTACATCATATAAAGACATCATCAGGGGTGTGGCCTGCCACAATCATCACACATTTTATATCCAGCAGGTTTAAGAGTGACTCAACACTCAACCACCTGGGCTCCAAGCACCAGAAATAGAACACACTGCTGGACCAGAAGTGATGTCAGCACCACGGAGTGAAAGTGATGTAATATATCAACTGAAGCCTAAAACAGAGCTTATAAAGCAGATTAAAACTGCCAAATAATCTAAATTTCAATAAATAAAATCATACAGTCCAATAGGACGTCATTCCTAAAATCTCTTAGATGGAAAAGAAGTAAAATTCTGAAAGTAGTGGTGAGTGGGCCTTAAAGAAGTTCACCTAATGGGTTGAGATTGTTGTGGGGTACCATGACCATGTGTCCCTGAACCACTACTCCCCACCAATGGCCCCAATTGGCAAATGGCCTCAGCATAGTTTCAGTATTTTAATAAAGTGGATTTAGGCTTACTGAACTTTTTAATCAGTAGTAAGAAACATAAGATTTTAAAATAGATTAGGTGTTTACTGTTTTAAGAGATAAGATGAACCCATTTAAGGAACTGGAAGAATATAAGAAAAAATCAGACAACCTTAAGAAACATTTAGAGAAAGAGGAATCAGATCACATTTTTAAAAAGAGGAAGAAATATGCTAGGGACATAGAAGATTATAAGACCGATAGGGTTTTCCATTGGCAATGCAGAGAATTAAAGGTAATACTGAGGGAGGTCATTGGCCAATGCTATGTTATGTTATGCTATGGATAGTCTTTCCTGACCCCTCAACCTTTTACAAAATGGTATGATTGGCATAGGTTATCATTACACAGTAAGACTCCATTTGTTTACAGCCTATCAGAAAAGTAGACAGTGCTAAAAAGAAGGTATATGAAAGTTCAGAAGCCAACACGAAACCAGTCAGATTCTGCGATCTGTGCAATGCTTTTGCTTTATTTATTTACATATAGTAATGCATTCCTGAATTCCAGACAGTTCTTACATATTTAGATGCATCTATAGACTTACAGTATGTTATGACTTTTTCTTGCAAAGTCCAAACAGGCTTTCATGTGTTTTGCACTGAGGGGAGGCTTCCATCTCGGTGGAGAGCTGCATTGATATTTGACCTTCTGGAACTTTGTCCCATCTCCACACAGGATCTCTGGAGCTCAGTCACAGTGACCATCAGGTTCTTGGTCACCTCTCCTATAAAGGCCCTTCTCCCCAAAGTGCTTAGTTTGGCCAGGTGACCAGCTCTCGGAAAAGTCCTGGTTATGCAAAACTTCTTCCATTTGAGAATTATGGAGGCCACTGTGCTCCATAATGAGCCTTCAGTGCAGCCAAAATGTTATGTAGCCTTCCCCAGATCTGTACCTTGCAATAATCCTGTATCCTAGTCCTGCTTGGTCATCAATCTGCTATAGGGTGGGAAGGTGTTATTTACTCCAATCAAGTTATAGGAACACCTCAGCAATTATCAAGAGGAATGGGAGGCATCTGAGCTAAATTTCAAATTTTGCTGCAAAGGGTCTGAATACTTATGCCAAGTAGATATTTAAGTTTTCTCATTTTCACACATTTGCAAACATTTCTAAAATTCTGTTTTACTTTGTCATTATGGGGTACTGAGTATAGATTAATGAGGAAAAAATGAATTAAACAACTGTAGTATCAGGCTGCAACATAACAAAATTGAAAAAAGTGGAGATCTGAATGCTTTATGAATACACTGTATGGTAGGCATACAGTAGAAGTAAATTGGCTAAGTTCATTAAGTAATTCAAATATGTAAATATTCAGAACAAATATGCATAGTGAAAGCATGGCATTTATTACTAGTAAACCTCATTTAAGGATTTTACAGATACATGTAAAGTAAAGCGTATTATACATCTTGTGTAAATGTCGAAAAGGCAAATTATTATGCTTGGTAGGTGAAAGTGTGCTACATCATTTCACCTATTCTGTTTTTTAATAAATCAACATTTCTTAGGTTCCATTATGACATCACCTGATTATTAGATTTCAGCATAGGAGAGGATGATAAATATAGAGTAATTATCTTAATGGTGCCTACAGACACGATGATCTTTACTTGACCCAACCAGTTACTGTCAGAATAAGCAGATATCACATGTCTGTCCCCAACCTTCCAAGACATTTCCTCACTGACCTTTCTCCTCTTAAAAAAGCGATCTGCTGGGTCAGTCATCATTGTCTCCTCCAAGGGTCATGTAGCAGTGCTGGTTTCCCTCCTCCAAAGGCATAAACTTTCACATATTTTTGCATTTGAATCACATCTACACATCCAATTGCAGCCTTATGTCTGTTTTTGTGATTATATATTAAAGTAAAAAGACATGCAACCTCATCTTTACTAATTATTTTAACAGCCAGATTCCTAAAGTGGTTGCAAACCCTTACATATACCCAGTGAAGTGACTGGCCTCAGGTGATACACAAAGATGAAACAAAGCCTACTACTTAAGTTGTACCTGTTTATCTGCAGCCGTCTGTCCCCTACATTCATTCAAAGTACAGAATTTACACAGGATCACTCAGCTCTGAAAAACAGGGGGTGGGAGCTGCAGTTACAAACTGTACAAGAGCTCTGAGAGCTGATTGGAGGGAAGGAACACACCCCCTTCACAAATTAAACATGAACATTGTTGAGGCTGTCAATTTGCAGGAGGTCCCTCCCCTGTCACTATTTTACTCTTGGTGTCAGGAAAACACACCAGAAGTGACTCATGCAGATAGCAGAGGAATGAGCCACCAGACAGAAATTACATTTTGTGCTCTAGATTGAGAGACACTATAGATGCATATGCTTTGTTCATATTTCATGTCTGAGGTTTACAACCACTTTAAAGCAGTATTAAACCCCAAACCAAAAATATAATATATTGCAGCTTACGGATTATGAGAGATGGTGGCAGCACTACCTTTCTTTCTTAGTTTTTTCCCCTCTGTTTTCCCCTGGTGATCTGGCCAGAAACAAACCTATTGTATTATTGTTCCCCCACTCTTGAGCCAAGGGGACACTAACAAACTAAAGCCAAACTTTAGCTCACACTTTAGTTACAGCAAACAGGTTTTTTTTACTTTTTTGATAAAGGTTTCGCACAAATAAATAAAAGCTGATCCTTGTAAGCATGAAAGAGAGCTTGTTTAAAAAAAAAAAAAAAACAGGCTTATTGGCTGGTTCACCAGATAAAAATAGAAGAAAGAAAGCCTAAAAAAGAAACTAGTACAGCCATCACATCTAAGAATTGGTAAGCTGCAATATAATAACTGTTTTCTTTTGTGTTTAATACTGCTTTAAAGCATTATTCTCACTGGAGGAGTTGCCGTGCACTTTGCTATATGTTCAAGCATAGACAAAATGAATGAGCCATATCACTATAAAGCTTATGTCAAAGAAAGGAGTAAAAGAAAACCCAAACCCTTGTTTTAATAGAAATTGAGGTTTAAAATCATAAATATACACCCAAATCCATATCAAAGAATTCTCTGTGATTTTGTGATAGAATGTCTACGTCATGTCTGTCTATGTACACTGTTCTCCTGGGTCACCTGCTGTCATTTTGGTACTGCAAAGGAGGAGGGAGCAGCAATGAAGCACTGGTAAGGTGAATAAAAGGGAGTCAGGCCCTTTGCAGAAACTGTTACTTTGTCCTACGTGGGCAAGATAGCTCTCTCTTTAAATGCCTTCTTTTCATTGGGGAGTCTTTATTCTACACATTAATTTTACTGACAATTTGAGTGGCTTGAAAGACCAAGACTATTAACTTACACTATGCAAAGACAGAGAAGAACACGATTTCTGTCCCTTTGGGCATGGTATTGATTACATCAAGGTATCATATGTCTCATGTCAGAAAGGTATACTCTATTATTGTGTTTTGGCTCATGTAGCAACAGTTTCTATATGCATGTATTGGTTTCAAACATGTTTTATTAATATATTATATAAATAATAATTATGCTAACAGTTTTAGATGCAATATTGTTTTGCAGCTGTAGCAATTTCTGAAGCCATATCCTGTAAATGTGCTACTGGTCTCCATCCAGACAGCAAAAAAGATCTGTCTGTCAATAACGCATAAAATTAAGGTTTTCTGTAAAGTCTGATAAATAAAAGTGAACTAAACTATTTTTACTGGATTTAAGTATTAGTCATAATGCTTTTAGCACATGCAAACCTGAAGTACAATTACAAAAGGTTATTTTGTGGCAGTCTTCCAAAAAACAGGGAGTTCTCTACAAGTCAAATAGCTCCCTACTGAATGATTTCAACTTGCTCAGTTACAATGATTACATGTTAGTATATACTGTTACCTCTAAGGTGTTACATATAAGGATTCATTACCAAAAAGTAATATCACTAGAATGTTCTTATAAGGATGTTTCATTATCCCCCCCCATGTCTCATCAAATATAAAGGGAAGCAAACCCTACTTATACTATCTGTGTTCTTTGTTTTCATATTTGTTGTCTGCTCCTAAACTCCTTTAATTTGTTACCTTATTCCTTGTTGCTCTCATTTATCAGCCTATGGTGTATTTGATCATTGAATGAGTTCTGAACTACTCTCATACACATTATGCTATAGGTTTCCGAGGTAGTTAAAAGTCTATTAAAAAAATGTAATATTTTGGCAGCTTGAAAGTGGATCAGATAACAGATGTAACAAATATTCATGCAGTAGTTAAGGTATGTTGAGATATAAAATTTTTCAAGATAACATATTGAGTCTTTGTAAAGAAGTAACAAATAATGAATCCCACCTGACTGCAATGCATCCCTAACCTAATTCCCTAAGGTTTGCATAAACTAATCACAGACGCCATCATTGCCCACTGATGAATAATTCATTAAATAAAGTACTGCCCCATGCAAAAATAACATTTATATTCATATTAATGAGCAATAAAACATATGGTGTGTTCAGTTCCATGTTTACAAAAAGTAGTGGCACATTTGGCAGAAATTCTAAGATGAATAGTTCTGCAAAATGTCTAATTCTATACTGTATATAAAGGTGGGCTGGGACTTGTCAAAATGTCAGTGCTATTATACGATCCTTGTTCTTCTCTGGAAGACCTTTGAGTGCCTATCATACCTGTTACTTATCTTGGATGAAGTTCTGATACTGCCTTCCTAAGGTACAGTATACCTGAGTTCAAAAGGTAAAGATTTGTTTTTTAAATGTTAATTGTACCTAAATAGTACCCTGAAATGCACATTTTATTTTGAATTCTTCATGAAAAGTAGTAGTGCACTTACTGGTATGTGAGTGTACCTTCAGCTAGTAATGAAATTCAGGTGAACCCAGTCTGTTTCAGATTCATGGAGTTGTCAAACCGAAAAGGATCTTGGAACTTTGGCCATCTGGCTTAGAACAACTTATAATGGGGGTTTTGTCATGTGCCTGTCCCCTCACTTTATAAGGGGGCTGAGCAAATATTGTGTCAAAGCATTGATGGCTGTTGCAGGGAAAGCATAGGAAAAGTGCATAGAAAGATGATAGGGTCAGTTAGAAAACTGTACTTTAATTTAATTGTGGACTTTTTGGAGAATCAACCCCTTTGCTGTTTTATATTCCTAATTTTGTACCTATTATTGGGGGCTTCTTTTTGTGGGTTTTTTTGTGATTGATTTGAGACCAATGGTCACCTTTGCTAATTCATTCATATCAACCTTTTTCTTTTCTTTTGTTCCCTGCAATGTTTTCCTTTAAAAATAGGTTTTTGTTGCAGGGGGAATTATTTTAAGGTTTTTGTTTACTTGGGGGGCATATTGGTTTTTATTTTAAGTTGATCGGGCTTTCTATGAGGATAAATTCTATTTTTCGTGAGGCAAAGCTATGGAGTGCTTTTTGGGTTTTTATCTCATATGGGGTTTTATTTTATTTTATGTTGATAGGACCTTTTTTTAAATTTTTTTGCCACACAAAGCATAGCATTTAGTGTTTAATGTGGCTATAATTCCTCAACCCTTCCTCCAATTTGGATGTACATACCCTCAAATTAAACCTGAGAGTGTGCACTTTCAGCCCATATCTGTTATATAACTATAGCTTGAATATGTTTTGGTAAATACCTGAAAAAACTAAAATTGTGCCTGTGTCCAATTATATATGGACCTAACTATATATATGTATATATATATATATATATATATATATTCTAAAAGATAAGGCAGAACTCATGGGGTTTGAAAGGTGACACACAGAGATTACTCTTTTTTTCAATGTTTTGACGAGCCAAAAGTTTGTCTTCCTTCCCTTGTGCCTTATCAAATCTTTACATTCATCACTGTGTACCTTGTACCTTTCAAGCCCCATGAGTGCCACCTTATTTTTTGGATTATACGTACTTCATGCTTTGCAACTGGGCCCATTTTCTCTCAGGATCATGTGCAGTTGCTACTTTAAACACATATATATATATATATACTGTATATATATATATATATATATATATATATATACTGTATATATATATATATATATACTGTATGTTTTTCACAGTGGTACCGAACCCCAGTACAGCTTCACAAATTTGGTCTGGAAACATCCAACCTGTGTTGGAGATGAGCTAGGGAACCTGGAATGCTACACCATATTTGGTGGACATGGCCCGCTGCTCCAATCTTTCTGGTCTAAAGTCCACAACATAATCTCCCAAGTCTCCACATATACCTTAGACTATAGTACCCCAGCACAATTTCTTTTACATCTTTTACCTTAGTACCCCGGCACAATTTATTTTACATCACTCTTTGTTGCCTGCGAAGACCTATTTCAAATCACTGGTGATGCACATGGCAAATGCAGCCAAACTCTGCATTCCAGTGCACTTGGGCACAAACCACACACCATCTGTGTCAGAATGTCTCACGAGCCTACATAACATTACAGAGATGAAGGAATTAATTTTCATAGTGGGTGACTCCCCTTCTAAATTTTCATATACCTGGGCCTGTTGTAACCACTTTCAAATCACCAAACAATACAAACAATTGATGGGACTAGTACCCTAACCACCAGCCACGAGTGACAGGTATGTGCGCTTCATGGCTTCCTCCTGTGCGGTTTCTTTGGACTTGTAGTGATACCCTACCAACCTAAAGTTGTCTGGAAGGGAGGGTACATGCCAAAGAGGCTCAAAACAGCATCACGTATGCTCCTCCCGCCACCTTGCCCCTTTCCTATCCTTCCCTTCCCTTCCCTTGTGGGAGGTCCATTGGGCGGTGAGAGGCATTTTCAGCCCAGTCAGAGGCAGAAGGCTCTTTTCACCTCCTACCCCTTTCTCTCAGCCCCCTCCCCTCCTTTCTTCTTCCCCTCCCTTTCCCTTCTCAACCCCCCTCCCCAAACCACCATTTTTTTTTCTTTCCTTCTTATTCCATTTACATTTTTTTTACCTATTTTTACATACATCCTTGACAAGCCTTATTCCTGGGCAATGGCACTATTTCTAGGGTACAGTAGTATTCCTCTCAACACCCCCCTAAGTAACCGTATAACTTATTTTCTTCCAGAAATGAGGCCCCAGTCATCCCCTTGTCTTATAGCCTTGCAAATGATTAGTCCCTAGATTTTTGTCTTATATGATATTGCTACTGGAAGCTAAGGCCTACTATTAGAATTGTAGTAAACTCTGTATACATTGATGTTTTAGTTGAATTGATGATCCGCTGCCTTTATGCTGATGTTGTATGCTGTCTTTATCATCAAACTAATCTTGTTGGAACAATATATTTGTGTGCGTATGTGTGTGCTTGTATATATACATGACAAAGAATTCTCAGAGCACTAGGGTGTCTAAAAAGGTTGCCCGCCTTGTATTTCTGTTTGTCTAACTTAAACCATTGACTAAGCTGCACACTAAAGGATGATTCATTAATAGGTGCAATCCATATTTGTGTGAAAACGGCTGCTTTAGTTCTGGGGCCTGTAAACAAGATTATTTGTGTTTATTTCAACAGGTTGTAAACTGAGATATGTATGTGAAAGTGAGCCTAAAGCTCCATCTTGTGGCTCAAAAAGAAAATTCATATTAAAAGGTAATGTTCATCTGACTAAAAACTAAAAAAAAATCTATTTTTTTAAACCTTGCTCATAATGGTAAGAAATTACGTACAAAACAACTGCACATTTTCAGTTGATATATTTCATACAAATAGCTGATTTATCATAAATAATGTTTCTTGGCAGAACAGTTTTAATGTTCTTCATTTTATTTTATTGTATTTATTTTTGCTAAGTCAGCATATTTTATATTTTGAAATGTTTCATAGATTATCTTGGCTGCTGTTATGTGTGTGTTGCTCACATTTAATTAGATTTATACACATATTAATTGCAAACACACAGCTATTTATTGTTTATATGGCTTGGCTCCCAAAAGACTTCTTAGTGTTCACAGTAACATGCCATAAATTGCAGTTAGTCCAAAACGTTGACATATGCTGTATTGAAGATCAATAGAATCAATATGTTTAACTGATGTGCTATTACTTTTATGCAATGTGCTAATATTTAAACAAGAGTTAAGCAACAAGACATGAAGTAAAATCATTAGGTCTTGTGAAACAGGAATTTCTTTTCACCTAGCAGGTTCTATAGTAATGCTAGTCAAAGACAGGATGAGGCAATGAGAAAAGCTGATAGTCAAAATAACTTTTTCACGAAAAAATCCCTTCAGAAACTGTTTTGGCCAAATGTACATGTTTATACACAAAATAGACTATTCTAGTTCCAACCTTATAATAAACTATGGCATGTGTCTTGTTAACCCATCTCACAGTACCTGTCCATAGAGGCTATTGTAAGCACTTTATTCATCCATGTTTCAGATAAACTGTAAAGCTACATGGTTTCTATGTAGTCTTGCAGGTGGATTGCATCTACCTTGCTATTACATGAAGCTGAACTATTACCTGTGGTCCAGTTGTCTGATGGTCTGTTCTCACCTGACTCTTGCACTAGTCTGGCAGCCTTAGGTGCCACCTGATGCTACCTGCTTTCTGATATAGGACCAGTCTCCACTTACTCTGGCAAGCAGTGACTCTATTTAAAGTGGTTGTAAACCTCAGACATATGAACAAATCATATCCCTCTATAGTATGTACTATGGCTCTATGCAGAGCACTATGTGTCATTTCCGTCTGCTGCTTATTCCTCTACTATCAGCATGAGTCCCTTCTGACAAGTTTTCCTGACACCAGGAGAAAAAAGGTGACAGGGGAGGGACCTCCAGCAGATTGACAGCCTCACCTCTATTCCCATGCGCTGTGTAGAGTGGGTGTGTCCCTGCCCTTTAATCAGCTCTCCTCATCAATGTTACTTCAGCTCCTGACCCCCTGCTTTCAGAGCTGAGAGATCCTGTGAAAATTCTGCACTTTGAATGGATGTAGGGGACAGATGGCTTTAAATAACTTATGTAGGATGACTTGTTTCATCTCTGTGTATCACCTGAGGTCAGTCACTTCAGTGGCTATATGTAAGGGTTTACAACTACTTTAAGCAATGCTCAGATTGGCCATCTTTGCTGGAGCAACGTTTGTTCATGTATCACCAAGCCCTTTATTCTGTGATTCCCTGTCCCTGCGCTGCACTGTTCAGTCAGCTCACCTGTCCCTAGAAACCCTTCATGCTGAGCTTTGTCCTGTTCTTGGAAGTTCCAATGTGCACTCTCTTACTTTATCCTGTTCACTGCACAGTCTCCAGTCCCCTGGGACCCATGTACGGTGCACTGTACACAGACCCTCATAGCCTAGGTGCTATACTGATCCACCATTCATCTTTCCAGTTGCTGGAACTTCAACAGAGCCTCCTGCTCACCTTGCCTTGGCTGGTAGTAACATGGGTAGTGACCTAGGTGCCAGAAGCAGCCAACCCACCTCCACCATCAGGACCTCTGTAGAAACCACTCATTCCTCAGACTCCCCTCATTTGTGTTGGAAAGAAGAGGCAACAGACATCGTAAATTATTGCAAAGGCTGGAATGGTGGATTGCGGACCAGGTCGCCCCTGGGCCCAAACCTCAGGTGGGACCTTGATCTACATTTTGGTTAAAAATGTGATCTATCTTTATAATTAGTGGTTTACCATTGCTCCCCTCCTCTAGTTTTATACACTGTATGTGTATAATATGTTCCCTCAGTTTTAGTGATTTTATTATTTCTTCGTGTGAATGATTATATTTTTGTGAGTTTATTTTGTCATTAAAGCAGCCAACAACCCACCCACCTCCCTGCGTTTTCAGGTGGATCTATTTTGTTTAATCACAGGAGGTGTGTGGATTAGTTGATCTGCTATATATTTGTGTTGTCAGTGTTGATGTAACCAGGCTATGAAAAGGGTATTTTTCTGGACTGAAACACATTAACGTGGGTCATGCTATGGAACATTTTACTCCTTGTTTTCAATAAAGAAGATTCTTTTCTATCTTCACCTTGTTGCTGACGTTTGTTCATGAGCCACTCCTTTGTGAGCCCAGCCACAGTCAGGGTGGGTTATCTCCAGCTGTGGTTGGCAGGTCCATGATAGCTCTCTACCAATAACTGCAGAGCAGCTGTACACTATGTAAAAATCTAATTTATGTACTTTTATGTTCCCTTGCTCATCCATCCTTTTCACTGTAGATTGAATTTTTTTTTCTTGGCTCACTTCAGCCAATAAAAAAAAAAGGATAATAGTTAAAGCCAATTGGGAAAGGACGTATGATGTAATTACATTCATACAGACTGTGTAAGAACTGTCTTTTCCTTCAAAAAGTGGATTGTCAGTCCAAGTTTTCACAGCTGCTGTCTAGGGATTGCTAAAGAGCTGTGGGAGAAAAAGGGAACAGTAAAGATCTTGCAACAGCCTCTAGGGACAGGTTCTTTTACATAGGATAGAAAGAGGAAGGACATGATACATGACCCTATCAGGTTTGTATAGTCTCTTCAGGGCACTTTTGTATATCAAGCATGCATTGTTTTGATTTTTTTTTTTTTTTTTTCAGATTCCATTGACTGTCGGCTTTGATTGATTTTTCAGAGCTTATCTGTTTATCTACATTTGCCTATAGTTCCCTGTGTTGTGTTTTTCAAGCAGAGGCTTGTGTTGCAGCCTGGCCTGTTATTATAGTGACAGTATGTCACAGGAACTGTCACACATCTGTAATATTCTATATGCAACCAGCTGGCATGCATCCCATTGTTTTGAAGTCTCATCCAGCAGCTTTGACTGGACTTGCCATCCTCTGCATTTTGATGTGTTCTCTAGTGAGTGGTAGGATGATTTTATGTCTATCAAATATTGTTGGTAACTGTGCCACCTTCCACTTGCACCTTATAAGGGGGAAGAGGGGTAATAGGGTGTGGGATTAAGGGTATACTTAAGGAGATTATATGTTTACACATTTTTTCCCCTGAAGGAGGTGAGCTGCATCTCACCGAAACACCACTTTTTACAATAAAATAGCAATTTCTTTCATTCACCTTTTAGTAAAAAAATAATAAATGCACATTTTTTGCAGGTAAAAAATGTGCATTTAATATGTTTGTCTGCATGAGCCTGTAAAGCATTGCACCAGTGATCAGTAGATCACTGGTGCCATGCAGGTCTCCTGCAAATCTGTCAGTAGATCTGCTTGCCCATACTGGATGTTCGAGCAAACAGATATATTGACAGGAGGAATGAATGAACTCTCACAGCACTCCACAGCGCCATGGTAGTTCATTGAGGACTACAAGTCTTAGTGGCTGTCGGGACTTGTAATCTCTCATTCACAGAGGTCTGTGAATGAGTGACGCAGCCAGGCTGGTGGAACTTCGTATGACTGTGTGTTTTCTAAATTTGACAGCTAGTGGGGGAGCGGTGAGCACGGGGGGGAGCAGGGACCAGACTGTTACATGGGTGTAACATGTTATGAAAAGTAAACTTATCCTTTAAACAATTTGAAGCTACTTAACAACTGTCAACTGTTGAGACAATAAATATTACAGCACAGCAAGGAAGCATATACTATATACAATATAGTCTATAGGGGGCATTATCAATAGTATGTAACATACAACATAGCAAACAGAGTGCTGTGATCAGTAAAATGCAATCTATAACTATGCATGTAGTGGTCAAGAAAATATAAAGTGCAGTGAAGCTTATGGAAAACAACAGTCAGAATTAGGTATGGCACAACATAGTGTATAGAATATAGAGGTAGTGGTCCATGGGAGGGAAGTCCCAGGCCCAGCATATCTGCTCAGTTAGATGAATAATTCAGTGGTTTTAGTGGGAAGAATACCACAGCACTGGAGTTCAATGGGATTACGTTTCCCCCCAGCATTGGTGTTCAGTGAGATGAATAATCCTTCCAGCAATGATATTCAGTGAAATAAAGAATTCCTCCAATGTTGCAGTTTAGTGGGATGAAAATCCCTTCATCTTTGGTGTCCAGTGGTTAGTTGCTCCTTTTTGTTGGTGTCAATAAGAGCTAAGTCCTATACCTCTTAAGTTTTCTGTGGTTACTTACCTGAAAGATATAGGCTTTGTGCCCAGTAGAGGTGTTCACTTCCCTGGAGGTAGGCAGTTTATAATGTAACAACTGTGTTTGGCAACAACAATTATTTGACAAACAAAGCTGCCTAAATTATGCGCCTTCCTCATTCACACAAAGTTTGGTCAAACAACAAATAAACCTTTGATCGTGTTCACATTTTAGAGATTCTGTTTGCTTTATGTATGGAAACCTAATAACAGAGGCCACATCACCAATAGTCTAGGCATTTGCTCATGTGATCTCTGCTGAGGATATATCAAGACAGACATTTAGATTGGCTGATCTTCCCATTCAGCAGATATATTATTACCAAATGCCAAGGCTTGTGGTAATGTAGCCAACACTTGCAGCAGACTTTTCTCTTGAAATATACATGTTTAATTGATCCACACCAGCAACACCAAACACAATTCTTAGTTAAAATTTAGGCTTCATGTACATGGGAAGAAAAAAATCCTCTTTAAGAATAATTTTTCTCTTTTTATGCTTTTGAACCCAATTCTACATTAGCCATTATATCCATGCACATTGTGTTATTTAGATTTGTATTTAGGAACAGCATTTAGGGGCTCTCTGGCTCACATCTCCAATCTCTCCCTCTCTACTGGCAGCTTCCGCTCCCCTCTATAGCATGCACAGATCACCCTCCATACTTAAAAAGCCCTCACTGGACCTCACCAACCTGAACAACATAAGACAACTTAACAACAACTTAAGACTCATCTCCTTGTTCCCATTTACCTCTAAACTTCTAGAACACATTATTTACAACCATCTGGGCTCCTACCTCACTGACAACAACCTTCTAGGCCCTTACAGTCTGGATTTTGCTTGCAGCACTCCACTAACTCACTAATGATTTACTAACTGCTAAAACCAATGGCTACAACTCCATATTCTTACCACAAAACCTTTCTGTGGCCTTTAATACCACCCTCTGCTTCCCAATTAGCTCCTCTCTTTTGACCTTTCCACTTCCTCTTTCTGTTTGGTGCCCCCAAGTCTTTGCTCTTGGTTCCATTCTCTTCTCTATATACACCTTCTCTCTTGGTCACTTGATAACCTCCCATGGCTTCCAATCTTTATGCTGATAACATCTAAATCTATCTTTCTACCCCTCACCTCGCTCCTTCAGTTTCCTCTCGCATCACTAATTTACTAACTGACATAGCAGCATGGATGTAGCACCACTTACTCAAACTAAATATTTCTAAAACTGAGTTAGTAATTTCCCCCCCCCAACCTGTGCCCTCCTCTATGACATTTCCATCAAGATCAATAATAAAACTATCAATCCCTCCCCTCATACAAGGGTATTATATATAATTACAGCCTCTGACCTGTCCTTTCACTGTCAAAAACTTGTAGACTTCACTTCTGTAACATCTCTAAAATGTACCCCTTTTAACCACTGAAACTATCAAGCTACTAATTCACTCTTGTTACCTTTTGTACCACTTAAAAATTAAAATCTGAATTCAGAGAGAAGTGTACTGGCATATTTTACACATATACATGCATAAACACACGCATACAGTCAGGTCCATAAATATTGGGACATCGACACAATTCTAACATTTTTGGCTCTATACACCACCACAATGGATTTGAAATGAAACAAACAAGATGTGCTTTAACTGCAGACTGTCAGCTTTAATTTGAGGGTATTGACATCCAATTCAGGGGAACGGTGTAGGAATTACAACAGTTTACATATGTGCCTCCCACTTGTTAAGAGACCAAAAGTAATGGGACAGAATAATAATCATAAATCAAACTTTCACTTTTTAATACTTGGTTGCAAATCTTTTGCAGTCAATTACAGCCTGAAGTCTGGAACGCATAGACATCACCAGACGCTGGGTTTCATCCCTGGTGATGCTCTACCAGGCCTCTACTGCAACTGTCTTCAGTTCCTGCTTGTTCTTGGGGCATTTTCCCTTCAGTTTTGTCTTCAGCAAGTGAAATGCATGCTCAATCGGATTCAGGTCAGGTGATTGATTTGGCCATTGCATAACATTCCACTTCTTTCCCTTAAAAAACTCTTTGGTTGCTTTTGCAGTATGCTTTGGGTCATTGTCCATCTGCACTGTGAAGCGGCGTCCAATGAGTTCTGAAGCATTTGGCTGAATATGAGCAGATAATATTGCCCGAAACACTTCAGAATTCATCCTGCTGCTTTTGTCAGCAGTCACATCATCAATAAATACAAGAGAACCAGTTCCATTGGCAGCCATACATGCCCACGCCATGACACTACCACCACCATGCTTCACTGATGAGGTGGTATGCTTAGGATCATGAGCAGTTCCTTTCCTTCTCCATACTCTTCTCTTCCCATCACTCTGGTACAAGTTGATCTTGGTCTCATCTGTCCATAGGATGTTGTTCCAGAACTGTGAAGGCTTTTTTAGATGTCGTTTGGCAAACTCTAATCTGGCCTTCCCGTTTTTGAGGCTCACCACTGGTTTACATCTTGTGGTGAACCCTCTGTATTCACTCTGGTGAAGTCTTCTCTTGATTGTTGACTTTGACACACATACACCTACCTCCTGGAGAGTGTTCTTGATCTGGCCAACTGTTGTGAAGGGTGTTTTCTTCACCAGGGAAAGAATTCTTCGGTCATCCACCACAGTTGTTTTCTGTGGTCTTCCGGGTCTTTTGGTGTTGCTGAGCTCACCAGTGCGTTCCTTCTTTTTAAGAATGTTCCAAACTGTTGTTTTGGCCACGCCAAATGTTTTTGCTATCTCTCTGATGGTTTATTTTGTTTTTTCAGCCTAATGATGGCTTGCTTCACTGATAGTGACAGCTCTTTGGATCTCATCTTGAGAGTTGACAGCAACAGATTCCAAATGCAAATAGCACACTTGAAATTAACTCTGGACCTTTTATCTGCTCATTGTAATTGGGATAATGAGGGAATAACACATACCTGGCCATGGAACAGCTGAGAAGCCAATTGTCCCATTACTTTTGGTCCCTTACCAAGTGGGACGCACATATGCAAACTGTTGTAATTTCTACACCGTTCACCTGATTTGGATGTAAATACCCTCAAATTAAAGCTGACAGTCTGCAGTTAAAGCACATCTTGTTTGTTTCATTTCAGATCCATTGTGGTGGTGTATAGAGCCAAAAATGTTAGAATTGTGTCGATGTCCCAATATTTATGGACCTGACTGTATATGCATAATCTCATTTCTTGTGGATAGAACAAATTAAATTTTTATCCAATAAATAAAAATTACACCGTATAAAATTATATATGCCTATAAACAGCATGCATACAAAAGAGCTTATAAATGTAAGGAAATACACACCAGGCCGAGCATTTTTTACACTGGATTTCTTATGCTTGTGTGCATGTAAACCTAACTAGTGCGGAGGCTGTGTAGCAATCCCAGTCTAATTCTCCTCCCACTACATGGTAAATCCGTATTTGTAAAGTGCAGCATGTGATTGGGACAAGAAAAGTGAATAGGTAATCACCTCACTACTACCTGAATATGTATATGTAAAATGGATAATTGTAAGACTTGCAGCTGTGTACTGTTGTGTGTTCCCACACCTAAAACAAAGTAAATAAACAAAAATCCAGTATTTGGCAATAGTGGTGGACGCCCCCCCAGTATGTTATAGGCACCATATACATGTTAACTAAAAGACAAATAGCAACCTGAAGTAAGAAAAGAAATCTAATAAATGACCCTGTCATCCTAAATAGGTGAATATAATGCAATAATGGTGGAAACCTCTTAAATAAAACTCTTCCAATCAGTTGATTTGCAAATATAGAAAAAATATGCAGTGCAGTAATGGTAGAAACCCTTATGGTAAACAATTATTAATGCAGAGAATAATGCTAAAATATAAATGCAACCAGAATAATAATTCAGTATTGGTGGGAACTTATTCCCAGTCAAGAATCTCCCAATGTGCTTCATTAAGTAAATAATGTTCATCAATAATCCAAGGTGCAACATAAGTAAAATGTCAAATAATACCTGAATACTCAGTGTGCACCGACTCCAAAAAACACCACGTGATCCGCCACTATTCAATATACTGTATGCTTTCGCCTTACACCTAGACCTTAGACCTATTTACAGGTTCCAATACACCGTACCCTTGCTGGGGTCTTATCCTGTGATGGAATATTCTCCAAATCCTCCAAAAGCCTCCTCCATGCTTAGTTTTTCAGTTATGGGATCATCCCTCTTTGGTATTCAAATTTAGGCCAAAAAGGTATTAGAAAGGCCATCATTGCGCATTGCCATTAAAAAGCTTCACATTTTATTTTAAAGGATTAAGAACATTCACCTTTAGTAGTGCACTAACATCCATGCACATAGATATACAACTTGTCAGGGTTATATTGCATTGCCCCTTCTAAGGAATTAGCATTGCAGTATGCCACGCTAAGAAACATTGCTTTCTGTATAGCGTGATGACATCATAGACTCCACCCCTGTTGCCAGCTATTGGTCAGAAACTGACAGAATGCAACACATATTTCATTCTGCAAGGAATATTTGAAATGAAACTGCCATTTAACTGCTCCACAGTCAAATAAGTCACGGTTGGTGTGGCATCTTTTTCAAAGCATGAAGATCAAGAATAGTAAATTGTGTGAGGGAGCAGGTGAAAATCAGAAGACCTTATTACATTTAGTGCCTACTGTATATATTATGTTGAGCTGAAAATCCACCTGTTAGCGCGTCATGTTATGGCATCCTGTGAGACTACAAAGGTCTTTCATACCTAATGCCAGCTATGACATAATGATGCTTTTACCTTATTTCCAACATATACAGTTATATTAATGCCAAAGCATAGTACAAGAGACTGCTTTGTTAACAAAAAAGACTTTGATCAGAGACAGTGCTATGGGAAGGATAGTGAGACAATGCCATTAAAGACAATGCTAGGTTATATAGATTTTCAATAAGCAAGAGAAGCTGTCATATGAAAAGATTGCCATAGACAGAGACTGTTCTACAAGAGAGAAGTTGAACATTAAGAGACTATCTTGTTACAGAACTGACATATTACAGATCATGACCTAAAGGAATACATGGAATTGGGACTGTGCAGTTAGTTTGTACCAGGTAATAACAGGCATTTACTTAGGCAGCTCTGAAAGCCAGTGGTCATCCCACAATACCATGCATGTTTAGAGATCACAGGACCATGAAGGAGGACACTTGCCAGACAGCCATGTCCAGTACTAACCATGCCACCACACAGCGAAGCTAGGATTTAGGTAGGATTTTGCCACTGGGATCCAAAACAGCAAAGACAATTCTACAATAAAATAACACCTACACCACTCCACCCAAAACAGGATAGAATGTTCTGAATGACATTTCAGTTACATCTCTTGTTGAAGAGATTATGTCATCAGATAACACATTTCAGGCTGCTCATGTACATAAAGGGGTTGACTTACTAAAGTCAAATAGATTGTGCTCTCTGCAAGTGCAGTTTCTCCAAAGCAAAGTAACAAGGTGAAACATTGCTTTACAAAGAACACCCAATCACATGCAAGGGTAATGTTTTAATGTTTTAAAAATGCATGCTTGCTTGCCTATGATTAAATGATGGAAGTCAGAGGAGCTTTTTTACATTTACTAAGCTCAGCAGCAACTGCTCTTGCAGAGTGCACAGTTTTACCTTTAGTAAATCAACCCCAGAATGTTTAAAACTAGCACTTACTGGTGTGACCTTGCTATAGTAATTCTTTGTCTTTTGTCAGTAACAGTCCTGTAGTTTTCTTCACCCTGACACTTTAAGGAATTTAAGAGGCTCTACATAGTAGGTCATGTACTGACCATGATGTCACAAAGGTCCTGCCTTTGAAGCTTCCAATGCTTGAGGCTTACAATGTCTGTGGAAATGTTAATGCATATTATCAGTGGTGTGATAGTTCAAGAAAAGGTGGATGTGAGGCTCTTGACTTGAATCTTTTATCTGACAGTTAGAGGACATTGGTTAAGCTTGGTGACTGAACTTCAAAAGCTCTATCACAAAGTGCCCCCCCCCCCCCCACCAAAAAAAACTAACAAAATGGGCAGTAACCTCCACTGAGAAATAGAAGGGAAACAGACAAAAAGATCACCAGTCAGTTGTCTTAGATTCCCATTGTCATTTATTATTGATAAAACAGAGGCCAAAGGAAGATATAGGGTCTCTTTTCCTGATATCGCAGTTTTTATAAATAAAAATAAATGATGAGGGACTCTTTAGCTGGCCATAGATTACTCTTTTTTATCAATCTGTGGGTTGAGTGAAGAAAAAATTAACAAATTCCTTCATCCCCACAAGTGAAGTGGATAGAGGAATCCTCTCCACTTAGACATTGGAGTTGATTTACTAAAACTGGAGAGTGCAAAATCTGGTGCAGCTGTGCATGGTAGCCAATCAGCTTCTAACTTGTTCAATTAATCTTTGACAATAAAACCTGGAAGCTGATTGGTTTCTATGCAGAGGTGCACCAGATTTTGCACTCTCCACTTTTAGTAAATCAACCCCATTGTATTCTAACAGCTGGGACTCTCTGCTCTCAGACTACACTGAAGAGCGGCTGCAGATAAAATTTTCAACTTTCCCATATGACAGATCGATTTACATGGATCAAAATTCGGACAGTCCCTGCCACGGCCAACTTTAAGACAACTGGCTGGTGCTTCTTTTGAATCTATTTCTCTTGCACATTATCAGTAACAGTATGTTCAGATGCTCTGCACAGGCCTGTTCCCTGCTGTCATTCACAGAGTCCCGAAGGCTTAACAGGCAGCAGGCAGACGCCACAGTGGGCCAGGATGGAGGAGGGAGCAATGAGGTCTGTCTAGACATGTCAGTGGTTGAAGAAAATGACACCATTGTTAAAAAAAGGTATAATACATTATTATGCAAAGGCAGCTTTTGAACATTCTAATTGTAAACATTGTATTTATCTGAGTAGCCGAAAAAATTGTTTCTTTATGAAAGTGTGTCTTTAAAGACCAACTCAATGTTAACTTTAAATTAGCTAATTACATTCCAGGTGCACTAAAGCAAAAGGTGATCAATGTATTGCAGCTTGTTTTCTTTAATTAGTAGCCACAACCTGAGTAGAAAAGCCTGCCCCCTGTCAGCATGATGCAGAGAAGAACCATTACTCTCTGCATGGTGGCAGTTGTATCTCTGCAGGGGTCTAGCATTCCCTGTTTGGTCAGACCCAAAGAAATACAATCAGTAAATCTCATGCTCCCTTCTGACTCGAATGCTCAAGCTTGTACTTAGCAAGGGGTGTACACACCTCTACAGAAAGACTACTGCTTCTAGACAAACAACAATAGTCCTTCTTTGCAGCATGCTGGTAGGGAACAGACTTTTCTAACCAGCTGTGGCTGCTTTATAAATAAATTGAACTGTAAGACTCAATTTTTGTTTTAATTCACCCGAAATATATATAACTTATTTAAACTGAAAGTTCAAATGGGCTTTAGTAATTTGTTTGTACCTGCAGTTATAATACTTGTGACTTATTATAGGTTAAAATATGACATAAACGCTTTGTGCTATTGACATATAATAACACATGGTACACACATAGTACAGTTAAAACTTGACTTTAATTTCTCTTTCAAAAATATCTTTCCAATCAAGTTCCACATACAAAGAAATGCATTCTATTGGACTGAACCTACATTTGCATTTAAATGAAATTAACTATTCAAAAGCATAACTGAATTTCCATCAAGCATGTTGCTTTCACACTCATTTCCATGATAAATACATCTGAATGATGTTTACCGGCCTAACAGTGAGTGGTATAAATCTTAAATACCATTTTAATACTTAATAGCTTGCTGTTCTCTAGGGCCTTCCTCCTAAAAAATTACCATGGAATTAAAGCACATATCTTACTTTCCTTTGAATTTTGAGCCCAGTCTGCATAAAATGAGCATAACATATCTGTCAAACTTTAGAAGTTCTTACGGTTACACATTTGAGACAAATAAAAGGATAGGCCACAGTTGCAGAGATCAATGGAACTGCACACATGGAGCTATCATTATGATCACACAAATTCAGAATTACTTTTTAGACATAACTATTGCTTTGGAATATTATATGAGATTCTCACTTTGCTTCTTGTCCTCACAGTTGCCTTCTGCCATCATGGACAGTGCGGTCAAGATGTAGAGAAGAAGATTCTACACAGTTATGAAGAGGAAAGGCTACTAAGTTTGCTTAGCTCAAGGATTGTGATGGAATTCAAAAAATGCTTTGTAAAAAGGAGTTGTAATCTTTCAGCATTAACCCTTTTGCTGCCAGGTCCATGTGGCGCGCAGACCTACAGCACCGCTTCCAGCTGGACAGGTCCGTACGCCATATGGACCTGCATTCCTCCTTTTGCTATAAGCTGGTGGTCACTTCAGTGAGCCAAGAGCTTATAGCAGAAATGTTCAGCAGACACTTGTAAACAGCGGATGACAATCTGCCGATAAGAGCTATTCACCTAAAATGTGGCACCCCCCTTCCCCTGCTGCTGCTGCCGCAAATTCACTGGGTTTCCCCCACACACACACACACACTCACGGCCACCTACAATTCTCACTGGCTACTCTCTTTTCCCCCTTCCCCACTTCACAAAGCCCTGCAGCACCGATTCTCTCTACCCTCCGCCTTCCCCCACACCCCCCTGCACTGATCTTACCCACCGATCCTCCCTTGCAGCTTCCGACCAGCCTCTTTCCTCTGCCCTTCTGCCGGATTCCTATACTGCAGGGGAGTGGCAGAGAAAAAAAAATGTATGCCCCTGACACCGTTCTGACCCCCCCCCCCCGTAATGACCCCCCCATCGATCCTCTGGCAACCCTCTCTGCAGTGCTGTCAGCCGGTTTTCCCTTCCTCATGATGGTTGCAGCTGCTGCTTGGGAGGGAGATGCTGCCAAGATAGAGAGCAGGGGGGAAGGGGGGCATGTGTTTACTCACCCCCTTCCTTTCCTTCATGAACACAGACAGACAGATCTATACAGACCGTTTTGGTGTTCATTGATCACAAAAAACAAAAAAAAATACTAAAGCCTTTTTCAAACATAGCATACTACAGCGTACACTCCTGCTAGACCGTGTTTACCCGCATGGGGATGCCTAGGCGTTCCATGTATCCACATGCAGGCTGTTCCATTGATGTCAATTGGGATGCAGCGGCTGCACGGACACAGGCAGTGCTTGCAATTTGACATCCATGTGAGTCCAGGTGCATGTCTCTGAGCTCAACTGTTGGGGCCGTGCACCTACACCCACAAGGATGTCAGGTTGGGAACAGCAGCAGTGTCCCTGCAGCCGCTGCATCCCAATTGACAAGAATGGGACTGCCTGCATGGGGATGCATGGAACACCTGGGCATCCCTGTGCAGGTAAACATGGCCCTCCATGGGCATACAGTGTAGTACGCTCCTTGTGAAAGAGGCCTTAGCAGAAATTTTGTAAATAAAGACCTTTAGCAGGAATTTTGTAAATGATGTTGTGTTTATGTCCGCTAATAATGATTTTATTGTATTTTTAGTGAAAATAGCAATTTGATAAACATTTGCGCAACTATTGCAGGACCTAAAAATTTGTAGCACATTTGCTTTCTTCTGGTTTGGGGGGTATTTTACAATTTCTGAAAGCTGTAAGGGAAAAATGGTAACCTCAGATTTTTAGAGTAAATTGTGTTTACTTACAGATTTGCAAACCTTCAGTGTTCATCAGTTCATAAAAAGGTACAATTTAATATTTACTAAAATTTGTTATTTAACAACTGAATATAGTTTCAGCTTTTATATTTAGTAGGAATTTAGCAGGATTTTTGTACCTTTTTCTGTGTTTATGTCCACTAATAATGATTTTAGTGTATTTTTAGTGTAAATAACAATTTGATAAACATTTGTTCAACTGTTGCGGGGCCTTAAAGATCAGTAGCACATTTTTGTCATTCTACAGGTCATATGCTTTCAGAAAATATATGGTTTGGAGGATCTTTTACAAACTCTGAAAGCTGTAAGTGAAAAATGATAACCTCAGATTTTTAGAGCAAATTGTGTTTATGTACAGTTTTGCGCACGTTCAATTTTCACCATTTCACAAAAAGGTAAAATTTTAAATGTACAAATATTTGTTATTTATTATCTCAATGCAGTTTAGCTTTTATATTTAGTAGAAATTTAACAGGAATTTTGTAAGTTTTACTGTGTTTGTGTCCGCAGATACGGATTTTTGTGTATTTTTAGCAAAGAAATAGTTTGATAAAAATTTGCACAAATATCACAGAGCCTAAAAAAATCAGCAGCACCTTCTTTTTATTTTAATAGTACTATGCTTTCAGAAAATGTATGGTTTGGGGGGGGGGGGGTCTTTCCAAAACTCTGAAAGCTGTAAGGGATATATAAAAAAAATTGAAAAATTGAAAAATGGTCTGAGTTTAAAAGTGGAGCACAGGGCCTGGCAACAAAAGGGTTTATATACAGTTGCAGTCAATGGTCAATATGATTTTCCATCTCCAATGCAAATATTAGCAGCTACTGCCAAGGCTGCACAAGTACTTCTATTTTTTGCCATAGAATAGTAGTAGTCACAACTACAGTCAGGCCCAAATGCAAGAGGGCTGTCATGCTCCTCTCCCCAGTTTCTACAACCAGCTCTTTCCTCTACTGCCCTATCCTATCAGTGTCATAGCAAGAAAAATAGGAACTGGGGCATGGAGCCACTCATTGAAAACCAGTATACAGAAGGTGTCCCTAAAAAATAAGATATATATTCCCCCAATTTTTACTGTTTTGGGAACAGTTTTACCACAGTGTCAGAATAATTCTCAAAGGTTCATTCAAGCTAATGTGCTTTTTATTGTTTATCATTTGTGTTAAATACATTTTCTTAGGCTTTTTGTGTACTAGTTATTGTTTATATAGCTATATTGATGCCTTAACATCCAACTATCTTACATTTTAATATGCAATTTGATTATACCAATATCTATAACTATGCCAATTATCATCAAAACTATGTAGGGAAAGTCTGAGTTTCCTTACTGCATGGTTCCCATGAAGAGGTCCAGCAAACACTGCCAATTTTCTCACAGTCCTCCAACCATGGTGCCTGAGTGCTTGATATGTCAGGTTGGTATCTCATAGAAAAGCAGACCCCACAATTTAAAAAAATAAATAAATCTGCTAAATTGTAACACAACAAGTCCAGTGCTTTACCTGGGCACTACAAGATCTTCAATGGGTTATACTGGGTCATATATGAAATGATAAAGTGTTATAAAGAGGTAATTGTGTTTTTTCATGAATTAGATACCAACAAGAGCAAAAAACATTTTGAAGTCTTAATTCTTGAAGCATTTCTTTTTGCGATGAGTTAAGAAACATTATCACATGCATTAATTCTTGAAATGACACTTACACACACACTATGTATTAACACCCTTAAATGCAACCAGGCCAAAATGGCTTGCAGAGTTTTGAAGCACGTGCTGTCATTTCTTCCGACGTTTTCCTTATAACTCACTGTGAAATTAAGCTTTATTTTATAACGGCCATTACTATATTGTTACTTATTGCAGATCATTTGCGTTTGTGTTTATTTTATCATTGAAATTTAAAAAAAAGGAAATCTATGCAACAATAATTTGTGTTAATGGTCATAGTACTAGTATGTGTTAGAAAAATATAATGTAGAATAATAGATATAAAAATAATGAGCAATAATAAACAACAACTAAGATTCAACCTGTTACCAAAAACTGCACAAAGACAAGTGTATTTTTAAAACACAAGTAAAATACCTTTTCACAAATGAGCTCTATAATAATACAAGCACTAAGGTAACACATAGAATGCGCTCTAGTGTTAAATTGCCCACACTGTTTTTGACAGATGAGTAATGGGCATTGTATATGCACATAATGTACAAAGACTTTCATGTGGAGCAGTTCATCATTTCGAACTGTCTGAACTCTCCAATGTAATATGAAAAGTGTGCCAGTGTTTTCACCCAGATATACACTGCAAAATTTGCTTTTCCTTTGAAAGTGGTAGCTTCAGAATTGACCAGATGAATTGACATTTTCACAACAAGTTTATGTGATAGGCAGATTGTTAAACTTTACCTCTATATATACCATCCAGAGACATTATTAGAGTCTAGTTCTTGAGATAATTTTCAGATTATAACCCAACATCCAGTTTTTAATGATTGTACTATTTAAATTGGTTGAAGCTAGAGAGCTGCTGTGCTGAAAGATTGTCAGTCCAACATATCAGTTTTGATTTCAAATCAGTCAGTCTAGGAGAAAAATCTCCATATTCAAGCAATAGCTGATGTTACATTACATTAGGTGGTTGACTTATTAAAAATTAAAATGTACCCAAACCTCGGTGAATTTGCTTTTGCTTAAATATTCACAAATGTCCAAAGGAGGTTAACCTTTTAAAATCTAGCACACATGACTAGATCAGATGTACACACTTGGTTAATTGGGCTAAGAAAAAATATCCCTAATCACTGAATAAATCTTTGTCATGTCATCTAGCCGATATTGACAGAATCAGGTGACAATGGATCTGTCTGTTTGATATAGGTGACTGTTGCAGAAAGGGCTCTGTAAGAAAAGTTCTGAAAAATCTATAGCTTGTGTGGGATTTCTTTTCTGTTAATACAAAACAAAAATGCATTTTTGAGCCTGTTGGGTATGAGAAAGTTTATTCTGATGTCTAAAACTGGCTTATGTGAATGAGTAAAAACAGTGAATACAAGAAAACAACTGTAAAGATGTACTCAAAAAAACTTGCATAATGCAGGGACATTTATTTAAGAAAGTTTCTTAAGTTATCTAAGGTAATCAAACTAAGGCTATCCATTTAAAGTAGAATTTCATGCAAAACCGGATTAGTCTTAAAAATACCCCCTCCCTCCCAACACATACTGACTAACCTGTGTAAAAAAGATGTATATACTTACCTATTTTCAGCCCGGTCCAGTCATGTGATCCAGTTTCTGTGTGTCAGCTTGTAGAGGCTGCAGGAGAGAGAACGGACAGCCGAAAATGGCTGGGATATGGGAGTCTACAGGTAATGTCACCACTCCTGAAATCTCGAGTCATTATCGAGCATTCTCTCCTCTCTCCTGGAGATGCCGCTGGCTGCCATAAGGGATCAAATGACCAAACTGGAGTAGGCTTCAAATAGGTAAATACAGTATATACCTCTTTTTTTTACAGGTTAGTCAGCATAGGTGTTAGGAGAGGGAAGAGGACATTATTAAGACTAGATAGGTTTAAGCTGGAATTTTACTTCAAAGTGTGTAAAGGTCTACCAGCTTATTAATAAGAACCATAATGCTAGTGAAGGAATCTTCTCTTTGCATGAGTATATAACAGTAAATCTAAAAGGAATGTTAACATTTTTCCCTGTGATACAATGTCATAGTTTGGGTTTAATAAAATGTCTAAAGCACAATAACCCATTGCAACCAAATATATTTCACTCTTCATTAGTTTCCAGTTTAAATGCTCATTGGTTGTTATTTGTTGTGTACTCTGAGCATTGCCCTTTGCTTTATAAGATTTATAATCTGCTTAAATTGACATATTCCTTAATCTACCTACATTTCTAGCACTAAAGGCTTGTCCTTTACCATGGTTAGTCAAACAAGTAAACCCCAGCCTGAATGCATTGCGAAGGCCTTTAAATGGCCTAAATGGCATTCTGGTATTTATAGTGCATGAACAAGTGACGTGTTGTAGTTAGCACTTTTGTGTTTATAATCATCATTGTATTATGCATAATATGTATAATAATTTACTAACTGTAACAATAGAGATTAAGTGAAAAAAGAAATACAGAATTAACCTGATTTACTAAGGTTAAATGTTTGCTGTCCAGGCTGTGAATCTCATAAAATTGTAAATACCTTATTCTGGCTTATAAAGTGCAAACAGAATGCATGTATTGGGAGTGAGTACCTAATTACACTACAATCAAGCACAAACCTCCAAAGTCATACCAGTTTGCTCCATTAAGTTGGTTACACACATTACAAACTGATCATACAATATCTTTTAGATTTACAAACAACTATGTAGTGTGAGCACCTATTTCAAAATACATTATATGTACACCGATCAGCCATAACTTTATGACAACTTACAGGTTAAGTTATTAACAATGCTTATGTAGTTATGATGGCATCTGAAAATTGGTAGGATGTATTAGGCAGTAAGTAAACATATTGTCCTTGAAGCTGAGGTGTTGAAAGCAAACAAAAAATGGACATTTCAGATTGTTGTGTATGAGGTTGCATAGCTGGTAAGGATGGTGCCCATGCTGACCTGTGTCCACAGCCAAAAGTGCCTACAATGGGCATGTGAGCATCAAAACTGGAACACGGAGCAATGGAAGAAGGTGGCCTGGTCTGATGGATCTTGTTTTCTTTTACATCATGTGGATGGCTGGGTGCATGTGCATCACTTATATGGGGAAGAGATGGCACCAGGATGCAGTATGCATCCTGTCTAAAGAATGCTTTAGGCAATGTCCTGCTAGGAAACCTTGGGTCCTTCCATTCATGTGGATTTTACTTGACATGTACCACCTACCTAAAAATTGTTGTTGACTAAGTATGAATAAATGGGGAAGGGGAGAGAGGCACCCAAGGAACTAATATAGTGTAGTATGTCAATTTATTAAAAAGTCGGCAGCTTGGTCCCATAGTGTTTGTGTATATGTCTAGTTATACAACCTTACCTCCAGGGTTATGTTTATTCTTACATGTCACAGTATGAAGAATTTGTTGCATTGTATCATGTGTGTTTAATTTTAAGCTGTTACAAGGTTCAGTCAATGAGTAGAGCAGGTTACTCAAACACTAGCAATGATTTGTTTTACTGAATTCATTAACAGCACCTGATCTGTGAACGAGTGCTACAGGCAAGTTTCTTCTTTTGTTGTTGACAAAGTACCCTCCTTCATGAAAACGATATTCCTTGATGACAGAGGCCTCTTTCAGCAGGATAATGCATCCTGCCACATTGCAAAAATGGTTCAAGAATGGATTGAGGAATACAACTATAAGTTGGAAGTTTTGACTTGGTCTCCAGATTCTCCAGATCTCAATCCAATCGAGCATCTGTGGGATGTGCTAGAAAAACAAGTCCAATCCGTGGATGCCCCATCTCACAACCTACAGGTTTTAAAGAATCTGCTGCTGATGGCTTGGTGTCAGATACTAAAGATTACATTCAGGGGTCTAGTGGAGTCCATGCCTCGATAGGTCAGGGCTGTTTTGGCAGCAAAAGGGGGCCCTCCTCAATGTTAGGTGAGTGTTCATAAAGTTATGGCTGATTGTTGTATATCCTTCCAACTACATAATTGTTGGTAAAACTAAAGGAGAGCAATCCAATAAGAAAATGAGTGGACAGTTTAAATGTAAATCCCTCACCCAAAAGAAGCGATTGAGCAAGGATTATGAGTTAAATAAAGTTAAATTTGCAATATTTTAAAACTATTTTAACGTTGTATAAGTTTTTCTAATTACTGCCTAGTATTTAAGGTTAGCAATGTGTACATATATTAAGCAAAAAAAAGTAAAGAAATAAAAAGAAAACAACTTTGCTAATTGGCTTTGTGTTAGAATTTGACTTATGCCTTTTATAAACTAATTTATATGTGTAATCATTATTCTTGCATTACTTTATAATGCTCAGAATCTGATACATGTGTGATTGTACAATACTAACAGCCAGAACCTTTCTCATGGTACTTAAAAAAAAAAATAGCCTCTAAGCAATAATGTTTTAATATGCTGCAAAATCTAAGCAGCATATTTTTTTTTAATTATAGCATAAAACCATAAAAAGAATTAATAAGGCACTCAATATTCATTATGGGACACTAAGCCCACATGCATAAATGCATATATAAGCCCAGTGGAGCTCAAAGGCAGCAACCTTTAGCTCAGTCTACACAACAGTGCACATCCAGCCTTGTTCTGCACAGAACATGTGTACACTGAAGACGTGCTGGTGGGATTTCTTTAATAAATTCTTGTAAACTGTTAATTTCATGTGTGAACCGTAATGAATAGGTGTGGACATGCACATTTTCAGTTTTAAAAGGCTTGATCTGTTGAAATCAACAGAACAAGCACCAGACAGTCAAAACAAAAAAAATGTAATGTAATTCATTGTACTTTAATGTGCCAGGCTATACTATTTTTATAGTTAATTAATAATACCAGCGCTCCTAAAGTGCAAAGTGGAGCAATGGTATTGTTAATTAACTATTTTAGAAAGTACCATTAAAGGGCATTAGTATAACAGCAGCTATCCGAGAAATGTTTATAGAATTTATTTCTCTACTATCATTTTATGCTATTCTTATATCTCATTATATAAACAATACATGTATTAATAAATATAATAAAGAGTGTCTTCGATAAATAGTTAATTTTGTTTTTTGCATTCTTCAGAGGCTTTTAGCAAATCCCTATTTATTATAAGTGGATATTCTTTCAATGCTTTTAGTATATTCCTATTTTTGTATGTATTTACTGTTAAAGACTTAAGTTTAAAAATATTTTAACTGTTCTTCCTTTATTTATATGTATTAGCCATAGTAAGTCATTCTATCTGGAAAGAGTGAGTGCTGCTCATCCTCACTAACAGCATGACGTCATCTTTATTAAACCAGCAGTAGAGGGGTTGATTGACTATAACTCAGTGTTTCTCAACTCCAGTCCTCATGGACCCCCAACAGGTCATGTTTTCAGGATTTCCCTCAGATGAAACAGCTGTGGTAATTACTAAGGCAGTGAAACTGATCAAATCACCTGTGCAAAATAATGGAAATCCTGAAAACATGACCTGTTGGGGGTCCATGAGGACTGGAGTTGAGAAACACTGCTATAACTGAAGAGTGCAAAATCTGGTGACACCCTGCATAGAAACCAATCAGCTTCCAGTTTTTTTTATCAAAGCTTAACTGAACAAACTGAAGTTAGAAGCTGATTGGCCCATGCACAATTTCACTAGATTTTGCACTCTTCAGTTATAGTCAATCAATCCCATTGTGTCTAAAATAGTAATTCAATTGTAGTATCTGTTAAGTTTTAATCAAATCAAGGGTCCTGTCCAAATAAAAATATGAGAGCTCTGCCTGAGCTGGTACCAGCAAATAAATATAAAAAACATATATCCTACAGGGAGCACAGATATATATAATAAGGTCCAGACTTCTTTGTTTGAGTGCCTATTTAGACTAAACACAAACTGACTTTGTTTCAAAGTGACCAAAGAATGTCACTCATTATTCAAAATACAGTCATTAGTATGTAACTGTATCCAAATCACCTACACCATAGTGTAATAAAACCCCTTAAAAATGGTAGCAAGCTCAATACATTGAAAATTCACCAGATTCTATAATGCCTCACTCACATAGGTGGTTTGGCTGGTGAGTCTCAAATTCTGGCCTTTTGGGGCACCCAGGAGGCACAGGTGCAGTGTCTAGCCCTGCTGCCAGCAACCTGTCAAAACAAAGGGCAAGCTGAAATATGTGGGGACTGAATGCTGTATTTGCTCTTAAGGCCGTATGCATTCAGGAACATATGCTACAAACACAGAAACTTTGCATTTTTCCTGGACACATACAGCTCTAACCGCAAGGAACACTCTGTACAGAATTCAGTAGCATCCAGCCGCAACATATTTCAGTGCTAATAAATTGTGTTCCTCTGTTTGTACATCTTCCCCCAAATCCATTTAGATAATTTACTCACAACAGAAATCAAGCTTATCGGCCTAGAACTACTTTTTTCTTTTTTTTTATTTAGCTTTTTACCCTACTTAAATAATTGGACATCTGCTGCACATCATTCTTGAGATACTGTTTCGGCTGAAAGAGAATTTAAGAAAATAAGGTATAGTTGTTTATTAATTTGTGAGCTTAAGGTAGATGTAAAACCTAATTAAATGTCATTTTGCTTAAGCACTGTGTATTATTGCCAATTATCACTAAAGTATCCATTTTTCAAATAAAAAACTTGTTTTCATCTTTTATATCCTTTATTATAATAATTTTTTTTATATATCAATAATAATACTAATAATAATATTTATGTTATTCGTTTGATCTCTTACAGCCTTTTTGCCGCCAGTTCCTGACTATATGCATGATTTTCAGCCATTGCTGAAGGGTATTTTTCAGGGTGAATTTACTGATGGTAGTAACAGTAGGCCATGCCTGTGTGTTGAAATGGTTGCTTGTAGTTTCCATTGGAGCCCTATGTGACAGGGTGATAATGCAGGAGTCACTTAGGACACAGGATCTGAGTGATGCCATCCTAACAGGAAGTTCTTGAATAAGGACCTTAATGGCTGGACACCAGGTATAATTTAAATGATAGCTGCTGATAGCTGACTTATGAAATTACACTAACACGTAAAACCATATATGAGCATATGTTTTATTGATATTTTATTAAATTGATTTTTTTTTTTATTGGACTTAGATGCTTTATTTGTTCATCATATGCATTTGGCAGATATAAGTTGTGATCAGTAAGGTATCTAATTTTAAATAATAAATGATCATCAGTAAACAATGCTGAAGGACATGTTTCCATCCCTCTATACTGCCCATATGTCACAGCAAATTATTATTAATATACAGGATTTAACAACAGTTTGTGCAGTGCTTTACAAAATGAAGATAGACATTACAGTTACAATACAATTTGGTACAAGAGGAAACAGAGGGCCCTGTTCATTAGAGCTTACAATCTAGGAAATACAGCCTTCTTCTCACATGGCCAGTGAGCCTTTCACACTGAACAGCCAAAATACAACACAGAGGCTGAGAAAATCAAGCTTATATACTCCTCTTTCGGTTTCATAAGCTAGTCGCACTTGATTAACATTGTTTCTGGTAACCAGGAGATAAGCATGTCACTGTAAAGAGTTATTTATGGTATTATCTGAAGTTCAATACTTTTCCAAAAGCATAACAACTTTTCACTCATTTGGCTGCTTGCACTAAACCCTAAGCATCCATATAGCATCACCCCCAAACACACACGGTTTTAGGGGGTTGCGTTAAACCAACACGTTTCATTTCAACATAAGACTTCCTCAGGGTGAGGCTATAAATCCTTTACACCAATTTTAATATGTTTATGCTGCTTCTCCAGGTGGACCCGCTACAAAGCCCCTACATCTTTTGTGTATTCAGATGCAAGCACCACTCATCTAGCCATGTGGGACAAATTCAATAGGATCCAAAGGGGTGCACACTTGAAAACTGCATCCACTTTATTAATAGGCTTTAAAATGCCATATACAGCAGTGATAGACACCATGGGAGCAAGGAAGCACAACAAGTTTTGTGCTGCTAGCGCTAATATGCACTTACAGCGCAAAATGCGTTGACTGTGCTTCCTTTCTCCCATGGTGTCTACTGTTGCTCTATGTGGTGTTTTAAAGATTATCAATAAAGTGGATGCAATTTTCAAGTGTGCAACCCTTTGGATCCTATTGAATTTGGTTCACCAACTTAAATTTCCTAATGATGAATAACATCCCTGCCAATTTGTAGGAGACAGCTCCCAATATAGGGGGGAAATTCCCTACCAATGTAACACAAATAAGCAGCATTATCAAATGCATCACAGTGGCTCAGAACTTAGTACCTCTGCCTCCATGGTTACATTTCCTGGTAGGACACTATCTGCATAGAGTTTGCATTTTCTCTCTGTGCTTGCATGGGTTTTCAACAATTTCCTCCCACACCGCAAAGACATGCTGGTGGTTTAATGAGCTTCTTTCTAAATTGCTCTAGTATGTGTGAGTGTGTAGGATAAGGACCATAGATTGTGAGCTCTTTGAAGGCAGAGACTGATGTGAATGAATAGTATGTAAAGTGCTTGCTATATAAATACCTGTAATAATAGTAACACCCCATGGAGCGGCATGTGTAAAAAGAAAGAATGGCCCAAAGTCATTAAACCAGAAAAAAAGTCAAAATTATGTCTGCTCCATGTTTATAAGACCAATCCACTTACTAATATGATTGTAAATGTTTTTACTATTAGGCCAAAAACAAGGAATATGGAAAACGATTTTACCTTGGTAGCTACCTGACTTGCTGATAGAATGTTATTGAACTACAGCTACTATGGTAAATAACTCTTTACAATGATACTCTATTCCTGGCTGCCCAAGATGATGTTTTGTCCTAGGTGACTGGCCAGTAACATGAAGAAGGAGCCTGATTGTCTCAGCCACTATGTGGTATATTGAAAGTTCAGTGTTCAGGCTGACTGTCTGATGTGAGAAGCAAGCTGAATTTATCACATACATGTAACTGCAGTATGGAGGGATGGACCTATGCCTTTTGTATGCATTACAAATAATAATCCTCGGTTACCTGGAACTGGATACTTAACCGATATCTGGGATTTCACCAAATGCATAAAAATAAAGTATTAAACCACATGTCTGCTGATTCATTTGATCCATCCACCATAACATCATACTGTATTTCCAGAACAGAAGATTCTGGATTCAGGGATTAAAAATAGAATATATATATATATATATACTGTGTATATATATATATATATATATATATATATATAGTTTGCAAACCTCTTACAAATTATTATATTTTGGAGGATTTGATTAGTTTGAATCTAGAAATCACTGCTACAATTTAAAATTTAAACATAGCATGATACTTTATATTCAGGTTATTAGATGTGATCCATTATCTATTAGACCTTCCGATATATTTATGGTTGTATTTCACTATGGTGGAGGTGACTTGGATGTAGTTACACACCAACTATTTTGGGTTAGTTATGAGACCTTCCTTTTTATCTCCATTTTTAGGAAATAAGGTTTTAGGCTCCATGCACACTTGCTTAAACAAATGCCAGTGCTCTTGCCAGATAAAAAAACACAATTGAGAGCATTTTTTGTACTAGTGCTTAGGAGCATTTAGGAGAGTTTGGGGAGGGTTTAGTGTTTTTTTTCTGCCAGAAAAACGCTCTTAAAAACACAAAACAGGAGGGGCTTTTTTCTGCCTCTATACACTGAGCTTAAAAAACGCCTCTAGACTACCTGATGTGTATGGATACCTAGGATAGCATTATTTCCTTCTACAGCCAAAACGCTAAATTCCTCTAAGAGCAGCTTTTTTAAGCCAGTGTGCATGGAGCCTTAGGCTGGCCATACAATATACAATCTTGTATGATTTTTCTTTACATTTACTAAAACCATATAAACAGTTTCAATGTGTATGCAATCAAGCAAGCCCTTGCATTACATAGGTACTGTATAGGTAACTCTAAGGGAAATTTAATAAGAAAATTGCGTAATGTATGGCCAGCCTAAAGCCAGACAGAGCAAATCTCCTAACCATGGGTTGTAGGAAAGAAATTCAATTTCACCATCAACACAGACAGATTTGATAGGGGAATCTCTCCCACAGAACCACTGTGTTCTCCTGATGGGGTTGGGTGGGAGGCTGTCCCTGTCATCTATAACAGTTGCTAGCAATAATCGCATGTAAAACAGATCAGGCTGTTTGTACCCAAGTTGATTGATTGATCAAATTGGGTACATTCAGCCTGCCCATATAGGAACTTCTCTCTTTGTTGCTAGTAAATAGTAAATATATAGGTGAATATCAGATGTTGGACAACCAACACACACATGCTTGCTCCCAGGGATTGACTGGGGCTGATTTACTAAAACTGGAGAGTGTAAATTCTGGTGCGACTGTACATGGTAGCAAAACAACTTCTGATTTCAGACTGTTCAGTTAAGCTTTGACAAAAACTGGAAGCTGATTGGTTTCTACGCAGAACTGCACCAAACTTTGCACAATTCAGTTTTAGTAAATTAACCCCGGGGGGTAAACAACTGAAACTGGAGAGTTCAAAATCTGGTACAGCTCTGCATGGTAGCCAATCAGCTTCTAACTTCAGCTTGTTCAATGAAGCTTTGACAATAAGTCCCAGGTCACACTGGATGCGATTTGACATGCAATTTGCATGCCATGCAACATGAACATCACATGCCAAGTTGCACCCTATTGTCTGCAATTACAGTGGTCATATCGGTGCGGTTCCAACTTGATTGGAGCTGCACCGATTTCTAAAGTGGTACATGCACTACTTTTGGTGCGATTTGCATAGACATCTGTGTCAGATATCTTGCAAATCACACCTAAAATTGGCATGTCATCCGACTGAAATCGTGCGACTTCACTGTAAGATGCACAATTTCAAAGTTGGGTTTGGTGTGACCAGGATGTAAAACCCTGAAGCTGATTGGTTTCTATGCACAGCTGCACCAGATTTTTCACTCTCCAGTTTTAGTAAATCAAACCCGATTACGTAGAGGAGAAAGGCCGATGATGACCACCCTGGAGCATACGCCTCCAAAAAAAAATCACCAATGGCAGCTACCATATTCTTCCCCTGACAGGTTCCCTTTAAGACAATGGCTAAAGCAGAATTATCCCTGTGCATAGTTTTATTCCAAGTTAAATTCATTAGACTATTGCTTTCAGATATCCATCAGCTATCCTATCCAGAGTGAGCCTGTAGATGCTGCATTGCTAATTAAAGTATGTGAGCAATGGTAGATTCTCATGCGGTAGTTAAGCAGAGCTCAGCACTTTATGCAGTGATTAATTGACCATGACGTTCAAACAGTAAACGAGGAGGGTGGGGGGAGACAAAAGAGGACCTCCCAGACTAAGCATTCACCGATCCCTTACCTTTTCTGCCATGACCATGGAGGAGCCACCATGAATCCCCAGAATTGGGACGAAGGTCTGAGATGAAACAAAATCCAAAATCAGAGCCACAGCCTCTTGGTCAGTGTCATCTCCAAAGACCACCCCGTGGATCTTGGTGCCTGACATCAGGTCACACACGTGGGTGATGATACTTTTGGGGTCTGTCTGATTTACAATCAGGGTCACCACATTGACATCAAAGTTCGAGAACATATCCCTGGTCCAGAGAGCTCGGACGTCCCTCTCTGTGATATAACGAGTTTTCCCCAAAATCACAGCAATGTTCAGGACTGGAAAAGTTTTGTCTGCTGCTCCATGAGCCCCATCCACCATCTGTAAGAGAGCCTGGAGCAGCAACACAGCACAGCCAAATGGATCCATCTTCTCCAGCTTCACTCCCTGCAAGGGATTTGAGGAGAGAAAAAGTTTCAGGTCAGCCTGCCATCACCTCCTCTCTCCCCCCATCGATGGCACTAGAAGGGTCGAACACTCCATCTGCTGCAGTGGCAAGAAGCGAAGAGCTAAAACCAATTAGCGGCCCCCTTTTGTGTGAATATCGGGCTGTGTCATGTTTCCCCCACAGCGCAGCTCCCCAGTGACAGCCCTGCTGAGGATACATGGGGCTGGGGAAGGAGCTGCCACCATGTCATCGTCCCCATTCCAATACAGAACACTTCTGGGAGCCATGCAGCATCTCTGCAGAATTACCGCCCCCCCCTGCAGATTTGACAGAGGAAGACTAACATCAGCAAATATTGTGACAGGCATCTCTTACAGACATCTTAAAAATAGCCATAAGCCTGATAATAATGAGATCCATTGGAGTGGCTTGTGTGTTTACTGGGGGGAGATGGGAGCTGTCTTTGTACATCATGCTGCGGATGGCATTGTGCTATTTAACTGACTCATTAGGTTGCCTGTGACATTCCTGCACACTAGGAATCCTCTATGTCGCCATGGCATCGGTGGATGTGTCTGACACACACTGACACACACTGACACACACTGCACATTACGTCTACAGGGGATACCCGGCCAGCACAGTCCCTCTAATGCCATTTCTATCAGGCAGGTGGCTGTCACCGCCGCGATCATCCGCGGCCACCATCACCCCCACAGACAGGCACCCCGATGACAATCAGCGATCACCGATGACGCTTGTGTCTGCAGGGCACTGCTATTCCTATCACATCAAGCTGCTGGGTCGTGTTCGGCGTTTGCAAATGATGATTGTAGTGGGGATGGATGTGAGGACGGAGTTTAGCGGGGATTGCAGGGAAGCTCCTCTTATTACGTACATTATAGGGAACTTAACTCCCCATTCATCCGAAAAGTACACGAGCGCCCCCGCCCGGCCTGCGAACCCCACTGCCGCTTACTACAAGCACACGGCGGACATACCGGAGCCTTCAGAATAGGTGCTTGCTGTTTGGCATGCTGCAAAGTTTGGCATCGCGTAGCTCTCAGCACAGCTTCTTAGGATGCTCCTCCACTCTCCCCTCCGACGACATGCTCCCTGCTGCACTCTGATTGCCACAAAGCTGCCGACAAAACCGTCCACCCCAGATGGTGCCTATAGGGAAATGGGAACAACAGGACACATGAGGAAGACATCGGTCTATGGGGCTGAGTCACTAAAACTGGAGGGTGCAAAATCTGCTGCAGCCCTGCATGGTAGCCAATCAACATCTAATTTCTACTTGTTCTATAATGCTTTGGCAATACAACCTGGAAGCTGATTGGTTTCTATGCACAGCTGCACCAGATTTTGCACTCTCCAGTTTTAGTAAATCAACCCCAATGAACACAGACAGATTTAAGAACATTCACATATTGGCTCCAGAGAGCTCAGGAATTAGGGGTTCAGTTCCTAAAACTAGAGAGTGCAAAATCTGCTGCAGCCCTGCATGGTAGCCAATCAGCTTCTAGCTTCAGCTTGTTCAATGAAGCTGTGACAATAAAACCTGGAAGCTGATTGGTTTCTGTGCACAGCTGCACCAGATTTTGCACTCTCCAGTTTTAGAAAATCAACCCAATGAACACAGACAGATTTAAGAACATTCACCTATTGGCTCCAGAGAACTCAGGAATTATGGGTTCAGTTACTAAAACTAGAGAGTGCAAAATCTGCTGTAGCCCTGCATGGAAGCCAATCAGCTTCTAACTTCAGCTTGTTCAATAAAGCTCTGACAAACCTGGAAGCTGATTGGTTTCTGTGCAGAGCTGCACCAGATTTTGCATACTCCAGTTTTAGCAAATCAACCCCAATGAGCACAGATATATTTTGGAACATTCACCTATTGGCTCCAGAGAACTCAGGAATAAGGGGTTAATATACTAAAACTGGAGAGTGCAAAATCTAGTGCAGCTCTGCATAGAAACCAATCAGCTTCCAGGTCGTATTGTCAAAGCTGCACTGAACAAGCTGAAGTTAGAAGCTGATTGGCTACCATGCACAGCTGCACCAGATTTTGCACTCTCCAGTTTTACTTAATCAACCTCTTAGTGTCTTGTTTTACAACAGAAGGATAGTCAATAAAGTGATATTAAACCCCCTGTTATTAAGCACTGATTTAATCTTTTACTGACTATGCTGCTTCTTTGTCTTTTATTCCTCACCTATGTTACTCTTTAAGCTGGTGCCATGACCACTGCCCCAAGTTTCCTGTGTCAGGGTGGCTCTTTTTTCTTGCAGCACCCTATGGAGCTACCCTTGAATGCAGGGACTAGAGTTGTATCTCTCTACCTTGTGTGCACCCATAGAAACAAACAACCCTAAAGATTAGGATTGCAAAGCACCTCTCTACTTATTCTTCCCCCCTTCCCTTCTCAAGGCTAGCAGACTGATTAGAGACTGCGCTGTTCACACTTTCCCATGAAGGTACTTGTTTTTTATTTTTTCCCCCTTTCCATTATCTAAGCTAACAGACTGACTGGAGACTGCACTGTCCAGCTAACCTTTTCCTACAAAAACACTTCTCTATCTCTTTCCTTCTTTCCCTCTTCCATTCTCTAAGCCAACAGACTGATTGGATACTGCACTGTCCACTAAACTTTTTCCCATGAAGGCACTTCTCTGCTTTTTCCTTCTCCCCTCCCCCCTTCCCAAGCTTACCGACTGATTAGAGACTACACTGTCCACTGTTAACTGTTTCCCATGAAGGCACTTCTCACTTTCTTCTTTTCCCCTTCCATTCTCTAAGCCAACAGACTGGAGACTACACCAGGGGCGGACTGACAACTCATGGGGCCCCCGGGAAATGGGGGATCATGGGGCCCCTGTGTCCTTGCCCAAACTCAAAAAAGCCTATGAAAAAGCTCCAGGGCCCCCTACTGACCCCGGGCCATCGGGCAGTACCCGAGTTTCCAAATGGTCAGTCTGCCCCTGGACTACACTGTCCACTTAACTTTTTCCCATGAAGGCACTTCTTTGCCTTTTCCTCCCCATCCCCCTCTTCCCAAGCTAACAGACTGTTTAGAGACTGCACTGTCCACTGTTAACTCTTTCCCATGAAGGCACTTCTCAGCTTTTTCACTCTTTCCCCCCATCCCTCCTCTAACGAACAAACTGATTAGAGACTACACTGTCCCTTTAACTCTTTCCCATGAAGGCACGTCACTGCTTTTTTCCTGCTTCCTTTCTCCAAGCTAGCATACTAATTGGAGACTGCACTGTTCACCTAACTATTTCACATGAAGTTCAGATATTCAGGGAAGTAGCACTGAGAGAGCAGGAGCCAGCAGCATTAAAAAATGTAAACTTCAAGTGCTGGGGTAAGAATTTTATTAGTTTACTGGGGAATGTTTATTTTATTGTGCTCAAAGCTGAAAAACGCTGGGGGGTTAATACTACGTTAAAGCTCTATATGATTTTGTGCAATCTAAAAGGTGTAGCTCTGTATATGATATCAGAAGCTTGCAACTTTAGGCATTGCAATGTCTACAAGTAATTGCAGTGGTCATGTGACTTCTGGAACTGTCATTTTTCCTTTTAGCATCACCAATTTCTAAACACTAATTTAAGATGTAATAAAGACGTGCTACATATAAATAGTGCAGTCCATGGCTAAGGATGACGAGCCGCCTAATCTTTTGCTGCTTAGGGCATTCTATAAAGAATTCCTTTTTGCAGAGGTTCCCAAGTTAGATCATAATGCAGTCTACAGGGTGTCTATCACTTGACAAGACTGGCACATTTCATACAGCAGATAAACTCCTCGTTAAATATCTGTCTGTAGTGAGTCTGACAGCTACGCTGAAATACTACAACAACCAATAGAGAGCTGTTCTGATTATGTGAAAGTTTGAAGAAATCTACGAAAATACAATGAGGAGAATTTACTAACAGAAGACAAGGTGCATAACAACCAATCAGTTTCCAGCTTTCATTTTCAAAGCTTACCTGACAAAGCTGAGGTTGGAAGCTGATTGGTTACTTTGCGCAGCAGCTCCAGATCCTGTTTTAGTAAATCCCCCTCTTTTGAACACTGCAGGTTTCCTTTGCAATTGTATAGCAACCATTAGATCTTCTTCCCAGTTTCAGCAACTTACACTTGTCACCTAACAGTGCTTCCAAGCATTTGATCTGCAAGCAGTTCACAAGACAAGAAGAAGGCAAAAATGACCCCAATACTCACTGCATTCTTCTTTCAGATAATGTATCCTGGGGCTTGTATCCCACAAAGTCATCTCAGTCAATGCTCTGCAGCAGTAGTCTATGTCTACCTCCAATGGAGCTGGATACCTGTTCACATCGCAGAAAAATGCAGCATCAATCAGCTTCACTAAAGTTTAAAGCCAGGAATCCATTGTCAGCCATTCCAATCCGGATCCAGGCTGTGCTCCCTTTGTAGATGTGTTTGTGTGTGGTTTTTTTTTTTTTTTGCTGCAGCAGAGCACACATCCAGTCTCTGTATTCCTCCTAGCTTTTGGGGAAGTGAAGGTTGCAGTCAGCTACACATCCTTAAGGTAAGAGAGAGAATTACAGTCAGCTCTGACTGCACACAACACAGACACTGGAGCTGCAGTCAAGTTGTGGAGTAGAAAACAGGCAGACAATCCTCTCTGTATTCTGCGGAAGTTCTCCCAGGCTGCTATGCAAACTGAGAAACAGCAGGTGTGTTTGCAAGCACAGACAAATTGGTATTTTTGTATTGGATTTGTAGCTGACAAAACAATCTGCACACCATGAGATTCCCTGCTGCGTTTACTATCATTTTACTATTAGTTACATTAGATTTTACATTGATATGATGCTTTTACACTTTGAGGAAGCAAAGACTGGGATTAATCAGTATTATTGCAGTGGAAGATTCTAGGCAATTGGCATGCTGCTCTCCATGGTCCTGAAATTGACATGCTGCTCTCCAAGGTCCTGAAATTGGCATGCTGCTCTCCGTGGTCCTGAAATAGACCTGATACAATGGCAGGGCAGCATCCCTTCAACAGTCATGCTAAAATCTTTGGACTGATCTGATTTCTGTGGCTTAGAATGTCTCAGTGATGGCATCAGACCTGCTACATGGAACTTAACGTCAGTGCTCTAAACTGCATGAAGAGTAGAACGCTGCAGTGCTTTTCTCTAGAGCTCTGAACATCACTCACATTATGATGAGAAGAAAACACTTTGCAGTTTAGGCTGAGTGATGGGGAATATCATGATCTCATTATCATAGGGAATGTGCTGACCTGTTAAGCTTTGGGCTTTGAAATGTGTCGACAAACACACAATATATGATGGGTGTATATTCTTTTAATGAAGGGTACATGGCATTATTGGGAAATGAGTCACCATGATGTTCAAATTAGTAGAGACAAAAGAAAATAGAACATACATTTCTATTTAAGCAATGTCATATCTACTGCTACTGTAGAGAAGTATATATGGCATTTTTAGCAGCTGTTTTCCATCTTCAAAGGTAATCTCAGTGCTGCAGCAGAATCTATTTATTTACACTTACAGCTTGGGTAAGTAAGCCCCATTCACTATCTAGTATAGGGACCTCACATTGTATCATGTCTGCAGCTTTTGACCACATAGATGAGCCACCTAAGGTAAAAAAAAAAAAAAAAAAGTAAAAAATAAATCTATGATATATGTCAGTATCTCAGTGCTGCAGCAGAATAAATCTATATATTTATACAGTCGGTAAGTAATCCTCATTCACTATCTAGTATAGGGACCTCACATTATATCATGTTTGCAGCTTTTGGTCACATAGCGGAGCCACCTAAGGTAAAAAAAAAAGTAAAAAAATCTATGATATATCTCATTGCTGCAGCAGAATAAATCTATGTATTAATACAGTTGGTATGTAAGCCCCATTCACTATCTAGTATAGGGACCTCACATTATATCATGTCTGCAGCGTTTGACCACATAGATGAGCCACCTAAGGTAAAAAAAAAAAGTAAAAAATAAATCTATGATATATGTCAGTATCTCAGTGCTGCAGCAGAATAAATCTATATATTTATACAGTCGGTAAGTAATCCTCATTCACTATCTAGTATAGGGACCTCACATTATATCATGTTTGCAGCTTTTGGTCACATAGCGGAGCCACCTAAGGTAAAAAAAAAAGTAAAAAAATCTATGATATATCTCAGTGCTGCAGCAGAATAAATCTATGTATTAATACAGTCGGTACGTAAGCCCCATTCACTATATAGTATAAGGACCTCACATTATATCATGTCTGCAGCTTTTGACCACATAACTGAGCCACCTAAGGTAAAAAAAAAAGTAAAAATAAATCTATGATATATCTCAGTATCTAAGTAACTCAGTACTGCAGCAGAATAAATCTATATATTAATACAGTCGGTAAGTAATCCTCTTTCACTATCTAGTATAGGGACCTCATATTATATCATGTCTGCAGCTTTTGATCACATAGTTTAGCCACCTAAGGTAAAAAAAAAAAAAAATAATAATTCCATGATATATCTCAGCGCTGCAGCAAAATAAATCTATGTACTAATACAGCTTGGGTAAGTAAGCCCCATTCACTACCTAGTCTAGGGACCTCATAATATATCATGTCTGCAGCTTCTGGTCACATGGTTTAGCCACCTAAGGATAAAAAAAAAATACATAAATAAATACACAAATAAATAACTCAAACTATGATATATCTCTGCTGTAGAAGAATTAATCTATTCGTACATACAGCTTGGGTAACTAAGCCCCATTTACCATCTAGTATGGGGACCTTATATTATATAATGTCTGTCTGCAGCTTTTGATCACATAGTTGGCCACCTACGGTATAAAAAAGAGCTATGATATATCTCAGTGCTGCAGCAGAATAGATCTATTTATTAATACAGTCTGGGTAAGTAAATATGATATAATGTCTGCTGATTTTGGTATCATAGTTGGTCACCTAAGGTACAAAAAAATCTATAATATATCTCAGTGCTGCAGCAGAATATTTTTTTTTCCCAGTAGAGCTTTGGTAAGTAATCCCCATTCACTATATAGTATATGGACCTCATATTATATCATGTCTGTAGCTTATGTTCACAGAGTTGAGCCACCTAAGGTAAAAAAAATAAAAAATAAATCAATGATATATCACATGTTGCAGCAGGATACATCTATGTACTAATACAGCTTGGGTAACTAAGCCCCATTCACTATCTAGCATAGAGACTTCATATTATAACAAGCAGCTTTTGATCAGATAGTTGAGTCACCTAGGATAAAAAATAAATAAATAAAGCTATATCTCAGTGCTGCAGCAGAATACATTTATTTACTAATACAATGTGGATAAGTAAATATGACATCATGTCTTCAGATTTTGATCACATAGGTGGTCACCTATGGTAAAAATAAATAAATAAATCTATAATATATCTCAGTTCTGCAGAAGAATAAATCTTTTAGCTTTTGATCACATAGTTGGCCACCTAAGGTTAACAGAAATCTATGATATACTTCAGTGCTGCAGCAGAATAAATGTATTGACTAATAAAATGTGCTTCAGTAAGCCCCATTCGCTATCTAGTATAGGTACCTCATATTATATGATGTCTGCAGCTTTTGATCACATAGCTGGCCACTTAAGGTAAAAAAATAATAAATAAAAATAAATCTATGTTATACCACAGTGCTGCAGCAGAAAATATATATTTATTAATACAGCTTGGGAAAAAAAGCCCATTTATTAAAAATATAGGGATCTCATATTATATCATGTCTACAGCTTTTGGTCACATAGTTCGCCACCTACAGTTAAAAAAAAATCTGTGATATATCTTAGTCTTGCAGCAGAATAAAGCTATTTGTTTACACATACAGCTTGTGTAAGTTAGCCCCATTCACTATCAAGCATAGGGACCTCAATTTAAATCATGTCTGCATCTTTTGATCACATAGTTGACCACCTAGGTTAAAAAAATGTATCATAAATCTCAGTGCTGAAGCATAATAATCTATTTATTTAGACATACAGCTTGTGTAAGTACACACTATTCAGCATCTAGTATCAAGGCCTCAGATTATATCAAGTCTGCAGCTTTTGACCACATAATTGGTCTATCTATCTATCTATCTATCTATCTATCTGCCCCTCTCTCTCTCTCTCTCTCTCTCTCTCTCTCTCTCTCTCTCTCTCTCTTTCTCTCTATTCCTAAGTTACAACATGAACACTGAAAATGAACTCTCTGTAATAAAACCCCAGATGCTTTGCATCCTGCAGTATATGAACTGCCACAGGCAGTGTATTTTGTTTCCTCTATCCAGAATATGTCTGTCACTGATAAGCTTGTCCGACAACCACACTGGTAATTTTTCTGCCATCGTAATAAACTGAGAAGTGTTGTGATAAGGTGTATGTTGGTCTGCTTGGTCTGTAATCCAGTCAGTAGGTTCTGACTTGACCTTAATTCTCTTTTGATGTCAGTTATGAAGGAATGCAATAGACTGTGAAGCTAATACCTGACAAAAGATTGTGTTGGTTAACGCACACCAGCAAAAGAAACACCACACAACATTTTAGTTATGTATACCCAAAAGTATTTCTACATCTGGTTTTGGGCTCACAAACGGTATGTAAATTCTAATATATACTGTATATATATATTATTTTTTAAGAACATTGATAAGCAAAATGTGCAGTAATAAAGTTTTGGGAAAAAAGGCGAAATAAATAATGTTAATCACATATTGTCAGACTGGTCGCTATGGGTTACTGCACTTTGCATATTATCATTTGTAAAATTAGAAAATATTCCTATTTTCCTATTTAATTAGATACGCAGGAAGCATTGACTTTGACTACTGTTATTTTAGATTTAAAAATTATGTGCAAACAGCAAAACATTAAAAAAAAAATCTATCTACAAACTTAAAAATCATTGGCCAGCTTTCTTGTTTTATTGAATTACCCAGGCCATATTTATATCTCCCCAATCTTAATAACCTAACAGGGAACACTAATTATTTGTCATCCTGTAGTGGAAACATTTTGGACTTTTGTATTTTCTGTCTGTTTTCACATCAGATCTTCTAATGTAAGCATGAGCTCTGAATCAAATTTTGCCTATTTCTTTGAACAGATGTCCAGTATCATAATGTCATATTTGTACTTTTCCTCAAGAAATATTCTCCAGACTGATTTGCTGCATCGAAGACAAATCATTAGTCTTGACAGAAAATCTTTAAAACCAATCATTTTTCTAACGTGCTATTTGGGCTTAAATAAAATCATGATTGATACTAAGTGTAATTTTGAACAAAAGATTTGCAGCCAATGACTTGGAACATATGCAGGCTGTACAATTATCTGCCATGAATACATAATTGGATGCTTTTTTATTTTAATATTTCAAATGTAATAGTTATTTGGCTACAGATGGCTCCTCTACTGAAAACTGGCGAGGATTTGCCTTTGACAAAATACTACGGGGCAGTTTACCAAGTGATGCATGATACGATCGCCTTGAGCTTATATCAATTCCATTGCAAGACCTGAATTTATTTCAAAGCAGAATATAGTAAATAAATCAATCTGAAGTCCTGGGTTCACAGGTGTTTCATGCATTTTTAGAGTCCTCGTCTAAAAAGGAAATAGCAGGGAGATAGACTTCATAATTTCTAAGAGGACAAAAACATAGTTTATGGTCAGTTGCACAATCATCTGGCACTAAAGCATTTTTACTTTCTATGTTGTGTATCACTGGCAGAGACTCTTCCCTTATGGTCATGCTTGCTGTAAACAAGTAATCTTAAATGTATATGGCAGGTAAAAGGACAATGTGAGTGTTTCATATGTTTCATATTTCAAAATGAAATGATTGTTACTGGGTCAACATAGAATCTTGAAAGAAAAAAGTGTTCTTTCAATATAAAATAATTGGATCTCTTTTATAATTATATATGGTGCTCATAGAAATATTTGCAAGTTACATATTTTATAGTTAATAAGGTAAAAAAAAAGATGAATAATCATCAAGCCCAACCTTTTTTGTAGCATTGGCCCAGAAAAAGGTTGAGCAAACACCCCTGTACAATTGTTGGAATACAGGAGGGAGCAAAATTCCTTCTAGAGCCTCCTAAAGGCAGTTAAATAAATTCCTTGGATCACTATATTGTTTTCTATGTTATACTTTAGTAATCAGTAATCATAAGTTTACATATTGTTAGTTTCAAGAAAATAAACTGTTCTTTATGTATTCTCTCCAAAGCTTAATAAGAATCTGTCACTTTGCCCATTCAAAGTGGACAGCTTATATTGATGCAGCTCCCACCCACTGATACTCATCTTTACCAAACTCTCCTGCCCTTCTTTTCATCTGCAGGAGTGCTGAGAAATGGGGGAGTATGTGATTCCTTCCCAGGATGCAATGCTTTGGCCAGTACAGCCAATTGTGAATACCAAACATTTTGGGGCAAGGAAGGTTTGAAGGTCGTTAACTATATATTAGATCTGACACTAACAAGCAAAGAGATAAAACAAGGTATAGGCTCAAGTGAATGGTCCTGCGGGGAAGGTAAGTATCAGTGGGTGGGTGGTGCCTACCCAGTGAAACAACCAATTGTAGTCTTTATGGAAAGCTGGTGTGATGGTGAAAACAGAGGAACCCAATTGAGAGCCATCAACAATACTCCAAAAGAAAGCATGGAAGAGCTTAAACAAGGACCTTCATGGCAATATTGTTTGCCATTATTTGTATAAAAGCTGCATACTTAAAAATAGTGATAATAATTATTGAAATTATACCCTGAAGATATCCTCTCCGTTCTGATTGCCTAAGAGTTCAAAGTGGAAGTTTGGCACTTCCTCTCTATGCCTGCAGACTTCTGGGACACATCACAGGTCCCAGAAGGCTGTGGGCCCATTCAAAACGCACAGAACAGCTTGAGCCTGTGCATTGGGAAGCCAGCTGTGAAGCTATAAGGAATCACAGCCAGCTTCCACAGTAAACATGCTGGCACTGGGCACCTAAAGACAGACCGAGAACTGGCCCAGGTGAGGACAGCACTGGATTCCTGCACAGGTAAGTGTCATTTTATCAAAAGTTAGCAAATACAGTTTTTGTAGCTGTTAATTTTTAATTTTTTTCTTTCTGGGGTGAAGTTACTCTTAAACTTGTTAAGTAAAACTGTGCTTCTCAAGTTTTCTTTTAGAAAATGCTGTCAGGTAGACTATCAGATTTCTTTATGTTAGAGGTAACATAATGTACTTGTACTGTAAGTTTGTATTGCACCTAAAAAATATTACTAGCAAATGTGTGTTCATTCCATAATGGGAAAGGTTGGGTAAAATATTCTCACCTGAAGTGTTTCTAGGGACGAAATTCTTCAATACTTGGAGATAAGGGGCATCGGACAATAAAAGCTAATTTGATCTCCAATGTTGGAAATACAACTCTTGAATGTCATTAAAGCCCACTCTATAATGGCAGATACTATTTTACAGCAGCCTGTTCGTGTGGTACAATGTGGATGTTATTTTAAGGAGCACAGTATACTGTAAAACACCTTTACACATGTACATGCTATATTTTAAAAGTGGGATTGTAAAAAATACACTTAAAAAGGGTGAAGAAGATATTTACCATTTTTCTCCCCTAGATTGACTGCCTTGGAACCTCCCTTTCCTCTCACCCCTAGGAAATTATTTGAATGCTGCCCCCTGACCGCATATATATATGCACACACCATATGAGCTGTTTCAATATAAACATGAAGAAATAATCACAGTAGATTACACTTTAGTTAAATTTATAAAAAATTATTTTTCTTGTATTAACAGAATTGCTCAAATAGCAGTATAGCAGTACAAATACATGCATGTCAATGTATTGTTAAAAAATGCAAGTTAATAGAATGGATTCAACACCTTAGAATTAGATCATTTAACAAATTTATTAATTCTGAAAACAACATGTCCAAACATGTCTGCAGAGACCCAATCAGTACCATGCTGACACAAGCAGAAATGTTCTCAGAGCTATATTCAGTACTGTATTATAAGATAACCAGAAACATTTCCACAGAGACCCAACTAGTACCATTTTGATGCAGAAACATGTCTGCAGACACAGTACAGTACTGTGCTGACACAGCCAAAACATGTACACAGAGACACAATCAGTACCTTTCTGACACACAAAAACATGTTCCCAGAGCCAATCAGTATGGCAGCACAGTGGATTTGTGGTTAGAACACCGGCTGAGCAGCACTATGATCCTTGGTTCAAATTCCAACCAATACACTACTTGAATGGAGTTTCCACATTCTTCCTGTGCTTTCTTGGGTATCCAATTTGAACCCATGCTCCACAAACATGTTGGTAGGCTAATTGGCTCCTTTCTAAATTGGCCCCAGTATATATGTATGTGGGATAGGAACCTTTGATTGTAAGCTCCTAGAGGGTAGGTACTGATGTGACTGTACAATACATAAAGCACTGCACTGTCCACACTATAGAAATACATGTAATGCATAAAATAAATATGTCTCTACACAATCAGCACCTTACTGATAAAGTATAAGCATAAATGTGTACAGTAGCACACATGCCTAGAAACATGTCCACAGAGACACAGTCAGTACTGTACTAACAGAACAAGAAAAATGAGTATGGACACAGTCCATACTTTCCCAATACAACTTTAAACATGTCCACAGACACACAATCAGTACTGACACAAGTATAAATATGCACAGAGACATAATCAGTACAGTAATGACACAGCCAGAAAAAATGTCTGCAGATATACCATCAGGACCAAACTGAAACATGAGCATAGGACCTCAGCAATGGCACCAAAGTCTACCATAATTTCTCTTACTCTCCAAAGGGATGACACCAGTGAAACCTTCCTCTATCTACATTTACCTCAATCCCAACCCTGATAAGATAGCACCCAGCAAATCACCATTTAGGCAGCTTTCACAATGTAGTACAGGATCAGTTTTAATTTCTAACCGAAAATCCAGGGTACACAGAAGGTGATGACCTGCCTACCAGCAGTGCAAGCTAGAGGATGGGACACATGGGGGCACTGTTCCAGTGCAAATTTCTAAAGAAGAATAGGTCACAGCGAGAGTAGAGAATGGTACTTTTAAGGGAATTAGCCTATTTGAGGTTAGCAGTAACTGCCAGGATTCTGCAATGTGATGGCAGGTAGCACCGCCAATGACAGCCATGGGACCCTTTTCTCTGGGATAAGGAGGGGGCACATATACAGAAAACAGATGTATGTACTGTATAAGAGAGTTTAAAAATATTAATTCAGTTAGAACTAAAGGCAAAACTTTTTTTTTTAATATAGTAAGGGAGAGTTATAATCCCCATCAGGAACAACAGGAAGTTCAGGTCCTACACTTTTGTTAGAAATCATAAATAGACCATTGGCAGCAGTCTATGAGATAGGAAATTGCCATCAGGAGGAAACATTGGACCAGGCATCATTAGTACTTTTAGGAGAACAGGCCACCAATTAATTTTTTTTCACATATTTTCAACTGGCACAGAGGGATGCCACTGGCCACAGCACCTATGTAGATGACCAGGATACCCAATGATGTAAATAATAGTGGAATTTTTAGATAAATTACAGAACATGCAGTGGCAGCTTCATTTGGGGAATTACCAGGCCAAATACCAGTGCCATTTCAGGAAAAGTTTCTAGGTATTTTCCAGTATGCACAACAATGCCAGCACTTCCAGCCAAAAAAAAAAACAACAGATATACCACAGACAGAATCACAGCACCACTTATACATGGCCCACCACACTCCACTGTGACAAAATTTTATATAGAAATCACAGGTAGCAGACAGGAATTAAGTAGGCAACATCACTTTAATCACTGACCCCACATGTTACGATCATTAACCCCACTTGTAAAATCATATCAATCAACTAATCTTCTGTCTTCAATTTGTTGGTTACAATGTTCATTACAGAATGTACCCTGCTAAATGTTTAGATTACAAGCCTGAAAAATATTTGCATTAAATATTTGTTTTGTAAAAAGGCTAAAAGAGGAGCTGTCATTGAAGGACACATACTGTCAGGGACCCCAGTGGCTGCCGCCATCGCACGCGGGTCTGCACATGCACGGTGTGCCCGGCCGCACTAGCATGCGAGCATTGGGACCAGGGCACCCGCGATTGCAACGGCGCTCATGCATGTGTGTCTGACCATTCTCCTGCTTTACCCTTTACGTTCTGACCTCCTGTTAACAAACCCAGCGTGTGACCTGTTTATCCCTCTGCCTGCTGATTTTGTACTACGCCGCCACCACTGTTACTGACCCGGCCTGCCCGACGCTGCTACTGTTACCTCCTCACATCAGACTCTCCCCTGCTATACACCTCCAATGGTGCTTCTACCACAGCTGGGTGAACCCAGGGGCCGCGACCTGGTCTCGGCCTGCTCCAAGTCCATCCCCACCATCAGGGGCCCTGGTGAACAAGCAGGTCGGAGCTTAGATTCTGCGCCTTGGGGGAACCCGGTCTGTGGAGTGCTAGAGGCTACCGTGGTTGGATCCCTGACACATACATTCCATATGGGTGAGTGACCGTGGAAGAGGAGGGATGACCAAATAAAGGCAAAGAGACCTGGCTCTGGGATCAGCAGTGAAGAGGGGAGAAGAAAGTGGGGGGCACAAAACAATCAGTGTTCCCCGGCACATTTATCTTGAAAACATCAGTTTGTCCACACTGTCTCTAGACTGCCGGGTCTATTTTTCAGTAATGGCAAGACCTGCAGCACTGAAAATAAATTCAACAACCCATAACTTTCACGCCATACTAAGAAATCTCTGCTCAGTTTTCCAACTGCTGACCCATTTACCTATAGAAAGCCCTGTGGGTGTTATGGAAGTTCTGCACTCTTGCTCATGCTAGTCTCCAAATATTGCCCCATCTAAGAGGATGAAGAGTCAGTAGTTACCCCTTTAATTACACTTCCTTCTCACTACTCTTGCCTTCCTTCCCATCTGCCAATTTGCTCAACTGCTGTTCTCCAATCATGACCATAATTCTAACACCAAATAGCAAAGTTAAGATCAGGATGACAATCTTGACACCTGAATTATTAAAGTAACACTAAAATCCCACAGTAAAAAAAACTAGGGGATGGAATTCATGGCAAAATTAGATATGCTCTTTTTCTACAAAAACATTTTCCCCAATGCCCATAGAAGTTTATTGCACATCCCTAGAATCTGGTTCTATTCAGTGGCCACTCAATGGCCAAAGAAGAGCAACACAGGACCTGAAAAGAGCACCAGCAAGGTAGAAATAGCATAGAGTGGAGCAGCAACTGGAGCCTGGACCTGCCTTAGCTGGAAGAGGGCTACTAAGAGGCAAGTGTGCCAAAATGTGTACTTGCACATTATGACAAGAATCTCCTCCACCCCATAGGAATTCGGTCCTACTTTAAAACAAAATCAACAAAGGCAGCACCTATTCACACAAGCTTTCTTTATCACAAATACCTGTTCATGAATACCACTTATGTTTGGGTTTATACACTGGATTATTGGGCACATCTTTTAATGTCTCATTATTTCCATGCAGCACATTAAAGCCTTCTTAGAAAAGAAGGTATTCACATCTCTCATTCTATCACATATCCTAAAAATAAGAGGATTTTACCTTAATAAAGGACAGAGGGCAGAGCAATGGAAATCATGGAATCTGGATGATACTTTATGTAACATCAATCAGATGCACATCCAAAGAACCATTGGTGTATAGTGCAAGCATAGCCTTATATTATAGAGCCATTTATTCCAAACTGCGAACAGTTGTTTAAGGCTTTTTGGCCATCATCATTGCAGTTTATGGAAAACATGGCCTTTATGGAGTAGGGCTTGGAATCCAAGGAAGACAGTATAACCATACAGATTATGGTGGGATGGGACTAAATCAGTCTAAAAGCCCTTTAAAAATCAGCACATACAGTCAGGTCCATAAATATTGGGACATCGACACAATTCTAACATTTTTGGCTCTATACACCACCACAATGGATTGGAAATGAAACAAACAAGATGTGCTTTAAATGCATACTGTCAGCTTTAATTTGAGGGTATTTACATCCAAATCAAGTGAACGGTGTAGGAATTACAACAGTTTGCATATGTGCCTCCCACTTGTTAAGGGACCAAAAGTAATTGGACAGAATAATAATCATAAATCAAACTTTCACTTTTTAATACTAGATTGCAAATCCTTTGCAGTCAATTACAGCCTGAAGTCTGGAACGCATAGACATCACCAGACGCTGGGTTTCATCCCTGGTGATGCTCTGCCAGGCCTCTACTGCAACTATCTTCAGTTCCTGCTTATTCTTGGGGCATTTTCCCTTCAGTTTTGTCTTCAGCAAGTGAAATGCATGCTCAATCTGATTCAGGTCAGGTGATTGACTTGGCCATTGCATAACATTCCACTTCTTTCCCTTAAAAAAACTCTTTGGTTGCTTTTGCAGTATGCTTTGGGTCATTGTCCATCTGCACTAAAATAGCACTTTATTTCTTGTGTATTAGAAATGCTTTGCTATGACAGAGGATATGGCTTTTCTTTATATAGAAACTATTCTAACAAACAGTACACTATTCTAGCAGTATGTCAATGATATAGATTGTGACCAATATACTAAAATTTATTACGTGTAATCACTGAGTTTCTTGTTTATCCACTTGAATTCCTGCACATGTACACCCCTAAGGAAGAAATGCTGGCTATGAGCCTATTGATTCAGCAATTACTTTGTCATTACTTATACAAAAATAATAAAAAGATTGTGTCTTTCAGGAAAGACAATATTTCTTTTAGCAATATTGTCTTCCAAAAATGATTATATTTTCTTTGCGCTCTAATGACAAAAAAAACAACAAAATTAAAGAATGTTTTACCTAGTTTGACCAGTGTTAGTTTTAAAATAACTAGAAAAATATTGTGGACTGAACATATCAAGTACAACATACAAATTACCGTTTTTTTACTGGCTCAGCATGGGAGACAACACATGGGTATAAAATATAATACATTTTATTGTACACATTAAAAAATAGGTTAAAACAGAAGAATAAAAAGAATGCCCCCAATTCATAAATCAATTGACTGGGCCAAAATACAGTAGGTACCCTGCTCTAAATGCAGGAAGTGCTCCATATAAGGATTAACAGTTACCTGTCCAGTAAAATGATGAACATAAATACAAAGGTTGCAAATTTCAGGTTATAAAGGCCAAAGGTCAATGTGTTTCACCAAAACTATGGCTTCTTCAAGACGTATGACGAGAGGGCTTCACTACATATAAAAGATAATATATTGTTAACAATCACAAACAGAAGGTCCTACTGCCCCTGTGTCCACCCCAAAGGCTATTGTGAACGCCCCGTGAAATATGATTTAAAAACATATGATTTTATTTCTATACATATAGAAGACTCTGTTGAACAAACCAATAGCTCTGATTAGTGGCTGACTGGATGGATTTAGGGGGGAACCCACACCATTTTATTTTTAATTATGGCACGGGGTTCCCTTTAAAATCCATGTCAGACCCAGGTTGCTTTTTTTTTCTTTTAACTGGCACTTCTTTCGTTTACATTTGCTGCCAGCGGGGAATCCCTCTGACAGTAGGTGAGTCATGGTTGTTAAGGACGTGGCAGCCACCCCCCCTTGAAAACTGGCTCTTCGTCTGAATCCAAATAAATCAGAAAATTTTGGTACAAGTTTTTTGGGATTTATTTAGATTTGTTACTATGTGCATTCATAAATTCGGATACATCCAAATAAATTTTCATCTGAAAACCCAATCTGAATGAACTAAATTGCAATGTCTAGTCATTTCTCTATGTGGTGTGTATAGAAAATATCTACAAGATCCTAATGTACTGGTATCAAACTCCTGAGGTGCTACGTGCACATTACAGTATATTGTATATTTTGGCAATGTTCACTGCTGCAACCCTCTTGGGCCTACATTATGATGATGCTGAGACAAATTCTTGAAGTTTCACTGCCTTAAGACGCTATTCATTGTCTCCTAGGTTAATTTTTTTCTAGAATTTCCAAACACTCTAAAAAAACAAGTTGCACATATTCTAACTTTGAACAGAAGACTCATTCCTTTACATCAAAGAATGATTAAAACCCCATTTCAGACTCAGCTTCTTGACACCTTTACAGCTATAAGAATGATGGAACCTCTCATGGCTAAAGTAAGGAAGTTATTTAATAAACTCTGGGCTCCATGGGACCAATCCCAATATGGTTCACCATCTCTACCTGTACCTTATATATGACATTTCTATGATATGTTATTGATTACAGATTGAATATTCTATGTAATTCTGGTGTGTACTTCTTTTTCACTTCAGAAATACATCTTGTACATTTTCATTAGGCCTCTGTGTAAATCCCTGACTCGTTTTCTCAAAGTTATTCAGTCTTACTGTTCTCCATTATATCTGTATATTGAGATGCCATATGATTTAGGATGTGCCTCACAATATTCTATGTACCTTGATTATGAGTTAGTATACTAAAGTCTCTTATCTTGCTTAAGGATTGGTGTTTAGAAATGGGTGAGAAGCATTGTTGGAAACTGATCACCTATTTGCTATGTATAGTAATTTGTGTATTTTGATTGAATGTATTACGCACGACTTTCTCTTCCATCTCTTGTATATAGGGCAACATGTGCCTTATGCTACTGTGCTAATCTGTGCTCATCTTGTTTAAAAATCTAATAAAAATTACAGTTATTAAAAAAAGTTAAATAAAGTTTTTGTACAAATTTATATACAAATGATTTTATGTACATTTCTTTATGCAGTGCTACTAAAAAAATAAACATATAATTAACAAAAATGTTTAAATTTTAGTGGCTAAAACATAAAATATAAGCAAAAAAATATAAAGCTAAGAGAAGAAAGGGAGAAGCTAATTAAGAACGAGCATATTTTACTAAAGATTAAAATGAGGTTAAAAAGGTTTAATCTGTTTTTAAATATAAAATAATAAGCTTCCTAGTGCAACATCCATATTACATAGAAAAAAAAGTCGGACAAAGATTGTATGGCCAAACTGGCAGATTTTTAGGCACACTGAGACCTATCTATCATGTTAAAAAATTTAAAATTTTATTTACATAAAACTACAAGACAGACAAATAGAACAACCTCTCCAGTGCTTCAAAGGGATGAATGCCATGAAGTGGACCAGGGAATCAAATGTGCTGTTGAATTAGGAAAATATGGTGCAGCCCTCCTCTGACTGGGGGATCAACCAAAAACTGGAAAGAAAAGCACACAGGGGACAGAAACACCTAGCACATTATCCAAGGTTTATTGAAAAATGATATCGCAAAAAACATACTCACGAATAGAGATGCGTATAACAGCCTGTAAAACTGCTAAGATGACCCAACATCATGGCAGATTGCCTGACTGGTGGTGAAGTCGGCTTGCTGAAGCGTTTCAGGGTCCCCTTCCTTAGAGCTAAAGCTGACAAAGGTTTTTACAATAGTAAATATGTGTGTCATAGGAACCACCTATCAAATAGCCCCTCCCCTCTGCCTCAAAGGGAGAGGAGGTCAATAAAAATAAACAGACTCATTGTGCATACTTATTGAATAATGTATATAAAAAAATTTATAATATATGTAAAAAATTCACCTGCGTCTGGCCCTCTAGATATCCACTAGCTCAAAACACTTGCAAGCAGTGAGATGTGCATATTTTAGATGACTGTGTAAATAGATTAGTATACCAATGAAAAAAAAAATATATATATACATATATATATATATATATATATACATATATATATATATATATATATATATATATAAATAAAACTGTGAAACCACACTTGAAAGTGACAACATACCTTGAAGGGAGAGAAAGCTTCCCTCCACCTCCCACTGTACAATCGCACATCTGCACATATGGTCGCAAGTGCAACAGGGGACAAACAAAACCATATGTAGTTGTTTCTATGGCCAAATATGGTCGCTGTAGCGCACACCGTTATGGACATGCTCCCCTTAGACCAGACGTATCCTAGCGGAATTACATCATCATGACATCATATCTGGTTTAACCAGAAGATGGCCACTGGAGCACATCCACTGCATGGAAGGCGCTAGAAGAGGGACACTGAATGGCAGACTGCTGGCAGGAAACTGGTGGTTCAAAGATTTTGATGCAAAACACAAAAAAGAAAAACAGGACCAGACAGGATGACATCAATTGCCATATAAATATATGCTGATGCACAAATGAATAAATGTATATATATATAAATAAAAATTAAATGAATAAATAATAATAAATAAGTTGTGATTAGTAATAATGATGAATGATATTTCATAAACATTAATGTATGGAGTGTGGTCTGATGACACACAAGACATAGGGAAGTGTATGCCATTGTTGCAGGGTCTATCAGCCCTGAATGCAACAGGCAACCTGAATATACAATATGGTATCAAAGTGTAAATGCATAATAATGAACTTTTTACAGCTTGTTACAGAAATTGCAATAAATAATAAATATATAAAAAACGTATACAGTATGTATGCATACAAAATAATACCAACAGAGCTCCAAAAAAGGGGAGGGAACATTAATATCTAACCCTTCATTAAGCCCTCTCGGTACCAATGTGTCCAGATGGAGAATCCAAAAAGTCTCCCTTTGGCACAATTTGCGAAGACGTCTACCAGGGTCAATATCACTAGGAATACTTTCTAACCCAAAGACTCTAAGACCTGCAGGATTCTTGTCATGCTTCTCTTAGAAATGATTGGCAATGGAATGACCTTCACTTCCATGTTTTATATTTCTGTTATGCTCTCCAAATCTAAAATGTAGTGTACAAGAAGTGCAGCCCACATAAAGGAGGCTGCAGGGACAGATGAGACAATACACAACATATTGGGAACCACAGTTAATAAACTGTTTGATCTTGTAAGAAATACCATCATTTCCCATCACCTCTTTTTTTTCTTTTTGTGCCACATATAATGGCAAATTACACAATTCCCCACTCCACATCTGTAACTGCCCTTTTTTGATCAAAGCGCGTACTCCAAGAGGGGACCAAACTTGTGTGTACAGACCTTATTGGGAGCTATAAAGTTCCTCAAGTCTTTGGGTTTTCTAAAAATGTCCTCTGTGTCCTCTGAGATGATGTTGATGAGGTGGGGGGTCCTGATGTAAAATACCGCAATACCTTTTGAGTATCTTTTTGATATGAAACGCTTTGGGATTAATGGTGCAGAAGGCTGTATGTTTAGTCAGTTGCTCCCTTCTGTCAGGTCGTTTGTTACTGGCTCCCAGATGGGTACTTGTGAGGTACCTTTCCCTGTTAATGTACACGGGAGTTTTTATTATACTATGCTGTTTTCTGGGCCCACGGACATCTTTGTCCACCTTCTGGCCATATATATGCATAATTGCTAGAGAAAGCCATCTTATCTCTCAATAAATTTTACTCTTTTTGTTGTATTAAATTGGTGTTAAACTGTTCAAGATATTCCTGTAAATACATACACTGTTTATCTGCCTAGTCATCCCTTTATTACTTAGCCATACAAGTAAGTTTATTATCACTATACATAAAATATGGCTTTAATCCCCTTTAGTATATATCTAATATATAATGTGTTATCTTTAGGCATAACCCACCTTTTCTCTGTTATATCTTTGCTGTGAACTTCCATTTGCTTCCACGTCCTCAATCTAACTCATTCCATCTACATGTGGGAATAATTTATGATCATTGTGAGTATTAGTTCATATATTAGGTATTGAGTGTTTGGTAATGAGTAAATGCAAACTTATAAATATTTATACATCTTGCTGGTGGTGTTATGTGCTCCATTTATAGGATTTTAGATATATGCTGATTGGTTCCCTTGCACCCCGCCTGAATGATCTACATTTGAGTCCACTATGTCCACCCTCCAGACTGGTTATCACTGGCTGACGCTTTTCAATGGAAGCCCAATAATAATTTTTTGAATATTATATGTACATGTTATGTCATTTTGTTTGTGCACATATTTTTTTTTTGTATTCTATATACAGTAGTACTGCTTCCCTTTACAAAGAAGTCATGGTCTTGAAGAAGCCATACACACAGGTGAAACACGTTGACCGTTCCTTACTGTAGAGATATACTCTTTCATAACAAGGAGTATTCCATAAGGTTATATGTACTACATATGATGTAAAGGGTAATGCCAGGAACTCTTCCCCTCTTTGATAGGGTGTCCTGGATTTCATGTTTTATCTTGTCTGTTATGTAGTTTTATGTAAATAAAAAATGTAATTTTTAACATGATAGTTTGGTCTCTCACTGTGCCTAAAAAACCTACCAGTTTGGCTGTACAATCTTTGTCCGGCACATTTTTCTATTTAAATATATGAATATAATTTTCACTTTCAAGGTTACTTTTCTTAATATTGGGGTTGGTCTACTAAGATAGAGCAAGTTTACTTTGCAAAGTGCTTTTTTACTTGGTAAAGTGATTGTTTACTGGACTGAGTGAACAAAATGAAGCTTAGAGAAGATTCACTTTGGAAAGAATACCGAATAGGTGTGGAAAGTACTCATGCCACTGAAAGCTAGGCAACTAGCATTTTCAAAAAGAAGTGTCAGCAATGACAGCCTATTTATCTTTTTTTTCTGCAGGCTCTCTTTAAGTTAAATGTACCACATAGTAATTGTATTTCTAATTAAGGCACACTACATAAATGTCCTCCTGACATAGCCCTAAGAAGATTGATTAATAGATTAATTGATTGATTGATTGATTGATTGACTGATGGACTGCTATACAATCGAAATTATATGTCGTTATTGGTTTCTACTGAATTTGGATTTCTCACATTGTATCCCAGAAATATTACAGCTTGATAAAACTAGTATATTGGTTTAACATTCAACATTTAAAAAGTAAAATTAATTTTGATTCCAAGCCAGCAATCTCTGATCCTACATATAATTATAACATTCACATTTTATATTTACATAATATAATCTAGCTATATAATTAGTATAGTTACATAGTTGAAAAAGGCACATATTGTTCAACCAAAAGACAAAAATAAATTCATTAAAACTTTTCGTCTTCAGAAACTTAAATCCACTGTTTATCCAAAGGAAAGCAAAAATCTTTTATAAACCATGATCCAATTTACTCTAACAGGGCATGAATTCCTTGTGGATCCCCAAAGGCAATCGGATACTCCCTGGATAAACAATCCACAGTGTTGTTTCTTGTACATGTCAAATAAAACAGGGAAGTCCATTTAGCTTGAAAGTTAGAGAGATTTTGTAGGAATTTGATACCATTACATAGCTAGTGTATCAACTACAAATACATAAATGGTATTTTTAATCCCAAATGGTATATGGTTAAAGCAGGTAAAAAAACACCAGTCCCAAAGCTAATCTTTGAAGTTAGTTCTGCAACAAGGTCTACTGGTACACAAATGAAGATGCCAAAAGTATTCCATCTCACCCCCACATACCCCCCCTAAGTGTCTGGACTGGTGCAGGTTAGAGAAATGATAGCTTCAGTCCACTGACCCTAGGGTTAACACATTTTTAGTCCAGGCTAGACCACTGAATGGGATGAGGGAAATGTGTGTTGTGACATGATTAAACTAGTGTGATTTAGTCATAATCAGCAGGCTTAAACAAAGCCAAGATTTCTTTACATTATCATAACCACATTTCTCCTATCCAAGAATTAAAGTAGTTTATAACTCAACAAAAGTACAGATTTTATTCCGCAATGTGTTCCTTTTTCAAATGCATTATAATTATATTTCTGGTACAGAGTATTTTTTTAACATGACACTACAAAAATGAACACAAATTTTAACCACTTGAAGACTAACATGTAAGCCCCCTTCCTCTCCAGGCTATTTTTCAATTTTCACCACTGTTATATTTTGATTGACAATTACTCAGCCTTGCAACACTGTACTTAAAGGAATATAATTTTTCAGACAGATATACAGAAGGAGCTTACTTTTAATTTAATCACCTCCAAATGACCACTATTTGGAGAGTAAACAGCCCAAGCTATTTAGTAAGAGGCATGGCGAGTTATTTGAAGTTGTAATTTTTTTTGCCACATTTTTTTTGAAAATGAAGAAAGTACTGTAAATGCAATTTGTTGTTTTTTCACAAAGTTGTCATTTTAAATAGTTATTTTTCACAGATCGCATAGGCATGCTTATAATTTCAACCCAAAACACATTCTGCTACCCCTCTTGATTATGGGGATACCACAGATGTGAGACCTTTTCCCTGTCTGGACTCATAGAGGGGCCAAAAATCTAAGGATCACCTTTGGAATTTCAAGGGGCATAAATTATTAATCTAATTTTCTGACTACCTATCACATTTCTTGAGTCCCTAAAGGACCAGAACAGGAGACACATTTACAAAATAGCTACTTTTTCAAAGCAAACTGTTTATTAAGAGACATGGTGAGTTTTTGAAGATCATATTTTTTGCCACAAGTTTTTGGAAAATGCAGGAAAAAATTTAAATCTATTTTTTTACACAGAAATGTCAATAAATAAGATATTTCTAACACACATCAAGAGCATAGATATGTAGAAATACATCCCCAAAACACATTTTGCTACTCTTCCTGAGTATCGGGATACCGCATGTATGTAAGACTTTTTCCACAGCCTAGCTGCATAGAGGGGCTCAAAATCCAAGGAGCATATTTAGGCTTTCTAGAGGCATAAATTATGCATCTGATTCCCTTACTACCTATCACATTTCTTGAGTTCCTGAAGAGCCAGGAAAGGGGAAACACCCACAAAATAACTAAAATTTGGAAAGGAAAAACCCCAAGATATTTTCTTATTTGAAGCATGGTGAGTCTTGGAAACTCCATTTTTTTGCCACAAATGTCTGTATAAGGAAAGCAAATGAAAATGTATTTTTAATTACACAAAGTTGTCAATTAATAAGATATTTCTAACACACAGCATGGGCATACTTGCCCCAAACACATTTGGGTAATATATATGGGGATAATACATATGTGAGACTTTTTCACAGTCGTATTATAAGAAAATCGGTGCTTAACACTGTGCAACCTAAATTAACCACTAGCCTACAGGGCACTTCTACCCCCTTCCTGCCCAGGCCAATTTCCAGCTTTCAGCGCTGTCACACTTTGAATGACAATTGCACGGTCATGCAACGCTGTACCCATTTTTATCATTTTTTGTGACATATAGAGATTTATTTTGGTGGTATTTAATCACCTTTGGGTTTTTTATTTTTTCTTAAACAAACCAAAAACCACAGAAAATTTTGAAAAAAAAAATTTTTCTTAGTTTTTGTTATAAAAGTTTGTAAATAAGTGATTTTTCTCCTTCACTGATGTGCGCTAATGAGGCTGCAGTGATGGGCACTGATAGGCTGCACTGATGGACACTAATAGGTGGCACTGATGGGCACTGATGAGGAGGCACTGGTAAGTGGCACTGATGGGCATTGACAGGCATCACTGATGGGCACTGAAAGGCAGCACTGATATATGGCACTGATGGGCAGCACTGATAGGTGGCACTGATAGACGGCACTAACTGGCACTGTTAGGTGGCACTGACTGGCACTGTTAGGTGGCACTGATAGGCAGCACTGACAGACACAGGTAGGAGGCACTGATGCACACTGATAGGCAGCACTGACTGGCACTTATAGGTGGCAATGACTGGCACTGATAGGTGGCACTGATCGGCAGCACTGATAGGTGGCACTGACTGGCATTGATAGGTGGCACTGACTGGCACTGGCAGGTAGCATGGATGAGCACTGAGAGCTGGCACTGATGGACACTGACAGGTGACACTGCTAGGGCTACACTGATCATCAGGGCACACTGATCATCAGTGCCCTGATGATTTAGTGCACATGTCCCCTCTGAGGAGTGCCAATTACCAGCTCTCCTCTCCTCATGAGCTGTCAGCGTGACAGCTCATGAGGAGAGAAATAACGATAACCGGCATTTCCCTGTTTACATGCGATCAGCTGTGATTAGACACAGCTGATCACATGACCGAGCCGACATCTTCGGCTCTTTCTGTGGATCGGTGATCCGCTGTGTCTGAGGGACAGAGCGCACCGCCGATCACCGCGCTGCTCACTCCCGGAACTGTGCATGCGCGGTGAGAATGGGAGGACGTCATATGATGTCCTCCCAGAATGAGAGAACCGCCTTGCGTCCGTCATTGGACTATATGGCGGGCGGGAGGTGGTTAAAATACCAGAGAAAACTGAAAACATGTTTTTATGCTATTGACATAAAATAAAATATTCAGAATGTACATACTGTACATATAATCAGTCCATGGTCTAAAAATCTAGCAATTATGTATACCCCAAATGGCAAAAGGTCCTAACATGATAATTCTTTTCTTAGTCTTCCACCAAAACATGCAAGATGTGCCACCACATGAGATAAAGAATGCAAACTCACCAGATTTTATTTACCCCTGAATACAGGAAGGTTGATGTGTGCTTTGTGGGTTTCAGCAATGCAGGTAAATCCATAGCTCAAAGATGACTGGTCTTCTCAGGACCTGATATCGTTATGCAGTTCCTAGGCTCCACATTTACTTCGCACTCATACTCACAAGGAATTATTTACAAAACATATTTTTCCCTGTGACGTCAGGACGTACAGGCGCCACTGCCGGCGGCGGGAAATTTGAAAATTTTAAAAAATTTAATTTTTTCCAAACAAATTTTACATAGCAAAACATTGCTGTTTCAACCCATTTCACATACATTTTGTCCCTAGTGCTTTGTCCTGTGCCCTGCCTGCATTTTGTCTGTTCTTTCTGCCTGGAAACTGAGAAAAGTCCATGGCGTCCAAAAAGTGTCCCTTTAGGTCAAAAGCGGGTTTAGACCAGCTAGAGAACAGCGATAGTAAATCAGAACCACTTGCAGAATTGAGTGATAATGATTTGTGGGGAAATTCGTCATCAGACACTGAAAACAATTTTGCGACTTTGCTCAGCAATGTGCGAACTTGGCGCTCTATTTCAAATTTCAGTGTTTTTGGTTTGATTATATTATTGAATTAAATGTATTATTATTATATTATTATTATTTTTTATGATTATTTATTAAATTATAATTTATGATTTCGTGTTTCAAAGTTTATCATACCCGGGATGTTTAATAGACTCTTGTTCGGACAGATTTCAGTGAGTTATTCCTAAAAATTACAGCCTACAATAAAAAAACTACATATTTCCATGCAAAATAATGGTACCGCTTTCAGCACCAAAAATCTGAAATAATCAGACCGCTAGGGAGGTTAATATATTTGTAACACCCAGCATAGGCATAATTAGAATGACACCCCAAAACACATTCTTACTTCTCCTTCTGAGTATGGCGATACCACATGTGTAAAGCTTTTTCACAGCTTAACAATATAGAAGGGTTCTAAATCCAAGGAGAACATTCAGGCTTACTAGGGGCATCAATTAACACATTTAATTTCCTTTCACATTTTTGGATATCCTGGAGCACCAGGAAAGTAGAAACAATCCAAAAAAGATCATTTTGGAAAGAAAACACTATAAGGTGTTTTCTAGAAGGCATAGTGGCTTTTGAAAATTAAATGTTTTTGACACAAGTTTTTGGAAAATGCAGAAAGAAAATTAAAAGGTATATTTTACACAAAAATATCAATATAATAAGATATTTCCTATACACCAAGGGTGAAAGGAGAGACAATTGCTTTATCCCTCCATCAACGCTGACTGTGTTGACGGGGGAATCCTTCTCCTAGTACTATTGTGTCCTGCCAATAGGGAGCCTTCCTTGATTGCATGAAAATAATCTGGCAGGTTGGTTGTACTAAAGTCAATTGATGGATCAACTTCAGTACGATTAGCCTGACAATAGATGAATCGAATCTCAGCTGGTCTCTGCCTAACCAGTCAAGATTTAATCCATCTATGGCCAGCTTTAGAATTACATCCCAAAACACATTCTGCTACTCCCTTGAGATACCACATGTATGAGATCTTTTCAGTGTTTGGTCTGATTATGCACCTGACATTGCATCTTGTGTATCACAAATATCAACCAACATTGTATCAAAAACAGTATACTGTAATGCTCACCTCTCATTGGGTGGTCATGAATTTTAGTTTAGTGTAGCTTCACCTATACCAGTTCCTGTTCCTAAAAGCCAAACAGGCCTAACCTACTGGTATATGGCTGCCCCCATAGCACAATGCTATGTTTAATGGCCAGATATTACAGAAGTCTGGACAAAGGGTGAACAAAAAAGTACTTGTGGTTCCAGTAGTGCACCTGTTCGCAAAGGATGGTAGGGACTGGTGTCTTGCAGGAATGTAGTAAGTGAGACGTGCAGATGAGTCACTACATGTGGCAGGCAGAGGCATGGTCAGCAAACAGGAAAGTTGATTGGTCCAGGCAGCAGGCAGATACACGGTCAATAAATATGTCAGGGTCAGCACAGGCAGCAGGCAGAGATATGCTCAGCTAACAGTCCAGGTAGCAGGCAAAAAAAGTTCAATTAACATGCCAGGGCCAGTTCAGGTGTCAGGCAGGGATGTTGCCAGTATGCAGGTAAAGTATCAGTCCAGGGGTCAGACAGGCTAGGGTCAGGTCAGGAGGCAGTCAGAGATGTGGTCAGTATGAAGATACAAGATTCTGGCTTCATTGACACTGGTGTGGTTAGCAATCAGGAACACTGTTGCTGACTGCACTGGCCTGACAGCCCTGGGACTGGCTAGTGATCAGGAACACTGTTACTGGCTTACACTGGGCTGTTGATGGGATGCTGTTCTAAAATAGGCTCCTGCCCTTAGGAGTGAGTCTGAGTTGTATGTAGATGGACAGATGGCAAATGGTTAAATAAAATACAGACAGAAAGAAAACTGATAAAAGAATGGAATAAATGTGCCAATAAAATAATTAGGTTTAATTTGAGGTTAATAAGGGACTAAAATTTAGCTTTAAAACATTTTTTTTTCTACACATTTTACAGTTAACATTAACATGATTACTCATAACATTAAAGTGTTTCTAAACCCACAACATTAAAATCTGTATATGCAGTAAAGCATGCTTGTTATACTCACTGTGGAACCTAATGAGTTAATCCTCTGCATTGTGTAAAAAGGCCTTTGATCCTGTCTCTCTTCTTGTTCAAATGTCCACGTCTAATCTCCTGATAAGACAGACTGAACCCGTAGCCATTCAGCACATGCTCAGTTTAGTGTGTATTGCTGGAGAGGTTTTTTTTTTTCTTGGGAGAGTGCATGTGATCAGCACAGGGCCAATCAGCACTGTCCAGACAGAGGTCAGGGTTTTGCATCCTCCTAGAGCAGAAAGAAAACTCCTCCTACAAGCTGTAACCAGTGCTCTGCTGAACACTGATGGAAGTCACAAGACTGATCTAACTGCTGATGAGCAAAGGTATTTAGCAGTTTACTAAAATAATTGCACTTCTATGTTCTTTGTACTGTGGGAGACCAGATATAGTGAATTCAGGGTCCGGGTTTAGTAATATATGGATTAAAGCTAAAACAGTAGATTTTATTCATAAATGAAAGAAGAGCTGTCACACTGACATCCCACCCTTAAAGCTCTGCTGTCATTTTGACAGCTGGTCTGTTGTGCTTTGTTTCTCAGGAGTAATTTTTAGCACTCCTAATACCATGTGGGCAGCTGTCAAATTGTTCCACTAATTTTAAACCCAAAATGTTTCCACAGCACTAAACATGCAGTGTAGGGACAACTGATGAGCTAGCCTACTACCATAAAATGAATGGAGTTTATTAGTGGATGCCCTCAGCCCTCATGTCTTGCCATACATAGGTTATGTGCTACCTGGGTATTAATCTCACATCTTTATTCACCTTTTTTGTCTCCAATGGTCAACACCTCTCCTATTATGGAACTTTATTATTTACATTTATTATTGTGCACTTTTAAATATATAGATAGATTTTGGAGAGATAGGTAGCGATTAAATCTTATACACATCTAGACACCTTCCTTTGTAGATTATTTTGATAAGGGTGGTTAACATTTTAATTTGTTAGTTCAGTTATATATATTTTTATATCAACCATTACCTTTATCTAGAATCTAGATCCTCCCCAGAGAGAGACTTTGATTGAGAATTTTCTGAAGCGTATATGTTGAGGTGATTTTCACATGCTATTGTAGCAAATATTACGGTATATGTGCATATGCATATTGTCCATACCTGATTTTTGTCATTCTGACGTCTAGTATGCCTTCTGTGGGTGTTTTAAATGTTTTTAGGAGTCCAGATTTATATTTGTTGATATGTTGTTTTTCTGATGTCCAATAAAATCATGTTAATAAAATGAACATTTCTGATACAGCTGTGCAGCTTATTGTTTTGAAGATATGTGTGGTTGCTGAAGCTCCACCAATTATGATGGGAGAGCTGTCCAAGTGTAGTCTGCAGGACTGAGCTTTTAGTTTGGTGGCCTTGTTCTGAACAATTCAGGAGACAGTGGGGGAGATGTGAAGAAAGAGAACCTCCATCTGAATCCTCCTAAGCACAGAGGCTCTCCTTTGCCTGGTTGTGTTTGGGGTACACCACTAATAGTTTTAACCCTTTTACATGTCCATAGCACTGCTTCCAGCTGGCCAGATTTGTATGCTGTACGGACCCGACATTTCTCATTCTGCTATAAGCTCATGGTCACTTCAGTGACTACGAGTTTATGGCAGAAATGTTCAGCAGACTCTGCTGTACACACCAATAGCTCTGATCAGTGAATGACAATGCACTGATCAGAGCTATTCACCTAAAATGTGCCCCCCCCCCCCGCCACCATCGCTGCTCCACTGACATTGCTGACTCTGCTTCCCCAGCAGTACTGTCAGAAGAACTGCAGCCCCTATTTCACTCCTCTATCATCCTTCCACTGCTCTGATTACACAGTACAGTTCACTTGACAACACAACCCTCCACCCCCGCACTGATCCTGCCCGCCCTCTCACAATACTAAACATCTGACTTCCCTGGCTTCCTTGCAGCTGCCTTCCCTCCTCTGCTCACTCTCAGGATGGAGATTGTGGGGGAGGGGGGCTGGTAAATATGTGTTTACCAGTCCTCTTCCTTTCCTTAATGAACATAGTGAGCAATGGGTACAGATCGCTTCTATATTCATTCATAACTGGAGCATAGTAAACAGTGTTTACTATGCCTCAGTTTATGATTGAATAGGAGTCTCTATGTAGAGACTTCTATTCATTCATATGCAGAGCAGCAGAAGCTGCAGAGAAAGGACATAGGACTATTTCTCAAAAAAGAGACATCAGGGGTCTGTTTAGACCCCAGGTATCTCTCCAAAGTGACCCCCCCACCACCACCACCAAAAAAAGTCTAAAATATTAGCAATACAATTGTAAAAACAATAATAATAATAAAAAATAAAATAACAAAAACATATTAAGGCCTTGTTTGTGCAGGGCATACTACAACGTACGTCCCTACGGGACTGTGTTTACCCATACGATGTTCCCTGTGCAGGCAGTTTCATTGATGTTAAGTAGGATGTCGCAACTGCACCAACACAGCTGTTGCTCCCAATTTTACATCCAAGTGGGTCTGGGTGCATGTCCCTGAGCTCAAACTGTCTGCATTTGAGGTCCTGCACTCAAACCCACACAGATGTCAGATTGGGAGCAGCAGCTGTGCCCATGCAGCCGCTGAATCCCAATTGACACAAATGGAACTGCCTGCAAGGGGATGCATGGAGCACTTTGGCACCCTTGTGCAGGTGAAAACAGCCCTCTATGGACATAAACTTTAGTATGCCCCATGTAAGAAGTGAGCAGGAATTGTGAAAGTTATGTTGTGTTTGTGTCCGTTGATAATGATTTGATATTTTTAGTAAAAATAGCGATTTGATAAACATTTACACAACTATTGAGAGGCCTAAAAAATCAGTTGCAGGTTTTTTTTCCTATAGGTCATGTGACTTCAGAAAATGTATGGTTTGGGGGTCTTTTATAAACTCCGAAAGCTGTAAGTGAAAAATGATAACCTCAGATTTTTAGAGTAAATAATTTTTATTTACTGTTTTGCACATCTTCAATTTTCACCATTTCATAAAAAGTCGCATTTTAAACTTTACAAATATTTGTTACTTAATAACTCTATACAGTTTTAGCTTTTATATTTAGTAGGAATTTCGAAGGAGTTTTGTACGGTTTGCTGTGTTTGTGTCCACGAATAAGGATTTTTGTGTATTTTTTGCAAAATGATTGTTGTGATAAGCATTTGCGCAAATATCACAGGTCCTAAAAAAAAAAAAAACAGTAGCTCCTTATTTTTATTATACTGGGCCTAAGCTTTCATAAAATGTATGGTTATAGGGGGTCTTTTGCAAACTCTGAAAGCTGTAAGGGAAAAATAAAAAATGCAATGGAAAAATCGCAAAAATGGTCTGGTCAACTGAGTTTAAAAGTGGAGCGCAGGGCATGGCAGCATAAGGGTTAAACTAGATTATTCAATTTGCAACTCATTATAGTTATGACTATCTGAATGTAGTTCTTCAACCTGTTTTCTATCCATTTACATACTGAATATCCTAAGCCTGTAGAACTTATCTTACATGCACAGCTAACTGAGCCGAACAGTGTAAAATGCTTTAGCAGAGGCCAACCCTTTGTCTATGTTTCTGTTTACTGTGTACTTTATTGAAGCTTATCAAGCCTACAATACTAAATGTGGTAGCTGCATTGGTTTTATTTTTAGGAACAAAAAATGTAGTGCAGCACTGAGTGAGATTACCCAAAACAAGTGCATAAATTTCCACCAAGACAAATGAATGTGCTCAAGACAGTCCAAAAGAGTAAACACATGATCTTCTCCACTTTTAACTCTCTACTTTCTCCACCTCCACCCAGTACCTCGCTCACTGCTTACAAGATTGCAAATCATTTCAAAAATAAGATTGATGCAATTTGTAGGGGCATCTCCACTGCACAGACATACATCCCACTTAGCAAACCTTATACTAAACCTAACTCAACACTTTCCTCTTTTGACCTTGCTACTACTGAAGAGGTCACTAAGGTTTTCTCAGAAGCTCGCCTCACTACCTGCTCCCTGGATCCTGTCCCCTCACAACTACTACAGTCACCCTCTTCTTCCATCCTATGCTCCCTCACTCACATCTTCAATCTCTCCCTCTCTAACGGTGCCTTCCCCTCCCCTCTAAAGCATGCACACATCACTCCCATACGTAAAAAGCCCCCCCTGGACCCCACCAACCTGAACTACTTAAGACCCATCTTCCTGCTCCCGTTTACCTCGAAACTCTTAGAACGCTTAGTCTACAATCACCTGAGCTCCTACCTCACTGACAACAACCTTCTTGACCCTTTACAGTCTGGCTTTCGCTCACTACACTCCACTGAAACTGCCTTACTAAAACTCACTAATAATTTACTAACTGCTAAAACCAATGACCACTATTCCAGACTGTTACTACTTGACCTCTCCGTGGCTTTTGATACTGTTGACCATCCCCTCCTCAAAAAAAAACTCCACTCTCTTGGCCTCCGAGACTCTGCTCTCTCCTGGTTCTCCTCCTACCTATCACAGTGCTCCTTCAGTGTTAACTATAACTCTGGCTCCTCCTCTCCACTCCCTCTTTCTGTAGGGGTCTCTCAAGGTTCTGTCCTTGGACCCCTACTCTTTTCCATCTACACCTCCTCCCTTGGTCACTTGATAAACTCCCATGGCTTTAAGTACCATCACTATGCTGATGACACACAAATCTATCTTTCTACTCCTCACCTCACCCCTTTAGTCTCCTCTCGCATTACTAACCTACTAAGCGACATATCAGCATGGATGTCACTCCACTTCCTCAAACTCAATCTTTCAAAAACTGAGTTTCTAGTATTCCCTCCAGCCCGTGCCCCCTCCGCTGACAAGATTAATAACACAACCATCAGTTCCTCCCCTCATGCCAGGTTGCTAGGTGTAATCCTAGACTCCCATCTGTCCTTTCTGCCCCAAATCCAATTGCTCTCCAAATCTTGTAGACTTCACCTCCACAACATCTCCAAGATACGCCCATTCTTAATCTCGGAAACCACTAAGAAACGTATTCACTCCCTTGTTATCTCTCGCCTTGACTATTGTAACTACCTCCCCATTGACCTACCTCATCACAGGCTATCCCCTCTTCAGTCTATCATGAATATTGCTGCCAGACTCATCCACCTTACTAACCGTTCTGTATCTGCCACCCCTCTCTGCCAATCCCTCCACTGGCTTCCTATTGCCCAACAGATAAAATTCAAAACATTAATAATAACATATAAAGCCATTTATAACTCTGCCCCAAATTACATCACCAATCTTGTCTCCAAATAGCACCCAAACCATACTCTCCGCTCCTCACACAACCTCCTGCTCTCTAGCTCCCTTGTCTCCTCCTCCCATGCTCATATCCAGGACTTCTTCAGAGCTTCCCCCATCCTCTGGAACTCTCTACCCCAATCTATCAGACTATCGCCTATGCTGCTCACTTTTAGGCGATCTCTGAAAGCCTATCTCTTCAGGGAAGCCTATCCTGCCCTCAGCTAATAATATAATCTTCTACTTTCCCCCACAGTTACTAACCTTTGTACCACTAGCCCCTCCCTCCTAGATTGTAAGCTCCAAGGAGCAGGGCCCTCCTATCCCTCTTGTATTGAACTGTATTGTTGCTGTATTGTCTCCCTTTATATTGTAAAGCGCTGAGCACACTATTGGCGATATATAAATCCTGTATAATAATATAATAATGATATAAAGTCCAATAGTTCTTTACAGTTCCTTGCAGTGATAAGGAAAAAATGCTTGTGGATCCCAATGACACTTCAATTAATCACACCACATGCCCACAAAAAAAATTTACTCACCCTTTCATAAACCTCCACAGTATAAGAGGTCAAAATGCACTTGATGTGCAACCGCTTCTTCTGTTTTTCAGGGACTCCCTACTAGGGTTAGCAGATAGTTTGTCTTCTGAAACTTAAAAAATACTCTCTTCCTCCTCTCTTTCTCCCCAGATACAAAGGATAAACACTAGTGTGCTTCATCCTCAGATTTTAATAAAACATGTAACCATAATATACATAAAAACAGTAGCATACGATTTTAAGAACAATCACACCAGTGTCAACCACCGCCTGGCGGTACCTCTAGCAATCCACAGGGCAGGATTCCCCAGAGCGCGGAGCCTAAGTCCCAGTCTGCTTGTTCACCAGGGCCCCTGATGGTGGGGATGGACTTGGCGCAGACAGTGACCAGGTTGCGGCCCCTGAGTACACCCGCCTGTGGTAGAGGGATTCGCCAGAGGTATACACTGGTAGAGAGCCTGACGTGAAGAGGCGGATAGGCCTGAGCAGTGGTAACTGGATCCGTGCAGGACGGATGGATGGATGGATGGCAGGGTAGTAAGCATGGTCAGACAGGCCGGGTCGGTAACATTGGGGACAGCATGGTACAAAGCAGCAGGCAAAGAGTAGTCAGGTCACTCGCTGGGTTCGGTAACAGGAGTTCAGATCAATAGGGATATCCAGGAGAGTAGTCAAACGAGCCAGGGATCAGAGCAGGAGATAGTCAGCAAAGGTCAGGATCAAGCAGGGTCGGCAACAAATCAATCAACAGGTATGCAGGAGCAGGAACAGGGTAATAAGACCATACGGCAACTAGTGTCTGTGTAGTGCAGGTTTAAATAGTGCGCCCTACGCTGTCATTGGTGCCAGGCGTGCGTTCGTGATCCTCCCCATCAGCTCTTACATCAGCAGTGGCTTCTGGGTAAAGTGATGACATCATGTGCATTATCAGAAAACCTGGACAAATGCAATCAAGCTTAGCACAAGGTCCACAAAAGCCCACCACCACCTAAAAGGGCAGAAGAAAATAAATCACTGCTCAGTGGAGAGGAAGATACAGACAGTGAGTCAATGTCTCCAAATCTTCACAATACAAAAAACTGGCTTTGGAAGTCCATTCTAATTTGAAAGCTCACCTTTTCCAAATAATATCAGAAGCAATACAATAGAATATGGCCTCACTACAGGCAGCATTGCAAGAACATAAGATGCAGATTATTTCTTTAGCGCGTTGGGTTAGAAATTTGTTATGGGCCAGCTTAACTTGAGAGCAAAAGTGAGGATTGTTTAGTGAAGTTGATATACAAGGTAGATGATCTTGAAATTGACCTGCCAGAATGCTATCATGTGACATAATTTTGCATAAATTTATAAATGCATACATTTTGTATCTCCATTCTCCCATAAATGCAGGGTCTCAAGTTCAGTCTGCATCTATACTACTGAAACCATGCACTCTGCTTCCCTTTTGGCCATGGCCAATATTCAGAACTATAAACACCACACCCAGTTTTTGCCATGGTGTGCTCAGTGGCACTTTCTTTTTCTTGCTTGGGAGGGCCCAACTTATGATCCTGCACACAGGACCACTGCTTGCATTAAATGCCCCTGAGAGCAACCCTCATCAATAGAACATTGGCTCTAATAAAATAAAGTTTTCCAGTATGTGCTTGTTGTTTATATCTTAAATAAAACTATGTTATGGTAACTGTTATCATGTTAACATGTGTTAAAAGTTGAGGTTAGCGGGCCCAGTAGAGCATACTTTAGTTTAGAAGTGTGACTTCTTTAAACTGCCCAATTAAATTGTCTTGTATTGAGTTTTTAAATTACTATTCCAGCAATGTCATTTCACTAGTCAATTTAAAAAAGTTAATATCTCTCATTTATACTTCTGTCACAGCCTGAGCGTCCTTTTTGTTTGTGTAAGGAGCTGCTTCCTCATTAACACTGGTATCCTCCAGCATACTCCAATAATTAACTTAGCAATGGGCAAATGTATATGTAACTCCACATATAGTACCTTAGTTATCAACACACCCTCTAGTTAAAAGATCATATTTCTCTATATGTGTATGGTCTATCTATGAATTACTATCTATGAAAAATGAAGGTGTTACCCACAACAATCAATTAAAATGATTAATCAAACTTAGGTAACTGATCTGATTACAATAAATGCAATGTGCCTGCAACGCGGTAGTGTACCTTGCACATAATCATTGTTCTTTGCACCACTACTAAAGTATGGCAAATGAACCAGTATGGGTTTTTTTTTCTTTCATCTTTTAACATGCATTAGGAAAATGACACCATTAGCAATACTTATTTGTTAAGGCTGATGCAAATAGTAATCCTTGTTGATGATAAGGCTTATATGAATGTTTTAGAAATTAGACATCACCTTTGCTTAGTTCATTTATTTTTTAAATACATTTTATGAAATACCATGGTCCAAAAAAATCATATTCCTTTAGAATAGTTTGTTTTGCTCCTACTTGAAAATCACACATTTAGAACACATTAAAATAGGTATTAACAGTGCACATTAACTGATGCATTTAATAACATAAAGCAATCTTTAGTGGCATGACGCAACCAAGCAGTCTTATGCTTTTTGTAATTTAATAGAGTATGATTGTTGTATACTAGTTTCTCTGGGTTACCACACATCAGTGCTTTTTCTACTGTATATATTTGTAATATGACCGAGTGATATTATCACTTGAAGATAAATGTCTATGGGCTCTGACATTAAGAAAATATTAGAGGTTTCTCACCTGCATGAGAAGCTCCAGAGACTTTTTTTTTTTAGAAAAGGGTATATAACATTCTTTTTGCCCTAAAAAGACAACATGTACAATCTCACCTTCACCAAACCATGTTCATATTCCCCTTTGGAATACCTGACATGGCCAGATTCCTCCCACTTTCCTTTACGATGTACAACTGAAATGACTAAACATGAATATTTACTGTGAAATCTCCTTTAACACTGCAATTGGGTATCTGACTTTTTCATTTGTATTGTTTAATATGTAATCAGTGCATGTCATCATTCATATCGGTAACACAGTTTTACCATCAATAATGAAAAGATTGTATTCTATAGCTGGCGGTAAAATTTTACTATTGGATTCTCATGGGATAACACTGTGTCACTTACACTGTCCTTGAGATGTAAAGCCAAATTGAAGGTTGCTGTAATGTACTTGTAAGTAACCATAACATACTGCAATTGTATCTGTAATTATTACTAACAGGGTTATTTGATTAACATGCTAATGTATCCAAAAAACACCTTAATATTTCTTTATTATATGCTTTTCTTTTGTAGTATTTAATACAATTTCAAAAAGCTGGCAGCACTTTACAAATCCAGCAACATGGCTGTTTTCATTTACTATTATGTGCAGGTAGATAAACAGATGCAGCTAGTCAGTTTGACTAGATTAAAAAAAAACTGTTGTTTTCTGTTTTTCAAGAAGGACCATTTTTAGTTCTTTGTAATGTGCAGCAGGCTTGCAAGATCTCCTAACCTGTGTTTTCTGTTCCCTTCCAGCTACTAATCTAACCAGGTTTTACTATGATTCACTATCAGCACTGAAGGAGTGATTGAAATGTTTGGAAGACACTGGATCTAGAGTGTCCTCTATTGGTCCCAAGGGCCTTCATAAATCACTGTTCTTCACACCACAATCACAGTATGGCCTGAGGGTTGCCTGCTTCCACTTACTATCATCCACATGTCAGTCACAGAATCACAATGAATTTGTTAAACTATTAGGATGTACACCTTTCTTCAAGGTCCAAGTAATACTAAAGCAGTACTGATTAGACCTTCAAGAAAGGGGTTCTTCCAAAATGCTTGTCTTGAAAATTTAGATGTCACTACAAATGAAAAAAGTATCACAAACAGTACTCAACTGTTTCTGTTGCAAGTGAACTAATATGGCTATAATCACCTAAACTATCACTAGTTCTTGTCACTTCTCTTGCTCTCAAGGCAAAAAAACTATCAAAGTAATTTTTTTTAATCGACGATATTCAAGCTTCCACTGATTCTTTACATATCTTCCCTTTGGTAAAAGGATTGTGCTATAATTGACATACCCTAGGACAGCAGGCATTACACAGGACCAGTTTTAAAGTATGTTAATGACCTCAGGTTAGCATTAAAGCAGAACTTCACCTAAAAAAAAGGAGTTCCGCTCATCAAACCCCCCCCCCCTTTCCGCATCATTGCAATTTTTTTCTGGGAGCCAGTATCTTTTTCTGACAAGTGTGGCTCCACCCGCAATCTCTTGGAGCACATCATATTTCCTAGGAGAATTCAGGACCAGTCCTAAAGTGCAATGCGTCTCACGCATGCATGGTAGGGAGCTGGATGAGAAATGCCAGGAGGTTACAGCCAGTTTCCCACAAGCAAGATGGTGGCGCCAGAGACCTGAAGATTGGAGAACTGGCCCCGGTGATAACAGTCCTGGATCTTTGGACTGTGTATCAGGTATATTTGGTACAATACTGATGGATATACTGTATTTGTGAAGTATTTTAATTTGAGGTGTGTGTTTGTTATTTAATTTGTTATGTATTCAAGTTAGTGTTCTTGTTGGAAAGATTTCCTATCACTTTTTGTCCTGAATGAAAGCTAAGAGCTATCATCTCAGAAAGCTAAGAGCTATCATCTCAGAAGAGACACAGACAGCAATAAAAATCTATCAAAGGCACTAAAGCTGGATAAACACTAGTGGAGTTTCAAACACAAATTTGCACAAAAATTATTAGGAAAATTCATATGAAAATTCTTAGTACATTCAAATGTTGTTCAAAAATAGTTCAATATTTTGTTTGCTTTTAACATTATCATCTTTCAAATTTTCTCGTCATTGAGGTTAAAAAACAAACATTGATTTTACTCCACTAATAATTAGAAAAATGAAGGAACATTCTTAAAACAAATACATGTTAAACAAAATTCTACTAGTGTATACCCAGCTTAACTCTTCCTTACTTTTTCCACAGAAATCTTTGGCTGATGAAGCCCATACTGTATGTGGGCAAAATGCATAGAGGCAGGATTCCTGTACACAGACGTCACTTCCGGTTACGTCACATGTGTTGCGCAATGATGCTCCTGTTACAGCTTTTATAGCCCCTGGTCTAAGCCAAACAGAAAACATCACCATTTAACCACTTCAAGTCCGGACACTTTTACCTTCTTCCTGTCCAGGCCAATTTTCAGCTTTCAGTGATATCACACTTTGAATGACAATTGCGCGGTCATGCAACACTGTACCCATATGAATTTTTTGGCATTTGTTTGAGACAGATAAAACGTTATTTTGGTAGTATTTATTCACCACTGGCATTTTTATTTTTATTGCTATATAAATTAAAAGTCCCAAAAAATTTTTTAAAAAAGTGTTTTTCTTTTTGCAAATAAATTATCTTTCTTCATAAATCTTGGCCAAAATGTATTCAGTTATCTTTTTAGTAAAAAAAAAAAAAAAAAAAATAACCCAAATTAGTTTAGAACCAAATATTATAATTTTTCAAATTTATTTTCACATTTGTATTTAATTTTTTTAATATTATTTATGTTTATGTTTTGTTGTTTTAACATACTGTCACCTTAGCAGTACAGTATCACCATAGTTACACTGTACTAATTCTGTGGGGTGATGAAGATTTTTTTTTTCTTTTTTACACTGATTGCTTTTACAGCCATAAAGGCGGTAAAAGCAATCATTTCTCCTTCTCTCTGGCTGCATTCTTGCAGCCATTGAGAAATACTGTGAGAGCTGTGATTGGTCACAGCTTGTCACATGGTACAAGGCTGTTGTGAATAGCCTTGTACCATGTGACCTCTGTGATCATTCACAGATTTCACTAGTAGTAAGCAATAATGTCAGGAAGTGTACTATTCATGTGATCACTGATTGGCCAATCAGCTACACTCGGGCTTACCATGCGGCGTTGCTCAAGGATTCCTTGCAGTGCTTACCTTGTCCTTCGCTCCCGTGATGTGTCCCCTGCAGCGTCCCATCTCCTCCGGCTGATGCCGGCATCCGGCTTCCGTGTTCCGGTCCCCGTGACATTGGGACATATGGGCGCCGGAACTGGCGGCAAATTTGAAAGTTTTAAAAAATTTCATTTTTTTGAAAATGAATATAACATAGTAAAACATTGCTTTTTCAAAGCATTTCACATACATTTTGTCCCTACTGCTTTGTCCTGTGCCCTGCCTGCATTTTGAGTGTTCTTTCTGCCTGGAAACTGGGAAAAGTCCATGGCGTCCAAAAATCGTCAAAAATAGGTCAAAATTGGTTTTAGACCAGCTAGAGAACAGCGATAGTAAATCAGAACCACTTGCAGAATTGAGTGATAATGATTCGTGGGGAAATTCGTCATCAGGCACTGAAAACGATTCTGCGACTTTGCTCAGCGATGTGCGAACTTGGCGCTCTATTTCAAATTTCAGTGTTTTTGGTTTGATTATATTATTGAATTACATTTATTATTATTATATTATTATTTTTTATGATTATTTATTAAATTATAATTTATGATTTCGTGTTTCAAGTTTTATCATATCTGAAATGTTTAATAGACTCTTGTTCGGACAGATTTCAGTGAATTATTCCTAAAAATGACAGGCCTACAATAAAAAAAACTACATATTTCCATGCAAAATAATGGTACCGCTTTCAGCACCAAAAATCTGAAATATTCATACCGCCAGGGAGGTTAAGATACTCATTAGTTGGGCAACTTTAGTTTAGCCAAAAAGTTAATTTGTCACCCCAATGTTTTTGAAGCAGCCGTATTAAGGCTCCATTCACACCAATGCATTTTTAGTGGTTTTTGCAGAAACGCACTACAGTCCATTTAACATGGTTTGCTATAGAACATCTTCCCATCAATGCTTTTTTGAGCTGCTGTGTTTTTGGATAGGGTCAGGGACTTTTTTAAAAGCAAAAAGCAGCATTTTTGCTACTATAGAGATCTATAGAGAAGCTGCTGAAATACATGGTAGTGCATTTTGCCACGTTTTTGCCACGTTTTGTGTTTTGCATTTTTATTCTGCCTATCAACAAAAAAAATCCACTTTAACAAAAAAAAAACAGAGCTGAAAGAGCGAAAAGCACTGTAAAACGGACAAAAAGCAAACTGCATAGGTATGAAGGGACCTAAAACAAAATAGTTTACACTGAAGTACTACAGTATACTTTTTTGCTACATACTAACTAATGACAGCCAAACATAGATAGGTAAAACACAACATTACAATTAGCTGTCCTAGAAACATTATTATTATTATTATTATACAGTATTTATAAAGCGCCAATAGTTCGCTCAGCGCTGTACATTACAAAGGGGGACAGAACATGTGACAGAACAGTAACAAAACAATGCAAAACATGAGGGGATCGAGGGATTATTATTATTATTATTATACAGTATTTAGAAAGCGCCAATAGTTCGCTCAGCGCTGTACATTACAAAGGGGGACAGAACATGTGACAGAACAGTAACAAAACAATACAAAACATGGGGAGATCGAGGGCCCTGCTCTTTTGAGCTTACAATCTAGGAGGGAGGTGATGGTGGCACAGGAGGAGAAAGCTGTGGGGGGGTGGAGTGGTAAGAAGAGTGGAGGTCGTCGGCAAGTTAGCAGGGGGTGGGGTAGGCTTCCCTGAAGAGATGGGTTTTCAGGGTGCGCCTAAAGGAGAGGAGAGTAGGTGATAATCTGATGGGTTGGGGCAGGGAGTTCCAGAGGATGGGTGACACCCTGGAGAAGTCCTGGAGGCGGGCATGGGAGGAGGAGACCAGGGAACTAGAGAGAAGGAGGTCTTGTGAGGAGCGGAGTGTGCGTGTCGGGTGGTACTTGGCTATTCGGTCGGTGATGTAGTTCGGGGCAGTATGGTGGACGGCCTTGTACGTCAGTGTTAGGATTTTGAATTTGATCCGTTGCGCAATCGGAAGCCAGTGGAGGGATTGGCAGAGGGGGGTGGCGGAAATGGAGCGGTTGGAAAGGTGAATGAGTCTGGCAGCCGTATTCAGGATCGACTGAATCGGGGATAGCCAGCGGCGAGGCAGGCCAGTAAGGAGGGAGTTGCAGTAATCGAGTCGTGATATGATGAGGGAGTGGATGAGCTGTTTAGTGGTTTCTTAGGAATGTGCGGATTTTGGCGATATTGCGGAGGTGGAGTCTGCATGAGTTTGTTAAAGATTGGACTTGGGGCTGGAAGGATAGGTTGGAGTCCAGAATGACACCAAGTACTCTGGCCTGCGGGGCGGGTTTGATGGTGGTGTTGTTGGACGTGATGGAGATGGTCCCGGCTGGGGGAAGACAAGAAACTCGGTTTTGGAGAGGTTCAATTTAAGGAAGTGGACCGACATCCAGTCTGATATGTCGCTTAGTAGGTGTGTGATTCGGGCGGAGACTGAGGGGGTGAGGTGGGGGGTTGAGAGATAGATTTAAATATGTATATATATATATACACACAGTATATACAGTAACACAAGGTTTGTCCCAGTGTTACGATGAAAAAGTTACCATTTTGACCATTTATTTGCCTATGGTTTCAAAGAAAAACTGAAAGAAAATCAACAAAGAAATCAAAACTATGTAAAAAAATTGAAAAAAAAAAAGACAAAAACAAACAAATTTAATAAATTGGGTATTCATTTTTATTATTTTTTAAATTTACATTTATGATGTAACACTTCTCCCGAAATAAATGCTTGGTTCTTTGTTCTGCACCTCGACACCAAGAACAAACTAAGCCCCTCTGACACATTTGGTTGAGTGAAAATTATTGCACACACTTATAGGAACACAAGTGTGGATACCTTTTTAACATTACTGTAAATTTGTAACAGGAAACAGACACAAGACTGTTTAGTAGAAAAATGTATTGGTAAGGGTTAGAGTGAATGTTGGTTTGAGCATAAATGAGCATACAGAAAGTGGATTCAAACACATACTGTTAGACAGTATAATCACTATGCCAAAGTATGTTAGAATACATTTCTGTACCACTAAACTGGAATTAGCTCTTGAATCAGCAAAGACAGCAACAAACAGTGCATATAAGCATTAACTGCAATTTGAATAATATTACTATAGCTAGTCTAGAGTGCACTCTAGGAGAATGGCTATGATATGGTGCAAAGTCCCTTGAGAGGTACCTTTTAACATAGGTAATAAGTAAAGGCTCTGTGTAACAGCTGTAAAGGGGCTATCTTTAGTCCTAGCTCTTTAGCCAGCTATCACTGGGGCCCAGTTGTACCTTTGGTGCACATGAGAATAGTCCCAGTCAAACCTGCAGGCAGAATAAGGGTACTAGATGGCTGTACGGACAGTTCCTAAAGGGCTCAGTCTCTCTGTCAGCAGATAGTATATCCATAAAGCAGCAGCTCACCACTTCCAAAGATATAACAGCTTACCATCCAGTTACACACAGCATCCAGGTAACTATGGCTGTCAGCACCCCTATACTCAGCACTCAAAATCCACTGATATGCAAGGCCATATGCAGCAGGGATGGTGCACACTAGACAGCAATGTGCACTCTCCAGTCTCCCTCACAGCAAGATGAACTTGTGCTCCGTACAGCTTGAGGAAATGCAGCTCTTTTCCCTCCTTACAGATTACAGTAGAGTCTCTCCTCTGGACTACAGTTCCCACAGTGCATTGCTGCCTGACTAAGTCTATTGAACTCAGCTCAGCAGCTCCCTCCTCTTGCTCATTTGGCTGTTAACCAGTTCAGCACCACATGGCAGCAGCTACAGAGAGCAGCTTCAGTGAGTGTTTCTCTCCATTCTTGGCCAAGCACCTGGCTACAATGATCATGAATGCTGTGATGAAAAAGAAATACTAAAATAATTAAGAGCCAACATGTATCAAAAGGTTTGGGGGACCTTTTACTTGCATGTGTTTTTTTTTTTTTGCTGTTTTTCAGATTTATTTTTAGATAATAGAGAAAAAAGTCTAAATAGCAGCTTGAAAAAAAAATGAAAACACATTACAATTTTCTCATCTTTTGGTGTGTTGTTAAGAAACCTTGTCTCTCTATTTTTCATGGTGATGTTTTTTACACCTTTTTCACACCTCTTGCCTAAAACACTTATCAAATCTACACTCACTTGCTGTGTTGGGTTTTGTAAGCGTGCTTGTCACAGTTTTAGTGTGTTTCCTTTTCTCCCTCTGGGCTGTTGTATGCTAACAGCACACTCAGTTCACATGTGAATATTTTTCACATCTTTAATATTGAGCCTGCATGTGCTCAAGTGCATTCCATGCTTCCAGTATTGCCCATATTCTGAAACTATTTCAGCCTGTCCCATGCACTTCCCATGCAGTATGCAAGAAGATACAGACTCAAAATACTAAAAAACAGATTGCCGAATCAGAAGAAAATCAAGTTGCCCTTTAGCAGGAAATGAAGGGTTTTTTTTTCTAAATGTTTCTACAACTGGATGAGACATCAGACAAAACTAGATAAATGAAAGATGAACGCTGAAAAGAAACATGAAAACATAAATCACCCCCTTCAAAACTAACAATTTAATCATTGTAGAATATAGAACATCTACTGACTGTATTTATCTCTACCTCCCTTGCCTAATTGTCCATGAATATAAAATACAATAAAAAAATAAAATAAACAGATATTATCACTTACAGGTGGTGTGACCCATTGATTACTTTTTCACTAGGCAGAGAGCTGCATCTGTAAGCAAAAATATACACATATGATTAAAGTATTTGCATACGTTACTGACAATGAAGGTCACAGGGTGCAGTGTATTGATTCACGTACAAGAACACTGCAGCAGTTCTTGAAAACTAGTCCAACCTAAAACTTTCATGTAATCCAAAGAGATCTAGACACTATGGTGCACAATCAGGAAAAGACTATGTTGTATCTCTTCTGAAGGGTTTGCTTATCCAGCAATAGATGCAACAAAGCAGACATCTATTTGGTCATTCTCTGTATGGCATTAAGTGTGCCACTATAAAATATCATATAATATAAATAATGAAGGAATTCTCTTAAGGAAACATTCCGTAAACCCAGTTTGCCATGACCTAAGCACTGAGAAGGATTCTCACCCAATTGCTTTAATGATCTGGGTCACTGACTAGGAATGAGTAGGCAGACAAAGACTTTTGATTTTTCTCCAAAGTTCCAAATCTGCAGACATATACTGGGTTAGCGAATAGAAGTACTGATATCAAAGTAATCAAAACAGCCATGCATCAGTTTCAGAAGTTCAGCAATAACAGCCTATACATTTCTTTCATGTTAGGTTCACTTTGCTTTACTCTGCCTTCTTGTAATGCTTCATATGAGCTCAATTTTGATTTAGAACAAATATTTCTTCTACATGTACTTTTACAAGTATGATTATTATATGTAACATCCTATTTGAAAATATCAGGAAGTTACCATAGTACTTTATGCAGAATTAATTCATATGTTGAATATAATCAGTGGCCAGAAAAATTCATAGCCATGTGGGGAAAGTGCAAAAAAATATGCATAGGAGGCACATGTATGTGAATTATGCAGGTTTGCTAATTAAAGCTACTGAAACAGTACTCATGAGAGTAATGACACACTACAATATAATAAAAGATAATTACTTAATGTGATAGTAATGGCTTCAGCAGATGTAGCAACTTGAGCATCAATCCAGTCCAACTAGAGACCGATCGCCATAGGGCCAGGCTATATCACAGCATTAGACTCCCATGTTGATGTTCATGTGACTCGGCTTGTGTACACTGAGCAAGGCTGTTAGCAAAGGGCAATGCTTGTCCTGTATAGTTTAAAAAAAAGCTGTAACCTAATTCCTTTAAACAGCAGTGTTTTTGACTGTCATGAGCTAACAGGAAATGTATGTTATGAGCTAATATGCAAAGGTTATTAGAAGTACCCTAGAAAATTTAGAATAAAATTCCAGAATCAGAACATTGCAAGGATTATCAATATGCATCTAGTTTAAATATTGAGTTACTTCAAACCACTGCACTAAACCTTAGAGGCTACATTTGGTAAGGTAAAAAAAAGACCCATCAGTTTCACCCCCCAAAACACTTACTAGCTGTCATTTTCATGGCCACTGGGTCCAGGTTTCATCAGTGCTGCTCCCTGAACCACCTGAAAGCTCAGCAGATGCTGAAAACAGCAATAGGTCCCTGCTACCATCAGTCAAATTGTTGGAAGGAGGGTGCAAGGGCATGGCTTGCAGTGCTGGGTGTGCCTATGGATACACACAACTTTGCTAAGGAAGATTAGCAGTCACAGGTGTCTCCTTAGCATACTGCTAGCTAAATAGACACTCACAAATGAGGGAGCCAGAGACAGCAGCTTTGGGACCTCTGGCAACAGGAGGATAGGGACATATCAGAAGGAGAGAACCAAACATAATAGGCATGCATGGACCCCCTCTAAAGAAAAAAAAATCAAGATTTAAAGTGATACTAAAGATTAATTTTTTTATTAAAATAACAAACATTTCATACTTACCTTCTCTGTGTAATGGTTTTGCACAGAGCAGCGCCAATCCTCCTTTTCTCTGGCTACCCACCTGCGCTACTTGATCCTTTTCTTCATCCAATGCCCCCATAGGAAGCAACTTCCTATAGGGGCACTAGTGCGGGCTCACTCCTAAGCCCACCTTCCTTCTTCCATAGACACAGACAGCGGGCCTCTGCGCTCTCATCACAGATTTTAATCGACAGCAGCGTAGCCAATGGCTCCCAATGCTATCACTCTGTCCTGTGAGGAGGGACAGAGCCAGGAGAGCAGCTGCTCTCATGCACAGTGCTGAATCCTGAAGGAGCTCAGGTAAATATAAGGGTGGGGAAGCTAGGGGGAAGATCTAAGTCACAGATTTTTGTACCTTAATGCATAGACCTTTAGGCTTTAGAACCACTTTAATATCACTTTAGGTATTCTGTATTACTTGAAGTGCAAGCTATATGGTTCTGTGAGCTACAAGTGCGCTGATATGGATACACTTGCTTTACCCACACTATAGCATGAAATTGAAACCTTGCCCTGATTCAAACTAAATTCCTAAATACCTTACTATATCTATTCATGCTACTTGCACCCTTTTTAAGTATATATTTTGCTTAAAAAACATTCAAACATAAAAATATATTTTTATTGATATTCTGCAACTTCTGCAAATTCAGAGCACAGTGAGCAGTACATAGTGGAGGACAGTCAGTGAGCAGTATGTAGTGGTGGGAAAGTCAGCGAGCAGTATGTAGTGGGAGAAGTCAGTGAGCTGTATGTAGTATTAGGGAGACAGTGTACAGTACGTAGACGCAGGGCAGACAGTGAGAATTATGTAGTGGGAGCAGTAGTAGGGGCAGTTAGTGAGCAGCATGTAGTGGGGGAAGTCATTGAGCAGTATGAAGTGGGGGCACTTAGTGAGCATTATGTAGTAGGGGCACTCAGTGAGCAGTATATAGTGGGGGCAGTCCGTGAGCATCATATAGTGGAGACAGTCAGTGTGCAGTATGTAGTGGGAGGGCTGGGAGCAGTTCCCAAGTCTTTTGTGTTCAGTGTAGCAGCCATTGTAGGGGCTTGAAGTAGCACAGATGGAACATGAATCCCTGCAGGAAACAATGCTGGTTCTAGGAGACTCCTTGCTGACATCTCTTCTCCTACTCCTCCTTCCCATTTCCAGATGCTAAATCAGCCAGAGCAGCCACCTGTATATGATGGCGAGTTCATCCACACCCCCACTCACCACCTCAGTCAGTCTAGGGAAAACTGCACAGCTGCCAGAGTTTCCTCCAGCTGCCAGTCTCAGGATGCTTTGTGCTGGCCACTAGAGGTACACTGCAGCCAGAGGAGAAAGCCAACGGTAGCCCTTGCCAGGCCCACCTGGTGACAGAGATGGTTGCAGAGTTGAAGGTGCTAGCAATATTTTTGAGGGTGCAATAGAAGTGGATAAATATGCCCCTCATGAGTACTTTAAGAATTGTATAAAATATGCAATGTACAGATGCAAAGAGGATTCCGCACACAAAATCTTACAGTCTACTTAGGCATAGAGAGAGGATGCAGAGCAATTAAAAAAACATGGTACAGAATGCAGAAGAACATACAAACTATTAGGGTATAATGGAAGGATACAGCATGTAAAAGAGCTTGCACTCTATTAAGACTACCAACATTGTGCCCTTTCCAGAAAGGGAAGGTAGGGTATTAAACAAATGGGATGACAGCAGAAAGTATGTTCAGGAGAAGAGTGCAAAGGGTATTCCAGTGGGCAATATGTTCAGAAGAAGAGAAAAGGTATGACTACAGTGTGTATGTCATACCCTTCTAGTGTGGAGGGTATGATGGGGGAAATATGCTCAGGTGAGGAGTGGGAGGGTATGACAACCAACCAACAGTTTATTTTTGGATTTACAATTAGTGGTACTGATCTTTCGATTAGCAACAAAATCATTAACCTAATGGCCATAATCATACAGGTAAATGGCAGGGGTGGGAAAGTGGGCCTCAAAATGCATTTAAGAACTATACAAGACACCAACGATGGGTCCTGGATTGGTGGTATGTTTCACAGGTTATGCCAGATACATGGGCTTTTTTACTTGTGTTGCTGAAATTAAGCCACTTATGTTTGCTGCTGGAAGCTTGGTTTTCGCTTGCCTTAAGGAAAATAAAGACTTTTTATGTTTATGAGAAAAGGGCTTTTGCATTTAATCACTATGTGTCAGGGATCGCGGTGTCCTGTCGGCCGGCGCATGCGCGCTGGCAACGGCTCATGCCGGGACACAAGCACCAGGTCCCGGCGAGCCGCAGATGACAGGACGCCGCGGGCGCACCTTGGGCGGCCAATGACAGCCCGGGGGCACGTCCCGGGGCGGCCAATGACAGTGCAGGGCGCAATATTTAAAGATGCCCTGCACTGTCACTGATCGCCGCAAGGTCTATCTGAGTTCCTGAGTCCTGTACCTGTGTTACTGACCCTGATTGACCCTGACTACGCTGCCTTCTCCTGTATTCGACCCGGATTGTCCTGACTACTCTGCCTTCTCCCATCCTGACCCCCGGCTTGTTTGACCTATCTACGGACTGACTTATCCTGCTGACCCTGCGTGTGACCTGACAATTCTCCGACTGCCGATTCTGTACCTCGCCTACCCCGCGGGACCACTACTCGTGATCCATCCTGCTAGGTCCTGCCGGCCTTCTCACATCTGGCTCTCCCGGTACCAATACATCCCCGGGGGTTCCCTCTGCCACTGGTGGGCCTGCTCAGAGGTTGTGACCTGGTCCTGGTCTGTTTCAAGTCCATCCCCACCATCAGGGGCCCTGGTGAAAGCACAGACCTGGACTTAGACTCCACGCTTCCGGTAGGTCTGTCAAGTGGGCAGCCAGAGGCACCACCTGGCGGATCCTAACACTATGGCTACACCCTTGAAATTTACAGCACCCATTCACAAAACTGACTAATGACATAGCAGCATAAAAGCTAAACTTTTCCTACAGGGAGGTTTCAAAATCAGGTCCAGAAAATGGCCAGCTAAAGCTGAAGCAAGTTTTTCTGGGATAGTTGAGGTGATGGGGACTGTCAGCAGATCCATATAACTGCTAACACTCTGCCCACTACCTCCACTGAGCTGGTCCACCAACTGTAAGGTGGTTGGAAAGAAACAGGAGCTGTCAGTGAAATTGGGGACAATGGAGACTGACACCCAAATTTAAGAGGATTATTACCAAGAACCAAGGACTGTGTCGTAAAGTCAAGGAACAATGGAGGTGATGCTGGGGACATGAGAGATGGGGCAGGCCTTTGTTTTCCAGGAAGGTTTATATTGAAAATGATAGGATGGAGATGGAATAGAATCAGTGGAAATGAGACTGATATTTGGATTAATTCACTAAATAAATAGGAGGGATTATCTGATTTGAACTGGAGACTGGGTCCCGAGAGGTTAACACACATGCAGTAGGTAAAGAAGAGTAATTACACATGTGCTAATGACTGACTTCTGAAGGTTAACGTTTGTGTTAGTTACTGGCAGCCAAGGGATTAATGTACACAGTTCATTGCAGGAGGGCTTTGTACAGCAAGCCCATAATATGAAACATAACATCTGCTCATTCAAGCTACTAACTAAACTTACGTCAGTTCCAAAATAAATATCACATCTACCTTTTTAGTGTTCTATCAGTATTCAGCTTTTCAGCCAAAAGCAGGCTCTTACAGGGCGGAGAGAAACCCTGAACCTCAGTCAGTTTACATACATAAAGGACTAATTAATGAGGTTGGGCTAGCAGTTAACATATCGACTTAGGACTGGAGACATTATCCCACCTAAAACTCTACAAAGCACCCAGGCTCCAAGACCCAGAACAGAGCTTATTAAAATCTAAGCAGACAAAAACATTTTTAGCCCATTATCATGTGTATGTGAGAAACCTAGGTGACAACTACACCATCCCCAGCCTCACAAATGATACCCACAATGGCTCTATTATATGCATTATGTAACCTAAAATTAATGTTTGCAGCAATGTCTGACATTAATGTAACTTTGCTGTGCAACATATGATGGTTGTTCATTTTCTTTTAGAGTTTGTTTACACCTGCTTAAAAATGTGGCATTAGACATTCTTTTTTAAAGCACTCTGAATGTCAATCAAAGCACATGTCACTAAATAAAATGGTAAGCTTACAGTTCTGTTTACACATTGTGTTTGCTTTGCTTTGCTTCAAAAATTATACCCCATGTCACTTTCTTGGTGCTTCAAAGCGTCTCCAAAAACTCTTGTCTATGACAAAGCTTGCTACCAGCACTTGTAGATTTGAGAGCCTTTTATTCAGCTTTAGCTTTGCTTTGTTTTGGAGGTATCGCATTATGACAAATCCCAGGATGCACTGGGAAACCAACAACTGAACCAGAAATACACAATCAGCAGTCACGTCCAGTTCATTCGTATATATTCTGGAAGTGTCTGGTGCAGACATCACATCTGGTGTGCAGTGAGGAGCAGCAGGAAGGTGAGCAGGGTCCAGACCCCAGCAGAGCAACTAGCAGACAGCATACATGGTGTGCAACATGGGAATGCTATAGTGGATGGTAAGCAGGGACTGAAAAGAGAGGACTGAGTGATAGAGGATCAGCAGAGCTGGGGGACTAGAGCAGGAGAAACACGGTGTGCAGTGTGGGAGCATTATAGCAGAAGGTGAGCAGGAACCAGAGAGGATCAGCAAACTAGAGGATCAGCAGACCTGGGGGGTTACTACTGAACAAGAGATCACCAGAGCTGGAGGTTACTACTGAGCAGGGGATCAGCAGAGCTGGGGGTTATTACTGAGCAGGGGATCAGCAAAGCTGAGGATACTACTGAATGGGGCATCAGCAGATCTGGGAGTACTACTGAGCAAGGAGATCTGCTGAATGAGGGTATTAATAAGCTGGGGATCTGCTGAACAAGCGTACCAATGAGCTTGGTATCTACTGAACAGGGGTACTAATAGGCTGGGGATCTGCTGAGTGGGGTTACTACTGAACTTGGGTTCTACTGGGCCCTTTTAAAACAAATAGAAAATCAACACACACAAACACACACAGGGCATTTGCCAAGCTACAAAAAAGCATTATTGAAGCATCATCAAAGCATCACTGAAGCATCAAAAACACATCAAAAATGTTGAAGTGGTAGGCACTTTAATGTGTGTTAAAGTTGAAGCATGTGTACCCTTTAGGGAATTACTGGGCCAAAAGTCAGCTATGACTTGAAAAACATCATCCCCCACTTTAACTTCTTTATTCTGCTCTGCTAGTTACCAGAAGGTTTAATTTTTTTAACTTTTCAAAGTTACGTGTTCTTTGATGTCTTTTATTTATTACTTACGTATATTTTAAATAAAATGCATTTTCCAACTGTCATATTATTTCAGAATTAGTTTGTATGTATGACAAGAATTTCTAGCAGTTCCTGTTTCTGGTAACACACCTTCACAAAAATACCTATTGATTCTTGCCTGGCAGCAGATAAAATTTAGGCAGGTCTTGAAGATCTGATCTTAGTATTACCACTACACATTTATGGCAAAGATCACAAAACATAATGCAAAATTGACGTTACGTAATATAATAATGAATGTTAGGTAGCTGTTAAAATAACAATATATGTTATGTAAAAACAAATTCTACAGTAGCAAAGTAAGCAGACAGCTGCTAGAGTATCTATAGAAAATGTTATTCTCTTTAGGGAAGTGTGTCATATTAAGAACATAATATCATTCTTGACATTCATGCAATATAGCAGCATGGTCTGATTTTGGTCTGCTGAAATTTATAGCATTATCCCAGCAAAAGACATTGAATTTATTATGATGTGCAGCTATAACTATCTGGGCTTCTGGGATTTGCATCACTGTATATACCTGATAAATCATGCCTTGATGACACAGCAAGGTCATTTTCTAGACTATTAGGAAGTAGGATGGAATGAAAGTTGACACTTTGGTACCTTGTGACCTTTCAGTGCTATGGTTCACTGATAAGGCCATCTGCAACTCATCATAAGTTAAAAGTAGAATGAATTTGATCTTAAAGCTTTTCCCATGAAATAGAATAGGAATAAAACAGCAGCTTCCCAAACTTGGAGTGTCTAAATGGCATTTGAAGTAATGTTCATTTCCTATTAAATTGGGTAATTTGAGCATTCAGAGATTCTATGACTAGTAAAATTAAAATAATTATATAATCTTACAAGCAAACCTAAAGTAGGGAAAACTTGCTGAGCATTGGTAAATATTTTATGTCTCTCTAGGTGGCTTTGGTACATTTACACAGCTTCTGGGGTCAAGATGTTGGCAACGCTCCTCACCCACCTCTTAAAGAGACACTGTCACTTTACCATGACCAACTGATACTAGCCTCTCCAATATTCTTGTGCCCCTGCTCCCTGTTCCTTAGCTGGCACAAAATATCCAGTGTTTTTTGGTATGGGGATGCTTGTGATCTCATCCCATATGATGGTGATTGGGTCTAGCGGCCAATACCTAGGCCCAAGCACTGTCACATGAAGGTTGGAGGTGATGCCAATGATCCCTCGGGGCTCCAACACCAGAAATGTTGATGATGGCTTTTAAAGGAGGAAGGATCGGGGGGGTCACTGATACTTATTAGCCTTGTCATGGAGAAAAAATTCTTTATAAGTGTCAAGTGGTTGTATTTGGAGGTTAGACTGGGCTATAGACTCTCTCCCCCACTGGAGGTGATAGCACTTTTTGCCTGAGTGAGTAGTGACAAAGCAAAACCACTTCCATGGGAAAAGTGGAGTGGAGTCACATCCTCCCCTATACTAGGCTGTAATGACTATGTCACTTCACTTCGCTGGGTAATTAGAGAAATGGGTAGTGAAAGGAAAGTTAAGTTTAATCAATCAGAAAGACAAGAATTGAACTTGCAAGGCACCTTAGAAGAAGGACTGATGAAACATGGAGTTTGGATGAAGAAAAAATGGGGAATTATTATTTAAACCATTTACTGATTTATAACAAATCTTAAACCATTATATTTTGTGGCACATTTGGACATTTTTTAATTCATATTTTATTGAGATATTTTCAAATATTAACACTGGAACACTTATTTAGAGTAGGTGTGCAATAGCTATAAACAAGAGAAAACACAGGATATCACCTAAAAGTGGTATTAAACCCCAAACTAAAAAATGTATTACATTTTTCTCTGCCAATCATTAGATGTGGTGGCTGCATCAGTTTTCTTTTTTTAGTCTTTTTTCCTTTTTCACCTGGTGATCTGTCCAGTAACACACCTCCAGTATTAGTGAGACACCACTTTAGAGGAATGAATACAGGACACAGAAGACAGGTAATTGTCAGTCTGGGGTGGGTGGGAGTATTAAATGTATTTGCAGATTCGAATACAATAACAAATTGAAGCCAAACTAGAGCTCACATGTTATAATCAATTACATCAAACAATTTTTTCCTTTTGGAATAAAGGTTTTACATGAATATATAAAAGCTGATAATTTTAATCAACCCTGACAGTTGTTAATAGATGGTCTCATCCTTGTAAACTGATACAGTACATTCTGATGGAAAGTTTGAATTTCTGAAAATAGCAGAGTTGCTGGCTGAATCACCAGATGAAAATAGAAGAAAGAGAGCCTAAAAAAATGAAACTAATACACCTATCACATCTAAGAATTGGTAAGCAGCAATATAATAAATGTTTGCTTTTGGGTTTAATACTGCTTTAATAATATGTCACTTTTATTTACAGTATTAAACAGGATTAATGGACAACAATTTTAAGTGGTAAGAGTTAATCATGTTTTTTTTTTATTTAAACATTTATTAGTTTTCAACATATTAGGAAATTTAAAATCCACAATACAAATTCTTTGCATTCATATATATCAAAAAAAGATATAAAAACCAAATTATTTACTCATTTCCCATATTTTCTTTTTTTTTTCCTTCCCATCCCTCCCCTAAGCATATCTAAGATCACCCCCCCCCACCCCTCCCTTTGTCTTCCTCTCATAAACACTAGAAAAAGAGGCCTTAAAGATGTTCTTATTACAGATGGGTAGGAATAAAGAGAGACCTTTTTCTTTTTTTTTTCATCTATTCACTTTTGATCTAAACGCTTCCCATTTTTTCCATTTCGCATAATATGTCACCAACCTATCTTCTTGAATATAAAAAAATTTCTTTAATCTAACAATATGGTCCACTCTATCTATCCAGTCTTCCTCTTTTGGAGCTTCCACTTGACGCCAAAACTTTGGGATCAAACCCTTGGCTGCATTTAAGAAGTACCCTACACCTGATTCTTTGTATTTATTTACTGATAATTCTGTATGATGTAAAAGGCAGGTTCCCGGGTCCAAACTAATATCAGTTTTCGTAATCTTTCTAATTTGATGCACCACTCTTCTTCAGAATATTTGTATCTTTGGACATTTCCACCATAAGTGATAGATCGTGCCTATCCCTCCACACTCTCGCCAACACAAAGGTGATTTCTCCCCACTCATTTTATGCTCTATACTCGGTGTAATATATCCTCTTGTCAAACATTTGTAATTCATTTCCACCTCCCGTGCACTTATATTCTCGTGAACCAATCTAAATATTTTCCTCTGTGTACCCTCATCTATCTCCACCCCCAAATCTCTTTCCCATTTTTCAATATACTTTAATTTTTTTCCACCTATATCTAACTCAGTAAGAATTTTATATATTTTTGCCGTACCATGCTTTCCATCACCCCATGATTCCAACAGCCTCTCAAACAAATTCCAGTCTGCTCTTGTCAGGAATGGACTCAGCACTGGTGGTGGGACTCACCTGCCGTGTGGGCTGCAGTACCAGGGCTGACCAGCGGGTGCTCTCAGCAGCCAGAAGCTCACTCCTGTAGTCAGCCAACACCTGGGGCTGACTACAGGAGGTGTATTTAAGGAATGACCAGGCCTGTGATCAGGGCCTTGATGTATGTTTCCCATGAGCCCCTGTACCTAGTATCCTGTGTTCCTGCCTCGTTGCTGACCCTGCTTTGATCCTGACCTCTGCTGACCGTCTCCTGTTGAACCCCTGGCTTGCCTGACCATCCTTCTGCCTGATCCTCGGTACCACGCTGCCCGCTACCTGCTGAACCTGGCTTGTGACCCCGACCATCCTCTGCTTGCTCCTTCTGTACCACGCTGCCCGCACGATACCGACCTGACCTGTCTGACTACGCTTACTTCACCCGACGATCCATACATCCATCCAGCGCGTATCACCTTTAGTAAGTCTGCCTGCCTCTTCCCATCAGACTCTGTTCCTGCACTCCCCTGCCAGTACTCTCTACCACAGCCGGACGCACTCAGGGGTCGCGACCTGGTTCCGGTCTGCACCAAGTCCATCCCCACCATCAGGGGCCCTGGTGAATAGCAGGCTGGGACTTAGACACTGCGCCCTGAGGAAATCCGTGCTGTGGGCTGCTAGAGACACTGCCAGGCGGCACCTGACAGTGCCTGACCATTCCACCTCTCCAGCCTGACTACGCCTGTGTTCCTGAAGCCTGCTACTTCCCTGTGTCAGTCCACACATTTCTGGTCATACCCGGATCCCTAACAGCTCTAGTTCTCAAAGGCTTAGGTAATTTCTCCACAAAACATTTTAATTGATTATATCTCCAACTATCTATCTTAGTGATAATCTTTCCTCTTCCTTTTCCAAGTCTTTAAGTGCTCTCAATTCTATACCTTTCATTATATCTCTCAGCTGAACTCACTCATTCTTAATCCATTTCCCTGAATTTTCCTCCCTTCCTGGCGGGAAATACCTTGAATTTCTCAGTGGCATAAAAAATGAGTTAAATTCCCACTTTAACTGTTTGTGCATTCTATCCCACACTCTTAATACATTCAAAGTGTACACACTCGTGCTCTCTTTTAACCCTCTATACTCTGATGGCACCCATATACTCCTACTTAAATTATTACCACTAAGTGAGTTTTCTATTGTGACCCAATTTTTCCCTTTTACATTATGTGTCCAATCAAATATTCTGGCCAAAATTACTGCTTTATAATATCTCTTAAAATCTGGAACTCCCAATCCCCTTTTCTCTTTATTTCTATTTATCACTTCATAAGATACTCTAGGTTTTTTATTTCTCCAAATATATCTTATCATCATCTTTTTAATCATCTTAAAATATATCTCTGGAATCTTAATGGGAACCATTTGGAATTTATAAAGGATTTTGGGAACCACTATCATTTTTATCAGATTTATGCGTCCCAACCAGGACTGCTTTTCACCTCCTAATCTCTTTAATTCCTCTCTAATTTCATTTAGCATTACTATATAGTTTGATTTATACAGGTTTTTATATGCCGAGGTGAGTTTTACTCCCAAGTATTTTAATTCTCTCTCTTTACACTCTTTCCATACAAAGGGGAATTGCCCTTGTATCCCTCTTTTTTCCTTATTTGGAAGATTTATATTTAATATCTCCGTTTTAGCCGGGTTAATTTTTAGATTTGACATCTCTCCATATTCCTTCAATGCCCTCATTAAGTTAGGGAGCGTTATCCTAGGATTGCCGACATAAAACAATAAATCGTCCGCAAAAGCGGCTACCTTATGCTCTATATTTTCTACACATATTCCTTTTATGTCTAAGTTTCTCCTTATTGTTGCCAACAGTGATTCCAAGGACAATACCAACAACAATGGGGACAACGGGCAGCCCTGTCTTGTTTGTCATCTCAAATGACTCCAACATCTCCCCATTTACCATAACAACTGCAGAGGGCCTCCTATACAGTTTTCCTATCCATGCTCTCATTCTAGCTCCCACTCCCAGGACCTCCAATGTATCCATCATATATCCCCAGTTAACTCTATCAAATGCCTTCTCTGCATCTACCGAAAGAACCACCACTGGAGTCCTTCCCTTTCTACTTTTCTGAATGAGCAGCAATGATCTCAACCCATTGTCTCTGCCCTCTCTTCCTTGAACAAATCCCACCTGATCTTCATGTATCCATTTGGGCATTAAATTTTTCAGTCTATTTGCTAGGATCTTTGTATATAACTTTGTGTCTGTATTCAATAATGATATTGGTCTATAACTTGAGCACTGGATGGGATCTTTTCCTTCCTTGTAAATGAGGACCACCTGAGCCTGCAATGATTCTCGTCTCATGTCCATCTCTCCCCCCAAAGTGTTAAAATAGGCCTTTAATTTAGGTATTAACAAATCACTATATTTTTTATAATATCTAACAGTATACCCATCTGGTCCTGGACTTTTACCTGTCATAGAGTTCTTTAATGCTATCTTTATTTCTTCATTTGTAATTTCAGATTCTAAAGAGTTCAAGAGATCTTCATTTAATTTCGGTAGACCTGCGTTTTTTAAATATATTCTTCTTTTTTCCACCTTTACTATTCCATCTTTAGATGTTAACTCTTGGGGGGCAATGTTATAAAGTTTACTATAATAATCCCTAAACATCTTCTCGATATCTCTCGTTGAATGAACTAGTTCTCCCTTGGGGTTTTTTATTTTATCTATATAATTCCTGTTTTTCTTTTTCCTCAAAGCTCTCATTAAATATTTTCCTGTTCTTTCCCCCCATCTATATCTTTCACATGCTACTTTATTAAAGACTCTCTTCTTCTCTTCTTCCATCATAATCTCTAGTTCTTCTCTCTTTTTCTTTACTTTCTGCATTATTTCTTTTGTTATATTCTTTTTATGTATCTGTTCAATCTCCACCAATTCCTTTAAGAGCCCACTGATTTTCTCTTTCCTTTCTCTTTTCTTTCTTGCCCTAATTGAAATAAGGATTCCCTTATATATACCTTGTGGGCCTCCCACAACGTAGCCTCCAACACATCTCCCGTTTCATTTTCCTCAAAATATCTCCTGATCTCCTCTCCAATCTTCCGCTCAGTCTCTTGATCCATTAGGAGAGCCTCATTCAACCTCCATACCGGCCCTCCTGGAGGCCTCCTTCCCCATCCTATTCTCATTACAACCGGGGCATGATCTGAGAGTGACATTACCTCTATTGTTATTTTAACCAATGACTCTATTAATCGATGATCTATCAGTATATAATCCAACCTAGAATACATCTCATGAACCTTTGAAAAGAAGGAATAGTCTCTATCTTTCATGTGCATAATTCTCCAACTGTCCACCAACTGATAGTCTCTTATCACTTTCCTCAGTACTCTTAGGGACTTACTCCCCTCTCTTTGTGTTAAAGAAGTTGTATCCATTTGTGGGTCCAAACATAAATTAAAATCCCCAGCTACTATCAAAAACCCCTTCCTAAAATCCATCAATCTCTTTAAAACTCTTTTCAAAAATAGCTCCGGCTTCTTATTTGGACAATAGATATTAGCAACTGTACACTCAATATCTTGTATTTTACCTCTCAAAAATAAAAACCTCCCTTCCGGGTCTGTCTCTCTATCTTCCAACTCAAACCTTATATTCTTTGCAAATCCTATAGCTACACCCTTTGCTCTCTTAACTGGGGAATCTGCATAATACCATAATGGATAATATCTAGAATTCAGCTTTACATCTGATTTCAATTCAAGATGCGTTTCCTGCAGGAAAACCACTGAGGCGGCTCTATGTTGTAATTGCTTATATAACTTAAACCTTTTCCCTGGGCAGCTCAACCCGTTCACATTATAAGTTATAAACCGTAAATCTTCCATTTTCTTTATATCTCTTCCCTCCTCTCCGCCCTCTCCTCTCTCCCTCTTCCTCTGCCTCCATTTCTCCCCTCTTCCTCTAGACTATCCCCCCTAATACCCTCCCCTCTACCCTCCCTCACCCCTCCACCCTCCAGTCTACCCCCCTTTTCCCTCCCAACCCCCCCCCTTCTTTTAATATTACTTTTTCCCTCACCTCTCCCTGTTTTAGGCTTGTAGTTTGCCTATAAATCTTTTGAGGGTCAAAACCCACCATAGATTTACTACCTTGGGGTTGAACTCCACCCATGAATGGCCTCCCCCACCTCCCACCACCCCAGATGCCCAATATCTATTTCATAAACTCAACATGGTTCCACCAGGAGCTACTTCATGAGAGCGAGCAGAGAGAGAGAGAGAAGAAGAGAAAAAAAAAACAAAAACACATCCTCTCCATCCTCTATCTCCCTCTCCTAATTAACTGCCAATCTTCCTTTACTCTGGCCCCATTGTCTCCTTCCTCCTCCTCCCAACCAGAAATCTTTATAATTTGTAAATCAAGTCTGTCACAGAAGTCTCTTAAATCCTCTGGGAATCTCAAATAAGCTGTAACTCCATTCTTCCATCCAATTAGACACTCCGGAATACCCCACCTATAGTGCACGTTTTGTTTTTTCATCTGCTGTAACAGGGGTTTCAGAGATCTTCTTCTCCATAGTGTCTCTGATGTTAAATCTGCAAATATCTGTATATCCATTTCTCCGTATTTAATAATTGATCTTCCCTTAATCTTTCTCCATATCTCTTCTTTATCTCCCATCTTCTGGAATTGGACAATTATATCTCTAGATTTCTTTTCTCCATTTCCTTGTTGGATCCTTCCAATTCTAAAAACCCCTTCCAAATTAACCAGTTCTGTTTCTGGTCTGTCCATTATAGAATTTAGGATTTTACAGACAAAGTCTCTTATTTCCTCTCCCTTTGCAAGCTCCGGAACACCTCTTACCCTAAGATTCTTCCTCCTCTCCCTGTTTTCCTGTACCTCCATCCTATAAAGCAGTCTTTTTTGCTCTTTCCTAATATCTTTTGTCCTTTTTTCTAAACCGGAGATAAATTGGGCATGGTTTTTGATTCTTTCCTCTGTCTCCTCCATCCGCAATACCATCTGCCCCAAATCACTCCGTATAGTTGTCAGTTCTTGTTTTATTGTTTTTTTCTAAATTCTTAAACATATCTGCCATCTCTTTCTTATTTGGTGCTTGTAATTCACTTTCCAATTCTCTCCTCTCCAAATTTTCTGATACTTGTTGGCTATTATATTTTGTTCCCAGGGAGAGTCTAGGGCTAACTTCCAAACTCATTTCCAGCTCACTTTTATCACCGATACCTTGAGATCTTTCTGGAGTCACATTTCCTTGGGACATATACTTTTTTATCGTACCAACTTGGGACCCCTTTAGCCCACTACTTTTGATGTTTTTATTCTTCATCTCTTCTGTGTGTCTTATTTGCTTAAATACAGGAACCACAGTGAATTAACAAATGCAAGCCAGGGACCCAGATTTTAATTCACACTTATTTTCCATTTTTCCACTATATTCTCCTTCTTCTAGGGCTGCTAGTTCCTCCTTATCTCATTCAATCCTCCCCAGGGAGTCCCCCTTCATATATCTTCTTTTTCCTTTAAAACATGCAGTCACTGTTTGATCAATATTGGCTAGCCCAAGCTTCCTACCCTCTGCTTGCTTTTCTTCTGTTGAGACAGCTACAGGCCACCAGCAGTAAACTTCAGCCTTTCCTTTGCTCTCTTCAGGGGGATTCCTCTGGGTCTTTTCTTTTTCAGATCCCACTCCCCTGTGTATAAACTTGGTTCACAAGGGGAGCAGGTTGTACATATAAAATTTCACTCGTGTGCTGAGGGGGGAAGCGAACCGGTGTCTTTTCTTTCACTTCGGGCGCCGGACGGCTTTTCCCCTTCCCAGTACTCCTCCGCGGCTGCCCACGTGGCCACTCCGTGTCCCCTCGCTCTCCCAGCAGCCCCGTACGTCAGTCCGGACTTCCTTCTACGAGCTTCCAGCGAGCCCCGCTGTCATGGCCCGCCTTCTCCCCGCCACTCCCGGGGTCGCCGAACCCGCTCTAGACCCCGCCACTCTCAAGTAGGTCCCCGGTTCACACCTCTGCAGGCATCTGAGGCAGTGTAGATGTCTCGGAGAGGACCCGATCCGTGCTCTCCTACACCGCCATGACTAGGCTCTGCCCCCAGAGATCAGCTGTGAGAGTTAATCATGTTTAAAGTGATTTAAGATGTCTTTTTATAGAGGTTACACCCTAATCTTGAAGAAGTGTCACATGGCACAATGAAACACATTGATGGTGTCATTTTGAACAAAGGCAAAGATATTACTAGAAGAAGTCTGGTGTACATAGGGACACAGAGTAGGAAGCAAACTAGTAATGCACAGAGCAACTCAGGTCACTGGAAGTAGGCTGGAGTATACAGGGATACAAGGCAAGAAAGAGATTTGGAGAGAACAGGTGCTGTAAATAAAGGGCAGGCTGCATCACATAGGGAATCACACAGGTGTGGGGAGGATGAAAGCTGGCTGTGGTACACAACAGATACAGAGGCACAAGTACACTAGAATGCTCAGAGTACTAGGAACACTAGCGGTATGGAGATCACAATGGAAGGCTCTGGAAGAAACTTGCAGAGTCACTGGGAACAAAGGGGGTCCAGCTACAGGAACGTTTAAAAGCCAGTTATAGATTAGGGTAGTTGCCATTCATTTGTACTGTTGATATACTGGTGAGGGAATGCATGGGACAGCCATTGTGCTAAATGCTGAGTGTCCAGTGTAGCCCTGTTCAGTTAGGAACTGCAGAATATTGGAGTGCCATGAAGAGACTACATAGTTACATAGTTAATCTGGTTGAAAAAAAACAAAAGTCCTTTCAGTTCAACCATTAAAAAATAAACCCATACCCACAGATGATCCAGAGGAAGGCAAAAAACCCAGCAAATCATAAGTTGCTCCTGTAGGGAAAAAAATTCCTTCCTGATCCCCCAAGAGGCAATTGGATATTCCCTGGATCGACTTTACCTATAAATGTTAGTATCCAGTTATATTCTGTGTATCTAAGAAAGAATCCAGGCCTTTTTTTAAAGCAATCCACTGAGCTGGCCAGAACCAACTCTTGAGGGAGTCTATTCCGCATTTTCACAGCTCTCACTGTGAAGAAACCTTTCTGTATTTGGAGATTAAATTTATTTTCCTCCAGAAGTAAAGAGTGCCCCCTTGTCCTCTGTGATGACTTCAGAGTGAATAGCTCTACACCCGAGTTCATTATATAAAACACTGATGTATTTATACATGTTGATCATATTCCCCCTTAATCTCCTTCTCAAAAGAGAATAAATTCAGTTCCTGTAATCTTTCCTCATAGCTGAACTCCTCCATGCTTCTTCAGTTTGGTTGCCCTTCTCTGTAATTTCTCCAGTTCCCCAATGTTCTTTTTGTGAATTGCAGCTCAAAACTGAACTGTATATTCCAGATGAGGTATTACCAATGATTTGTACCGGGGTAAAATGATATATCTCTCTCTGGAGTCTATACCTCTTTTAATACAAGAGATGATTTTGCTCGCTTTAAAAACCACAGCTTAACATTGCATGCCATTATTAAGCTTAAGGCTCTGCAGCATACACATACATTTGCAAATGTGTGCAAAATTAACCCCTGTTTCTAACATGAGCTGTTAGACAGGACAATTCAGTTGGTTGCAGGCTGTTTGGTAAGATGAGCTGGTAATTTTTCTCTATTGTTGTTTGACATGCATCACCCTTCCATATGCTCCTTGCTGCAAAGGCCAGTTATAGATTAGGGCAGTTGCCATTTGTTTGTGCACTCAATGACAGGTGTATTTAACCTCCTTCTAAGGTGCATCAATGTGCTTTAAGCTGCTTTTGCATTCCTATTAATATTTATGGGAGAAAAATAATTTTGACGCAAATGAAAGCCGATCAACACAGACCTTTATGCAAATGCAGGAAGCTAAATAAATGTAATATTTTTGTATGATTGTGAAGATTTCCTTTTGAAATAGGCTCTTTCACCCAGCTGTTTTTAAGATGTATTAGCGGTGCCCAGACAGTTGTGTGCAGTATATTTTTGCACATAGACATGCGTTACAAAAAAATACTGTATTTTTTATAGCATAAAATATGCTTCAGTTGTGGATCCCAGGAACCACAAAAACAGTCATATTTTACTCTGTATGCCCATGTACCTTAAATACAGCCATGTACAAGAGCCCTAATGTTTAATTCTTATTTAGTTTACTTATTTTTTTCTGAACCTTATACTTCAGCTGAAGTGCCCAAGGATAAGAGGTGTAATTGTTGTTGCTAATAACTGCCTGAGGTCAGACTCTACACACTCTGTGTGTGAGGTCAGGTAGTTAACAGCACCAACAACTATCAGATTTCAGATGGACCTTTCACCCTCTGAATGCCCCAGAAATGACAGCTACCATAGCTAATGGATTCCTTTTAAAACATCTTTGGTTCTAGCTATCTGGTAGCTAGATGGTACACAAGGATCAATGACAGTAATTTGTTTTATAAGACATTTTTCATAATATCCTCCCACTCAAGTACTTTGAGATGAAATAGGAAATTCTGCAGATAAAAACCTGCATATAGTGTCTTGTTTTGTGATATATAATCTAAATCTATTATGAAATGATACTATCAGACCAATGAGATAAAGTACATATCATACAAATGTAACTAATTACTACTTGTGTAAAGCATATAGGCAATCAAGACTATTGAAAATACTAAACAAGTACCTGGAGTTTGCTATTATTTGCATGAAAGTGTAGCAGTTCTAATGAGCCATGCAGCAGCAGCATCTGTAGACTTGTCAGAGCAGGAACGTGTCCTTTTTCTATATGTCAAGCATTATTTTTCATATGTGATTGCTGAAAATAACAATGTATAATACTGGCAGCTATCCTGCATTCTATGGGTGACACAAATGTCAGCACCATGGACAGAGAAGAAAACCCTTCCTTGTATTCAGGGATAAGGTTCAAATTCGCTCCTACTATAGATACATTTCAAATCTGGCATGTCCAAAATTTTCCTGGGCTAATTTTATTTTTTCATCCTACTGCAGTGCATGGCCATTGAGCTATGGCCAACAGATTTTGAGGAGCCAAAGAGGGGCCTTTGGATATTGTCACATTCTAGGATCAGGTTTAGAGGCTAATGGCTGTAGCAGTAGAGAGTTTCATGAGTAGTGAGCAGGAAATATACCAGCAGATCCTCCTAGTGGATGACGCACGGAAAGGCATGGGATCTACGTACTAGCTGGTATTCACCAGATCTCTTGATGGTGAAGACGGGGTTTTGCTGCATGCTAGCACTAGGTCGTGGCCCTCAGGATCACCCCACCAGGAGATAAGCAAGCTGAGGTCCAGTAGCAGATGTAGCAGGTAGGGATCAAGCAGAAACACAGTCAGTAAACAAGCCAAAGGTCAGTAACAAGTAGTAGCTGGATGGGATCAGACAGATGCATAGTCATTGAACAAGCCAAGGACCAATAATGAGTGGTAGTAAAGGTAGGGACAGCAACAGGTATGCAAGGAGCAAGATATCAGCTTTAGAGAGCACAATTATGTGACAAACAGAAAGTGCAGAGACATGGCTTACATCAGGAAGTTCATAGGAGCAAAGGGTTCAAGGTTCACTAGAAACAAGACACAAAGGGGTTTATTTACTAAAGCTGGAGAGTGCAAGATCAGGCTCACTTCTGCATAGAAACCAATCATCTTCTAACCTCAGCTTGTTCAATTAAGCTTTGCAAATAAAACCTGGAAGCTGATTGGTTTCTATGCAGAAGTGAGACTGATTTTGCACTCTCCAGCTTTAGTAAATAAACCCCAAAGTGAGGTTGTCCAAAGAATAAGGCATGTAGCTGTCCAGCATCTGTGGTGGCACAGTGAGAAAAGCCACAGCCAGCCACTGCAGAGTTCATGGGTTCAGACCTGGATCCTGACAGATATGCACATGCTATAACACTCATATTTACTACAACCCCTTATCCACTTAATAAGTTAGGCAGCACTGGAATTCTTGGTTCAAACCCAGCAGAAAACATTATCTTCATAGAGTTTGTTTGTTTTCCCTATGCTTTGATTTTTGTTTTTTTGTGGGTATTCCAGTTTCCCACCAAACAGGGAGCCAGTCCAATGTAGCAGGGAAGCATTCCATCACTGCAGCCTAAGTCAAAGAAGTGGCTGGAGCCTGCTGTGATGTAGTCAATTGCAATATTCTGAACCAGCCTAAGGCTGAGAAAGGGGTGTGTATTGCCCCTGAAACGCATTGCATGTGACGTCCCTCGCTGGACACAGAACAGCCAGTCTTTTTTTTCTTTGCTGCTCAGATTCAGAAAATTGCAGCCACCCACAGCACAGCAGGCTTCATCCACTTCCTTGCCTTACTCTACAGTGACCAGCTGCTTCCATAATGCACTCTGCTACTGTAATGGACCACCTGACAGCACCTCTATCAGTCCCCTGATAGAGCCTCCCCAGAGTGCGGAGTCTAAGTACCGGAGCACTTGTTCACCAGGGCCCCTGATGGTGGGGATGGACTTGGAGCGCTCCGGGACCAGGTCGCAGCTACTGGGTATCTCTACCAGAGGTAGAGGAGTCTGCCAGAGGCTCCTGTTGGTTAAGAGTCTGATGTGAGGGAGCCCGGGGATCCCTGAGGGATGGATGGATGAGCAAGATCAAACAGGCCGTGTCGGTAACTAGCGGGTCGGTGCGGTACAAGATGATAGGCAAAGGATAGTCGGGTCACATGCAGGGTCAATACCAGAAGATCAGATCTATAAGGGAGCATCCAGGAGCAGAGTCAGGCAAGCCAAGGGGTCAGGACAGGAGAAGGCAACAAGGTCAGACAATCCAAATCAGAGTACTCACAACACAGGCAATAGGATACGCAAAGACCATTCGGCAACAAGTGTCTGTTCAGGGCTGGTTTAAGTAGCCCGCCCTGCACCTGACAGGGGCAGCCTAGGTCCTAGTGCCTGCCCAGTAGGGTCATAGACGACGGGTGCGCCTGGGTCCTAGTGCCCTGCTGCCTGCATGTCTTGACAGACACCTACGCATGTGTAGACCCATGCGTCGCGATGGTCCCTGACAGCTACACTGGAATGTTTCCATCCAGCTGGCTGAGAAGGATGTTTATTCACTCTATTTATTCTTTTCTACACAGTGAGTGCATGCATGCTTATTTTAATTTGTTTTCAATAAATCTTACGCTTTTTTTGTTTATGTGTACTACTGGATTTTCCCAGAATCCTGCCTTAGTGAGGTACTGCAGCCATGATTAAGTGTTTAAGTTTATTCTACCTGGAAGTTTTGAGGACATTTTGGTTTTAGCCCTTCAAGGGCATACAGTAATCCAGTTTTACACTCATTTTTGCTCCATTCTTATTTCTATCTAGGATCACCAGTAGACATATGTTAAAGGTGTTGTCTGTTCAGCCTTCTTATCTGTGAGTTATGGCTGGTACTATAGGATTTATTTTTGTGTGTATTTATTTTACAGCTTATGGAAAGCAAAATATTATATTCTTCTTCACACTAACAGCTTTAGCTATACTTGGACAAAAAAATGATCTAAACAGTAGCTGCACTGAAAAATAACACTATATTCTCTGTTAAACTTATATCTTCATTTTTCTCTACACCAGCAGCTACTGCCATAAGATACAAAGATTGGTTCAAGGATACATTTAAATATACTTTTTAATAAAAAATAAATATGAAATGGTAGAAATGCAAAGGTATTATTGGTGTTTACAATTCCTCTTTGATAAGAAGATTTGCCCTTGGTGGGTCTAGATAAAGTGTGAACGGAAAATGTTTATTACAGAACAAGAGTATAAAAACAGTTTTCGGTATATATTGAAAATTTGTTCTCACATGTACCTTTTTGATTTTGTTGTATAGTTTATTTGTATTTGCAGATATTGTGCATCTCATAAAAATAATATGTATGCACTATGTTAAAGGAAATTACCAGTTAAAGTATTACACAGGACCAAACTTGCAGAGAAAAGAGCCCTAATGCAGGGATTATCTAAATAAGTGGCAGCTCTTTTGGTACTGCCTGAATGAAATAATGTTTCATTTTTCTGCCACTCCGTTCATTTTGAAATGGGGAGGGGGGTGAATTTAGAGGTACAAATGCAAGGCAAATTGGTTCATGATTGACCATGATCCTTCCTATCTCTACACTTTAAAACACGCGCCTTTTTAGAGAAGTTGGCCAGAAGAACAAGAACTTACTTTACTTTTATCGTCCATAAAATATGACCTAACTTTAAGTAAGATAACTTAAAATGTAACTAAAACCAAGTACTTAAAACAAATGTGTTGCTGCATATGTTCCTGCAAGGTCCAAATGTTTAATACTTTTTTTTAACATGTCCAGTTTTCAGTTAAATAATACCATACCATTCTTGTTCTAAGGTGAAAACACTTAAAGCTGAACTCCATGTTTAATTTACCTTTAAATAGAGATAAATATAAAATGGCAGTACTTAGTTAAGGGCCTACATCCCTGGATTATTTGATTACAATATACAGAACCCCCCCCAGTAGGATGGGACTTTAATGGCACCAATGATTTAAAAGTTCATATGCTTCTTTATTAAGTACTATCATAAAACCATCAAATATAAACAAAGTAATGAAGAAAGAGCTGTTTCTAATTGTGTCACCATCACATGAATAATTAAATAATTTTTACAACAATTGACTCTTTTATTATATCATCCTCAATCATTTGCAGAGTTCTTGTAGCAAATCCAACACGTTTCACAGTAGATGGATCAAAGCAACACAAAACACAACCTGCAGTCACAGCATAAAAACAGTGTAAGTGGTCCTCATGTCCAAAATATGCTTCTCAGGATCAACACACCCAGAGCCCCCCTGGCTAAACACTGGGGCTGCCCGCCAAGATAGTTTGTAGTCCTACGAGCCCATTGTGAGTGTTGAATAGCACAGATATCCATTTGAAAAGAAATCTTCTACTCTTTGGGACTGAGGACTCCCTTGTTTCCTCCTTCTGGCTGAATCTGATATATAACCTGGTACATTTCACTTAATTATATACCATTTGGAGGATTCACAATGGGAGATTCCTAAGCTGGCTTTTCAAACAGACATTCAACACTCCCAATGGGCTCATAAGACTATGAACTATCTTGGTGGGCAGCCCCAGTATTTAGCCAGGGGACACTGGATGTGTTGATCCTGAGAAGCATATTTTGGACATGAGAACCACTTACACTGTTTTTGTGCTGTGACTGCAGATTGTGTTGCTTTGATCCATCTACTGTATATTTTGCCATTTTTCTGCAGAGTTCCTTTTCCTGAGGAAGGAGTTCATTGACTCTGAAACACCCTTTTTAACATATAATGCAAAACTATACAAAACTGATTATTTACTATAGTATAATATAATCTTTATATTAAGTTATCATCTTTGATTGCACAATAGGTTTAAAACAACTTTAAAAGCACTATGTGCCCCAAAATTTCTGTTTAGTATTCAACATCTACTGTACAAGACTGCATCTCTACAGGCAAAGCTCTGAAGGATGAGTGCTCATTTTGTATAATATACTGATTAATATACAGGTGTATCCAAGTGTACATCTTAGAGGTTACAATGTGACATTATTGCAAATAACTGAAATGTTATAGCTGCAGGATACTATATTTTGAGGAATTCATTTGAAATGTCTCCAGCTGTCTTGTGTGAGTCTGGATTTCTTATGTGTAAATATGCAATAAGCAAAAAAAGGAAGGTAAGCCGGTTTTTTACTTATGTGTCACTGCATATGTTCACATGTAGTTTTTTATGTTACAAAGAATTATCACCTAGTTACCCATCAAAATAACTAACTCATATCAAATTGATGAACTAAGAAAATACATTCTGCCATATTATCCATTTGCCTTTTCTGAAGCCCATTTTGAAATTTTCTCTTATTTGAAATATCAAATTGATCATGAAAAAGGATTAAAAAGAAGAAACCACATGTTGCCTGTACCACAGTAAATAAAAAGTCACAGTGGCAATGCCAACTTATACCAGTGATGCTGACCCCCTGGAGAGAGTTTAATTTTGGAAAAGATAGCTACCTTGGCGACCAGGATTTGGCTCTCCATCCTCCCACAGAATGTGGATTAATTTCTTGGGATCATTAGGGTTTCAGTTACTGCAGGTATCTGGCATCCATCAAGCTATATGCTATTCTGTGCCAATTTGTGGGTCACCCGTTCCTATAGTTTTGAGGAATATAGCCATGGACACGGACGTGGGCTTCTGTGTGTGCTTTGGTCAGCAAGTTCTCTGCAATATCCGGTCCCATTGTGCGTGCCTCTCTCTCTCTGGGTCAATCCTTGATCTGAGCAACTGTCAGTATGGTGCTTTCCCCTCCTTAGAAACCCTGAAGAAGTCAACTTGGTGAAAAGCCTTATCACCTTCCTAAATTCATGTTATACTTAACAGTGATCTTTTGGTCATGGTTGGTCAGTGTTACAAGAGGGAAGATGTGAAATGAGGTTCACTGTACTGAAGTATTCATGTTCTTACCTGTTTTTATGGGAGAGTGTGTATGTTCTATTTCACTATGTGTAATAAAACGTAATATTTTTTATACATACAGTGTGTCAAAGTTTTCTATCCTGAGGGTATACGAGCACCTTAAAAGTCCTTTACGCATTTGCTCTTTTTTTTCTACATATAGCTTGGATTAAAGTATTTGTGATTGTGAACATACAGTGTTATAGACACTTTCTAATACAGTTATAACTATTCATGCACCATAATTGATTTTGCTTACTTTCAGAAATGATATTTCTGACCTTTTTTGCAAGGTTCAAAAGTTTTGTCATGTGACCATGTATCTGTTCTTCTTGATTAGGGTGGGGTTACAGAACACTGTGCAAACACACTGTCTGTTCAGCCTGAGGCAAGATGCAAGCTCTGCTTGAGTAGAGGGCAGGGGCGGACTGACCATTTGGAAACTCGGGCACTGCCCGAGGGCCCGGGGTCAGTAGGGGGCCCCATGAGAAGCCCCTGTGTCAAGGTCCTACCTTTTCCCAGAGGTTATGTTACTCCATGTGCTAGCATCCATCTTGGATTTCTGCTGAGCATGATGGGAATCTTTTATGCCTTCAGGTCTCTGAGGTCCATCCCCCAGAGGGGTGTGGCTGAGTACATATAAGCCTGGGATCTGCACATGCTCTTTGCACTTGTGTCTTGTGTCTTTGTCTTGCTACAGCTCTGTGTATACGCTCGTGACTCTTCTGGTATTCTGACTCGGCTTGTGACTAAGACCATTCTCTGCGTTTCCCTTTGATCTGACCTTCCGTTGCTGAACCCGGCCCGTGACCTGTGATTCTCTGTCTACTGTTCTGTACTGTTTTGTCCCGTTGTTATTGACCCGGCTTGTCTGACTACGCTATTGTCATTCTCACCAACTACACGCGATTGGCGGCGGCCATTTCCGCAGCTGGGGTGTCTCGGGGGCCGCGACCTGGTCCCTGGTTGCGTCAAGTCCATCCCCACCATCAGGGGCCCTGGTGAAGGGCAGCCTGGGACTTAGACTCCGCGCCCTGAGGGACTTCAGTCTGTTGGTGGTGGTTGTCGTCAGCCAGTGCGTTACCCTGCCACTAGGCCTACCTGTCCGTTCCACAGCCCTGCCCTGACATTACACAAGTGCCATGAATCCTGACGGTGCAGGTACGCCTTCACTTCCTATGTTGGTTGCCAGACTGGATCAACAGGATCTCCTGTTGGATCAGTTCGCTCAGGCGTTGCAAACTCTGCTGGCACGCACCGCGCACCTTACTCCTGGTGTTATTAGGCCGGTTGTCACTCCGGTGGTCGCTCCCGCTGCTGTTCCGCTTGCTGTGCCTACCGCCGCGGCTGATGCGGCACCCGCGGTGTCCAGAGGTATGACCGGTTCAGCCCCTCTTCCACAGCGCTTTGGGGGTGAGCCGAGTCAGTGTCGTGGGTTCCTTAACCAGGTGGGGATTTACTTTGAATTAATCCCCTACGCTTTTCCGACTGAGAGGTCAAAGGTGGGTTTCCTCATCTCACTACTCTCAGACAAGGCCTTGGCCTGGGCGAATCCCTTATGGGAGAGGAATGACCCCGTGATTCACGAGTTTTCCGGTTTTGTCGATGCCTTCCGTAGGGTATTCGATGTACCGGCTCGCTCCGCCTCGGCTGCCAAGCTGCTCATGTCTATGCATCAGGGTTCACGGACCGTGGCCGAGTACGCCATAGAGTTTCGTACCCTGGCAGCAGAGGTGGGTTGGAACAATGAGGCTCTGGTGGCTGCGTTTTCTCAGGGTCTTTCTGATGCATTGAAGGATGAGATCGCAGCCAAGGAATTGCCTGTGGAGCTGGAAGCACTAATTTCCTTCCTGATCCTGATTGATACCAGGCTCAGGGAGAGGCCTTCACTCAAGGAACGCCTGCGGAGGCCTTCCAATCGACTGGCACCTGCGTTTTCTATCCCACCCATTCCTCCCTCTCCTCCCACGCCTCCTGGGGATAGATTGTCTGGTGGTGAGCCCATGCAGCTGGGGTTTGCTCGCCTTTCCGAGGGAGAGCGAGCCGCTCGGCGTCGGGAGGGTCGCTGCCTGTACTGTGGTCTTGGTGGGCACTTTCGGCAGTCCTGTCCGGTCCGTCCGGGAAACGCTCGCACCTGAGATCCTGTCGGGGACAGATCTTGGGTGGAGTCTCCTCGTCCCCGGCGTTCCGCAGAGATAAGCCACTGATCACCGTTGTCCTCTCTTGGGCAGAGGGCTCGGTGACGGCCCAGGCGTTGGTAGATTCTGGGGCTGGCGGGTTGTTTATGGACAGCTCGTTTGCTGCCCAGCACTCCATTCCCCTGCAGGCTCGAGTTACCCCATTGGTTCTCGAGGCGATAGATGGCAGGCCCCTGCAACCACCGCAGGTTACCCACGAGACTATGCCAGTTGAAGTAGCTATTGGGGCTGTTCACAGGGAGTTGGCCTGTTTCCAGGTGATTTCTTCTCCGCACTATTCGGTGGTTTTGGGGTATCCCTGGCTCCAGATGCACAATCCAACCTTCAATTGGCAAACTGCCGAGATTCTCTCGTGGTCTTCACAGTGTGGGGCCGGGTGCATCCGTGGGCCGGTTAAGGTGTTGTGTGCCTCCTCAGACTCTGCGTTGCCCACTGATTATGGGGAGTACCAGGACGTGTTTGATAAGGTACGCGCTGGTGCCTTACCTGCTCATCGTCCTTACGACTGCGCCATATCCTTGCAACCCGGTGCCACTCCTCCGCGTGGCAGGGTGTATCCTCTCTCGGTTGCGGAGAATAAGGCCATGGAGGAGTACGTTGCGGATGCGCTTTCCCGGGGGCACATTCGTAAGTCTACTTCCCCAGCAGGAGCGGGCTTTTTCTTTGTAAAGAAGAAGGGTGGTGAATTGAGGCCTTGCATCGATTATAGGGGTCTCAATCGAATCACCACTAAGAATGCCTACCCGATTCCCTTGATTACTGAGTTGTTCGACCGCCTTAAGGGGGCAACAGTCTTTACCAAGCTTGACCTTAGGGCGGCGTACAACCTCGTACGGATCAAACAGGGGGATGAGTGGAAGACCGCGTTTAACACCAGAACCGGTCACTACGAATACCTGGTGATGCCCTTCGGGTTGTGTAACGCGCCCGCAGTTTTTCAGGAATTCATAAATGATGTCCTTCGTGACTTGTTGCAGCAGTGCGTGGTAGTTTACTTGGATGACATCCTGGTTTACTCTGCCTCCATGGAGTCCCATATCCAGGATGTCAAGCAGGTGCTGCAACGATTACGTGAGAACGAACTTTTTTGTAAACTTGAGAAGTGCGAATTCCATCGATCCCAAGTTGCCTTTTTAGGCTACATCATTTCTGCGGAGGGATTCTCCATGGACCCTCAGAAGGTTTCGGCAGTTCTGCAGTGGCCTCGTCCCAATGGCCTTCGGCCCATTCAGCGCTTTTTGGGTTTTGCCAACTACTATCGGAAATTCATCAGAAATTTCTCCACGCTGGCAAAACCTCTCTCAGACCTAACCAAGAAGGGCAGCAATCCTCACGAGTGGCCATCCGAGGCCATCGTAGCTTTTGAGGCTCTGAAATCCGCCTTCGCTTCGGCTCCGATACTGTCTCATCCCAATCCTGGATTGCCCTTCGTTCTTGAGGTTGATGCATCCGAGACAGGAGTAGGCGCTCTCCTGTCTCAACGTCGGTCGCCCGATGGACCCCTACTTCCCTGTGGGTTCTACTCCAGGAAGCTTTCCTCTGCAGAGTGCAACTACCAGATTGGAGATAGGGAGTTGTTGGCAATCATTCTGGCTCTCAAGGAATGGAGGCACCTGCTCGAGGGCTCCGCAGTTCCGGTCCTCATTCTTACCGATCATAAGAACCTGACTTATCTTTCGGAGGCCAAAAGATTGACACCCCGTCAAGCCAGATGGGCCTTGTTCTTGTCACGGTTCAACTATGTGGTCTCCTATTTGCCTGGTTCCAAGAATGTCAGGGTTGATGCATTATCGCGGCAATACTCTGAGTTGTCCAGGGAGGACTCTGAGCCAACCTCGGTCATACCTCCGGATCATATCCTGGCTGCCATTCGTACCAGTCTGACTTCTCCCCTTGGGGAGCAGATTTTGGCGGCTCAAACTGACGCTCCTCCCGAGAGACCGGAGGGTAGATGTTTTGTACCCGAGGGGTTGCGCACCCGTCTGCTGCGTACCTACCATAACTCCAAAACTGCCGGGCATCCGGGGAGGAACCAGTTGTCTTGGGTCGTCTCTCGGTTGTTCTGGTGGCCAACTCTCCGTGCCGACATCGCCTCTTATGTAGCGGCATGTTCGATCTGTGCCCAGAATAAATCTCCACGGCATCTTCCAATGGGTCTTCTGCAACCCATTCCCAATGGGGAGCGTCCTTGGTCACACCTGGGCATGGACTTTATTGTAGACCTCCCTGTGTCTCGGGGCCATACGGTCATCCTCATGGTCGTCGATCGTTTTTCCAAAATGTGCCATTGTATTCCACTCAGGAAATTACCAACAGCGCAAGAACTGGCCACGGTCTTTTCCAGGGAGATTTTTCGCCTGCATGGGTTGCCCAAGGTGATTGTCTCGGACCGCGGGAGTCAGTTCGTGTCCAGATTCTGGCGCGCCTTCTGCTCCCAGTTGGGCATTAGTCTCTCCTTTTCTTCAGCCTACCACCCGCAGTCCAATGGGGCTGCGGAGCGTTCCAATCAGGCCTTAGAACAATTCCTTCGGTGTTATATCTCGGACCATCAGGACGATTGGGCCGATCTCCTGCCTTGGGCTGAGTTTGCCAGGAACTCAGCGGTCAACTCCTCCTCCGGGATGTCCCCCTTCATGGCCAACTATGGGTACCAACCCGCGGTATTACCTGAGAGGTTCTCACCACAGGACATTCCGGCTGTGGAGGACCATCTTGCTGCCCTGCGTTCTTCATGGGGGCAGATCCAGAGGGCTTTGAGGGACTCGGCTCAGCGTCAGAAGTTCCAGGCTGATCGCAGACGGTTGCCCGCTCCTTCATACCAGGTCGGCGATCGGGTGTGGTTGTCTACTCGTAACCTCAATCTTCGGGTGCCCACACCCAAACTAGCTCCCCGTTTTGTCGGTCCTTTTCGCATTCTCCGCAAGGTGAATCCGGTGGCCTATGCCCTTGCCCTTCCACCTGGGATGCGGATCTCCAATATCTTTCATGTATCACTGTTGAAACCTCTGATCTGCAATCGCTTCACTACCTCTCTGCCTCGGCCCCGTCCCATTCGGGTTGACGGTCATGAGGAGTATGAGGTGAGCCGGATCCTGGACTCTCGATTGGTGCGCGGCCGATTACAGTTCCTGGTTCATTGGCGCGGTTATGGTCCCGAGGAGCGTTCCTGGGTTCCTTCCGCGGATGTCCATGCTCCTGCCATCCTCCGCGCGTTTCATACCCGCTTTCCTCGGAAACCTTTTGTTGAGCCGCGGAGGGGGAGGGGCCCTTGAGGAGGAGGTACTGTCAAGGTCCTACCTTTTCCCAGAGGTTATGTTACTCCATGTGCTAGCATCCATCTTGGATTTCTGCTGAGCATGATGGGAATCTTTTATGCCTTCAGGTCTCTGAGGTCCATCCCCCAGAGGGGTGTGGCTGAGTACATATAAGCCTGGGATCTGCACATGCTCTTTGCACTTGTGTCTTGTGTCTTTGTCTTGCTACAGCTCTGTGTATACGCTCGTGACTCTTCTGGTATTCTGACTCGGCTTGTGACTAAGACCATTCTCTGCGTTTCCCTTTGATCTGACCTTCCGTTGCTGAACCCGGCCCGTGACCTGTGATTCTCTGTCTACTGTTCTGTACTGTTTTGTCCCGTTGTTATTGACCCGGCTTGTCTGACTACGCTATTGTCATTCTCACCAACTACACGCCATTGGCGGCGGCCATTACCGCAGCTGGGGTGTCTCGGGGGCCGCGACCTGGTCCCTGGTTGCGTCAAGTCCATCCCCACCATCAGGGGCCCTGGTGAAGGGCAGCCTGGGACTTAGACTCCGCGCCCTGAGGGACTTCAGTCTGTTGGTGGTGGTTGTCGTCAGCCAGTGCGTTACCCTGCCACTAGGCCTACCTGTCCGTTCCACAGCCCTGCCCTGACACCCTGGTACCCTTTTCATTGGCTTTTTTGCTTGGGCAAGGACACAGGGGCCCCATGAGTTGTCAGTCCGCCCCTGGTAGAGGGTGTGTTCAAGAGGGATGTTGTAATTGAGAGGGTGTGTGTGATAGAGACAGCAGTAAACTCAGGAACACAGGAACAGGAGGGGCTGGCGATAATCCAGCAATCACTGAGCAGAGCTGAAGTCCTAATAAAGGCCACTGAGTGTCAGCAATTAGTGCACCCTGCGTGTGCCGGTGCATTTTCATGCACAGGAATGCATGATTACATGTCACCTGCCTATGCGCATGCGCACTTATTTGTGCGAATTGGCGTAGCCATATTGCGCATTGGCACATTTGTCCAAGCTTCCTCGTCTTTTCCTCTGACAAGAGCTGGGAGCTGGATCAGTGGAGCAGGAACCACACTGGAACACACTGGAACACACATGAAGAGATGAGAATGAAAAACTGGAACAAAGCTCTCCAAGCATTAGGATGATCCCATGTGAAAGCAGGTGGAGAGCATAGACTCTCCCAATATGCAGATTTTAAGAGTCAACCATTGTTTACCAGAGACCCCCACATGTGATTTTGCTGTATACGGATTCCAGTCACAACCCCAGGTTCATACTCCTCAATACCACAGTCTATGAGACAGTAACTTTCCAGGATGTAGGTTTGGAGCTGGTAGGTGCACTGCAGGTAACAGTCCAGAGGACAGAGCTGGTTGTAGACACGTTTGACAGGATACAGGTCAGTGGCCAGAGGGTAAAGCTCAGAGCAAGCAGAGTACTTTGCTTGGGCAGTGAGCTGAGAGCTGCACTGAGTTTAAATAGACTGCTGCTGGTCTGTGGGCCTAAAAGCAAGAGATCAGCAGCAACTTTGCTGTTCGTCTGTGACACTTTCCCTATATAATTCAATAGAAATGACCTGGCCTGAGTTGCCCAAAAGTGGCAATACCTTTTTTTAATTTAGGCAAAATGTTTTTTCTGTATTTTTGGTATTGATGCGGTGGTTGGTGTTTAAATTTTTTACAATTACAATTTGCTGATCATGCAAGAGGTAGTGAAGTAACTGACAACTACTTCTCCAAGGCACAGAGCAGCCAGTGTCTGCAAGTGTTGCTAATGCATCCTTTTCCACTCTCCTCCTCTTATTTTGCTAATCTCCCTTAGCCTTGAAAACTGACTATGATGACAGAGTTACAGGCCACTGCTATCCCCAGAGCAAGTCTACAAAGCTCTGTAGGGCTTTTTTAACATATCTGCTGCTGAGTCAGAATAAATGTCCCCTAATCACCCCCATGCCCAGCATTTTAATGCCAGCTTGGCCAAACTGCTGGCTGTGCAGCTGTTTCCATTCTAGCTCGTGGAGTCACCTCTTACTTGAGTTTATGGTCTGAGCTACACCACAATGACATGTAACTAGCCACCATTATTTTGTTCAGAAGCCCATGCCTCAGCAGCCATAATTTTGTGCAGAAGGCCATCAATGCATTTCACCAGCATTTGGGATTCCATGGGGAATCAGGAAGAAGGAGACAGAGGAGGAATATGAGGTGGACAGCTGGGGTGCTGGCAGTGGGGAGGAGCAGGAACTCGGGCAGGCTTCATATAAATACGTATTTACTTTATTCATAACTGCCTGCCCTTCTTCAACAGTATTAAGGGCAGGAAGCAGCAAGAAGTTAAAGGTGATACCTAGCAAACTTCCCATCTCACTCTTGGAACAAGATGAGCAAGAAGAAGATGAAATAGGGCTAAGTGCTGCTCAGCCATTCACAGGTAGCTCTGTATTCTATGAACTTCCTTTGATTGGCTGAGCCAGAGGTTGTGATGCCATCTGCTCATCTCTTTCAAGCCTATGGTCTATTGTTTAGAACATAGGCACAAAAGATGACTTGTCTAATCCACCTAGCAATGCTGGAGCAAGAAGCAGGGAACGCTGGATTTTGTGGATGTTTGTGGTTTTTTGGTCTCTGTGGTTGTTTGGAATGTGGATTCCAAACAACTACCATTGTACGTGCAACAATAGAAAAACATGAATAAAAAAAAAAGACAATACAAACTTAAAATAAAAACGTTTGGACGCATAATAGGTCACACATGGGTTTCATACCACAGCAAGACGTTGCGTGTGAGATTAATTATGACATTGAAGGTATTCCCCATGTGTGAGTCTTGGAACTCTATGAACTTGATTGTGCTAAAGAGGCTCAAGTGCACTGAGATCAACCAAAAAAATCCTGGCTTAAAGAGCATGCTCAATTGTATAGCCGCGTTTTATATGAGTAGGCATGGCAGTCCATATAGGGAAGTTCATCCAACAAATTGTATGTCACAAGTGGGAACTAATGCTCCATTCGCCACACAAGTAGACGCCAGATGAATTGCCAGACGAAGCTACGCTACCGTTTAGAGAAATGCGTTGACGTCACACGCAACGTCACATGACGCAACTCTTTTCACAAGGGAACCCTGTGTTGATGGTGTCCTAGAGTACCGGCAGAAGCAAGGGGATACATGTGACTGACAACAAGTCATAAGGAGCAGCAGCTATTTCTCCATACGGACCGGAATGACACAGCATAAGATGTGAATAAAGTATATGCCGCCCTTATTGGGAAGCAGTGAAAATCTAACAAGGACTATCCAATAATTAGAGATGAGCGAATCGAAGTAGGCGAAGTGGAATTCGTTTCGAATATTAGGAAAATTTCAATTCGCGTCGAATCCGAAAATAAGCAGACTTCGGATGCGCGACATGTGGCGGCGACATGTGCGGCGACGGAGCGGGGATGTCTGGGAAGGCGCGCAGACAAGGCGCGCTGACCCATAATGCATTCATTCATGACATGTGATCGCATTAGCCAATCAGCAGCCAGCCAGCCAGCCAGCACAGTGTAATGGCCGAGCTATAAATGGCGGCCATTTTAGAATTCTCCATTTGCCTCCAGTCATTCAACAGAGGCAGACCTGGCTGTATGCAGGGAGAGAGTTAGGGACAGAGAAACGTTAGTTAGGGCCACAGAATCGTTACTTAGGGCCATAGAAATGTTACATACGGCCACAGAAACGTTTACTTAGGGCCACAGAATCGTTAGTTAGGGCCACAGAAACGTTACTTAGGGACACAGAATTGTTACTCAGGGACAGACAGAATTGTTACTGAGGGATACAGAATTGTTACTGAGGGCCACAGAATAGTTACTTAGGGCCACAGAAACGTTACTTAGGGCCACAGAATTGTTACTTAGGGACAGACACAGAATTGTTACTGAGGGACACAGATTTGTTACTGAGGGCCACAGAATCGTTACTTAGGGCCACAGAATTGTTACTTAGGGACAGACACAGAATTGTTACTGAGGGACACAGATTTGTTACTGAGGGCCACAGAATCGTTACTTAGGGCCACAGAAACATTACTTAGGGCCACAGAATTGTTACTTAGGGACAGACACAGAATTGTTACTGAGGGCCACAGAATCGTTACTTAGGGCCACAGAATTGTTACTTAGGGACAGACACAGAATTGTTAGTGAGGGACACAGATTTGTTACTGAGGGCCACAGAATCGTTACTTAGGGCCACAGAAACGTTACTTAGGGCCACGGAATTGTTACTTAGGGACAGACACAGAATTGTTATTGAGGGACACAGAATTGTTACTGAGGGCCACAGAACCGTTACTTAGGGCCACAGAAACGTTACTTAGGGCCACAGAATTGTTACTTAGGGACAGACACAGAATTGTTACTGAGGGACACAGATTTGTTACTGAGGGCCACAGAATCGTTACTTAGGGACAGACACAGAATTGTTATTGAGGGACACAGAATTGTTACTGAGGGCCACAGAAACGTTACTGAGGGCCACAGAAACGTTACTGAGGGCCACAGAATTGTTACTTAGGGACAGACACAGAATTGTTATTGAGGGACACAGAATTGTTACTAAGGGCCACAGAAACGTTACTTAGGGACACAGAAACGTTACTTAGGGCCACAGAATCGTTACTTAGGGCCACAGAAACGTTACTTAGGGCCACAGAAACGTTACTTAGGGACACAGAATTGTTACTCAGGGACAGACAGAATTGTTACTGAGGAATACAGAATTGTTACTGAGGGCCACAGAATCGTTACTTAGGGCCACAGAAACGTTACTTAGGGCCACAGAATTGTTACTTAGGGACAGACACAGAATTGTTACTGAGGGACACAGATTTGTTACTGAGGGCCACAGAATCGTTACTTAGGGCCACAGAAATGTTACTTAGGGCCACAGAATTGTTACTTAGGGACAGACACAGAATTGTTATTGAGGGACACAGAATTGTTACTGAGGGCCACAGAAACGTTACTTAGGGCCACAGAATTGTTACTTAGGGACAGACACAGAATTGTTATTGAGGGACACAGAATTGTTATTGAGGGACACAGAATTGTTACTGAGGGCCACAGAACCGTTACTTAGGGCCACAGAACCGTTACTTAGGGCCACAGAAATGTTACTTAGGGACAGACACAGAATTGTTACTGAGGGACACAGATTTGTTACTGAGGGCCACAGAAACGTTACTTAGGGCCACAGAAACGTTACTTAGGGCCACAGAATCGTTACTTAGGGCCACAGAAACGTTACTTAGGGCCACAGAATTGTTACTTAGGGACAGACACAGAATTGTTATTGAGGGACACAGAATTGTTACTGAGGGCCACAGAACCGTTACTTAGGGCCACAGAAACGTTACTTAGGGACAGACACAGAATTGTTACTGAGGGACACAGATTTGTTACTGAGGGCCACAGAAACGTTACTTAGGGCCACAGAAACGTTACTTAGGGCCACAGAATCGTTACTTAGGGCCACAGAAACGTTACTTAGGGCCACAGAATTGTTACTTAGGGACAGACACAGAATTGTTATTGAGGGACACAGAATTGTTACTGAGGGCCACAGAACCATTACTTAGGGCCACAGAACCGTTACTTAGGGCCACAGAAACGTTACTTAGGGACAGACACAGAATTGTTACTGAGGGACACAGATTTGTTACTGAGGGCCACAGAAACGTTACTTAGGGCCACAGAAACAATACTTAGGGCCACAGAATCGTTACTTAGGGCCACAGAAACGTTACTTAGGGCCACAGAATTGTTACTTAGGGACAGACACAGAATTGTTACTGAGGGCCACAGAATTGTTACTGAGGGCCACAGAACCGTTACTTAGGGCCACAGAAACGTTACTTAGGGCTACAGAAACATTACTTAGGGCTACAGAAACGTTACTTAGGGACACAGAAACGTTACTTAGGGCCACAGAAACTTTACTTAGGGCCACAGAATTGTTACTTAGGGACAGACACAGAATTGTTACTGAGGGATACAGAATTGTTACTGAGGGACACAGAACCGTTACTTAGGGCCACAGAAACGTTACTTAGGGCCACAGAAACGTTACTTAGGGCCACAGAATTGTTACTCAGGGACAGACACAGAATTCTTACACAGGGACAGACACAGAATTGTTACTCAGGGACACAGAATTGTTACTTAGGGACACAGAATTGTTACTGAGGGACACAGAATTGTTACTCAGGGACACAGAATTGTTACTGAGGGACACAGAATTGTTACTGAGGGACACAGAATTGTTACTCAGGGACAGACACAGAATTGTTACTCAGGGACAGACACAGAATTGTTACTGAGGGACACAGAATTGTTACTGAGGGCCACAGAACTGTTACTTAGGGCCACAGAAACGTTACTCAGGGACACAGAATTGTTACTCAGGGACAGACACAGAATTGTTACTGAGGGACACAGAATTGTTACTGAGGGACACAGAATTGTTACTGAGGGACACAGAACTGTTACTTAGGGCCACAGAAACGTTACTCAGGGACACAGAATTGTTAATCAGGGACAGACACAGAATTCTTACTCAGGGACAGACACAGAATTGTTACTCAGGGACACAGAATTGTTACTGAGGGACACAGAATTGTTACTGAGGGCCACAGAATCGTTACTTAGGGCCACAGAAACGTTACTTAGGGCCACAGAAACGTTACTTAGGGCAACAGAAACGTTACTTAGGGACACAGAATTGTTACTCAGGGACAGACACAGAATTCTTACTCAGGGACACAGAATTGTTACTCAGGGACACAGAATTGTTACTGAGGGACACAGAATTGTTACTGAGGGACACAGAATTGTTACTCAGGGACAGACACAGAATTGTTACTCAGGGACAGACACAGAATTGTTACTGAGGGACACAGAATTGTTACTGAGGGCCACAGAACTGTTACTTAGGGCCACAGAAACGTTACTCAGGGACACAGAATTGTTACTCAGGGACAGACACAGAATTGTTACTCAGGGACACAGAATCGTTGAATTAAAGAGTATGTCAGACAACATGCAGAGGAGTGGCAGAGGAGGCAATGTTTTAGGAGCGAGCAGACGTGGCAGCAGAGGAAGGGGTCGAGGCAGCAATATTCGCAGCCAGAGGCCAGTGCTCCCGGTGTCATCCAGTACAGTGAGGAAGAGCTAACAGAGGGCGGTCAGGAACGGGGGGAGACATCCGCCTCTTCAGCAGCCAGGCGAAGAAGTAGTGGCGAGGAGAGGGCTCGGTAGCCGGTCTAGAGACAGGTCTGTCTCCTGACCCACACGCAGCCGAGGGGGCTAGTAGTGAGGCGGAGACCCTAATTGATGATGATGAGGCTGATCGCATTTGGCAGCCTCGTCGTCATCAGGCTATTGCTTCCGCATCATCAGGAGAAGAGGGTGGCAGCTTGGCAGCGAGCAAAACAGTCGGTGGGTTGTCTCCATCGCCACACTCTGCCATGTGCCACTTTCAGGTCTCCTCACACACTGCTGGTGTGTTCCATTTTTTGTCATAGGGTGCTGGCAGATTACGGGCCTCCCATAGCTGCTGCCAGGCCCCTAATCTGCCATGGGCCCCTGTACCGCCTCCTCATGCTGCTGCCAGGTCCACAGTGTCTCATGCCATGTGCCACTTTCAGGTCTCCTCACACTGCTGGTGTGTTCCATTTTTTGTCATAGGGTGCTGGCAGATTACGGGCCTCCCATAGCTGCTGCCAGGCCCCTAATCTGCCATGGGCCCCTATACCGCCTCCTCATGCTGCTGCCAAGTCCAGAGTCTCTCATGGGTCCCTGTACGGCCTCCCATTGCTGCTGTCTCCATCGCCACACTCTGCCATGTGCCACTTTCAGGTCTCCTCACACTGCTGGTGGGTTCCATTTTTTGTCATAGGGTGCTGGCAGATTACGGGCCTCCCATAGCTGCTGCCAGGCCCCTAATCTGCCATGGGCCCCTATACCGCCTCCTCATGCTGCTGCCAGGTCCAGAGTCTCTCATGGGTCCCTGTACGGCCTCCCATTGCTGCTGTCTCCATCGCCACACTCTGCCATGTGCCACTTTCAGGTCTCCTCACACTGCTGGTGTGTTCCATTTTTTGTCATAGGGTGCTGGCAGATTACGGGCCTCCCATAGCTGCTGCCAGGCCCCTAATCTGCCATGGGCCCCCGTACCGACTCCTCATGCTGCTGCCAGGCCCGTAATCTGTCATGGGCCCCTGTTGTCGCTTGTTGGCATATTCCGCTCATTCAGATGCTCCTTCTCCTGCTACTCCTCTTCACGGATTCCGTCAGCAGTCTTTCTTGGAATCCGTTTCCAAGAGACAACAGTTTGCGAGCACGCACCCGACGGTGCAGAAGCTGAACGTCCTCCTGTCCAAGTTGCTGCTGCCAGGCTCGTAATCTGTCATGCGCCCCTGTACCGCCTCCTCATGCTGCTGCCAGGTCCAGAGTGTGTCATGGGTCCCTGTACGGCCTCCCATTGCTGCTGTCTCCATCGCCACACTCTGCCATGTGCCACTTTCAGGTCTCCTCACACTGCTGGTGGTTTCCATTTTTGTCATAGGGTGCTGTATGGCCTCCCATTGCTGCTGCCTCCACCGCCACACTGTGGCTCCACACTCTGGTTTTGGCCCCGTGACTGCCCAAATGAGTGAAGTGTGCGGTGATTCTAAGATCGACGGCACTCATCTGCATGTCATACTGACTGTCAGTATTATTTCTCTTCCCCAGCAGACTCCAAGGGCATTTAAATTAAAGGTACAGTGTTCTGCACTAATATAAAGGCTCTCTGAAGCCTAGAAACACCCTTTTATAAGTTAAATTCGCAGCAAATATATTCGACTCGAATCGAAATTTTTCCACGAATTCGCCGAATCAGTCGAATCGAATTTTTGAATACTTCGCTCATCTCTACCAATAATCCATGCACACTAGGTCCAGGGTGGATCGGAAGACATATGGAGTAAAAGGTCCTATAGTGTCACGTATTGCAGGTCACATGTACCTAGCTGATGCTGTTCACATATACTTCATGCTTGTGATTTGTATTGCTGGGCATATGTCTCTGGTGACGCTGCTCAGTACTTAATACTTAAGTCCATCATTGTATAGGACACCTATAGTCTCCTCTTTCTGCAATGCCCTATATAAGGACTACTTGTGTAGCGAATGGAGCATTAGTTCCCACTTGTGACAATTTGTTGGACAAACTTCCCTATATGGACTGCCATACCTACTCATATAGGACCCGGCTATAAAATTGAGCATGCTCTTTAGGCCATGATTGTTTTGGTCTATCTCAGTACACTTGAGCCTCTTTAGCACAATCAAATTCATATAATTCCAAGACACACATGAGGAATACCTTCAATATCATAATTAATCTCACAAGCAGCATCCGGATGTTTTTATTTCACGTTTGTCTTGTCTTTTTTGTTTATGCATGTTTTTCTATTGTTGCACACACAATGACAGTTGTTTGGAATCCACATTGGTGGTTGTTTTAACAAAAATGTAGCAATAAAATTATAATTTTATGATATTTAGAATTTGGTATTATATATTTTTTGTGGTGCCCTAGCCCAGTGAATTTTGTCATCAATGGTAACCACTTTGCCTATTCTTTGGGCAGTTTGTGTCTGTACAATAATTTTTTGGTTACGGTGATAACACTTAACTTGAGCGGAGGCGTGTTGGTACATACATATTTATTTGTATCAACCTCAAACATTGTTTCTTTGAGTGTTCAGTCACACGTGTATACAGTGGGACATTGGTTTGGACATATGCACTTTCTACAACTTCTTTCTCATTGGCAGAATTTGGCACACCTCAGCACTGGTGGACAGTTTGTGAACTTTAACAGGTCACATGACAGGGCTCTCCTCCTAACATTTTTTTGGAGGGGTGGATATATTTCATAAAGTTGGGACACGCTTGGCAAACGTTATTCCTAATTTTGGTGGGCATAGTGGGAGGAGAGTTTTCTCCTAGCTTCAGAAATTCAAGCTCAGACATTGCAGTTGTTAATTCATTTGTAATGTACAACATTTATTCATTCAAATTACAGTTTTAAATACAGGCCTAATTTCTGACATGCCACAAATTGTCAAAATAAACAACTTTTATTGGCTGGTCAGAGAAACTTTTGGGGGGGATTTACTAAAACTGGAATGTGCAAAATCTGATGCAGCTCTGCATAGAAACCAATCAACTTCCAGGTTTTGTTGTCAAGGCCTCATTAAACAAGCTGAAGTTAGAAGCTAATTGGCTACCATGCACAGTTGCACCAGATTCTGAATGTTCCAGTTTTAGTAAATCTCCCCCTTTGTGTTTTGAAAGACCACCCCAATACTTTCTATGAAGAGGGACACAGTTTTAGTAGATAGATAATTACTAGAAACTGTATGTTGAAATAGCTTCCTGTTAGCTAAACTCATTAACCACTTGCCGCCCAGCCACTGTAGATATACGGTGGCAGGGCGGCACTCACAGGCAAAACCACGTTTTAAAACGTGGTTCTGCAAAACAGGTAGGGGGCGCACGCGGGGCGCGTGCACGCCCTACCTGTCCCGTGGGTGTCATCAGCGGGTCCCAGCCGCTGGGTCACGGCCAGTGATTACCGGCTTTTTGGCCGCGATGAGCTGTGATCACTGACAGATAGCAGGGCTGCATTGTTTACACACAGCCCTGTTATCTGTCAGTTGCTCAGCTCGTGACAAGCTGCAGAGGGTTTCTCTCCCTCGATCAGCTCCCCCCTCCCTCCCCCCCCTCCAGCACACACCCCCTCCCCCTAGTAAAACACTCCCCTCACACAGTGAACACCAAAAATGTTAACCCCTTCCTCCCCATTGCCATTAGTACAGTTTCAGTGTTTTTTTTTTTCACTGATCACTGTATTGGTGTCACTGGGGATGTCAGTGACCCCAAGTCAGTTCCCCCCCAGTGTCAAAATGTCCGCCACAGTCCCGCAGTCCCGCCATAAGTCGCTGGTCGCCGTCATATGTCGCTGATCGCCGCAATATGTCGCTGATCGCGACCATTATTAGTATAAATAAAATAAAAAATCCCAGTATCTTTCCCGCCATTTGTAAACGCTATAACTTTCACGTAAACCAATTAATTTGCACGTATTGGGATTTTTTTTAGCAGAGACATGTCACAGAATGCATTTTGGATGAAATTTGTGACAAAATTTGATTTTTTAATTTATTTACTGGACATGTTTTATAGCAAAAAGTCCAAAATATTGTTTTTTGTCTCAAAATTGTCAGCCTTTTTTTTTATAGAGGAAAAAATTAAAAACGCACAGGCGATCAAATACCACCGAAAGAAAGCTCAATTTGTGGAAAAAAAAGGATGTAAATTTAATTTGGGTGCAGTGTTGCATGACCACGCAATTGTCAGTTAAAGTAACGCAGCGCCGTAACACAAACCTCTTCTGTAACTGCTTCCTTACAACCCTACAGCAGAAATACTGCTACAGGGCGGCATGGGTATGCAAAATCACATATATATACGTAATTTGCGCTCCCGTGGTTTTCACACCCCTCCCAGATAGCGTCAGATTGCCCGTCAGTACACCAGTCATCACATTTAACCCCTTGACTGCCAGGAGCACGCCCATGTACAATAAACCTCCATTGCTAGTATAGTGTCTGAACGGGTCAATATCTTTGATCAGGTCAGCACTATACCAGCGTTCACATTAGTATAGCGTCCCCAAAAATGCAGCGTTAGCGGGATCAGCCCCGGCACCTGCCAACACCTGCGTTAAGCCCCTACGCTTACCCCCCCCTTCTCCCCCAGCAACTGCAGTGTCAGTAGATCACTGTCACTTGATACATTGCACACAAAACCGCAGTGTTGGCAGAATCAGGCCTGATCTCTGTTAGCACTTGTCGGTAAATTTTGATGACTCTCATATGCAGCAGAGTGCCAGTACTAGTGCCGCTCTACCTTTTGGTGAACTGGCGAGTACATCCTGGTCTTTCACATACCTCCTTGATATTTGGAGCTGTTTTTCACGGAATATCTGTATGCGTTGATTGTGGATCAAAGCAGTCTATATGCACAACAATTTATCGCCGCCAACCCAAATTCAAACCTTGCCAGACCATTCGCATGGAAACTCATTACGGTTTTCAAATTTAAATTTTTTTTGGGCCTAACCCTCAACATGGGCATTACTAAAAGAAATGAATTGCGGTTGTATTGGTCCGCAGACCCGATCATCATATGCCGTGTTCTCTACTGCCATGGCCAGGCATAGATATGAAAGTATAATGTGTTTTATACATTTCAGAGACAATACACTCTGTCATCCTCGGGGTAACCCTGAATTTGACCGGCTCCACAAAATTCAGCCCCTCGAAAATCACCTTAACCTAAAATTTGCAGATGTCCATACTCCCCAGCAAAACTTCTGCGTTGATGAGTCCCTTATTAATTTTTCTGGCTGCCTTGCATTCAAACAATTTCTCCCCTGCAAGCGTGCCAGATATGGGGTCAAGATGTAGAAGACCTGTGAGAGGACAACAGGCTATACTTATAAGTTTCGGATTTACGAGGGAAAAGATAGTCACGTGGAGCCCGCCCGCCGTGGAGCAGTGGCAAGATAGTTTGGGACTTGGTGTCATCATTTCTCCATATGGGGTACCACTTATACGTGGACAATTTTTATTCAAGCGTACCACTATTTAGACATTTATTCAATCTTGGAACTGGCACTTGTGGCAAAGTGTGACCTAATGTGTGCCCACCATTAGAAGTGGGTGGATGCAGTCCACAGGCTGCATACAAAAAAAAAAAGAACATAGCATATATACCCAACAAGGACCAGCGACGTACTGGTACATCACTGAATTTGAATGGTTATACCAGGATGATGCCTAAAGCTGCAGGCATCATCCTGGTATCGTTTTTTTCAGCCGGTGATCGGCTTTCATGTAAAAGCAATCCTAGTGGCTAATTAGCTGCAAGATTGCTTTTACAAGCAGTGGAAGATTATGTCCCCCTCCCCCGCTGCCTTCCACGGCCTTCTCGGGCAGTTTTGTGCCATCGGGGGAACCTGAGAATGCAGCCGGTGTTTCTGCCAGCTGACCATAGAGCTGATTGGACACCAGAATGATACCAATCATCTCTATAGTCTAAGAATTCGGAAGCTACAAGCATTTCATCACTTCAGTTTCGCAGGATATAAACAGTGCCATTTGTAAATTGGGAAAGCATCTGATCACACCGATTTTGGTTTGATTAGATAATGTAAAAGCAGAGGAGATGTCTAGAGTCTGATAGACCCCAGATTTCTCAAAAAAAGAATATATGACAATGCCCATTGAAGTTATAGGGGTTATTTACATTCCCTGTTATAGCATTAAAAGTGATTAAAAAAAAATGAAAGGTACAATGTAAAAATAATTTAAAAAAAAATCAAACTAACTACAGAAAAAAAAAAAATTGCCCCTCCCATGTGCGCACAGCTGTGTGCACAAGCCTTGACCCTGTGCCGTTATGTAAACAGCGGTTGAACCATGCATGTGAGGTAATGCCGTGAACGTCAGATCGAGGGCAGTAATTCTAACACTAGACCTCCTCTGTAAATCTAAAATGGTGGCTTTTAAAGGCTATTAAAGTGCTGCCTATGGATATTAAAAATGTTTGCAGTTTGTCGCCATTGAACGTGGCATGCGCAGTTTTAAAGCATGTCATGTTTGGTATCTATTTACTCGGCATACCATTATCTTTTATATTTTAACAAACAATTGGCCAATATATTGTGTTTTTGTGCATTAAAAGTAAAAAAAGTGTATTTTTTTAAAAAAAATTGCATTTGAAAAATCGCTGCGCGAGTACTATGTGCCATAAAAAATTGTAGTACCCACCATTTTATTCACTAGGGTGCCTGCTTTAAAAAAATATATAATGTTTGGGGGTTTAAATTAATTTCCTAGCAAAAAATACTGATTGTTTTCATGTGAACAAAAAGGCTTGGTCTTCAGGTGGTTAGAAGAGTGAATGAAGTGTGGCATAAACTTCTAATGTTGGGCATAAAACGCCCCCACCCCCCAAAATGACCCCTTTTTGGAAAGTAGTCACCCCAAACTATTTGCTGAGAGGAATGTTGAATCAATAGAAGAATTTATTTTTTTACCACAAGTTTTTGGAAAATGACAAAAATCATTTTTTTTTTTTTACACAAAATTGTCACTTAAATTATTTACTGCTCACACATGCCATGGTTATATGTGGAATTACTCCCCAAAATACATTTTGCTACTTCTTCTGAGTATGGGGGTACCACATGTGAGAGACGTTTTGGCAGTCTAGCCAAGTACAGGACCCCAAAGTCCAATAAGCACCTTCAGGCTTTTAAAGGGCTTTATTTCCTCATTACACTTCCAGACTACCTATCACAGTTTCGGAGGCCCTGAAATGCCAGAATAGCACCTAACCCCCCCAAATTACCCCTTTTTGGAAAGTAGACACCCCAAGGAATTTGATAAGAGGCACGGTAAGTATTTTTCAGATCTCATTTGCTGCCACAAGTTTTTGGAAAATGAGGAAAAAAAACAAAAACATTTTTTCTGTTCTTTTTTTATATTTCAAAACCTTGTGAGAAAAAATGAGATCTGCAAAATACTCACCATGCCTCTTTTTAAATTCCTTGGGGTGTCTACTTTCCAGAAAGGGGTCATATGGGGGGGTTTGGGGCTATCCTGGCATGTCAGGGCCTTCGAAACTGTGATAGGTAGTGAGGAAGTGTAATGAGGAAGTTACGCACCTTCAGGCTTTCAAAGTGGTCATTGGATTTCAGGCTCCTGTATGTGGCTAGGCTCCCAAAAAGTCTCACACATGTGGTATCCCCATACTCAGTAGAAGTAGCAGAATGTATTTTGGGGTGTAATTCCACATATACCCATGGCTTGTGCGAGAAAGAAATCATTTAAATGACAACTTTGTGTAAAAAAAAAAAGAAAAAAAAGTTTTTGTCAATTTCCAGAAACTTGTGGAAAAAAATAAATCTTCCATGGACTCAATATGCCTCTCAGCAGATAGCTTAGGGTGTCTAATTTCCGAAAAGGGGTCATTTGAGGGTGTTTGTACTATTCTGGTATTTTAGCACCTCAAGAAATGTGATGGGCAGTCAGAAAGTAAAAGCTGTGTAAATTTCATTATCTATACCATAGTTTGTAGACGCTATAACTTTCACAAAAAGCAATCAATATACACTTATTGGGATTTTTTAACCAAAAACATGTAGCAGAATACATTTTGGCCTAATTTTATGATGAAATTTTAGTTTTTTTAGATATTTTTTATGATTAAAATGAGAAAATATTGTTTTTTTCAAAAAAATGTTTTTTCTTCAAAACGTTTTTTGGTTATAGCGTCAAAAATAAAAATTGCACAGGTGATCAAATACCACCAAAAGAATGCTCTATTTGTGTTAAAAAAAATGACATAAATTTCATTTATGTACAATATTGCATGACCGCGCAATTGTCCGTTAAACTAGCGCAGCGCTGTATAGCAAAAAAATGGCGTAAATTGCAGTATCTATACCATAGTTTGTAGACGCTATAACTTTCACACAAAGCAATCAATATACACTTATTGGGATTTTTTTTTACCAAAAACATGTAGCAGAATACATTTTGGCCTAAATTTATAACTAACTTTGAGTTTACTATATATTTTTTATAGCTGAAAGTAAAAAATATTGTTTTTCTTCAAAATATTTGGTCTTTTTTTGTTTACAGCGTAAAAAATAAAAAGCGCACAGGTGATCAAATACCACCGAAAGGAAGCTCTATTTGTGTGAAAAAAAGGACGTAAATTTCATTTAGGTGCAGCATTGCATGACCGCACAATTATCAGTTGAATTAGTGCAGCGCCAAATAGCAAAAAGAGGCCTGGTCATTAAGGGGGGTAAATCCTCTGGAGCTCAAGTGGTTAAAAAGGTTTTTAACAAGGCCAATCAGCTGTATTGGCAGTGCTTATTCCTCAAAACAATGAATTTGTGAAAGCTATGAGAAAAGTAAGTTTACTTGTAGGGAAAAAATAAAGCAAAAGTGAACAAGTTCTACTACTTTAGGAAACTGCATGCAATTATGTAGTTGTCTACAAGTGACAGCAGCACATAATAAGGATCACCATAGGCTGCTTAGTATGATATCCATTAGATTTCACATAGCTAAAACACCAGAAAAAAAGTATACTTATTATTTTTAGTCATAGTTCTTCTGAGCACAATGAGCATGGAACATCACAGCCAAATGGTTAAATTCTAGAGCATTATCCTTCTGTTCAAGCTTGGTGAGTGACATTGTAGGATTGGCCTCATCACATAATGCAGTAGTACTTTTCTCTTTTGCAGAGAGTGAAAACTAAGCACTCTGGCAAGACTAATTTAAATACTCACTGGTGATAGAATTCAGGAAAAACACACCCTGAGGTTCCTCTTAAAATTCTATACAGAGCCTTTACCTAGGGATGCAGCCTGGGTGCCCAGGAAATAAATAAAAGTAAACCTGCCCTCACCCGCAGTCCTCCCAGCACCCTCCTTTACCATAACAAACTAGAATATATGCCCTTCAACAAAAGCCTCCCCATTTTTAAAGTGCCCTTGACCCAATGTTGAGGGACAAGGGCTTCTTCCCTATCCCTGATGCCCCAAAAAGAAGGTAGGGGTACAAAGGAGAGGAATTTTAGTAAAATCTTGAAGCCCCCTTTATAAGGGGCAACTAGATATCTGCCCCTCCTAGGGGAATGAGAACACAGGTACATACAGGAAGTACCCCTTACTCATTACCAGACAGAATCTTTTCTTTATTAAAATAAAAAGCACACACACCTACTGGCTTTAAAATAAAACTTAATGTGCCAGAAGGATATTCAGCATCGATGACAATGGACAGCAAGGTAATCCATGTCAATCACAATGACCATTACCCACCCGTCTGTACACACTTCAGTCCTGCCACTAAATTAAAAATTGCGGCAATATATCCAGAAATCCCAGGTAAAGCTGAATGCAATGTTTATTGTGGATTACCTGAATGAACACAGTGATTGATGTAGATTTAGTAAACATTACTAAACATTATCTTTAAAGTTGGTAAGAATATGTTTGCATTTTATTTTATTAAAGGACATTTTCATGCCAGTCCGCGATTCCCTGCAATGTAAGAAAAGGTGCCAGGGAATGTTAACAAAAAATAGTGTGGGGTTCCCCCAAATTCCATACCAGGCCCTTATTATTAAAGGAGCTTCCAAAATCCAATAAGCCTCCTGCCCAAAGACCCCTATATCTATTGCACCAGGGTTGTGGGGAAGAGGCCCTTGTTCTAATCAACACAACTCAAAGTGGGCCCCCCATAAAGGTGCCCCTCAGACTGAGGGCATAGGTTCTGGTATGGTTCAAGAGGGGGCGCACACTCTATCCCCAACTGTCTTGGCCAACCAAGCTGCATGCTCGAATAAGGGTTTGGATTTTTGGGAGGATCTCACACTGTTTTTTTTTAGGTCCCACTTAAAATCCAACCTGTGTGGGTGTCCCCCATTTACATCTTTAGAAGATCCTCATCTAGGATAAGGGGCCTTGTATAGTGGAATCTCCAGCTGCTTTGTTTACAAACAGAAGACAGCAGCTGGGAGCTGTCATTTTGCCTATAATTTAAACACACTTTTTCACATTTTTGTAAATGTTGCTGTAGTAGGTTGGATACATCACATAGATGTGCCACTTCACTGGTAGATTAGGGAATATCCCAGGCAACTTATCTAATAAAGTTCTGTATTTTTAATATTTCCTTTTAAGTATTGCTAACATCGCTGGTCTTTGCCAAACAGAATTTGTTTAAACTTTACTGTACTTCAGACTTGGGGGGGAGGGGGGTGGACAGAACTTCGAGTAACCAATGTCTCAGACTTGGTGGTCAGCTGCAGTAAAAAAAGCTACATAGCGCCTGTGGTCAGTAAGAGAAGAAATTATGGCCCATTGTTGGTGCCAGTAAGAGCTATTATACCCCACTGTTGGTTCCAGTGGAAGGAGCTACGCCCCACTGTTGGTGGCAATAGGAGGAACTATATCCCGATGTTGGTACCAGTGGGACACTATACTACAAAACACTCCCACAAATGTGGGCCATTGATTGCAAACAAGATTTGGTAATTTGCACACACAAAAAAGTATTTTTCCTAAAGAAATTCATTCAAGACCATGTTGCAAAAATAAATACACCTCAATGAAAGTCTTAGGAGCAAAGCTAAATTTTAGACAAAAAAATCCTAATTAACAAGAATTCAACTACAGGTGACTCTAATTGTTCATAAAACTGGTGTCCAACAGACAGTTGATAAGGGCGTTACTTAACAAAGAAGGTTTTCTTCCCATTTCCTGTTGTCAGCACCGCATGGAAGAGAAATGTCACAATGCCTGAGAAAGAAATTAATTTGTTTACACAAGAAAGGTGAAGGCTACAAGAAGATCAGCAAAGCTTTACTTATCAGTCAGAATACTGCAGCAAAAATGATACAAAAAATTAACAAAGATGGAAATGCAACCATCTCATAGAGACGTCCAGACCGTCCACGGAAGTTATCACCTTGACAGGAGTGTCTTCTGATGACAAGGGTTGAAGAAAATCACCATACAAGTTCGCTTCAGTTAGCTTAAGAAGTATAAAGGCAAACTGGGATGATAGTTTCCCGGGACACAATATGATATACACTGCAGAGGAATGGCATGCATGGGTGTTGTCCACGAAGGAAGCCTCTCTTAAAGCCCATGCACAAAAAAGCCCACCTAGAATTTACCAGGGCCCATGCTGAAAAAAAAGATTACTGGGACTCTGTACTCTGGAGTGATGAGACCAAGATAAATGTTTTGGAACTGATGGTTCAAAACTGAATAGTGTCGCAAAGATGTACAAGGAAAAATGCATGGTGCATACAATGAAACATGGTGATGGCAGTGTCCTTCTGTGGGGATGCATGAGTGCTGCTGGTGTTGGGGAGCTGCATTTCACTGATGGCATCATGAATTCACAGATGTACTGCTCTATATTGAATGAGAAGATGCTACCAACACTCCATGCCCTTGGTCGTTGTGCACTTTTCCAACAGGACAATGATCCAAAACACACATCTAAGGCCTCTATTGCATTTCTGAGGAAGAATAGGGTGAAAGTGATTCAGTGGCCAAGTACTGTATGTCTCCTGATCTGAACCCAATCAAACACCTATTGAGAATTCTGAAGAGACAAGTTGAGCATCACTCTCCATCCAGCATCCAGGCTCTAAAAGAGGTTGTTCTTGAAGCATGGAAAAAGATAGGTGTTGCAATATGTCGCCAACTTGTTCATTCCATCCCATATGGAAGAAAAATATATTTGAAATATATTTTAAAAATATTATTCCCAAATATATTAACATATATTTGCAATGGTACAATTTTTGCCATATTAAATAATTTAAAAATATATTTCAATATATTTCAAATATATATATACTGCATGTTGAAATGCGTTTTTATAACAAAATATATGAAAAATATTTTAAAAATACATTTCAAATATACTGTATGTCTTTAAAAATACAAATCTACATTTTTGGAATGCATTTACAAATATATGTAGAAATACATGTTAAAATTACTTTTTTATATGTTAAAAAAAATCGGAGGAATATATTTTTAAAAAATATATTAAAAAATATATATATTTTTAAATATCTTCTTCAGATTTTTTTTAACATATAAAAAAGTAATTTTAACATATATTTTTCATATATTTTGTAATAAAAATGCATTTCAACATGCAGTATATATATATTTATTGAAATATATATTGAATATGGCCAGAATTGTAGCATTGCAAATATATGTGAATATATTTAGGAATAATACTTTTACATATTTTTCTTCCATGTGAGATGCCTAGAAGACTTGGTGCTGTCCTTACAAATCATGGAGGTCATACAAAATACTAGATGTAGTAATTTTTGTTGTGGGGTGTATTCATTTTTGCATCAACTAATTTGAGTAAAACTGAAGATTTTGTAATCTAAGTTATATTATTAACCTTGCTTTCATGTAATGAGCTAAGCAAATGTTCTGTAAAACTCAGTTGTGTCAAAATTTTGGAAATTGTTCTTGTGTTCATTGAGATATTGATTAAAATCTTACTTTTCAAAAGTGATGTACTCATATATGCTGAGCACTGTACATACAGTTGTGCTCAAAGGTTTGCATACCCTGGCAGAGATCATGAATATTTGGCATTGATATTGAAAATATAACTGATCATGCCATATATATATATATATATATATATATATATATATACACATACAGTTGCAAGAAAAAGTATGTGAACCCCTTGGGATTACGTGGAGTTTTGCATGAATTGGAAATAAAATGTGCTCTGAACGTCATCTAAGTCACAACAATAGAAGAACACAGTCTGCTGAACATAATACTACACAAACATTAGATGTTGCCATGGTTTAATTGCACATAACATGTAAACATTCACAGTGCAGGGAGGAAAAAGTATTTGAACCTTTGGACTTAATAACTGATTGACCCTCCTTTGGCAGCAATAACCTCAACCAAACGTTTCCTGTAGTTGCAGATCAGACCTGCACAATGATCTGGAGTAATTTTGGACCACTCCTCTTCACAAAACTGTTTCAGTGTAGCAATATTCTTGGGATGTCTGGTGTGAATCGCTCTCTTAAGGTCATGCCACAGCATTTCAATCGGGTTGAGGTCAGGACTCTGACTGGGCCACTCCAGAAGGCGTATTCTGTGCTGTTGCAGCCATTGTTTTGTTGAATTACTTGTATGCTTTGGGTCATTGTCCTGTTGCATCACCCATCCTCTGTGGAGCTTCAGCTGGCGGACAGATGGTCGTACGTTTTCCTGCAAAATGTCTTGATAAACTCTGGAATTCATTTTCCCATCAATGACAACAATCCATCCAGGCCCTGAGGCAGCAAAGCAGCCCCAAACCATGATGCTCCCTCCGCCATGTTTTACAGTGGGGATGAGGTTTTGATGTTGGTGTGCTGTGCCTTTTTTTTTCCACACATAGTGTTGTGTGTTCTTCCCAAACAACTCAATCTTGGTTTCATCTGTCCACAGTATATTTTGCCAGTAGTGCTGTGGAACATCCAGGTGCTCTTTTGCAAACTTCAAACATGCTGCAATATTCTTTTTGGACAGCAATGGCTTCCTCCGTGGTGTCCTCCCATGTACTCCATTCTTGTTTAATGTTTTCCTTATTGTAGATGTGTCAACAAAAATGTTAGCATGTGCCAGAGATTTCTGTAGGTCTTTAGCTGACACTCTGGGATTCTTCTTTACCTCATGCAGCATTCTGCGCTGTCCTCTTGCAGTCATTTTTACAGAACGACCACACCTAGGGAGAGTAGCAACAGTGCTAAACTTTCTCCATTTGTAGACAGTCTGTCTTACCGTGGACACATGAACATCAAGGCTTTTGGAGATACTTTTGTAACCCTTTCCAGCTTCATGCAAGTCAACAATTCTTGATCGTAGGTCTTCTGAGAGCTCTTTTCTGCGAGGCATGGTTCACATCAGACAGTGCTTCTTGAAACCAGTAAACCCAAAACAGGTGTGTGTTTTTTAAGGGCAGGACAGCTGTCAGCAACACATCCATTATCATCACACTGATTGGAGTCAAGGTTGGCTCACTCCTGGCTCCAATTAGCTCTGGGAGAAGTCATTAAGCTAGGGCCTCACATACTTTTTCCTCCCTGCACTGTGAATGTTTACATGTTATGTGCAATTAAACCATGGCAACATCTAATGTTTGTGTAGTATTATGTTCAGCAGACTGTGTTCTTCTATTGTTGTGACTTAGATGACGTTCAGAGCACATTTTATGCCCAATTCATGCAAAACTCCACGTAATCCCAAGGGGTTCACATACTTTTTCTTGCAACTGTATATACACATATATAAATATATATACACATATACATATACACACACACACACACTACATGTTGAAATGCCTTATTTATATAATACAAAATATTTTTTAAATATACTCTTCAGATTTTTTTAACATATATGTTTACATATATTTGGAAATGCATTCTAAAAATGTAGATTTGTATTTTTACAGACATACAGTATATTTAAAAATGTATTTTTAAAAATATTTTTCATATACTCTGTAATAAAAACGCATTTCAACATATAGTATGTGTGTATATATACAGTGGGGATCGAAAGTTTGGGCACCCCAGCTAAACATTTGTATTAATGTGCATAAAGAAGCCAAGGAAAGATGGAAAAATCTCCAAAAGGCATCAAATTACAGATTAGACATTCTTATAATATGTCAACAAAAGTTAGATTTTATTTCCATCATTTACACTTTCAAAATAACAGAAAACAAAAAAGCGCCGTCTCTGCAAAACAGGTAGGGGGCGCGCGTGAGGCTCGTGCCCGCCCTACCCATCCTGCAAATCGCGACAGCGGGAGTCCATCACCGGATCCCAGCAGGTCATTAGCAGCTGGGTGTCGGCGATTACTGGTAATCACTGACAGATAGCACAGCTGCAGTGTTTACATTGCAGCTCTGCTATCTGTCAGTTCCGAGCACGCTAAACCTGAGAGAAGACTTTATCTCTCGGGATCAGCGTGTTCCTGTGAAGTACACACCCCCACCCCCTAATAAAACACTCCCCTCACACAGTTAACCCTTTCATTTAATAAAAAAAGTTAACCCCTTCCTCCCCAGTGCCATTAGTACAGTGTCAGTGTTTTTTTTTTGCACTGATCGATGTATTGGTGTGACTGGGGATGTCAGTGACCCCAAGTCAGTTCCCCCCCAGTGTCAAAATATCCGCCTCAGTCCCGCAGTCCCGCCATAAGTCGCTGATCACTGTCATAAATCGCTGATCACCGCCATAAGTCGCTGATTGCCTCCATTATTAGTATAATTTAAAAAAAATCCCAGTATCTTTCCTGCCATTTGTAGATGCTATAACTTTCACATAAACTAATTAATTTACACATATAGGGATTTTTTTTTTAGCAAAGACATGTCGCAGAATACATTTTGGCAGAAATTTATGACTAAATTTGATTTTTAAATTTATTTTACTGGACATGTTTTATAGCAAAAAGTCCAAAATATTGTTTTTTTTCTCAAAATTGTCAGCCTTTTTTTTATAGCACAAAAAATAAAAAATGCACAGGCGATCAAATACCACCAAAAGAAAGCTCAATTTGTGGGAAAAAAGGATGTAAATTTCATTTATGTACCGTATTGCATGACCGCGCAATTGTCCGTTAAACTAGCACAGTGCTGTATAGCAAAAAAATAAATCCTCAGGAGGACAAGTGGTTAACCCAACGGTGCAAAAATTGGCCGAAAAATCGGCCGATTTTCCACCCGTCTTTGGCCGGCATTACAGGGGATTGAAAAGATCAAAAGACCTCGCGGGGGAGGGGGTACGTGTTTAGATTACTTTGTAGGTCTGAGGTCTTTTGGATCTTACACTTACAGTCCCTTATATCGAAGGGTCTTAAATTTGGGACCTCACGCATTTTTATAATTGATGTGAGTTTTGCTACCCATTTTTTTCCTTTCATCTATATTTACCTTTACCCCTCCTTCTACTTTGTATTTGGGACATATACTATGTGTCCAATGCACATTACATGCACTGTGATTAGTCCCGGTCGCCTGAGTGCATGTCCGCTGCTTTATTTTAGTACAACTGTGATAGTGTTGTTGTTGTGCACTTGACTTGTAATAAGTTTGTTTGTTTTACACACATATTCATAACTTTTTATCCATTTTTACTGTTTGTTGTTTATATTGGAATGTAGGTTTCACACATATATTAAAAAAATTATCTCTATCTTGTGGGAAAAGGGGAAAAGTGAGCTTTTCTACAGTTTTTATATGAATTGGGTTCTGTTATGGGACATCCCAGCTGGGTTTTTGGGCTCACTTATCTCATGGAGCAATCCAGTTCTGAGCCGATTAGTGGCATTTGCTAGTGGGATATATAAAGGTGCTTGGTAACTGGTGTGATAAGGTTATGAAAATGCAATAACACGCAAAACAGCACCCTTCTGGCAGGTGTGTGAGGTGTTGTAGCATTGACTAACTAGGAGCAGCAGTATGTCCTGTTGAAGTAATACAGAGTGCAGAGGTCAGCATCTCAGTAATAAGTAATGCAGAGATCAGAGGTCTGTAGGTCAGTAAAAAGTCATGCAGAGTGCAGAAGTCAGTAGGTCAATAATAAGCAATGTAGTATTTAGAGGTCTGTAATAAGTAACATAGAGTGCGGAGGTCAGTAGTAAGTAATGCAGAGTTTAGAGGTCTGTAGGTCAGTAAAAAGTAATGCAGAGTGCAGAAGTCAGTAGTTCAATAATAAGCAATGTAGTATTCAGAGGTCAGTAATATGTAACACAGAGTGCAGAGCTCAGTAATAAGTAATGCAGAGTTCAGAGGTCTGTAGGTCAGTAAAATGTCATGCAGAGTGCAGAAGTCAGTAGGTCAATAATAAGCAATGTAATAGTCAGAGGTCAGTAATAAGTAACGCAGAGTGCAGAGGTCAGTAATAAGTAACGCAGAGTGGAGAGGTCAGTAGTAAGTAATGCAGAGTTTAGAGGTCAATAAAAAGTAATACGAAGTGAAGAGGTCAGTAATAAGTAATGCAGAGTGCAGAAGTCAGTAATCAGTAATGCATAGTAGAGAGGTCAGAAATCAGTAATCTATAGTACAGAGGTCAGTAAGACGTAATACAGAGTTCAGAGGTCAGTAGCTTAGTAATAAGGTCAGTAAAAAGTAATGCAGAGTGCAGAAGTCAGTAGTTCAATAATAAGCAATGTAGTATTCAGAGGTCAGTAATATGTAACAGAGTGCAGAGCTCAGTAATAAGTAATGCAGAGTTCAGAGGTCTGTAGGTCAGTAAACTGTCATGCAGAGTGCAGAAGTCAGTAGGTCAATAATAAGCAATGTAATAGTCAGAGGTCAGTAATAAGTAACGCAGAGTGCAGAGGTCAGTAATAAGTAACGCAGAGTGCAGAGGTCAGTAATAAGTAACGCAGAATTCAGAGATCAGTAATAAGTAACACAGAGTGCAGAGGTCAGTAATAAGTAACGCAGAGTGGAGAGGTCAGTAATAAGTAACGCAGAGTGGAGAGGTCAGTAGTAAGTAATGCAGAGTTTAGAGGTCAATAAAAAGTAATACGAAGTGAAGAGGTCAGTAATAAGTAATGCAGAGTTCAGAGGTCAATATTAAGTAATGCAGAGTGCAGAAGTCAGTAATCAGTAATGCATAGTAGAGAGGTCAGAAATCAGTAATCTATAGTACAGAGGTCAGTAAGAAGTAATGCAGAGTTCAGAGGTCAGTAGCTTAGTAATAAGTAATGCAAAGTTCAGAGGTCAGTAGCTTAGTAATAAGTAATGCAAAGTTCAGAGGTCAGTAGGTCATTAATAAGTAATGCAGATTGCAGAAGTCAGTAATCAGTAATGCATAGTAGAGAGGCCAGTAATCAGTAATCTATAGTACAGAGGTCAGTAAGAAGTAATGCAGAGTTCAGAGGTCAGTAGCTTAGTAATAGGTAATGCAAAGTTCAGAGGGCAGTAGGTCATTAATAAGTAATGCAGATTGCAGAGGTCAGTAATAAATAACGCAGAGGGCATAGGTTAGTAGGTCAGTAATAAGTCATGTAGAGTGCAGAGGTCAGTAATAATTATTGCTGAGACCAGTAGGAAGTAATGCAGAGCATTGAGGTCAGGAATAAATAATGCATTGCTACCCTCCATGATCCTCTTTTTGCATCCATCCCAAGCACCTGCATGTGACACAGGAGTGAAGAGAACCATGGGAGCAGCGCCAGAACAAGTAGTAGTAGTAATGTTTTGCAGCCACTTCCCTGCACATATAAGAAGGGGAAGCAAGTTTAAGGAGGTTTGTCATGGCAGGGCTACAATCTGCTAACCCCTGTGCTATCAGCAGAGATGAAGCTGTTACAAATGTAATGGCAAACTATATTCATTTCTCAGGACAGTTCTAGAAAATATACAATATGTGCACCCCATGCAAGTGTGGTAGAGTGTCAGTCGTTTATAGTAATGGACAGGTGCACGTTTATCAAAAAATTGAGCTACCACAGCATGGGCACTGCCATGTGCATGGCCACCTCAATGCATTGGGGTGCATTAGCAAAACTGATTGGCACTGCAACGTACCACATGACCTTCACCCCTATGCACTGCACTACTGCAATTCATAGGTGTGAAGGCAACTCCAAGGAATTTAGTGAAAGTCTCTTGTTTACAGTTTTGATTTACTTTAATTTTTGCTGTTTCACAGAAATGCATAATTGATAATCTTGGAAATAACTGATGTGGTGACAGGGATAGTTGCTTATTTACTACCTTAGTAAGTGCAGTTACACTTTAACACCCATAAAAAGTAGGTTTAGTTTCTGTTTCTATTGTCATTGGTGAATCAAAAAAGAAGATATTATAAATAGATTTTGACACTAGAAATATTTGTGTAGGGATAAAATATCCCAATGGCATCAACATGCAAGCATACATATGATAGTAGCCTCGCCTGTTCACCCCGGCCCGGCCACAGGACCAGTATATGACTGTAAAGTGATGATGCCCACACAACAGTCCATTCCTTTTTTTGTCTTCACATCCAGTGTGAAGAGGAAAACCTAGTGCTGATTCACATATGTGTGGTGCGGCTTGACAGCTTCGGTTTCAGTATGAATTGAAAAGCAGTAGTTCAGCAGTTCAGGTCCAGTTTAGGTCAGGATTTGAAGAGAGAAAACTGGCCTGAAATCGTTAACAAACTCAGGACATGTGCGATTCAGGAGCGGTTTCTATAGAAGTCAATGAGCCTGTAATCCGCACCTGAACTAGACAGCACTGCTCGGAAATCAGACAGGACTCTTTTTCAATCTACACTGCATCCGCACTGCTTTTGCCCCAGATGGATGTGAACAGGCACCATAGGAAGCAATGTTATTTCACATGTAATATGGATTGGATGCTGTTCAAACCACATCCAATCCGCATATACAGTTGCAAGAAAAAGTATGTGAACCCCTTGGGATTACGTGGAGTTTTGCATGAATTGGGCATAAAATATGCTCTGAACGTCATCTAAGTCACAACAATAGAAGAACACAGTCTGCTGAACATAATACTACACAAATATTAGATGTTGCCATGGTTTAATTGCACATAACATGTAAACATTCACAGTGCAGGGAGGAAAAAGTATGTGAGGCCCTAGCTTAATGACTTCTCCCAGAGCTAATTGGAGCCACGAGTGAGCCAACCTTGACTCCAATCAGTGTGATGATATTGGATGAGTTGCTGACAGCTGTCCTGCCCTTAAAAAACACACACCTGTTTTGGGTTTACTGGTTTCAAGAAGCACTGTCTGATGTGAACCATGAATCAAGAATTGTTGACTTGCATGAAGCTGGAAAGGGTTACAAAAGTATCTCCAAAAGCCTTGATGTTCATGTGTCCATGGTAAGACAGACTGTCTACAAATGGAGAAAGTTTAGCACTGTTGCTACTCTCCCTAGGCATGGTCGTCCTGTAAAAATGACTGCAAGAGGACAGCGCAGAATGCTGCATGAGGTAAAGAAGAATCCCAGAGTGTCAGCTAAAGACCTACAGAAATCTCTGGCACATGCTAACATTTTTGCTGACACATCTACAATAAGGAAAACATTAAACAAGAATGGAGTACATGGGAGGACACCACGGAGGAAGCCATTGCTGTCCAAAAAGAATATTGCAGCACGTTTGAAGTTTGCAAAAGAGCACCTGGATGTTCCACAGCACTACTGGCAAAATATACTGTGGACAGATGAAACCAAGATTAAATTGTTTGGGAAGAAAACACAACACTATGTGTGGAGAAAAAAAGGCACAGCACACCAACATCAAAACCTCATCCCCACTGTAAAACATGGCGGAGGGAGCATCATGGTTTGGGGCTGCTTTGCTGCCTCAGGGCCTGGACGGATTGTAGTCATTGATGGGAAAATGTATTCCAGAGTTTATCAAGACATTTTGCAGGAAAACGTATGACCATCTGTCCGCCAACTGAAGCTCCGCAGAGGATGGGTGATGCAACAGGACAATGACCCAAAGCATACAAGTAATTCAACAAAACAATGGCTGCAACAGCACAGAATACGCCTTCTGGAGTGGCCCAGTCAGAGTCCTGACCTCAACCCGATTGAAATGCTGTGGCATGACCTTAAGAGAGTGATTCACACCAGACATCCCAAGAATATTGCTACACTGAAACAGTTTTGTGAAGAGGAGTGGTCCAAAATTACTCCAGATCATTGTGCAGGTCTGATCTGCAACTACAGGAAACGTTTGGTTGAGGTTATTGCTGCCAAAGGAGGGTCAACCAGTTCTTATGTCCAAAGGTTCACATACTTTTTCCTCCCTGCACTGTGAATGTTTACATGTTATGTGCAATTAAACCATGGCAACATCTAATGTTTGTGTAGTATTATGTTCAGCAGACTGTGTTCTTCTATTGTTGTGACTTAGATGACGTTCAGAGCACATTTTATGCCCAATTTATGCAAAACTCCACGTAATCCCAAGGGGTTCACATACTTTTTCTTGCAACTGTATGTGAACCAGCACTTACCTGGCACCTTTGTTGGCTGTTTGCACAAGTTCAGCCTCTTCTGCAGCAAAGTCTCTGTGTGCCTCCCAAGAAGTGTATGGATCCATGGATCTGTGGCACCGCATTTCCAAGACATGCATGTTTTCTTGTTGTTTGAAGTTTGCCTTTTAATGTGCTCAGAAGTTGTGTTACATCTATTCTCTGATTGGCCGCAGCCACACGTCACTTCACTGCACATTTCAGCAGCCATTTTGGAAGTAAAAATGAAATTGTCTACATTCAAGTGAATAATTCATAATTCTGAGCATGAGAAGTGGATAGCTCTCACATGGTGGCTATTTTGAATTTGGGCAAGCACTGCAGGGGACATCTTGACTTTCAGCAAACAGAGCCAGTGTGCCATCTTGAAAAAACAGGCAAAGAGAACACATTGCCAGGAGATGGGGGCAGACAGTAATGGAGAAAATGGTTTTCAAAAGTTGATTGTTTTACAGATGTGGAGTCCACAGGCAAGATTGCTTGAGACCACGCTCATAGTTGCAAACTCTATATTAAGGGACATTTACTGTTACCGTGGGTATATACACCCTTATTCATGCCTCTATGGTGCATTATTATTCTTAAATGGTGTCACTATTGTTGCTGCCCTGTATGAGCTCTCTAATATCAGGGTCATCTAAGTATCAGGGTCATCAGGCCATGTGGTATCTTACTACTAAAAGAGAGCATTCAGGCACCAACAGGGCTATCTCTTTGATAGATAGTCCAGCATGTCCTACTGACAGAAATGTACTGTGAAAGAAACACCAAAAATCTTGTCCAAGGTATGGAAGATCCTCTTACAGGCTGAAAACCCTCACCATTACATTCAGTTCAGTTCTCATTCAAGGAAAACAACTTACCAAAGCAATCCTGCTTCCTATTTGTGGCCTCAAAGAATTGCATTGAGCTCTGACTGAAGCTGTCTTTACCATACAAAGGGTGTTCAAGCTTGTCTTAAAGAGGTAGCCAGAAGCTCTACTCCCCACTGTTCATGGCCACAAAGAATCGCTGTGAGTCCTGGGTGCAACTGGTTATATAAGATAAAGAATGTCTCAGAACTGCCTCTAAGAAGTAGCCAATGTCATGGACTCCAAGAGCAGGAGAATAGTTTCTGTCCTTTGCCACATAGTGGAAGAATCTCTGGCAGAATTTTCTTTGTGGCTAAACCCCTCAGACAATGAGGTCTCATGGCTCAACATTGTCAGATCTGTCTCCAATTCAGGAGGGCTTCTGTTCTAGGTCAGGAGCCCTATTAAAGGAGAAGTACAGCCAAAGCTCTTTTGGCTGTACAGTAGTTCTTCTGTAGATCACAGGAGTGCAGTTTGTTCTGCACTCCTGTGACTCGTTTTCAGCTGACAGTGGACTGAAGCCCACTGTCGGCTAATGTCACTCAGTTGGTTCAGGCTTGGGAAAGATCCCAACTTTAAAGTTGGGATCCACCCCAGAGTCTGGGTTGGCACCTGGTTCGGCCTCTCAGAGGTTCGCTGAGAGCCTGAGCCACCCGCTCCCTCCCTCTCCACAACCCAGTGCTCCAGTGAGCAAGAGGGGGGCTGAGCAGGGAACAGTGACTGAAAGTGAGAACTCAGCGATGAATGGTCATGTGGTCCCTGAGTACTCACACTTAGAGCAAGCGGGGGGACAGATGCAGCATTGGACCAATGCAGCACCCACCTAGGTAAGTATGATTTGAAAAAAAAAATCCCATACCTCTCTTTTAAAGACAAGCTTTTCAGTATTACTTTGTTAAACCTTACCATATTAGCTTACCATAGCCGAGTTCTTGCAAATAATTCAAGGGGCATTACAACACTTTTGCTACCAACTACACAGCACCTCCCACAGTAGCAAGTAGGTAAGATTCCAATGGCAAGGAAGAGCAGAAAAGATAAGCTGATATGATATACTCAGCGAGCTGCTTCACCCCTGCTAGGCCATTGCTTTATGTCAGTTAAAGGATAAGTTCACCTTTGGGAACATGTTACATGTTCTTCCCATTTTTAGGGTGGAACCTGTAACATGTTCACAATCCTGTAGCCACCGCCCACTGCCCCCTTCCCTATGACAGAAGTACTGGGAAAAGTTCCCTATACTAGCTGTTACTTTTCAAAAACAGCGCAGCTGTCCGGGGCTCCACAAACACGGCCACATCATTCATTCACAGTCCTTGGTGAATAAATGGATTACAGGTTCCGACAGCCTTAGCAGTTCTTGACTTGTAGTTCTCAATGAACTACCACGGCGCTGTGAGTGATGTGGCAGTTCATTGATCCTTCCTGTCAGAAGTATCGACTTGCTTGTACGGAATGTACGAGCAAGCAGATACATTGACAGTCTGCAGAAAACCTGCATGGCATCAGCTACCAGGTTCCTAACACAAAAAAAAAATACACATTTTTTTACCTGCAAATAAATGCGCCTTTAATATTTTTTGTGTAAAGGCTTAGGCTTACCATGAGTGAAGAAGAACCAGAAGAGCCAGTGGGCTCTAAGTAAGAAACTTATTACAGCATTTCCTCAGACGCTGGAAATACTCTTCAGAACTGCCCGTGACAACATCATCAGAGATGCTGCAAGGGTGAGAACACCCATCATTCCCAGTGGAAGAGTATTATTATAAATAGGGATGCACTGTTTTTTTATTAGAAAGTATGAGTACAGATACTTGTGATTTGTGTTACGGGACGCAAATTGCACCGCAAAGATTAACATGCAATTTGAACAGGAATGCAATTCATCTAAGAAACTAATATTATTATTATTCCTATCTGGGGGTTCTAGGATATTTTTTACAACCTTATCTCTAATAGTGGGGGCTTTTCTGTGGATGAATCTAGGCTTTTCAGGAATAATGTTTTTTAAGTGTTCTTCCAATGTCTATTAATTATATTCTGAACTGCTCTGTATTGTTCATTATAGTGTAATACTACTGATAGTTCCTCATATTTAATGTTCTCCTTTTGTTTGTTGGACAACATATCTTTTCTGTCCATTAGTCCCACCTTTTTCCGCTCTTCTTCTATTACCTCTTTACTATTTCCTTTGTTAATAAATCTTTTAGACAGTATTAAGCTTTGCTCTACATAATCATTATCTCTTGTACAATTCCTTTTAAGTCTCATAAACTGACCTCTTGGTATATTGTTTAGCCATGATTTGTGATGACAACTATTTATCGGAATATAAGCGTTCCTATCTGTTGTTTTAAAATCATTTTTTTTATTTAACTGGGATCTTTCTTTAATAATTTGAATGTCCAGAAAATTAATTGATTCTTCATGTACAACCCAACTTAAGCCTATATTTTTGTCATTCTTATTCAAATGTTCATAAAACTCGATGAGTCTGGCCTTATCGCCATTCCATATGATCAATAGGTCATCAATATATCTGTTATATACCAATATTTGTTTTCTAATGTTACTAAAGGAAGGAGGAGACCCCTGGAGGGGAAAAAGGAGATATCCATCCATACCTTAATACAGGGATCAACTGATTGGAGAGACCCCAGGTGGAATATTACCATAACTACAGCTATCCACAAAGTACTTGGAGGAATATCGCATGCAGGAGAATTATTTACATCTGTCCTTTAAGGACAAAAAGCTGTTTTTGCCTAATCAATTAGGCGAAATATAAGGTGAGAGCATAAATAGATCAAACTGCATCCAGATACTTGAGTGGGAATTTCTGAACTGAAAGAGGACCCTGGTTCTACATTTATATATTGTCTTTGGTAATGCGGTTTATTGAGAATTAGATATTTTTTGGATTTCACATTGAGCATGAACACTGCTATTATTATTTGATGATTATAGGTTTAGTCACATATTATATATATTATGTATATTCTTGAGTTATTATATTTATGTTATTTATACAGCTGATATAAGGTGTATTTTGTGCACATGTTTAATACGGGAGAGTGGCACTATTAGTTATAGTCTTTGGCCACAAACACTATTTAATGAGTTGGTGTGAGTGCCAGTGAACCTTATGTGAGTTTATTTAATTGTACCTAATTAATTGATTAACACAGTCACAATTCACCATAGTAGTTTACAAGTCTATATATGTTTTTTTTTTGTAGCAGAATACATTTTGGCCTAAATTTATGAAGAAATAACATTTTGCAAATAAATAATCTAACAGAAACAAAGAAAAACATTTTTTTTTCAAATGTTTCTGTCTTTTTTTTTTACAAATTATGTATTATTATTGTATTTATTTAGAAAAAAATAAAAAGCCCAGTGGTGATTACATTCTACCAAAAAATATGCTAAAAACTTCGTATGGGTACAGTGTTGCATGACTGAACAATTGTCATTCAAAGTGAGACAGCACTGAAAGCTGAAAATTGGCCTGAGCAGGAAGGTGTGAAAGTGCCTGGTACTGAAGTCGTTAAACATCTTTACTAAGCTGCTTTGTCAACAGGAAACACAGGAACCAACTTTTAAATTAAAAAAAGAAACCGAAATCAGCATTATAGCATAATAATTTCTCTCTAAATACCCCCCCCCCAAAAAAAAAAAATATTGTAGTGAGTATGTGCATAGTTTTTCAAAAACAACAAAATCACTTTGTTAGCAGGACCCACATCAGCCAGCTTTTAATTTAAAAAAAAATCAACAGTTTATTTTATTGAAAAAAGCACCAAAAATATTGTAGTGAGTACATGCACAGTTTTATTATGAACTAGAGGCTCATTCACATGGATACTGAGGCCCACAGCATGCGAGAACCATGGAGCTGTGTGCAGGCAGCCAGTTAGGCAATTGAGAAACAATGGTTGTAAAGAATCACCTGCACATTGGTGTTTGACAGGCATGCAGGAATAGGTGAGTGGCCAAAACGCACATGGCTCTTACACAATGTAGTCCATGGCACCAGTAAGAATGAGCCCTAAACCTAATTTTCATTTTTTTAACCTAATTTAAAGAAAAAATATGCAAACTTGATAAGAAATAAAAGCACACCAAAAAGTAAACTAGAGAGACAGCAGCTACACAGCAATTAAAGTTGCTGAGACACATACAAAAAAGTTATTTGTTTGGAAAAAAAAACTCTGGTGTCTCTAAAATCTGCTATAGGAGTGTACAAAACACAATGGGGTCTATTCATTTTTTAAAAATGCAGTGTGAATGTCTCAGCACTCACAGAAAAGTATCAGATAATACATGTAATGCATGTAAAGAGTGTGAAAGGTCAGTTTCTGAATGTTGCATTTCATTAGGTATATATAACATTCCCTAACAATAAATCCTAAGAGAAAAAAGGCTAAGAACATTCGAGCAGAAGAGAAAATATTATGAGAAAGACCTCTTCGCTGTAAACTAGAAGTGCATTTATAAATAAAAAACTGAACTATTTATCCCGTGAAACTGTATGTACCTTCACATATGGAAGAAGAATATATTTGAAATATATTTTAAAAATTCTTCCCAAATATATTGACATATATTTGAAATGCTACAATTTTATTTTGGCCATATTCAATATATATATATATATATATATATATATATATATATACTGTATGTTGAAATGCATTTTTATTACAAAATATATGAAAAATATTTTTAAAAATACATTTCAAATATACTGTATGTCTTGAAAAATACAAATCTACATTTTTGGAATGCATTTAAAATATATGTAAAAATATATGTTAAAATGACTTTTTTATATGTTAATAAAAATCTGCAGAATATATTTAAAAATATATATTTAAAAAAAGTTTTTTTAAATATATTCTTCAGATTTTTTTAACATATAAAAAAGTAATTTTAACATATATTTTTACATATATTTGTAAATGCATTCCAAAAATTTAGATTTGTATTTTTCAAGACATACAATATATTTGAAATGTATTTTTAAAAATATTTTTCATATATTTTGTAATTAAAACGCATTTCAACATACAGCGTGTATATATATATATATATATATTGAAAAATATTTTGAAATATATTGAATATGGCCAAAATTGTAGCATTTCAAATATATGTCAATATATTTGGGAAGAATTTTTAAAAAATATATTTCAAATATATTTTTCTTCCATGTGGGTTTGTTTTGCACAAATCAGAGCAAAACTATTTTTTCCTAGGCTTTAATCTCTCCAGTTCAATTGTTTTTTCATTTAGAGTATAAGAACAAAGTGCATCTGGAAAATACTGCATTATGAACCTTAGATGGAGCTGATGATCATAGTAAACAAGTATATAAGTGTAATGAGTCAACTACTGCAGGCAGTATATAGTTCTACAAAATTCATACAATGTTGCAGAGACACAATTCCCTTTTTTAGGCCCCATTCATATCTGGGCAATCAAAATCACTGGCAGAATCGAGAGACTCTGCCCATGATTCTGGAACACGGTCAAATCACGGAAAAACATGCAACGTGCATTTGGGTGCCCTTATTGCTAATGGCACCCAAAACGTGCATAAGAAATAAAGAGTTTTGTCATGCACAAAATGCTCAAAACTACACTTTCCAAAAATGCGCCATATCCGGCTCCAAAAAAAGGTACAGGAGCACGTTTTTGGAGCAGAGAGCAGCTCATTTGAATGAATGGTGCTGCTCCAAAATCAAGGCTGAAAAACATGCATTTAAAAATGCACTAAAACTGCAGTGCTCTGCCACCACCAGATGTGAATGGGGACTTAACAAGTTTACGGGACTGAAACCCTTCAAAGATCACCTAAGGTAAACAACAGCATTCTGTTTCTGCAACATCCATTCTGTGAACAGTTCTCTCTGCAGTAACTGATTCATTACACTTTCAGCGGTGAGAACATGAATCTACAAACATTTCAGATGTCTTCCTCATATTATTTCTTTTTTCAGATGATTTTGTTTTTAAAAAACAAAACTCTAGTGTGTCAGGGCACATAAAAAGCAGACCTCGGTGTACGACTAATACCATTATACTATTTCTAATGATATACACTGCTCAAAAAAATGAAAGGAACACTGTGAAAACACATCAGATCTCAATGGGGAAAAATATCATGCTGGATATCTATACTGACATGGATTGGGTAATGTGTTATGAACATAAGGATGCCCCATCGTTTGATGGAAATGAAAATTATCACTCTACACAGGAATGAATTCAAAGACACCCCGAAAATCAAATCAGCAGGCGAGTACATTTTGCTAAAAATTCATTGCAGCAATTCAAAATGGTACTCAGTAGTTCATATGCCCCCACGTGCTTATATGCATTCCTGGTAATGTTGGGGCATGCTCCTAATGAGACGAGGGATGCTGTCCTGGGGGATTTCCTCCCAGATCTGGACTAGGACATCACTAAGCTCCTGTACAGTCTGAGGTGCAACCTAGCGGTGTCATGCTATCCTAGAGGTGTTCTATTGGTTTTAGGTCAGGTGAGCGTGGGGGCCATTCAATGGTATCAATTCCTTCATCCTCCAGAAACTGCCTGCATACTCTCGCCACATGGAACCAGGCATTGTCATGCACCAGGAGGAACCCAGGACCCACTGCACCAGCGTAGGGTCTGATAATGGGTCCAAGGATTTCATCCCTATACCTACTGGCAGTCAGGGTACCACTGTCTACCCTGTAGAGGTCTGTGAATTCCTCCATGGATATGCCTCCCCAGACCATCACTGACCCACCACCAAAACGGTCATGCTGAACAATGATACAGGAAGAATAACATTCTCCACGGCTTCTCCAGACCCTTTCACATCTGTCACATGTGCTCAGGGTGAACCTGCTCTCACCTGTGAAAAGCACAGGGCACCAGTGCTAGACCTGCCAATTCTGGTGTTCAAAGGAGAATGCCAAGCAAGCTCTATGGTACCGGGCAGTGAGCATAGGGCCCACTAGAGGATGTCGGGCCCTCAGGCCACCCTCATGAAGTCTGTTTCTGATTGTTGGTCAGAGACATTCACACCAGTGGCCTGCTGGAGATCATTTTGTAGGGCTCAACAATGCTCATTCTGTTCCTCCTTGCATTTAGGTGCAGATATCAGTCCTACTGATGGGTTAAGGATCTTCTACAACCCTGTCCTGCTCTCCTAGAGTAACTGCCTGTCTCCTGGAATCTCCTCCATGCTGTGGGAGACATAGCAAACCTTCTGGCAATGGCACGTATTGATGTGCCATCCTGGAGGAGCTGGACTGCCTGCGCAACCTCTGTAGGATCCAGGTCATGCTACCAGTAGTGACACTGATCCTAGCAAAATGCAAAACTAGTGAAAAACAATCAGAAAAAGTGAGTAGGGAAACAAATGTCAGTGGCCTCCACCTGTAAAACCATTCCTGTTTTGGAGGCTGTCTCATTGTCACCCATCTAGTGCACCTGTTGTTAATTTCATTAACACCAAAGCAGCAGAAACTGATTAACAACCCCCTCTGCTACTTAACTGACCAGATCAATATCCAAGGAGTTTAATTGACTTGATACTATTCTCTGATTAAAAAGTGTTCCTTTAATTTTTTTGAGCTGTGTATAAATATGCACATTTTCACTTTCCCTAGAAACACTCTGAAAATCTCTACCAAATCTGCTATAACACTATACAACACACTATGGGTGTGCCTATGACTGCATGAAAAAATAAAAATAATTTTTTTTCAGCGAACAGCACTAGTATCTAACTGTCCCTGTTAATACTCTCAAATCTCTAGATCTGCTAGACCACTGTACCACTCACTTGTATCTGTGACTGCATGTAGAAATATAGAAATGCATTTTACAGCACCTAACGTTTCCTGGCTTCTGTGAACCTCCCTAATTACTCCATACAATGAATTTAGCAAACCTGAAGCAGCTAGAATCTAGAGACGCTTTGCATGGGAACCAAATAGCTTCTAGCTTCAGCTTGTTCAGTTAAGCTATGGAAATGAAAGATAGACATTGCCATCAGCTTCTCCAGATTATCGTTGTTTCAATTTTGAGAACTTCCTCTGCATGTCTTTTCCAACACACATTCATCAAATATAGCTGGGAACCCTGACTTTTATATGGAGGGGGCTGGCACACAAGAAAAGATTGGCCCTTCCAAGCCACCTGACCTCAAATCAGAGGCCAGGAAGTGAATGGTTGGTAATTAATGTTATGGCAGTCAACAATCACATTGGTTCCCCATTTTCTTGAACTGTGAACGGCTTGATTTTATCTGAAACCAAAATTCATCCCTGCACGTAATTTTCCACTGATCTTTTCTACAGTCTTACACCTGGTGCAGTAGCTTGGATTTGGGGGACTAAGAATCCCTCCTGGGAATGTTAGCTAAAGAAAAAAAAAACATTGACCTAACATGATTTGCAGTATTCTACCTACTCCTTTCCCTTTGTTCAAGTTCAACTGTAATTTCAGAAAAGGGGTTTAAAGGACTGGACTAGCTTTGTTTTACAAGTAAAACTACCTGGGGACATTGTGTGTGTTTCTTAATGGGGGTCCCTCATAATTTCACAAAGTCTAACTGGATAAACTCTTGGTTTAGAGATCTGTAAAATGATAGTTCCATACTTCCAAATTAGCAAAGGTTTAGCTTTGAGTTACCATACAGTTGCACTATACAGTATATTAGTAGTCATGATTGTCTGAATAGTCTACCAGGTGGGCTAATATTGAAACTTTTTTCCTCTTGACAGAAGTCTAATTTGAAGAGGAACTTTACCCATAACAACTTGATAAAAAAAATAATGTTCTTTAGGAAGGAACATACAGTACATTTCACATTAATAAATATGCTACCAAAATTAGTGTGTGCTGTAAATTGCCTCCAGCATTGTTCATGTTTCTTCCTACTGGAGACTGCCATTTTGCTGAAGCATAGAGCCCCTAAGCAGCAGTAAAACTTTAGACTGTTAGCAATTTGGCCTCCACATTTTCTGCATAGTGACAAAAAATACAGAACAGCTGAGCATGTGTAGAGCAGGGTGAGACAGTGTATTACTGGTTTTCAAACAGTATAGGCACTTACGTTTAATGTTTTACATAGCTATACCTGCAAAAGGGGCCAGCCTGAACTGATCTAGCAGGACTTAAAGTGATTGTAGAGCTTTGAGTCTTTTTTTTTATTAACATAACAAACATGTTATACTTACCTGTTCTGTGCAATGGTTTTGCACATAGCAGCCCAGATCCTCCTCTCCTCAGGTCTCCGTCGGCACTCTGAGCTCCACCCCAAAACCCAACCCCCCCTACTTGCTCTGGGGACGCTCATGCATGCTCATTCCTGAGCCCCACTCTGTGTGTCCACAAGACACACAGAATGGGGCTCGGCCCCACCCCTCATTACTGGCTCTGATTGACAGCAGCAGGAGCCAATGAGAAGTGAGAGAGTCAAGACAGCCTTGGCTCTAGTACACATCACTGGATCGAGATTGGGCTCTGATAAGTATTTACAGGAGGCCAAGGGGGAAGCTGCATGCAGAAGTTTTTCTACTTTACTGTATAGAATGCAGTAAGGTGCAAAACCTTTTGCTTTTACAATCACTTTAATTCTCTGACTAAAGTTCCACTTTCCCCCCACAAAGACTTCTAAAACATGTCAGTCCAGTCTGCTTCCCTTTATTTTTCTTCATCCACACTCTTTTTTTGTTCCTTTACAAAGTTTCCTGGTAATTACATTTCATTATAGCATTGTCTTCCTATTAGCTTGAAAAGAGCAAAGAAGTTTTTTCTTTAATCAGAGGTGTCGAACTTCATTGCTGCCACTTCACATTTAGCAGCAAATCACTTGAGACAAAGTTGGAGCTTCCAGTCAGATAAGGCCAAAATTCCAAAATTACATTTTGGAGATGTCACTTATCACCCTCTGTACTGACCAACCTTCTACATAGTCTTAAAGTGATATCAAACCTAAAAACATTTTTTACCGTAATACTGTACGTTGCTTGCATTAAGGTAAAAAATGTTTCTAGTTTCCCTGTGCTCCCCCTTCCCTGTGTGAAGGAGAAGAGATTAGCGTTGGGCACGGTTGCATCTCTTCTCCCTTCCTCTTCACACAGGGACTAGAACAGCAGCAGTAACCATTGGCTCTTGCTGCTGTCAATCAATTGCAGTAAGGAGGAAGTGGGGGGGGCTCCATAGACACACAGGTCGGGAGCAAGCGCATAGCATGTGTCCCCAAAGCAAATGGCTTTCTGTTGGCACACACAAAGAAAAGGAGGTGTCAGGATCGCTGGTGGGGACTCGAGAAGAGCAGGATAGGGGCCTCTCTGTGCAATACCCACTGTACAGAACAGGTGAGTATAACATGTTTGTTATTTTAATGTTAAAAAATTCTGCCTTTAGTAACACTTTAAAGGATAAGTTCACCTTTAAAGGAAAAAAATTATAAATGCACATATTTTTGCAGACAAAAAAATGTGCATTTATTATTTTTTCCAGCAGGAGACTGCATTGCACCTACAATCAGTAGATCAGGGTTGACATGTGGACTCCTGCAGACATGTGCTTTGGCATACCTCTGTACATGCTTTCTGTTGGTGAGCCAGAGAACATGTCAATAGACTATGAGTGCCCTTGCAGCCCATTGAAATTACAAGTTCGTCTGCAGCTGTGGCAGACAGTACTTGTAGTTTGTTCATTCACAGGAAAGTGTGGATGAATAATGCAGCTGTGTGGGCAGAGTTCCACACAGAGTGCTCTTTTCAAAAAGAGTGCTGGTGGGTATGGGTAGAAGAACCCCCCCCTCGCCACCTGCTGTCACTGGGAAGAGAGAACAGGAAAAGAGGCAGATGAAGCTGCAACCTATTACATGTTCCAGCCTAATTATGGGTGGGACATGTAACATGTTCAGAAGGTAAACTAAGTCACACCATATGTGCATACAAACTGATGGAAAAACCGCACATAGAGGGCACATAGAGAACAATTATTTTTTTGTGCCCTTGCAGAACGCTCTTCACCAATGTGTGAACAAGGCCTTAATGAAGCAACATAACTGAAGAAATGCAATGCCCTGCAAAGAGAGACTCAAAACTCTTTAAATTATTAAAAAGATGTATGCTTTCTGATTCCCATGTTTTCTCATGTTCATGGATGAGATTCAGGGAGGAATTCATGAAGGGCTAGTTTATAGTAGCGTTGCTCTCTTAAAAGTGACATGGCAGTTGGCAGATCTATAGCTGTTATTCAGTCCAATAGTAGCTTTGGAATTCACCCACTGCCATGCACTGTCAATCAAAAGTATGGCAGCCCTGATGGGGAATTAGTCTCTCAGCTACCCATCAGGCTCAGCCCACCAGTGATTCAAGTCATTTCCCAAATATAGGCATTGCCATTTTTGAATATTGACACCACCACCATCCTTGGTCCATTGGTTTATATTTAGCTGAATGGGAATGGAGAGACAGAGCTGTGGGGGAAGCTGTCACATTTATGACAGCTTCCCAGCTCAGCAATGTCTCAGTAATTCTTTAAGAATTTGTATCTGCTGTAGCAACAGGTTTCTAATGTGACAATAGTTATAGCTACTTGCCACCAAACATGGCAAAAATATTGCCTGAATTAGGTGCAGGTAGTTCTAAAGAAAACTACCATCAGAAATGTGCCGGTACTGCTTTATTGAATTCCCTGGCAGTGCTTTAAAGTGTCATTAAACCTAAAACTGGAATTTCTATGTCAGTTATAATCAAAAAATTTGAATCTTTTTCACAGAATCTTTTAACCAGAGTTCTCAACCATACTGATTTTCTCACCCAATGCAAGCCTAAGGCCCCTTTCACACTGATGCACATTAAAGTGCAGCTGTAAAGAGCACCAAAACGGCAATAAAAAAATTCCATTTAGATCCTATGGAACTCTTCACACCACTGCAATGCAGGTGTGGTGCTTTTGAAAGGTCCTGCATGCTGTACCTTTGGTGATCTGTTTTAAAAACACACATCCCATTGAATCCTATGAGAAACAGACTTGTGACCCAAAAAAAGCACCAAAAACACACTGCAGATGCATTTTTTATGTGTTTTTGTGTTTTTTTTTATTCACATGTCCAAGTTTCATAGATGCATGCTGGAAATCAGGATTCCAGAAAACACATCAAAAATGTATTGAAAAACGTTATATGCATGTTTGTAAAACACATACCACGTTTTAAGCGCACCGGTGTAAAAAGGCACAGGCGATAAAAGTTGCCAGCATCTACCCAAAACTAAAATAGCTAGAAACATGCTATAATAGAAATTTGTAGGCAATATGTAGGTTGCCTTGCTGACCTCTTCTTCTGAAAATGCTTTTTTCCTGACTACATCAACACCAGCACAAGGACAGTGGGAGTATGATGAGTGTTATTGACAATGTCCTTGAAAATTGATCTGCTTTACTATGTTAGCCAATATTGAACTTATGCTACTGCCACGTAATCCAGTGCCACATAAAATGGTCATCTGCATGCCTGAGCCATGAGTACACTGTAGTGATGGTAATATATTAGTACATTATTACATTACAGAATGCCCAGGAACAAGAAATGCCTAATAATGCACTTTATTGAATCAGAGAAAATGGATTACAAATAAAAGAACGCCCACAGTCAATGGAGATTTGAGAGAGCATCAATGCCTCGAAAGATGTCATCTTGGGGACCCTACGATCACTGGCATTGAGGACCCAGGAACAATGGCCACCTGAAGACTTCCTGTCCATCGGTGACACACTTCTAGTTTGACGCTGCTGTTCAGGTTTTTCTGCTAGCTTGTTTGCAGCCACTTATTTCCATCACATCCAATCTTACTCAGGATTGCAGACCTTGCTATACCCGCTGGTCGGGTTATTCACACGAGCGTCTTCCATTTACAGTACCACTGTGATAGCGATGCAGCCTTTCACTGCACACCGTGAAAACCATAGTAAGCACATTAACATTTGCATTAACATTGTCTTTACAGCGTGCAGCTCTTATTTATAGACTGTGGACTTTATTTTTAATCCATTTGTTCTGATTCCATAAAGAGCATTTTTGGACATTTCTTGTAACTGGACATTCTGTCACATTAATATATTAATAATATATAATATATTACCATCACTACTTATGGCTCAGGCATGCAGATGAGCACTTTATGTGGCATTGGATCACATGGCAATGGTGTAAGTTCAACACTGGCTAATGCAATCAAACAAAAACATATTTCCATCAACACTCATCATACCCCCACTGTCCTTCTGCTGGTTTTAATGTGTTGTTACTTTGGTTTCTCCTCTCTTCATGTAGGAATTCCTGTCAGTAGAACTACTGGGACTAAGTTAAACATTGGTTTCACAGGTTTAGCACCTTCGTTCATTTGCTGTGTTTCAACTTTCCTGGCTATCATGATGATCTTTTGACTATAGATTAAGATTAAAAGTGATATTTGTTTGTTTAAAGATCACACAATGCTCAAACATATACTGTATGTGTGTATATATATATATATATATATATATATATATATATATATATATATACACACTGTATATATATATATATATATATATATATATATACACATATACATATACACCGCATACACACAGACACACTCACTCTAATAAATGAGTGAACAATATCAGTAGATCAGTGGCCATTGTCAGTAAAAAAGAAGTTGTCAGTGGATTCTTTCATTAAACAGGGTAGTGGACTTTGTCAGTAGAGCAGAGATTGGTGTAAGTAGGGCAATGGATGGTGTCAATCGTTTTTTATTTTTATTATATGTTTTTTGCTTTGTTTTTTGACAATTTAATTTTTGTAATTATTTTTATACAATTTTCTTAGGAGCCCACTTTGAGGGCTTTGGTGAAAAATCATGGGTCTAAACAGACTCCTGGTATCTGGCTTTTGAGACAGAGAAAGGGAATGAGGACAGAGATTCCCCAGTCCCATTCTCTGCAGCCTCAGCTGCACTATACAGTGAATAGATTGGAAGTGCTCTGTGCTGTGCCGCCTCCCGTTCATTCACAAACTAAAGCATAGTAAACATAGTTTATCATGCTTCAGTTATGAATGGACACATATCGGTACCAATCACTCACTGTGTTCATTTAGAAGAGAAAGAGGCTGGTAAATTACATATCACTACACATGGGGGGGCCCAGACAGCAGGGGGAATCTGCACTGCACAGGGGTTTAGGGTGTGCCCACACCTCGTGCACATACCTATGCTCTGAAAGAAGTATTTACCTATGAGCTGTTCTGTCTGCACTGTTTTTCAACTATATGGACAATGAGCATTTACAACTTTTGCTGCCAGATCTGGTTTTGGGGGAGTGGGGGTTGCACATGTTAAATGTACATTTTAGGCCTGAAGATTAGTTAAAACATTCAAATTGTATTTTCCAAAAGCAGAGACAATGTAGAATAAAATTGTGATAGTTGCAATTTAGTAAAACATGTCAGAATTTTTTAGAGCAAATTTTTTGGTATTATATAAAATATGAAGTTGTGCTGAGGAAATAGAGTAGATACCCAACATGTCAATCTTTACAATTGTGCATATCCATGAAACAAACTTCTGTAAACAAAAATAGCCATAGGCTCCTCCCCTTGACAAGTGCCCCTAATAGAAAGCCGTTTGAGCACTCCCAAGCCCCACTCTATGCGTCTATAATTGTGTCTGTGATTGACAGCAGTCGGAGCCAATGGCTCCCGCTACTGTGATTTAGCCAATGAGGAGAGAGAGACCAGGGAAAGTCCTGGCTCCTGTGCACAGCACTGGATTGAGATGGGACTCTGGTGAGTGTTAGGGGGGGGCTTTGGTGGGAGCAGCACACAGAAGACTTTTTATCTTCATGTATAGCATGCATTGCGTTTAAAAACCTTCAGCCTCTAAAACCACTTTAATTATGAAAAATGACTCTGAAATTATTGTCAGTCTGGAGTGCACAGCAATATATAACATGTGTAACAAATTCAGCATTTTCACATGTAGGTACCCCCAAAATGTGTGTTTTACGTACGTATGTGTGGGTATGTGGGACTAAAATTTTGGAGTGGGGGTGGGGTTATTTGTTTTTTTGTTCCTCAATTTTTTCCACATTTTCACTTTGTTGCTGTCACACTTGGGATCAATAGCCCCTTATGTGATAGAATATACATAATAACAGATTCACCTTAATGAGATACAAGGGGACTTTTAGACCCCTGAAGTCTCCCCTGCACTCTAATGAAGAGCAGATCTTACTCCAACGGCTTCTCATTAGGGTCCTCACTAGCTTGGGGAGATCAGAGAAGAGGAGTTTTGCTGGTCTTCCTCCCTTCTACCTGGTAATACCCATCATGTGGGTCCTCAGCCCATAGGTGGGAATAGCAGATCCCAGGAAACTTCCATCTTGATTCTGACAGTTGGCTTATAATGTTTCCATTCATTCTGCCGAGATATTACATAAATCGATCGTATTGAGTAGTTTAATGTTAATTAATTTAACGTTATGCAATTGAACCATGCATGCTGTAAATCATACAAGTAGAACAAACACTCAGGGAGTGAGAGGGACAGCTAGCATATTGTGTAACTCAGCTGAACAGGTGAAAAATATTCCGTAATATTGGTGACACATATGCAATCACCTGCGCATATCCACAAGAAGTGTGCAGCAGAGCAATTCCCTGAAACCTCCTGTACAGTGAACTGAAAGGTACCATCCACAGCCCAGCACTAGGCTCCACCCCATAACCCCGCCCACAACCCTGCTACTATTTCCATTCCAGAGAGGAAGAGTGATGACAGTTGAGGTGTGTTGCCACCCCCCTCGGCTTCAAAACATTCAGAACTGTGTATCTAGTCAAATGGCTCAATGCATATGAAAATTTAGCAAAACATTAATTTAGATTCTAGAGACGAATACTTTTCTAGATGTTTGTGTGCGTTGAACCATTTGGTTTAATTGATACTTTTCCTAAGACCTCGCTTGCCACCACCACATGGTCAGACAAGACTTTTATCACTGCCACCATACTTGACAAGCAGAACCTTAGGCTGTAGCCAACACTGCACTGCCACCCATTTTAGAACTCACTGAAAATGTACCTCTGCACACTACTACTGCACTTGCCAACACCACAGCAACTCACTTTCCTACCCTTGCCAACACTGCAACAATATGCCGTTTTACACTCAATGAAATGGCAACAACACACTTTTGCACTTGCTGACACCACAACAATGTGCGCCTCTGCACTTGCTGACACAGCACTTTATCAAGCACACTTTTTCACATGCCAATACTACACTAACATGCACTTCTGCACTAACCAATACCACAACAACAAAACATTTTTTACTTAGCAACACCTCAACAATGTTTGCTTCTGAAGTCGCCAACACCACACCACCACACCTCCACACATTTCTGCAATCGCCCCATCAACCTACATGCATTTTTTTATTTCCAATACAGCATAAATATGCTTTTTCTCCAGTCACTAACACCAAAACTATATGTGCACATTTGCATTTCACAAAAAAAAGATTTCCCAGCACACTTACCAGCCAGCCTGCAAAACAATCAAATTGGTGTGTTAATGGCAAATGTGCAAAAAAAGTGGCAACCACTCCAACCTATAACTAGTTTTTGCAGTAAGGTCAACATGGAAGGGCAACACATGTCACAAACAAACAAAAGATTTCCCAGCACACTTACCAGCTAGGCTGCAAAACAACCAAATTGACCCTGTCTAACAATTCACTTTAAAAACAGAGGGTTTAGTTTGCACACATTTACAAATACAGTATATGCGTAAGACACAGTGCCGTGTCAAGGTCCTTCTGTATACTGCGGTTCTAACTCTATAATTTTCAGAGACCGCCAAGTAGGAGCACATTTAGCAGTGGACAGATTCAGTGCAGGTGTGCCTGGAGGGAGCCCACCCCTTCTTAAAGGCACAGGGATGCATGAGACTCCCAGCAAAAGCACAATAGCAGCTGAAGGCATCCAGTGCATCCCCAAGCCCATTTCAGTCAACTGTACAAAAAAGTGTCCACCTATAACTAGCTTTAGCAGTTAGGTTCACATGGAAGACAGGGTCAATTAGGTTTTTTTGCAGGCTAGCTGGTAATTGTGCTAGGAAATCTTTGTAATGTCTGTTGCCCTTCCATGTGCACATTACTGCAAAGGCTAATTATAAGTTGGGGTAGTTGCCACTTTTTGTACAGTTGGATGAATTGGGTGCAGGGATGCACTGAATGCCTTCAGCTGCCATTGTGCTTTTTCTGGGCATCACGTGCCTCCCTGTGCCTTTAAGAAGAGATGGGCTCCCTCCAGGCATACCTGCTATATGTGTTCCTTCTTGGGGAACTCTGAAGTTTATTAATTTAGAACCGCAGTATACAGAGGAGCCTTGACATGGGCACTGCAGCTTACGCATGTATATTAGCAAATGCGTGCAAACAAAACCATCTGTTTTTAACATGAATTGTTAGATAGGATCAATTTGGGTAATTTGCAGCCTAGCTGGTAAGTGTGCTGGAAAATCTGTTGTTTGTGACCTTCCATGTGCACCTTACTACAAAGACGAGAAAGAAAAACAGAGGGTGTGGTGTCATCATCCTTATTGGAGCATATATGGAAAGCCCTCTTTTTTCTGGGATTTTAAAGGCACAGGCAAGACCGGCAAGGCAAGTGGGGAAGCTTTCCTTTCCATTTCCTTTTTTCTGCTTGTCTGGGAGGATCTGAGAAACATTGGCCACAACTACTGTATGTCTTTTCCGGTTTTAGTCAATTGGCGGTCCTTTCATTTTCTTTGCTCCAATGTTGGGCTATGAAAGTGATATCCATATACTTGTGATTGTAACTTCCAATGGAAATATTTGGCAATATGATTATAATTATATATCCATTACAGGTATCATGTCCTTTTTAAGTACTTCTGAAGAAGAGATCTCTCCCACCCATGCATTTATTGCAACAGATGTGTAATGTATTACTGCCATATCTTGTTTGTCTATGTTCATTTTAATACTTTGTATGGTTTCAAAATGTTTGTACAAATTGAATGGCTCTATTGGTCTTGCCCGTGCCTTTAAAATCCCACAAAAAAAGAGGGTTTTCCATTACTGAAAAGACTAGTTATAGGTTGGGGTGATTGCCACTTTTTTGCACATTTCCATATGCCAATACCATACAGTGTCTATTGCTGCATTCACTAACATGCATGGATACCCACCTTTGCACTTGCCAAAACCACAACAGTACGCACTTTCACTCACTCTCACACTCAATAACACAACAATACATGCTTTTGCATTTGGCAACACGAGAGCAATGTATAGTTCTGCATTTGGCATCACTGCATCCCCATACATTTCTACATTGGCCGACACTGTAGCTATGTGCACTCACTAACATGGCAACAATGCTCATTTTGGTCCTCACTGACACTGCAGCAATGCACATTTTTGCAATTGTAAACATTCTAACTATGCACACTCCTGCAGTCATGACACTTCTACAAACCGCACCTCTGTATTAATTCCCTTCAAGGAATCTAGGGGAGCAGAACTGGTTGAGTAAATGGTGGAAGAGGCTCTGGGTGGTCTGGTAGATCACTGACTTTTTTACAGGAAGCAATTCCAATCTGTTACTTTTACATCACGCAAGATACCGGCTTGTATTAGAAGAGCTATACTGTAGACTCAAGAGAAACAATTGAGTGCCATCCGTGATACTTTTTTTTATTTGCACATCCAAATTTTCAGGACAAGCTTTCGGGGTATACCACTTTCTCCAACAGTATGCAATTGTTTTTGTAGCAAGTGCACTAATATAGCTACAGTCAAGTGAGAGAGAGACATTATCTTGTCCCCACATACAAAACATTTGTAAGATTTCATCTGAAATATGCAGTTCAGTTTTTGGCATCCATTCACAAAAAGGATATTATGGAAATAGGGAGAGTGCAGAGAAAGGTAACTACTGTAAATTAATAATAGGGGTGATCCAGGTGTTAAGGAAAGAATACCTGACCTGAACTTTTGCGAGAAAAGGTAATTTAGGAGAGATATGATCACCTTTTATAAACACTTAAGTGGTCCATATAGTAAACTAGATTATTCCAAGTGACAAGGGGGCACTCATTGCACCTGGAGGAAAAGAGGTTAACCCTCTGAATATGGAAAGTCCTCTTTACAGAGAGGCTGACCTATACAATCTGATTGTATATTCTCCTTCAGGTATACCATCCATTATGTAGAAATTGATTTCATACAATTTAAATAAATTGTTTTGGTTTGCCTTATATTACATAGTTGTTGTGAATCAGATTGTATGGTCACTCAGCCTAAGATCTATGAAAATGTGGAATAGACCACAACAGGAGCTAATTCTAGGCAACCCGTAGATTACTTATTAAAAGGCTGAATTTGTTTCTAAATACACAAAATATAACCAGTTATTAATATTTCTAAGTTATAACACTGTTGGTTGTTGATCCTAGATTAACCGATTGCCTGAGGGGATCAGGAAAAAATGTTGTCCCTTGTGGAACATATTGGATAATGCTTTATAAGCATTTTTTACCTTCCTCTGGATCAGTTGTGGGTTAAGTGTTTTGAGGACACAAATTTTGAATTTATTTTATTGAACTAAATAAACTAGTGTATTAAACCTAACTAAATAAATGTGTTTTTTTTACCTGACTAAAGCTAAGTTCACACTTGTAACCTGGACCATGTATAGAGAGGAAATTCTGATTTTTCACCAACTTTTATTTTCTGCATACTTTTTCTATGTCATTAAGAGTGCTGAATCCAAAAACAACCAGGCAGCAAGCATTTTTAAAAGGAGACCAGCAATGGCAGCCCCCATTTCTTTCATGACATTACTTTAATGAGCATAAACTGTATATTTAACCAGCTTGTATTAATATTTCTTCCATAACACTAATTTAGGAAAATTTTCCTAAGAATTTAAAGTTACACTCTGGCAATTCAGTACCTGCATTGTTTTGTGGAAGATGCTGCTATATTTTGTTGCTCACAATGTATCTCAAGTATGCCTGTATTTTATCCTTTCCCACTTGCTCAGCATACCGCTATTTAAATTACTTTAAATTGAGATTTCAGACATCCAATATATTTATCTTTACTGAAATGAGACAAGAAAAATGCAGCAGCATGTTCTGTATTCAGTCTTCATGCTTTGTTCATTCTCTCATCGTACCAAAAATAAAAAGATGCCGTTATCTGAAATTATGATTTTATTTTGCTCTTTACAATTGAGCTGCACAAAATCCCCAATTTCCATACAGCTATTAAACATAATGCAAGCTTGTAGCACTGGTACAGTGTAGACAACTCGAGCAGTACATTTTGAATTATAGCTCTTTTTAGAATTCAGGCACTGATACAAATATAGCAAAAGTTACTTCATTCCATGGTTTGCTTTGGATAGCAAAATTAAGCTAGTCCAAGGCAGGTGTATTCAAATACTGTCCATGAAGACTTTATATTTAGTAGGTTTTTCTACCACAGATAATGCTTTTAACAACTAAAGTGCTTGTAATTTTGTAACATGCATTAAATGCAAATCAAAGAACCAAATTAAAGATATAGTTCAGTAGAACCACCCCAAATGCATATCTTTACATTTTTCAATATTGAATCCCATCTGCCATGTAGCTGTCCACCCTTCAAGTTTAACAAAGTCTTCCTATATTATATGTTCTATTTTTTAAATGATTGTCCTACATAGCTACCTGACTGATACCAACAATGAGATTAAGCTACTTATTCCTACCTCTATATCATGTAGAAACATAATGAACTGGCTCCAGGACCACACCCTGGAACACTCTGCTTAGACCTTAGACCATTCAGAAATTCCACTTATCACTACCCTCTGGAAATGTTCCTGTAGCAAGTTTTCTCGCCATACACATACAAGTTCTCAAATGCCAATGGACCTTAAAGTGGAACTTCACTCTCTTAATCAATATTGACTATCCATTATATCTATCAGTTTACTAATTCTTCCAGCATTAGTAAATAGATAGGAAAGTATATCATATTTACTTGTTTCAAACTTTTTCTACATTTCTTCAGTTACTTCCTGGTTTCCAGACCTAGGCAAATGATGTCATATATCATAAAAACACTAAACATAAATCATAAAAAGTCCATAGAGTGTGAATGACTGACACCCAATGCGTGAAATGATAAGAAAATCAAGGATCCTCTTCCCCAATATCGTGCAAATTAAATCACCACGTGCGGAGCACCAATAAATATAAAGGCTTACCAGAAGCCCTGTGACCCTCGTAAGAGAAGTCAAAAGCTTTGAAAGACTGAAATTACAGCCGCCAACCGATCATCTACAGATGATAACAGGCAATCAAAATAACGCATTGCCAGGCTTCATTCACCAACATTCCGCCAAAAGCAGGAGAGCGCATGCGCAGATACATGACGTGATGGCCTCCAGCTTCAATCGACGCGTTTCGTCATAAATGACGTTATCAAGGGTACAGACAGTGGAGACACCACCTTAAATGGGGGAAGTAAACTAATAGTGCCCATAAAGTAAACCCACTAATAGTTACTATGCTATCTTGTGGTCAAAAATAATATTACCAGAAATGATAAATAGACATCATGTTACCATGATATCCAATTAAAACATATATATATTATATAGATAGAAAAATAAAACCTATTCTGATGTTTCCTTATTACAGAGAAAGAATTGACAATAAAATACAAAACTGTATCACTTTTGACCAAAAATGGCATGTTAACTATATCCTAGATTGTAAACTCGAAAGAGCAGGGCCCTCGATCCCCTCATGTTTTGCATTGTATTGGTATTGTTCTGTCACATGTTCTGTTCCCCTCTGTAATGTACAGCGCTGAGCGAACTATTGGCACTTTATAAATACTGTATAATAATAATAATAATAATAATTCGTGGGTTTACTTTATGGGCACTATTAGTTTAGTCCCCCCATTTAAGATGGTGTCTCCATTATCTGTCATTTCCTGTTTTTCCCATGGCTTCCGATGGCCTCCGTACCCTTGATAACGTCATTTGTGAAGAAACACGTCGGGTGGAACCAGAGGCTGTCACGTATCTGCTCATGCGCACTCCTGCTTTTGGCAAAACGTTGGTGAATGAAGCCTGGCGGAGCTTTATCTTGATTGCCTGTTATGCAAGATCATCATGTGGGTTTTTATATTTTCCTTTTATTAAACATTTTATTGGATTTACACTATTGGAGCGTTCTCTTTTCTCCTTTATGTGAGTGTCATGTCACTACTACCCGTTCATGGGTGAAGAGTTGACTTTTAAGTCTCATATCTGTGGATGATCAGTTGGCGGCTATAGTTTCAGTCTTTCAAAGCTTTTGTTGACTTCTCTTATAAGGGTCACAGGACTTCTAGTAAGCCTTTATATTTATTGGTGTTCCGCACATGGTGATTTCTTTTACATGATATTGGAAAAGAGGATCATCGATTTTCTTATTTCACACATTGGGTGACAGTAATTCACACTCTATGGACTTTTTATGATTTATGGTTAGTGTTTTTTTTATAACATATACATTCACTGCACAGTTTTGTTATCTAATTGAGCAATATAGTGTATCCTATATTTTGATGCCGGCAGCTACGTTTTTCACTTATTTTTATTATGTCATGCACGATTTTTCATTGGTACTGTGGCTTTATTTATTATATATATTTTAAATGATGTCATATGTCCCAGGAGTCTTCCGGGGAGGAGGTGGGGTTTTCTCAGCTAAGCACATCCTCCTTGGTTTTAAATCACACCTTCCTGCCTGCATACCTGAACTAAGGGCAGATGAATTCCAGGAAGTAAATGCTACATAAGTTTTCTGCCCTTATTCAAGATGGTCATGACCAGAAATGCTAGGGGTGTTTTCAAAGTGATTTCTCAGCAAATAAAAATATGGAGACATGGATGGATGAGTTTACTTAGAATATGAAAAAATAATTAAATAGTTTGTTTGTGGTGTGATGTAATGTAGTCCCACTGTAAAGGATAAGTTCACCTATGTTCATCTTTTTTTCTAAATTCCAGCTCCCCTATGTACCAATATAGCATTTTTGTACTTCTTTTGCAGAAATTCAAAAGCTTTTCATTTTTTTCTACCCACCTTTATGTCAGTGTCCAGATGGCTGTACAAAAAAAATATTTTCCATTACGTCTGCCTTAGGTGCAGGAATATTAAATAAAATGCAATCAATCAGTGAAATGCAAACAATTGCAGTCTTACTGATGTAAGGCTGACAGGTCTTTAGGTATCTGGTCTATATCTTAAACTTTTTTTGAATATTGGTACCACATTTGCTTTTTGCCACACGGTTGGTACCATTTCAGTCATTAAGGGCTTAATAATTAGGAACAATGATGGCCTAGCTATATTTTGACTGATTTCCTTCAGGTCTCCTGTGTGTAGGCCATCTAGTCCTAAAAATGTTCTGGCATTAAGCTTTTCTAGTTTTTTTTTAGTTTTTTTTTTAATTCTTCAGCCACAGAGGTAAATAGTGTATCCCGGTGATAGCTGAGTGGTATTTGATCTCCGATGTCTTTGTACAATGACTTCTTTAACCACTTGCCGACCGCAGATAGCTGAATGAAGGCTTAAGTGTGGCCGACCAGTTCTGGGAAGGTGTCATATGATGTCCTCCTAGAACGCGCCCTCCTGAGCGCCTCCGGCGATCTCCATGATCGCTGTGTACTATGGACACAGCTGATCACGTTATGTGGTAAAAGGCCAATCACAGCGGCCTTTTACCACGTGATCAGCCATGTCCAATGACACAGCAGATCACTGGTAAATGCAGTTGTTGGTTATCGGCTGCACTTTCCTCATGCTGTCACAGTACTGCCAATAACCGGCAATTGTCAGAGGAGGGATCGGCGCAGATCATCAGGGCACCGATGATCAGTACCCTGATGATCATTGCCCAGCAGTGCCACCAACCATGCCGCCCATATGTGCCCAGCAGTGCCGCATACTTGTGCCCATCAGTGCCAACCACCTGTGAACATCAGTGCCCAGCAGTGCCACCCATCAGTGCCTAGCAGTGCCACTCATCAGTGCCACCCATCAATGTTGCCCAGCAGTGCCACCCATCAGTGCCCACAGTGCCACCAAGCAGTGCCACCCATCAGTTCCCAGCAGTGCCACCAGTCAGTGCCGTCAGTCAGCGCCACCCATCAGTGCCACCTATCTGTGCCCATCATTGTTGCATATCAGTGCCAGCTCATCAGTGCCGCCTATCAGTGCCCATCAGTGCCACCTATCAGTGCCCATCATTGTTGCATATCAGTGCCAGCTCATCAGTGCCACCTATCAGTACCACCTCATCAGTGCAACCTATCAGTGCCCATCAGTGCCACCAAGCAGTGCCACCAGTCAGTGCCCAGTAGTGCCGTCAGTCAGTGCCGTCAGTCAGCAGCACCCATCAGTGCCACCTATCAGTGCCGCCTATCAGTGTCCATCATTGTTGCATATCAGTGCCAGCTCATCAGTGCCGCCTGTCAGTTCCCATCAGTGTTGCCTATCAGGGCCCATCATTGTTGCATATCAGTGCCAGCTCATCAGTGCCACCTATCAGTACCACCTCATCAGTGCCGCCTAACAGTGCCCATCAGTGCCGCCTATCAGTGCCCATCAGTGCTGCCTATCAGTGCAGTCTCATCAATGCACATCAGTGAAGGAGAAAAATTACCTGTTTGCAAAATTTTATAATAGAAACAAAGAAAAAAATTTTTTTTAAAATGTTTGCCCTTTTTTTGTTTATAGTGCAAAAAATAAAACACCCAGTGGCGAGTACATACCACCAAAAGAAAGCTCTATTTGTGTGAATTTTTTTTTTAAATTTCATATAAGTGCAGTGTTGCATGACCGCGCAATTTTTACTCAAATTGCAACAGCGCTGAAAGCTGAAAATTGGTCTGGGCAGGAAGGGGGTATAAGTGCCTGGTAGGCAAGTGGTTAAAATGGCTGTGATCATGTGACATCCGACGCCATGGCACATCAGCTGGTGATGTCGGGCGTCATGATGTCATGTATTTACATCGATGACCACATCGTGCATGCGCCGTAGGGCGGGAACGCCGATATTTTGGCAGTTTAGTATGCTATTTAAGGCATATACAATGGAGACTGCATCTCTTTGGCTGCATCTTTGGGTTGGATCGGCAGCACTAATTCTGCTGTGTTTCCAGAACATTTTTGGAGCATCATTTCTGCTATATAGGGATCTTTTCCCTTTTTGCCACATGGATTTTGACTGTTGGGAGCTGCCTGATCAACTACAAAAGCACTATGTTTGACCTGGTATGCATCCAATTAGCAATTAATGGATTTATTTATTATGTCTTCCCTCTCTCTTTTTTTGTTGAGGAGAGAAGAACAAATTGCAGTAAACATTGTAATAGTGAATTTGAGGTTCCACTAGGGATATAGTAGACATTTTGTCTTATTTGTATTGTAGTTCCCTCTTTATAGGGTCTTTATATATAATTAGTGTAGGGAGTAGGGGTGTAGTTTGTAATTCCCTGAAGAAGTGGGCTGCGTCCCACGAAACTCATTGGAGAATACAAGTCAAGCATCTACTTGTAATAACTATGCCAGTTATGGAGATTAATAGTAAAGCATTCTCTTCCACCAATTATGCTAATTATGATAATCAGGCTATCAGAAGCCTCATTTTGTACTAGTGTATATCTATTGTGCTTGCTACCAACCTTACAAGCTTTTTAAGAATAATGCACTATGCGCTCAATTTTTTAATTACCACAACAGTGGTTTGAATTTTATTAATAAAGTTGTATTTACTATATAGTTTGTAATCGCATTTTTGTGGTATGGTGCCTTTAAAATTACATTAGTTTTTTTCAGTTAGGGATGGTATCTTCCTTTTCTTTCTTAGAGGTAAATGGAGGTTTACTCATTCCCTCCTTTGCAACACATCTTAGATTGTAGTCAAGAAATGTGAATGTGCTAGTGGCGCAAAGGAACAGAAACACACTGTATGTCGGGGGGAGGGGGGTGATTCAACCTTCCTGGAAGGTATCATCAAAAGGAAAGGTGAACAACTGTCTAAAACCCATAGCAGGAAATACTCTCCTCCGCATCACCACAATCCCTTACTGGAAGAATACCAGGAAGGTCAGTTTAAACATATTTAGTGAAATTGTACTGAGAATGAAAATTTTGTGCGTGAGGCACAATGTCCTCTATGGAAAGTTTGGAGGAAGAGGTTATTTACATGTATGTTGTGTTATTAGGTGTATTAGAGCTAGGTTGTGTAAAGTGTAGGCATGAATTGCTGAAACCTAAGAGGTTATGGAAGTTAAAAAAAATAATGATGGGAATCATTGGGAAAAATTGTCCTAGACATTTATTGACATGTACTTCAGTTACTGCATGTGCAAAAATTGTGAACATTGTTGGTCCATACTTTTGCCTCACAGCCAAAAGGACAACAAATTTGAAAAACCTGTTAGGTCACTCATAGTATGTTCCCACACAACAAACAGAATGGTTTCTGAGTAGATTACAAAGAGTGGAAACATGGAGATGTAAATGCTGCAACATTTGTAAGTTTGTTGAAAAAAAACCTACTGTCTTTCATAACTCTTATCAAACTAAGTGGTTAAAAAAATAAAGATGTTTAATAATTGTCAAACCACAAGTGTAATCTATGTAATCACATTCCCATGCTAACAATTCTATGCAGGAAAGATGAAGCAATCTTTGAGCACATACCTGACGTTCAGACAAATGCGGATATGAGCACCTTGGCAAATAGCTTTACACAAAGACATAAAAGTTCCCCAGAAGAGGGTTAATTGGAAAATCGGTTTATGCCCTCAGGTTATCTTGGAGAAGGGTGAATTTAATAATATACTCCTACAGAAGGAGCTGTTTTGGACATATCACTTGGATACCTTTGCCCCAAAAGGGACCCAATACTGAGTTCAAAATAAAGTAATTTCTCTATTGAGATGTTTTTCTTTAGAATGAATGAACGAGAGAACCACCTTGTGCCCATCATTGTACTATATGGCGGGCGGAAGGTGGTTAAAAATGTACAAAATAGCAATTAGAGGAACTATACAATGTATCAATGTGCAAATGTTTTTCTCTGAGTTCAGGAATGTAAATAAATTGTAACATTTCATCAGAATATCGCTTTATGAATGAAAGCACACTAGAATGTTTTCATAGTTTCAGGCTCCTTGCACACTAGGAGCTGAAAAAATGCTCTAAAAAAAGCTGCATAAAAACACTCAATAGTGTGTTTTCCAGTGTTTTTCCCTTTTGTGTGCCAGCATTTATCTGGCTGTTAAGGAGTGGGTTGGCAGGCCACCAACCATGTCCTTAACAACCAATGACTTATCAGCTGTCAGTGGGATTCCCTGCTGACAGCTGAATGTAAAGAAAATAATTGATGGCAATTAAAATTTGAGAAAAAAACAGCATGGGGGAGGCCCTTCTGGTCTGGATTTTAAGGGGAACCCCACGCCCCATGATAAAGGTCTGGTATGGATTCTGGGAGGGACCCCCAGGTCATTTTTTTTTTACTTTTTACATGGGGTTCCCCTCAAATTCCATACCAGACCTAAGGGGCTGGTATGGATTTGGGGGGGGGACCCTGCACCAATTTTCCTTTTAAACATTGGTGAGGGGTTCCCCTTAAAATCTGGATTAGAACTGGTCTGGTATGGATTTGGGGGGATTGCAAATGAAGTGTATTTGTGGGCACCAAATTGCAAGGTACCACAGTACCATGCAATTTGTTGTAATGCACTTTTTAAAAGTAGTTCATGCACTATTTTCTGGAGTGAATTTCAGTCAATTTAAAAGTATGGGATAGAAAAAGGGGAATGTGATGGAATCGTACTTAGGAGATAGGCAATTAAGGTAGGGTTTTGTTAAAAATTGTTAGGTGCACTAGTTCAAAATTTGTGCTAGGGCTCATTTGTTTTCAAGTATTTGAAAAACATGCTGTTGTTTACATTTTTCTTTTTCTGAAAGTCTGAAATGGTTTATGAGAATCTGCATCCTACCGATTTGGCTATGCATACTGTATGTTTTAAAATCATTATTACTTAAAGAAAGAAGACACTATATAAGTAACATGCAGCATGTGTATGGTAAGTCTTTTTTAGACATTCTAATTTTTTTAAGCAATTACAATATTTTTCAGTAATACGGCACAGAAATAATTTAGAAAATGTGAGCGGCCTTTTATTCTATAATAAATGACATTTATAGACGAACACATATTGGGGTCAAAGTTATATAGAAAGGTGAGCATTATATCTAATACTACTTAGATGTTTGGCTCATATCATAATCTTGTGTTTTACTGTGCAGTAAAGCTAACACATTTTTTTATCCATCACTGTCCCTAGGAAACCAAAAACAAGCAATTTCTCACATGAGTGCTTGGCTCATCACCTCTTTCCATGCACTGCTACTTCTCAATGTGGTTTAATCACAGACAAATAATATTGGCAGTTTCACTAGGATATTACCCCATTATCCTTTTTCATATGAATACATTATGTAAATGCGCTACACACATAATAAGTAGCTATTATTACGTGTACAAGTCCCACACAATGTACTAGGATCAGGATAATTAAGTGTGTCTCACACCAGCCTTTTGAGTTAATTGAAACCATGCACCCAACATTAAACTATAGCAATACAAAAGAAAAAAAAGATACTGTATATGAGAAATGTATTTGATATAATGATTTCTTCCTAAAAATGACAAAACATTGTTGATCTTATTGCAACTAAATAAAAATTATAGTGCCAAAAATATTGGGACACTCCTCCAAATCATTAGATTCAGGCATTCCAATCACCTCCATGGCCACAGGTGTATAAAATCAAGCACCTAGGCATGCAGACTGCTTCTACAAACATTTGTGAAAGAATGGGTCACTCTCAGGAGCTCAGTGAATTTAAGCGTAGTACTGTGCAATAAGTCCATCCATGAAATTTCCTTGCTACTAAATATTCCACGGTCAACTGTTACCCTAGGTCCACATGCAGCCACACCACCCACACAGAGAAATGCGGACCCATGAGCGGGTGCCATTAGTTCTAATGGCATGCCGCCCGCACTGGAAAACGCAACCGTTCTGGGAACAGAGGTTCCCGTGCAGGCTGCGTTTTCAAAAGAAGTGCAGGAACTCTTCCCTACGTGTCATGGGCATGGAATGAATGGGCTCTCGTGCCCGTGCAAAACGCGGCCTGCACCGCTGCATATATGTTAGTGGTATTATAACAAAGTTGAAGTAACTGGGAACAACAGCAACTCAGCCATGAAGTGGTAGGCCACATAAAATGGCAGAGCAGGGTTAGCGTATGCTCAAGTGCACAGTACACGGAAGTCGCCAACTGTCTGCAGAGTCTATAGCTAAAGACCTCCAAACTTCATGCAGTCTTCAGATTAGCACAACAGTGTGTAGAGAGCTTCATGGAATGGGTTTCCATGGCCGAGAAGCTGCATCCAAGCCTTACAACACCAAATGCAATACAAAGCGTCAGATGCAGTGGTGTAAAGCATGCCATCACTGGTACAGTGGAGACATGTTCTCTGGAGTGACAAATCACGCTTCTCTGTCTAGCAATCCAATGGACGTATATGGGTTTGGCGGTTGCCAGGAGAACAATACTTGCCTGACTACATTGTGCAAGTGTAAAGGTTGGTGGAGGGGGGATTATGGTATGAGGTTATTTTTCAGGGGTTGGACTTGGCCCCTTAGTTCCAGCGAAGGGAACTCTTAAGGCGTCAGCAAACTAAGACATTTTGGAATAGTTGAAGCTGTTATAGCTGCAAAGGGTAGGCCAACTCGATATTGAACCCTATGGACTAAGACTGGGATGCCATTAAAGTTCATGTGTGTGCTTATGTCTTCAGAGTATCTTCTGAACTGTAAAATGTGTGGGGTGAAGAAGACAGAGATGAAATTATGTCCACAAGCTGACTCCCATAAGTAAAGTGTTTGTGTTCAGCATGTGCACCATAACATTGTAAATGCAATGTATATGCCACTGATTGTTTTTATCTACATTGTATCAATAAAATGGTTTTATGCATTTCCTTTCCTATGTACAGTATACAATGGCTATGGGGGCACAAGTGCAGCAGAGGTGACCTTGGAGAAATGGAAAATTATACATTAAGTCCATTTGACCCACTTAAAAACCCAACTCCATGAAAAAATAACATTGAAATAGTGCATTGTACATCAGGTACCTTACTGTTCTGTCTTGATTCCAAACACATCTTCCTAAGCCATCCTGCAGTGTAATGGATCAAATTCACAGTTTCTTCTATGAAAGCAAAGCTAATATCCTGCCCTGGAGACCAGGCATTTTTCCTTGCTTATTATCTTCTTAGGCACTAGTCTTCTCACCACTCCAGGTGTACTCCTGCTTGTGCAGCCTATGAGAGAGGACCCAGCAGCTGGAAGCATTGCCTTTACCAACAGCAGGTGTGCACATCAATCAGACAGTGATGTGGACACTGAGAGAAGGACTCCAGGAAGTAAATGGAAGAAAAGAGAAGGATCATCTTCTGACTTTCAGTTAACCATTTGTCCTCTGGAAGGTTTTACCCCCTTCATGAGCAAGGCATTTTTTCTATTCAGCACTGTGCTACTTTAACTGGCAATTGTTCGGTCATGCAACACTGTACCCAAATGAAATTTATATAATTATTTTCACATAAATAGAGCTTTCTTTTGGTGGCATTTTATCACCACTGGGTTTTTATTTTTTATTATATTAAAAAAAAACAACATTTTGAAAAAGAAATTCTACTTTCTGTTATAAAATAAATTTAATAAAAATATAAAAAAATTAATTTCTGCATACATTTAGGCCAAAATGTATCATTTTACATGTCTTTCGTAAAATCTCATCAAGTGTATATTACTTGGTTTGTATGAAAGTTATAGCGTCTACAAACTATGGTGTATATATACTGGAATTTATGCAGCTATGATGCTATACTAGTAATGGGGTTGATCAGCAGGACTGTGATAGTGTGAAAGGCGATCTGGCTCTAACAGACCCTGGCTGGGATGGACACTAACTGACACTGATGTCACTAGTGACACTAATACAGTGATCAGATATAATACTGTAAACTGTACTAATGACACTTGCCAGGGAAGGAATTAACATCTAGGGGCAATCAAGGGGTTAACTGTGTGTCTAAAAAGTGTAATGTGTGCTGCTTTTACTCACAGATCTGACTGCTTTTTTGGAAAAAGAAACAGCTTGATCACACATCTGTTGACACAGAGTTCTGTATGTTTGTAAACACACAGCTTATCTGCTGGTTTCAGAAAAAAAATCATTGTCTGAAAATTGATGACAAACTTGTGCTGTGTCTAACCACAGCACAGGAGAGTAGAGGGCACGCGCATGCGTGCCCAAAACCCAGAAGCCAGGCAGCAACGTAAGGAACATCATGTAGCCTGTCTGTAACCCATCCACAGTACATGTACCATGGGCGGGTGGCAAGCCATTAAGTAAAAAAGACTTTTGAATATGTTTTTTATTTTTTTAATCCAGTGGTTAGTTAGAGGGGTGCTGCATAGAGAGGTGGGAGGGTACTGCTAATATCCTGGAGTTGGGCTTTCAAATAAAAGGTACATTTTTGGTTAAGTTATCATCTAATTGAAGATGGAAGCACATGTAGGAGAGTGTTGAAAGACCACCTTAAGGACTTTATGTATTACACTTAAAATACCTTTGAAGAACTTTACTGATAACACTGTGAAGACATTCTTAGCTCTTGGACCAACTTTTCATTTAGTTTGGTTTGTTTTATTTGTGCAGTGAATGGAGGCACAGAGTACTTACAGCTTGTCTGAACCCAAAAAACAAAAAAACAATATAGTGCAACTTACCATTTCTTTAATGTGGTGGATGAGTTGGTTTTCTTTTTCTTTTAGGCTTTTTTGTTTTCATTTTTAACTGGAGATCTTTCCAGTGAATTTGTTATTTTTTAACTTTCTTAATCAGACCAAGCTGGTTAGCAGAAGTGGAAATTAGGGGGTTGAAAAAAAAGAACTAATGCAAACACCACGAGTAAGAACTGGTAATCTGCAATATTTACAAAGGTCCACCTTTGGGTTTAGATACGATATAAGGCTTGGTTCACACCTATGCATTTTTAGTTCTTCTTGCATTTTGCAGAAACTCACTACAGTCCATTTAGCATGGTTTCCTATGGGACATGTTCACTCCTATGTTTTTTTCTGTATTTT